>NC_089732.1:2050882-2650882 GCF_035083965.1 Branchiostoma lanceolatum | reverse complement strand
GGAGGACCAAATAACAGGCAGACCAAGGATTTTAAAACTATAGAGGATATGTCTGTATTAGCCCAACCAGCAAATTATCTTGTGCCATACATAGACAAAGCTGAAATACCAATCAATCAATCTCGTAGATTCTGATGAAAGTATGAGTACAGCAAGGATACTACATCATTTCCCATGGATAAAAGTCAGTACAAAGGTTCTCAACACACAATGTGTGACCTCTTAAGGCCAATGTTCGGTAGGTCATGGTCAAAGTTCACATTGATCTAGCTGATGCCAGCAAGAAAGAAATGGGCTAATATGACATCTAAATCGTGAAAAATTAAGCATATAAAGCATCGAGGCTTGAGAGGAGGACATCATGAAAACGTTAACCAAAACATGGAGATGATGGAAAACCAAAAATTAAAAAAAAACGAGTTCAAATTGCAACACAAGTTATCACGTGCCTCTGAAAAGCCCGCTTGTTTTCCTGCAGTGTGAATCCATCGGACGGAAAGCTGTAGTACTCCCACACATCGCTGGGAAGGCGCTTCTCTGCTAAAGATTCGAAGTCTTCAAGACGTGAGAAGGAAGCTCGAGACGCACAGCAAGACACAGAACTCATCTTGAGTTCACAACACTTCCAAGTGGTTCAACTTTGACCGCAAAAGGTCAAACTTAAGGCCATACATGTACCTGTTTACCCAAGAAATGTCGCAGTATGTTAGATAATAGTCGGTAAGCAACTCCTGTTGTCGTGTAAATCACTGTGGATCCAAGCTGGTTATCCGTTATATATTTACCCGAGTTTTGTTTGTTCGTTTGTTGTCATGATTATGACAATGAATTTTCATGAAGGAGGGTTATTGGTCAGAAATTACCCATGCAATGGCAGCCAGTGCTGAATTGCTGCAGGGTTTCCAATCACATACTTAGTAATAATCAACAGATACATATTTGCTCCACACGTGCACTTTGTGGAACTGTCGCAAGGGTCTGGGAGGCTGCCATTCGGTGCCAGCAAGTGACCTCAATACGACCTTCCCCAACCGAAGTCAGGTGCACATTCACACCTGGGTGGAGTGAGGAAAGTCGTGTAAAGTGCCATTCCCAAGGGCACAACATCGGGGCATAGCAGTGGTTTCGAACCCGGGACCTCTCGGTTGTTCGTCCTCCAACAATATGTAACCTGTTATTAGCCTAGCGGTCAATGAGAGAACTACACGCTACAAGTCGTAACGTTATAAGATCTTGTGCTACGGTCACATTTCCAAACAGGGGCCCGGCCGGGCTGTTTGCGGGAAAGGAAAAGGAAAGTGTATGCCTAGAAATAAACAAAAGTTATGCTTATGATTGATATTTTTGTTATGTTTGTGTGCTGTGTTGTCTTTTATGCCATACTTTTCGTTCCCGCAAACTGCCCGGCCGGGCCCCGGTTTGGAAAGGTGGCATTATGTGGGAATGTAGCATTATACCTGATCGAATATTACCTGGATTGTCTGATAAAATTGGTATTCACAAGCGACAGGACGACAACAAATAATGTAGAGTGCAGGGCTTCAGAGATCCAAATAAACGGTTGTTAACGTTACCCCTGACTCTGATCTGAGTGTGTTTGACGTATGTCGTTTAGAGTTCCCATGGGACAATAGTTGCCGCTAGGTGCTGCTTGGAACTATCCACATGGGTGATGAGAGTAACTTACGGGCCATATTTTATAGATCGAAATAAAGAAAACTTTAAGAAGGAATTAACCTAGTAGGCTGAAATAAGCCACTGCAACGTAGCAGCATAGAACATTTTTCTGTGCTACAAAAAGCAGACAAAGCAACAACACTACAAGTATGAATCTCTGATTGAAAATGGTATCGTCTGGAAACCACAGAGATGACTCATCCGTCGGACAATAGACCTGCATTCTGCAACACGTTTGGTTTCACTTCGGGTTTGACTTCGTCGTACAAGTACACTCAAAGCAATCGAAAATGGCCAGTGTGCTTATGAGTAGTTTTCGGTTTTCTGTTTACGGCACTTTTCTCAATTCTGATGGGAAACGGCGCTTTAACGATGACGTATTGTCCAGGTGTAAAGAGGGAGACCTGTTGGAGTTTTACAGGATAAGTTACTCTCACTGGGGTGTGTACGTGGGAGACGAGATGGTCATCCATCGTACAGAGGACAACGGCACGGTGAAGGTAAGTCGTCCTATTACTGTAACGCTATCAACCCCAACCCCACCCCGTTAGTCTTGCCTCTTGTGTTTTACCTTCTTAAAAGAAGGTGGTTTCATTGGAAATTTTGTTGTTGTGACAAATGACTGGGGTTCTCCGAGGCACAAAAAGCAGTCTTTGTACATGGTACGAAGATATCAGGTATGGCTTACATGAAAAATCACCCTTGGTTTTCAGGTCAAAGAAGACTGGTTCTGGAGCGTTGTTGGAAACAGCTTGGTCGAGATCAATAACCGCTTGGATTCATGGTTCATGGGCTGGGCTCCGTTGCCAAGAAAGAAGATCGTGAAGAGGGCGCGGTCTAAGCTGGGAGAGGTCGGCTACAGCACGATGATGAATAACTGCGAGCACTTCGCCACCTGGTGCCGGTACGGCGTGGCCCAAAGTGACCAGGTAAATGATGCACACAAAACGTTTTTACTTTTCACTAGCCTGACCATCAGTTCTGTAACATACTTCCCCTGTTAATGAACCACTCATTTAGAGCATCTTCACTGATGTTTCCTTGTCCCCAACTTTACAGGCAATTATGGCCGGGTCCGTCAGCACTGCTCTCACCACTACAGGTCTGTTGACTGGTGCCGGGCCTCTCGTTGGTGTTGGTGTCGCTCTCGGTACGCTGCTGACAACGACTTCCATTGGCTCCAAGATGTCATACAATTAGCTAAAGGGTTGCTTTTTATTCATGGAAAATCTCAAAAGTTTCAAAAAGCCTACAAGCATATTCTCTGTATACTTTGTGCATTTGTAGTAGTAGGAGTCAAGAAAATTACATACTCTTTATCTTTAGCAGTACTCCAAATTGATGACTATAACTCTCCAAATGCTTGCTTAGCACGTCTCATGCCCGATGAATGACGGTATGCCTTTGGTGAACCATTTCTCCATGAAAAATGGAGATATAGTTGTTGTTTTGTGTTATGTGTTTGTTTTTGTTTCCGGACTACTGTAGTCAGCATAACTCTTGATGGAATACAATAACATTGGGTGTGTGGGCAGGTGTTGGGAAGCCGAAAGTCATGGTCGATTTTGGGCCCCCCCTGGTATGTAACCTTGTTTATTCTTGTTCGTATCATCTAACAATAAATGTATGGATTGGCGAAAATTGATGCTTTCCACAGCTCTTTCAGTCTCCATAATAGTTGTGTGGTGTGTTATCGATCGAATACCGGTTGTATTAATTTCTATATTGACTACTGATAATTGAATAGTACAATAAGTCAAAGCTCATGAGTGTTTACTACTGATCTGAACATTAAAATCCACAATGTTCGCTACGTACGGCTCCTTTCATAGAAATAAAGACAGAGGACAACACGCCCTGAAATAATATATAAGGAGTTAGTGATCCTTGGTGAGTTAGGGATCCTCAGGAGTTACGGATCTTCGAGGAGTTAGGAATCCATTAACTTAGATCCTTTCACTAGAGATGGTGTTTCTTAAGAAGCAGGACATCTTTAAGGAGTTAGGGATCCTTAGGGAGTTAGGATTTTAAGGGGTTAGGGATTCTTATGGCCTTAGGGATACTTAAGAACTTAAAGAAGTTAGGGATTGTTGAGAAGTTAGACATCCTTAGGTAGCGTTGGGGTTCATTAAGAAGTTCACTGAGAAGCTAGGGATGTTTGAGGAGTAATCCTCAACGAGTTTGGGATCCTTGAACAGTTCGGGATCCTTGAAGAGTCACATTGTAAGAAGGGAGAGCTGTTGGAGTTCTTCTCGCACTGGGATGTGTACGTGTATTCAGGGGGTTCGAGAGTCATACACCGCACAGGAGACAACAACGGCAGAAGCGGCTTTCTGCTGTACGAAATTCATAATCAGCATCATGCATATGTCACGTTAGAAAGCTTTTGTTGTTGTTCAGCAACTAAATACAGCATTTCTAAGTGGAAAATAATTACAGGTGTTCTTTTGTATCTTCACAATTGCGCTCTCACACCAACAATAGGGGCGACGTGTGACACGTGTATACTTTAGCTATTTCCATCGGTCACAGAAATTGCTCCTGACAGGGCTTTTAAAGAGCAACAGCCTTTCTACTCCGTGATGATATCATACAATGGGTGCACTCCGCTGTTATTAAGATGCAATATTCAGGGTGAAGAGGTGTCATAAAGGGTCTTTTGTATAAATTTATGATCATGCGCTTGACGTTATAATGGGGATAAGATTGTTGACTTCGTCAGAAGGAAGTTGTGTTGATAAACTCAGCTGCTCAGTTATGATTGGTCAAATTTGATAATCCAAAGTAAAGAGAAAGGCTTAATGGACCTACTACAAAGCAACCGTATTTAATTTCAACCTGAACGTTCGAACAAAAACAGACAAATCAGAAAGTGTACAGGCGTATGAGTGAAAATGGAAATCCCCACGTTGACTCATCACTCGAAACTGGGAAGCCCCTGCTGTCAAGTGAAGAACAAAGAAAAGGGGAAGTAGAGCTTAGAGCAACACACAGGGTGGAAATTGACGATAGCACAACAGGTTCTAAAACTTGAAATGCTGATCACGACTCTGTCGAGTGACTAGCAAAGGCGACAAGAGAGATACAGGATTCAGCACTACAGCCGACACATGGCCGAGTTAAGAACGCTGATGGAGGACAGGGACGATCTGTGTAAGGCGATCCGGGCTGCCCATCCAGTAGATGATGTTATCGACGACGACAACGATAACTTACATAGAAATGTTTTGAAAATGCCCGCGGGGCGCACTTGGTATATCAAAGGTCGCCTAAACATTAGCCAATGAGAAGCAATGGTTGTTGAACCAAGATTAGAACCTCCTTGGTTGAATGTAGCCTCCTTTGCTGGCTTCCTGCCAAGCGCCGGCGTTTATTTTCGCGGAGGCCCTAAATCGTGGTTTCCAGCATTATATATATTTCGGACCAGGTTCTTTTGCTGGAGAAATTCTAACTTTCTGTGGCCGGCACGTAGGATTTTTCCAGCAAAAGAACCTGGCCCCGATATGTTGAAACTCGCGAATCAGCGCTCCCCGCAAAAATAAACGCCGGCGCCGCCCAGAGAGCCTGCGAAGGAGGCTAGACTGAACGAACTGCTGAACTGTGGGTGACCGTGCTTTAGATCAGACTGCTATCTTTTTCTATTTAAAGTTTAGACGATATTGGTGTATATACAAGAATGTGGTAAAACCAGTTACTACAGTGTGACTGGATTTAACGTTCTTCTGGACTCAGAAATAGAGTTCATTTTTGATAGTAAAAGTGTCATTTACCGTATTGAAAAACGCTAGAATAGATCAACCCTCAGGACAATAAAAGTAAGAGTCGTACGTGAAACGGCTGACGCAAGGGCATAGCACAAGTACCATGGCGACACAAGCCACTTACGGACTTGACCAATGGGTAACAAGGTTGCTTGACTAAACCATGCAAACATTGGGGATGACCTGATTATATAATATCGACTCCGATCTAAAAGACTATCTAAAAAGAAAGGAGTTACGATGACATCATTTAATGTATAATACAACAGTAATACAATTTACATTACCAAAGGGCAAATATGACCAAACATTTTAAGTAGGCATTTCCTACAAATATCCCAGTAAAAGTGGTGTCGTCTGTTCGCAAAACAAACGCTTCTCTCCATGGCACCCGACAATACAGAGACTTAACTGCAGAAGTGAAACTTCTAGGAAGTGGTAGGAGAAAGGTATTAGACTAGAAAAATAGAGAAATCAAGTATTTTCATTGTCAAGTCTTCAACAGCCCTGCGTGGAAGAAGGATGACTCCTGAAGAAAAGGCCCGCCGTCACAATGAAAAGGTTCTCGAGAAGTGCAAATTGGGAGATCTGTTAGAGATCCCCAGAACCGGTTACTCTCACTGGGCAGTGTATGTAGGGTTAGGTGATAACGGCTGCAAGAATGTTGTCCACGTCTGGAGGAGGTACAAGGACCGTAAACCTGGCGATCGCGATCTGTGTTGTAAAAATGCAGACGGTTCCAAATGCGACACAACGGTAAGAGTTTTAGACAATCATAGTGTGGCAACTTATAATGGTGGCCCAGCGATAAAAATTGTGGCGTTTTAGTACGTCTTGCTGTAGCAAGATCTAATCATTTTAGTACCTGCTTTTGAGTTTAACGTTTGATACGTAGTTGTTGGTACGTTGATGACATACCATATTCACGTGACTCAGCAATGGCAAAATTCGCCCTGTTTGTTAGATCATGGAACAGTCGTTCTGGTCTGTTGTCGGAAATAGCCAGGTCAAGAGGCATAACTCGAGGTCACCGTTTACCCCGGAGGAGATTGTGAAGAGGGCGCGGTCCAAGCTGTGTAAGCCATACAACTACAGCTTGGCAAAGAACAACTGCGAGGCATTCGCCAACTGGTGTCGGTACGGTGAGAACATCAGTAGGCAGGTAAGTAAACGTAATACCCTCTTGAAATGGACGTGAAGTTAGCTTGACTTTGTTTGAAAGCGTTTCTAAAGATTTTCTTTATCTTGTATGATTCTCCCCTATAGGAGTATATCATTATGTTCCTTTTTTTAGATATGAACAAATGATGTTATTTGTAATAAGGTTGTGGGCGGGCGGGATTCACCAACGCTGTTGGTGGCATGGCCGTAGGATGTGACATTGATTAAAGCCTAGATAAGTGTCACTGTACTTCAACCTTTGATTGACTTCCTCACCAACGTTCTCTTTCCCCCACATTTGCAGGGAGATAATGCCATCAGATTGGGCGGTACTGTGATGTGCATGTCGCTCATGGTGGTTGTCCTAACTATAGTCTACCTTAAAATCAAGCATTCGTAATGTAAATCATTATAAATCTATATGTGAATCCCACATTTCATTCATGATGTTAATTTCTGTATAATAATCAGTGATCACATGAGGAGATAAGACACTCCATCAGTCTCTGGTAAAACCTAGGTGTGGACAGTTGAACTTAAGTTGTGTATCTAATTATATATAATCTACAGAGTTTCATGTTTCATTCTATATGTGTTCCACATACATATACTTGTATCCTAAACGTCTGTAATGAGGGGCAGTAAACAGAAGAAACATACTTAATGTCCCATGCTGACTGTTTGAAAAGTTGAACGAGGTGCCCCTGTGTAAAGAGACAAAATTCTTCACATTTAGACAGCTTTCTATGTCTTTGTATAAGCTGTATGTCATCACTCTAGATGCACTCGTTTGGATTCTGTAAGGTGATGTTCCACCTACCATCTATCAATTAATACACTACATATATGGATTAGCGACATCTTTAGATGCTTTCCATTTCTTACAGGTAACAGCTCTTTTAGACTCCATTCGTAGTTCTTGGGAAAACGACAGCGAAGAGACTGGCATTCAGACTTTCAGACTCCATTGTAATAGCTGTGTGGTCCATTATAGCCCCATGTATCGTATCACAATGTTTATCAGTCATTCAGAATCCGTTGTCCGTGTCACAAAATCAATGACTCGATAAATATCGACTTGAGAATTCTGTGTAACTAAATTGCCATTGCAAAGTATGAACAACAACCGCAACACGATTAATGCTGTCAACCCATCTTGTCACCAGACATACATGTAGGCCAGAAGTGATAGAGTAGTTTCTTTATTCAGATAAATTCTGTTTCTTTACTTGCTTATTTGTTTAAGAATGCCAGTGCCAGACTTAAGGCATTAAGCTTGCTGTAATTCTATCTCTGAAGCTTCAACAGGTACAAGATACAAGATAACTTTATTGGATGTCGCAGTGTTGCCACTGAATTAAAAACCAATATGCAATCATGAAAAGCAGCAGGCTATATGAAAGAGTATTGTTTGCCATGTCCTGTAACTTTGAAACGCTGTTTGACGTTGACACGGAGTATAGAGGTTCACAGTCTGTGCGTCATTAAGCTATGTACAAAGGCTAGGCATGTATAGTCATTTAGTGTGTAGGGAAACCGATCGATGATCAAGTTGTTGTGAATGCTACTACATACGTCAGTAACTTCAATCTTGTCGTCATTTGTTTTGTAACCAACATAACGCAATGCAGCTTCTGGCACACGCAGTTTTTGCTACCTGCAATTGTGATTTGAGTGTTGAAGAGCAACATTGAACACATGTCAATTGTACAATGTGTACTGTGCGATGTTCTGCAACAGACCGGAAAATCATTAAGGTTATCAGATATCAACGGCTCACTCTGGTACAATAGGTTAAAGTTCATGACAGTGTTTACTATGTACAGCTCCGAACATTAACAATATAAACTAAAATAAAGACAGTTAGAGGACAACACGCTCTGAAATGATAGTTCCTATTCCTTCATGAGATAGGGAACCTTAAAGGACTTAGGGATCCTTAAGGACTTAGGAACCCTTAAGGTGTTCGGGATCTTTCAGAGTTAGGGATTCTTGGTGAGTTAGGGATCCTTAGGAGTTAAGGATTTTTGAGGAGTTAGGATCCTAATGGAGTTAGGAATACTAAAGTAACTAGGGATCCTTAGGAGTTACGGATCTTTGGGGAGTTAGGGATACTTGAAGAGTTAGGATTCATTAAGTACTTAGGGAATCATTGGGAGTTAGGCATCTTTTTTGAAGAATTAGGGATCCTTGGTAACTTCTGTTTCTTAAAACAAGTTGGGGTTCCCTAGAAATTTGACGTTCGTTAAAGAGTTAAGGATACTTGAGACCTTTTTTCTGAAGGAATTTGCATTCCTTAAGGAAGTTGGTACTCCTTGGATATCCTTAAGGAGTTGGGGTTGTTGGCAGCCCCTGACCCTCCCCATCCGGGAAGGTGACCACCACGAAGGCTCCGTACATAATGTTACCGTAAAGCTCCACGATGGACGCCGCCACGATCAGAACAACCAGCGCTCCCGTCCACCACAGGCTGCGTCTGTAGGGGGGAAGCACATTTCTTTATTTATTTATTTGAGTTCATCACAGACAGGAGGTTAAAATAAGGAAGGGCAAAACTGGTGCCTTTACAAGTCCCCCCCCCCCCACACACACACACTCACACACTTAAGACATCAATTGTTACAATACATAGCAGTATAAATCAACTTGGCATACAAATGTACAAAACACATCATATATTACAAGAAGCATAATCCAATTACATGTATTATACATGGAGCAAGGGGTCAAGAGCTGCACCCATGCTTCCCTGTCTTCATCAAAATGCTAGCCTGAGTGTCAACCTGTTCAGTTCCATATTCTACCTTGTATCAAAATGAACCCTCTTTGCCTCTGTATATTTTTGTCTATCAAAATGAACCCTCTTTGCGTCTGTATATTTTTGTCTAAACAAACTTCGCTGGGAACAGACAGCTATGGGCAGAAGCAGATGGAAATCTGCGGTAAATTTTGCATAAAAGACCTCCCCAGAACTTCTGTGTTGGTGGGCAGAGGCTGTGTTGGGATGAAGCTGATCAGAGCTGCCAGAGAAACCAGTGCTGCTGATGCGCGACGCAGGCGGAAGGAGAGAAAGGGAAACACAAACATTGAGCTAGGACAGATAAGACTTTTCTAAAACAGACCTGTACGATAAGGCCTGGTCCGAGCCTTTCCGCAGCCAGTGGAGACGAATGTAGAACTCGTACCTGCAGCAAATACAAATGCTATTCACATCGATGAAGGTTAGACATCCAGGTAATAAGATATACAAGATAACAATTACTCAAGCAACTGGAGCAACGTTTCAGGTAGCATCCACTACTTTTCGGTCAGAGACTGGCGTAAGATAGGAGATGTTACTTGAAACGTCTGACGTCCGTTTCAAAAATCTATCCAGCTGCGTCAAGTAATTGTTACCTTGTAAATCTTATTTAGTGTCACCAATGAAACCGACAAATTATACGAGCAGACGTAAGTGACGAGTTCATTTTCCTAATCAGATTTAGGATTGCGGGAGTGAGTGTAGGTAAATCCAGAGTACAGTGAGTCTCACATGGCATCTGCTCAGCAATGATTTATGGGACTACATGCAACTAAGGAAATGACCCGTACAACACAAATAGAGAATATGTCACATTGATACAATGAAACCTCACCATGACCAGACGATATGCAGCACACCAGCCGGCACCATCACCCACCCCACGATGTTCGGACCGTGTTGGTTAAACGTCATCAAAGCCGTGCCGATTCCAACCAATAGCAGCCCTGAATTGAAACATCTGACATATAAGGTGTTTGAAGTCACGTGAGTATGACGTATATTAGGCGTCCGCCATGTTGGTGGATTAAAGACCTGCGAACGGTCGTGATGTTCTAAAAAGCTGATTTATCTGTACCAAGGTACACATCCCAGAGTCTGTTTTCGTTTGCCTCTACCAGGCATTTCTAAAGAATCATGAATAACTCCTCTGGAATGTTACTCTACACTATTTCCAGCAACTTGTGGAGTCTGGTAGAGGCTATGCGTTCGTACTGATCCTCCAGCTCGGTATGATTAAAGAGAACCAATTGCAATGGATTCAATCGAAACTGGCGTGACCTTGAGACGTACAAACAGCAGACATCGATGACCCCCTGGCGTTTCCAGTTCCCATAATTCTGACTCCAGTTCTCAGAATTCTGTAGAATTCTGGATCTAGCTCGCGGAATTCTGTAGAAATCTGACTCCAGTTCCCAGAATTGTTCCCAGAATTCTGGCTCCAGTTCACAGAATTCTGACTCCAGTTCCCAGAATTCTACTCTAGTTCACAGAATTCTAATTCTGGTTCCAGTTCCCAGAATTCTACTCTAGTTCACAGAATTCTGGCTCCAGTTCTCAGAATTCTGGCTCCAGTTCTCAGAATTCTGGCTCCAGTTCACAGAATTCTGGCTCCAGTTCACAGAATTCTACTCTAGTTCACAGAATTCTGGCTCCAGTTCTCAGAATTCTGGCTCCAGTTCACAGAATTATGGCTCCAGTTCACAGAATTGTTCCCCAGAATTCTGACTCCAGTTCCCAGCTCCAGTCCACAGAATTCTGACTCCAGTTCAAAGAATTCTAATTCTGGCTCCGGTTCTCAGAATTCTGGCTCAAGTTCCCATGATTCTGACTCCGTTCACACAATTCTGCCTCCAGTTCCCATAATTCTGCAGAATGGGGGGGGGGGGGGTCGTCAATGCCTGATACATATAATTTAGACTGGAATTCCTATATTAAACTGGGGGCTGTTTACAGTACCTTGGTTCATGAAGGCGGCCAGTGTTCTCTCCATGGCAGAGACGGTGGAGGGGTCTGGGGGATGCTCTTCGGTGAACGACTTAAACGCCGGCTTGCCTGAAACGCGTTAGGTGAAAATATATATATATACGCGCATAATTGCTGTGTACAGAACTAAATACATCGTTTTAATTTCTTGCCAACAAAACTAAGATTGTTTTCAGATGAGATACGTTTTTCCTAATCTCAAAGCTGATGTATCGGTGGCAATGACAGTCTCCAACTGGCAAAAATAGTATTATTGGCCACTCGGTGGCCACTTAGACTCCGTTTGCCAATACTGTCATTGCCACCGATAGATCAGCTTGGAAATTACCTTTTTCCATCCGGTCGGGATCTGAAAACGCCTCGATCCCGTCTTCCCATGTCTGTCTCGTAGCAATCCTGCTCCCAGACAAACTGGTCACCGTTATTTCGTTCCCGTCTGTCATGTCGAATCCACCATTCACCTGGCCCGGCAAGGAAGAGCCTATACGCAACACAACAAGGAGCTTTTGTCAAGAGGGTCATCTTTTCGGCAGCGTTTGTCTGGGCGTCTGTTGGTAACAAGATAACTCAAGACCAGCTCGCTGGATTGGTTTAATATTTGGTGTACTGGTAGTTTGTACAAAGACTGGAAATGATTAGATTTGGGGCCCCCTAGCGGCCCAATCCCAATTCATTCTGTCAAAAATCAACAGGTTGCTATTGACATTCCGGGCCAGACCAATACAAGGCTTTGAATGTGAGAGTTTGTGTGCTTGACAGTTACACAGTTAAACTTCGCGAGTATTGCAAACAGTTGCTTTGTTATTACAGTATTTCAGTCTCAACAAGGTATGTGCCTTTTGTCTGTATGCCAAATGTAAAATCATCCACTTAAAAAAAATGAATGTGCTACATTAAAACTACCATTACTTTTTGACCCATCTTCGTAACCATTGTGCCCCTTGTTTCCGGTTACGAGTTGACAAACTGTACGATCTTTGTTTCCAGATAAAACGGAAAACCCTTGGCTTTTTTTCCAGGTAAGCCGAGAAACTCCCCCCCCCCCCTTATTCCGGATAAGATCAACAAACTGTTTGAAATACCCTGGTGACTGTTATTAACAACGGAGCGGTAACGTGTACTTACCCATGTTGAAGGAAGAGCCTGGTCTGTCCATCCTCGGTAACGTTACTAGTACCTCGCAACGAAAGTATACGACACTGATATGACAAAAGGCAAACAAGACTTATCATCAAGAAACATGAATAAAGTTAGATAAATGTTGAAGAAAGACACAATTGAGAACATGTTAGGCTAAGTTTACTTTAAGAAGCTCTCTACTAAAGCATCTCAAAAAAGGTGCATTCCGTACGACACATGTACATGTACACACGCGACTGTCCCAGTTTGCTGTCGCACATGTAGGCCTGCTGTACACCCGTCATTCGATGTGCATGAAAACACTTAAGAAAGTCAAAAGTACAAACGTTGAAAGATTGATACTAGCTACATGCATGAAAGTCCGATATAGGTTTCTCTATACCTCTATACAGTCATATACAGGACACTCAGAAAAGACTGGAGTAAGGTAGGCTCCTTTGCAGGCTCTAAGAGTCGGGCTTTTTAGGGTTTAAAATGCACTTTTCTGATGGTATACGGAGGCGGCTTACAAGACACCGTGTGCAATCATAGCTGATATGTCATCAGAAAAAACGAACACATTATCGGCCCCCACAAAACCGACTCGTGGAGTCTGCTAAGGACGCTAGGCCGCCAGGGGTACAGCTGAACCGTTACACCAACAGCACTGTCGACGTCATACTGAAGTTATTAGCTTACGTGGTCATGCAAGTTTGAATAAAATTCCTTTGTGTCTTACCCAACAAAGATTCTTTTTTTTGCACTGTCATACCGAAGACGAGCGAAAAGACCGCTGTATCATAGTGCATCGTATATATAAGACACACTCATGAGATCGCTACAGAAGAGACGACGTCACAGTTTGTAAACGTTAAAAAGACCAGATCAAATAAACCATAGGGCATGACCAGTCAGGTAACCTTTCAACGGTTCCATATATCATAACGTATTACAGCCGCAAATTGGAGGGCGTTCGTCGGACAGTCGGGGACGCGTCGGACAAGATTCAGCTGTCTGGCGACAAAGAAGTTGTGGTACACCCATTTCAACTGTCAGTTCTGTTAAAGCCTTGCCGAAAGTCCGACCACCAAGAAAAATCGTACTACGAATCTGACTTTAGCTACAAACAAACTTCACGTACATGATGACGTATGGCGGGGGAACACCGTCAGGACGGCGGGTTAACCATTAACAGCGACGGAACGTCAACACGACGGCGGCAGGCGAACCACCTGCACGCCAGGTAGAACAACAGTACGCGGCGTCCTTCAGCCGACTGTTCTGATGACACACCCACTTTCCAAGAGATTCATTCTAAAGTCAAGGACCCATTCAGCACGTATAACCCATCGATAACCTACGTAATTACCTGTGAGCCAGCTCTTTTGTACGTCAGACCCGGAGCAGAACAATGCCTTTGTTGTGATATTATTCAAATCGGAAGATAACCGAGGAGGATTTGTCACTAAGAAATTAAGACAAAAGAAGCAAAAAAATAAAAACAACACAAACCCCGCTGTTTTTTATGGACGTGCGTGTTCGTCAGGTCAATTTTCATGAAACCTTTTCAGATGCATGTAAAAGTATATCTTTTTAAACAAAATTCTCAACCTTAAGCTCTATTTGCAAGACCCTGATATTCAACCAACAGCAGGCCCATGACTTTTAAACTGCAAAAAGCTGTCTCAAAATGATACCAACATTTCCCCCCCACTCCAAATGGACCACACCACATTGCCGCGTTGCTCTTCCCATGACCTTCTGACAGCCGCGCTCTACCTGGAAGGGTCCCGCCGCTTGTTTGGTTACCGTCAGGTCTTGTGTCATCTGTCCGCGTTCTGCTACAGAAACTGCTTTACTTGTGCTTAAACAGCTTAAGGTGAAGCCTTAAGAATGGAGCAGGACATACCTAGCCTAATATAACCTGGGCCCAACATAAACTCAACACGCTTCCCTCCTTTCACCGGGACGGGTGGGTACGGATACAGGCTGGACTCCCACTGCAAGCTAACTGTATATCCCGACAAATTAAAACCCAACAGTCCCATGGGGAAATGTTCAAAGATCTAACCATTTTTACCTTTTCCTAGAGATACAGATTAGTCACCCTGCAACTGTAAACACGCCTTGATCCATCTAAAACAGCAGATCTGATTTCTATCAACGTTGTTCCTTTGATGATATGAAAAGTAGCCTCTACCAGGCTCCGTCCTATCGTTGGGAAAATAGTAGAAATCAGCCGAGGTACTCCGCTATACAGGGTAGGTTCGCTATACAGTAAAGTTACATTTCGATGGACAGGCTATGTAAAGACAACAAACTTTTAAAAAAAGCACCTGTGGAATTTTTACTGCACATTTATTTTAATTTTATTTTTTTATTTTACTAGGGTCCATCTCAGATCCACGGATCTGCTTTTCAGATGACCCTGGGCTCGCACATTAAAAAATACAATCATGAACAGCTACTAGTGCGTTCACCTTCACCCTTTGAGCCAGTGGTACCATACCAGCCTCTGCCAGCAGGGTATGCGGTCTTGGAGCGTCCGCCCTGTGATAATCCTGGCTGCCCGATTTAGCAGTCTAGTCAATTGTGGTGACTTTGTCTTGTTACAATGAAAAAGCGATGGTAACCAGGCAGTAGCACAATAATCCAGGTGTGAATACAACAGGGTCCGACACATGACTAGCAGGATCTCCTTAGTGACAAAGGGTTTAGCCCGCCTTACGGCACTAAGGCCAGCAAGGAGCTTTTTATGATCCGCTCGGTGTGAGCGGCCCATTTTAGAGAAGAGTCCATGGTGACACCTAGGTAGGTAAATACGTTTACCTGCTCAAAATAGTTAAACCCATCAGTTACAGTGATGTTCTTTCCTGCGTGGCGCAGTTTCTCGGGTGATCCGAAGATCATGGATTTCGTTATATCAGGGTGAAGAGATAGTCTGTTCTCAGTTAACCAGTTCGCTGCCAATTTCATGTCCGCTGAAACAGCCTCCTCACATTCTTTTGACAGGCTTGACATTATACAAGAGTCCATACTTAAGTACTTCAGGCTTATCTTGGAGCAGTAAGATGCATCTCAAGAGGATTTTTTTAAGAATGAAGACAGAGTTTGGAACGTAAACCAGGCAAATTGGGATACACAGATTTTTGCAAAGTTTGCATAACGTAAAATGTGAAAAATACAGTGATTTACACCAACTCAAGAAGAGATGTTCTTTAAATTTTGTGAAAATTTCAATTCATTTCATACAAAAATGAACCTGCTATGATAGAAATTGCGTTAGTTTTTGAATCGCCCTCGTATTTTTTTGCAGCCGAAAGAAAGACATAATCAACAGTCGTAGTTCCGCTCAATACGAAGGCAGCATTGATTTCACCCTTCGCTTTACGTACCCACAAAACAACAAGCTATGAAAACCATAGATGTATATCCTCCATATATGATGTACATAACATCGCGAATGTAATATGTTGTATTGTTCTTTTTTTTTTTAGGTCTTGAATTTTCTGACTAACATGGCGTAAGGGGCTGCTGTTATTGTGGGTACGCTGCTGGTGGTGAGTTTCCAGACGAAGAGAGGAAATTAGGAAAATTTCTGTTGTCTATATAATATGCACATTGTCATTCTACATTCATCAATTTAAAGAGGACCATAATCTCAGAATATTTCAAAAGATTTGTCCACACTGTTATTCTGTCAGCTACAACTTATTATGAGAGCTATACGCACATGTAGTTCATGTATCGTATCGCAATGTTAATCTGTCATTCAGAATCCGTCGTACGTTTAAAAAAAAATCAAGTACATGTCACAAACTCGACGACTCCATGTACAAAGGCTAGGGCATATATGATAATCTAGTGCGTAGGGAAATCGATCGATGATCAAGCTGTGGTGAATACTGCTGCCTATATCAGTAACTTAATTGGAATCTGCTTTATGATAAGCATTACATAATGCAGCTTTTTAGCTCACGCGATGTTTTGCTACCGGCAATTGTGATTTGTGTGTTGAAGAACAAGAATAAACACATGGCATTTGCACAGTGTGTACTGTTAGTTATTTTGCAAAAGACCGGAAAATCATCAAGGTCATCAGATATCAACGGCTCACTCTGATACAATTGGTTAAAGTCCATGACAGTGTTTACTGAAGCTCCGAACATCAACATGTTGACAATATTTACTACGGCTTCGTGTATAGAAATAGTGAGTTAGAGAACAACATGCCCTGAAATGACAGCTCGTTTCCTAACAGAGTTAGGTATACTTAAGGAACTAGGGATCCTTGAAGAGTTAGGGATCCTTGGGGAGTTTGGAGTTAGGGATCCTTGGGGGAGTTAGGGATCCTTGAGGAGCTAGGGATTTGGGCTCCTTGATTTCCTTAAGGGGTTGAGGTTCCTTAAGGAGCTGGTGCTCTAGGAGTTAGGAATCCTTAAGGAGTTAGGGTCCTAGGAAATTGGGATTCTAAGCTACTAAGGAGTTTTTAAAAAGGAATTCGGGTTCTTTACGGAGTTGATATTCGTAAAGAAGTTTGGTTTTCACAATGCGTTAGCGATCCTTAAGGAGTTGGTACAGCTTTTTGAGGAGTAGGTGACCCTTAAGGATTTGGGGTTGTCGGCAGCCCCTGTCCCTCCCCGTCCGGGAAGGTGACCCGAACGAAGGCTCCGTAGACGATGTTAGCGTACAGCTCCACGATGGACGCCGCCACGATCAGCACAACCAGCGCCCCGGTCCACCACAAGCTGCGTCTGTCGGGAGGAAATACAAGCGTGGTGAGGGTTAGAACTTCGCATAGTCTACGGTCACAATTGGAAAAGTGGCCCCGCGGAATACTTTACGGGCGGGGCTACACCCCCTTCGGGCACTGGTGCATATGTGACCGAAGCATTACTGACCCCATCGGTTCAATATACCTTTCTAGTTCCTCCTTTGTAATGGCCACAGATTTCCTTCTTGAGTGTAGTTTCACTTTAAAACAAAAATAATACCACCAATATGTCGATCTGAAGATATATCCACCATGTTGGAAGGTTAAAGATACCAACCAGGTTATTCAATGCGAGAGGTGTTTTCCCTTGAAATCTGTTCTTACTAAAGAGATTCCTTTGACTACTTAAGCACTGGTTGATGAGTATTTGATGGTACTAAAATATAATGGCGCCTGAGTTCGCCATGATAGATCTTTCGGCACGTGCTCAGGATTTCAAATGACCTAAAACAGACCTGTACGATAAGGGCTGGTCGGAGCCTTTCCTCAGCCGGTGGAGACGAATGTAGAACTCGTACCTGCAGAAAATACAAACCAAATCCCATTTAAGTATCATCAACAAAATTGAACACTAGTAGGAACAGACGTGATTATAAGTCTTAAGTCTATTTCCCGACTTAGATTAAGAGCTGCGGCTGTAAATGTGAACGATGAGTTGCAACAAGGTGAATCCAGCATACATGTTCGATGTGTTTTATAAGAATGAATGAATGAACTATATAACTATAAGGCTAGCCAATGGCTAGTTGGGCAGTCTAACCAATGAATAGATGAGAAACCTTACCATGACCAGACGATATGCAGCACACCAGCCGGCACCAGGACCCACCCCACGATGTTCGGTCCGTGTTGGTTAAACGTCATCAAAGCCGTGCCGATTCCAACCAATAGCAGCCCTGGATTGAAACATGTGACATATAAGGTGTTTGAAGTCACTTGAGTATGACGTATATTAGCGTCCGCCATGTTGGTTGATTAAAGAATTGCGAACGGTCATGGTGTGAGAATGTATTTTAAAAATATGATTTATGTGTTCGAAAGGAGAGATCTGCCCTCATAGTCTGTGTTAGTTTATCTCAACCAGGCCTTCCTATATTCAAACTTTATAGTGGTAGGTTGAATAATGGCCAGTGGGGTCAAACCGTGAGGGTAACATTGCATCGAAAAGTTGCAAAATGTATTTATGATGGCCGCCCCCCTCCTCTGGCATGTTATTTTATCTGGCCAATTTAGACTATTTCCAACAACCTGTGGAGTCTGTTAGAGGCTATGCTGTCGTACCGATACTCCAAGTGATTCAATCGAAACTGGCGTGACCTTCAGAAGTTTCAGTACCTTGGTTCATAAAGGCGGCCAGTGTTCTCTCCATGGCAGAGACGATACTGGGGTCTGCGGGATACTCTTCTGTCAACGACTTAAACACCGGCTTGCCTGTAACGCATTAGGTGAAGCATTAAAGTTTATCTTCAAATCATCATCATGATAACTTCATTGCACAACAATTGTACATGTACAGTAGCCTGAGTGTCATCCTGTTTCAGTTCCAGGCTTTACCTTCACAAAGGCCTGGAACTGAAACAGGATATCGATGACACTCAGGCTACATGTACAGCGTACAAAGTATGGTATTTACTGGAACATTACTACAGTTCCATAAGGCTAATCTACCTAATATGTAGAATGGGCTTCTACAATCATTGGAGGAATTTCTATAGCGGCTAGACATTCTTGAATATACCTTCCTATGTATACCATGCAAGGGTTGTCACATGTGAAATCTATATACGTGCATGCTTGCTTGCTGTGTACGAGAATAAATACATCGTTTTCTTGCCAACATATCTAAATTTCAGATGAGGTACGTTTTTCCTAATCACCTAGCAGATCTATCGGTGGCAATGACAGTATCCAACTAGTAGTATCATTGGCCACTTGTTGTCCAGTTGGACTACTTTTGCCTGTTTCATTGGATACTGTCATTGCCACCGATAGATCAGCTTGGAAATTACCTTTTTCCATCTGTTCGGGATCTGAAAACGCCTTGATTCTGTCTTCCGATGTCTTTCTCGTAGCAATCCTGCTACCAGACAAACTGGTCACAGTCATCTCGTTCCCGTCTGTCATGGTGAACCCGCCATTCACCTGGCTCGGTAGGGAAGAGCCTAAAAGTAAAACAACGTGGAGCATTCTTATATGTTTGTCTAGTGCCTTCTGTCATGATTTCCGTGCTACTGACACACTTGAATTAAACTATATCTAATTCAGTATGGTTCACGTACACTTCGCCTGTGTTTACACAATCTCTCGCTAGATGGGGTAAATGACCCCCCTTCTAGGGGGGGCGGTATCCGTCGGGCCGTCCCATCAAGCGCGATTTGTCAGGCTAAACGCACGCTATGCTTTGTCGGCAGGGATGTTCATACGAGTCGGACCATTGTCAGTTCGGACCATGGCAAGCCGGACCAACACCTTTAACCCAACCCTAACCATAATCCAACATCAAGGGTTGATTGGTCCGAGTCGACATTGGTCCGACTCTTTCTTATCCCCGCACAAAGTCAAACATTTGCCGTTTTCTTTCTCATTCAGTTCTTGATAAAAACATTGCAATATGAACTTTCGCAGTCACACATATGCTCTAAAACCATACAACCATACCATACTTTCCAAGCAGATGTTGGATGGTGAGATCATTACATTCTTCTGGCTTGCTCCGCTTTCTCTTTGCCCCAGCCCATCCCGACTGAAAGCAGCGTTTGAATTCAGAACGGTGGTTAGAAAACGGGGCAAGTCAGAGAAAGGTCACAATTTCCTCACCCAACCTCTGCTTGGAGAGTACTCTAAATACATGTATCAGACATTCTTTGATTTGCCACTACTTTGAACTTTGTTTCGTTGTGTGATTTAGATATAGCGGGCAATAAAAATACTATATGCACATTGTTCAACCCCACTTAACTTTTACCCACGACCAGTATGATTTGCTAACCACCCTCACAAAGCAGTATTTCATCGACCATGGCCTCAGTTATAAATACATATATAACGTTAGATCCAATTTGTGGAAATACCTTGTGAATACCGTTTAAACGTCAAGCACACAAACTCCCATCCAAAGCCTTGTATTTCACAAAACCTCAAACGGTTCTCGTCATTTCGTCTCATTTGTAAGATAGTTGAAAATAATAGTAATGACGATTAATTCTAAACCAGCTAACTCCTTCCGAAAAATATTCATCCTATACTAGTAGGGCGAGTGGGCTGTGGACTTGTTGTGAATGCAAGTTCCGTGAAATGGCCAGAGTAGTTGACCGCACTTCGCGCAAAGTGCAAGCAATCGTCTAGTTACGTAGATTTGTGCCGAATTTCAACTCATCCTACACAAAATGAACCTGCTACGATAAGAAGGGCATTATTTTCATTACTTTTTTAAAGCCCATTCTTATTTGGAGCCAATTTCCACCATTGTGCCCCTTGTTTAGGGTAGGACCGACATTGCAACTTGCACGCCCCTCACAATATAAATGCCGTCACACACTGTGTCTGTGATAAGATGTGTTAACCCCAATCATGCTCAAGAGTACTTCAAAGTTCACGCGTTCAAGTAATCTGTGACGTCAGATGAATGTTTGTAAGTTTGTAAAACACTGAGAATAAGCCGTATCCTTACCTCTGTTTGTAGATGAGGAATAATTGTGTTAAACATCCAAAGCCTATTTTCAATAAAAACCTCAAATGTTTGTCGTCACTTCGTCTCATTTGTAAGATAGTTGAAAACAGTGTAAACAATTGAGCATGCCTTGATTTCTGCTGCTTAATGCTGATTTTTTTTAAAGAATGAGTTGGGATTTGCAATGGTGGTCCGCATCGTCGACAGATGAGAGCGGCGACGATGATGATGATGATGTCACAAAGGTGTCACATATACATGTAGTAACTAGACGATTGTTTACACTGTGCACGAAGTGCGGTCAACTACCCTGGCCAGTTCTCTCATTGACCCATTGAAAAAAATGTATGTGCTACGTCAAAACTGCCATTACTGATCATTATTTTTTTACCAATCTCCGTATTTGGCCAATTTCAACAATTGTTCCCCTTGTTTCCGGGTACGAGTTGACAATGCATGCAAACTGTACGCTCTTTGTTTCCCGGTAAGATGGAAATCCACCCCTTGGCTTTTTCCAGGTAAGACCAAGTCCTTGGTAAGACCGACAAACTTTACCCCACCAAATTATTCCGGGTAAGACGAACATACTGTTTGAAATACCCTGGTTGCCTTTAACTACGGGTAGGTAACTTACTTACCCATGTTGAAGGAAGGTCCCGGTCTGTCCATTCTCGCTAACGATACACCACACTGTACCACACTGAAACGACAAGCAAGAGACCATCAAGAATAAAAGTTGAAAGAGCTAAAATTAATTAAGAACATGTTGACGGAGGCAGCGACGCACTAAATGTGCTTTCAGAAACTTTCTACAAAAACATTTTCTGTCTCAGACCAGCTACATTTCCTACGACACACCCGCAACTTTACCCAATATTCAACTACGGTATACTTGTGGCGCGCGGAACCGATCGTCGTCAAGGATGCATGTATGACAGTCATTTCCGTCACAGGACGACTAAATCTCATACGACGCATCCCAGACAGCCCTCCGATATGCTAAAGTAAAGCTATCGGGCGACTAATGTTGCAAAACTTACTCCGCCAAGAACAATTGCTAACAGACGCGGCAATGGCCAGAACTTCAACTTAGGTCGATTGTTGTTGCCACACGTGCATGCATACACATCCAACATGAATATTCAAGTCCAGTGTTCTATGGGTAAGGCGTAGCCACATTCGTCGAACTAGTTTTTGTCGTCGACAAAGAACTGCGAAAACTTTTCCTTCGGAAGTCAATCAAATCTTTTACGCCTCATTCAGCACCTCAATTTACCCTCAATTTGCTGACGTAATTTAACCTGCCTATAGGACGACAAATACGACTAGCCCAGACAAGTTGCAATTGTTTCCAAGAGACAGCCGAGCCGACATACCTTAACTTTTTGAAAGCTTGAAGTCCCGCGCAAATAAATCTGACTCACACAAGGCGGCTAGTCGAGCTGTTGTGAAGGAATATATGACGTATATGTTTCCTTGTTATTTGTTTACTAAGTTTGTGTAACGATCACGCTATTCAAATTTTGCCTTAGAAACGGCCATTGTGTTTATAGTGCTACACTCGTGCTGCATGTTTTTACAAAGATAAGTACACCTAAGACCAAAGTTTCCTGGTAACTCTTCAATATTCTGTTGGTTGGGGTGGTACCATCATTCGCCCGGGCCCGGGCGAAAAACAGTAAGATTTTGTACGTCAAGGTCGCTTTTTCAAGCACAGCAAAAATGACCATATTCAAAAATGGTCCCAGGACACTTTCTAGCCACGAAAACAGTACATTGTGATGGTTTCGATGTTTGTCGTGGTCAGTGTTTCTTTATCAACCCTTTAAACAGACAAAACGCGCTTTCCCACGCACTTACGTTACTGGTAGGTGAAATCATAGTTCTGTTTACAAAAAAAACTTTTGTACGCTACAATTTACAGAAAAAGGAATGTTTACTTAGTGCATACAAGGAGGTCATATACTGTAACCTCCTTGGTGTATATGGGTCAACTTGCACTTTGGCTTAGGTTTGTCCATTATTGATCGTAGTCACTCATTGAAACGCATAGGTAGGGAAAACAAGGATATATACTGGTGGTTTTATATACATGTACGTACTGTCCATTACCATATTTATCTGCCAGCTTACATCAGTTTAAAAAAGAGATCTCACAGTATGTTAACTCCTGCATGTCTAAAGTGTGCATACCAGGGTGGGTTTCATCAGGGATCTCTTTAAACACACTGGTTTTCCTGGTGGCATATATACATAGAGCTGGGTGGATAAATAGAATATAACACAGTGTATTACGTGTCGCCCGAGGTACCAGCGCGAACGCCGGAGGTCGATCCGACCCACGGGAGGGCTGGGACCGAGGTTGATGCGAAATACCCATCCAAAAAAATACGTTAACGCGAAATGTACCAGAACCTGAAAAAAATTTGCGTCCTCGAACTAAACAATTGTAACAACAGTGATTCCAGCGTCCGATTCCGGTATTCGAATGTTCGACAGTGGCGCATGTGAAGCGCGTTCGAATCATTCGATGGAAGCCTGTGCAATACGACATCGAAGCTCGTGCAATACGGTAAAATACGGGCCGGTTCGGAACACCCGTATCAAACATTATCCCGGCCAAGGGATGATGTAATGACCTTTATCAACATGTATATATATGCTTTATTTTTTGGGTCAATAAAGTTCTAAGGAAATGGTGTGTTACCTGCACTGCTTCTTGTCTATAATTCTTTTTATGTTTAGCCATAAGTATGGCTAAACATATTGTTTTCTCTCATGTTTCTTCTTCTTCTTCTTCTTCTTCTTCTTCTTCTTCTTCTCCTCCTGTCAAATCTTCAAATCGATTCATCTCTGTCATTTTTTGACCAAATGACCTGAAATTTGGTACAGAGGTAATGTAGGCAAAAACCAATGTGCGTTCTTTTCCTTTTTTTGATATTGACCTTGAAAGTGATTTTATTGAGGTTTTTAGGCTATTTTTAGCATATCTTGGCCTCCTGCGCCCTGGTATTTCAACCGAATGACCTGAAATTTGCTGTATATGTGGCTTGAACAAATATTTAAAGGACTACATTCCCATTTTTGGCATACATATATTCAAAACGATTTATTTTGGGCTTTCTTGACAATATTTGCCACTTCTGTCACTTTCAATACTACATATGACCTACAGGTCATTGACCCCTAGTGCCTTGCACCTGGCCAAGCTGGAAGTTTGCTTACGAGGAGGAAAGACCGGAAATAAACATTTAACGTGATTATCGGGAAAACACCATGTTCCCTTAAACTCAGTGGTTAAATTGCAGTTTAGGAAATTTTATAACAGAAAACAAGTTAAATCAATGATTTTGTGAATGTTTATTCTAGCATTAGTTATTCCAGATATTTTCAAACTCCAAATTCTTCAACACAACACGGGAGATCGTTTCTCCTCAGACTGGCGCGACACTCCTGTCAAAATTGATTGATGATCTCTCTCTGCCGCCGACTTCATACATGATCAAAGGCGGGGAAACTTAAACATATACATGTAATGTAGCGAAGTGTTGCACAAGGAATTCTCACGCTGAGGGGTACATGAAATAATGCTTACAAAATAGACCTCTATGAATCGGTCTACATTCAGCAATGGTAGACGGATTCGGGGCATGCCGCGCAAAACACATGGTCTCACTGGGGACAGGCGTTTTGGTCCCGCACGTTGTCGCAGCGGTGCGTCGCCGCTACGCGATCGAAAGCACGCCGCTGTCTGTCTCGGACCAACACGCGTCTCCCGTGATGTGTAGCGTCCACCACCAGGCCTTCCTACATGTCCTACGTACGGGCGTATGGATCGTAGAATTCGGCAAAAAAGGAATGATTAGGCCAGTAGAGTCAGTCCCCGGTAAGGTCAATGATTCGCCCCTTTGCGCTAGCTTGTAACGTTAAATGAATGTACCCTCTGGTGGCCAAACTTCACTGACAAACTTTCTCCCTATTATCATCATGAGCTTGCGTTAGTCTGGTACTAGTGACTATTATGTGCCGGGAATGTTTATCTATCGCACGCCTTGGAAGGAAGTTCAACCATGATAAATGGTCGGCCGTTGCGAAAATTTGGAATCCCATGCTGTTGATTTTCGTGATTGAATCTGTAAGAAAATATATTTTCATGTCGTTCATGTTTTTGGGACGGACGCCGGGACGGGGTGAATTTTTTCTATCATTTTCGTCCCGTTAGTAATGCAAATCGAATCGTGTTGCACAAGAGGCAAAACACTAAAAACGTGGGTCTTGTGGAGTGTTTTGGAGCGGGAAAATGCCGGATATTAGCGGTGCCGAACAGTGTACATCGTCGCGCGCGGGTGACGCTCCGTCAAAACAAATCCGCTGGTGGTCTAGCGCGGCCACCGAAAATAGGCAGAAACACACAGGAGGACTTAGCACCTTCGTTTATGAGGGCAATTGTGAAAATCTTTTGTTACAAATTGTTCGAACATTGAAACATTTGGATAGATGGTTTGAAACTGTTCTAAATAAAGAGATTTTTGTGTAGTTACGTTCGAAATGTTTCCAACGTATGTGAAATAAGTTCAAACATGTTATAAGTTTCAATTCTAATTGTTTGAACACTTAAGAACTATTGTGACTTAGACATTCTTTTAATCAAAATAGTTCAAACATATTACAGATATTATATTAAAACCCTCTCGGTGACTTTGAATTGACTCAAATATGTTGTTTTTGGTCATTTCCTTCGTCTCCTGTCAAATCTTCATATGTATACTATGGAAAACTTCATTCTTCCCTGGGGTTGATCTTTTTTAATTCAATTTTGAACTGGGTTGATTATGCGCAAGAGTGTAATTTTCAGCGGATATTTTTCGACTGGTTTACATGGAAATGGCACGGAATATCCCATTCATGCAAGGGGAGGATTCTTTAATTATTTCTTTCAATTTTGAGCTGGAATGATTATGAAAAAGTCCATTTTTTAGCAGAAGTGTATTTGTTAATCAATTAGTGGATATGGTTGTGGACTGGTCCATATTGTGTTGAGGTGCTACTGGAAGACTCAATTTTGGACTGGGGTGATTCATTTTTTTAGTGCAAGTATTTTAGAATGGTCCATTGTTATTTTGGGAGAGTCCATTTTTTGCATGGCGAGGAGTATGGCTAAACATGCTGTATTTGCTCGCAAATGTTGCCTTTCTAGTGTATGACTATTTCATCACTGACGAATACCTGCACTGAAAGCAAATATACACTACATCTTCTATTGTTTATTAGGATATAAAAGGTATTGAAAAACCCATCTGCAATCCGCACTTTGATGAAATATATCAAAGGCATCCAGAGCATTTTATGAGGCTTGAAACTTGAATAAAAAATCTCAAATGTTAGGTAATTCCTACACATAGTAAGTTTCAACAAGAGTTCTACGACCTCATACCTTCGCCAAATGATTTTAACCTTTATGACTGACGTATTGGGAGTGTTTCACATCAATTATGAATCATACCAGTTGGTCGTCTTCACCCAAATAACATAAGTTGTCCAAAGTATGACTATGAGCGAAACAAAGAAGGTTATGCTAACATTTATCATCAATTATGCAAATAAGCTCCTTATTAGCATAATTTGATTCAATGGTGTTCACATTCACACTACTTCCAAATGCCACAAGAATGAAATTGCCGTCATTAACTAGTATGGAATTATAGTAGTTTAACATTAATTATACAAATTAGCTTACATTTGCATATTTTCTATCTATCAACATTCCTTTCTTCCTCAGTAACAAATTCGCATATTTGAATAGTCATATCATGGAACACAGCGGGTTTTTAAATTGCCTCATTAATTATGCAAATTAAAATCTGATTTGCATCATTATCATCCAATCAAACAAAGCACCTCGTAAGTTATAGAGTTAAAGTATATCTCATTAATTATGCAAAAGAGGTCTTCATTTGCATAGTTGATATTAATTTCTCTCTTCCTCAGTCATGTCACATGTTTGAGAGTCCTATCATGGAATTTGGAGGATGTATCAATTTTCATCATTAGTTATGCAAATTAGATACTGATTTGCATAATAAGTATTAATTCATGTAAATCATCACTCAAGCTATCCATTTAGCAAAAAGCATGACCATCCATCAAGCCCTTCTTGAGTTATTCCCTTTCACAGTCTGAAGCAAAACCTGCTCCTGCAGTCCCA
The DNA here is from genome assembly GCF_035083965.1 of Branchiostoma lanceolatum. Taxonomy (NCBI): domain Eukaryota; kingdom Metazoa; phylum Chordata; class Leptocardii; order Amphioxiformes; family Branchiostomatidae; genus Branchiostoma; species Branchiostoma lanceolatum. The sequence continues at coordinate 2,623,729 of NC_089732.1, read as the reverse complement.
GAAAATGCCGCTAGGGTGTCCAAACCGATACCTTTTACTCTCTTTCCAAAGAGCTATCTACCACTCAAAAGTCGGTTCCATAGTATATCCAAAACATGAGATATCAAAACAGGAATTTCCGCTGCAGTACTATAACAAGCCGCTAGAGGGCCCAAAATCTAATCATTTTCAGGTCTCACCAAGACCTACCAACATACCAAATATCAAGACAACCCATCCAGGCATTCTTGAGTTAAGCTGGTCTTCTTATACATACAAACGCTACCCTATGCATAACCTTCTGCCCTAGCTCGGGAGCCAACAAACTCCTCGGGTGGGCGGTGCCAAATCCACTTAGAAGCCCAGGTCTCGGGATCTAACTATTACGTGACAAGCTAATTTGAACAGTCAAACCCCCTGGCCCAATGGGAATATCTCCTTACTACACCAGTAACACTTCCCCACACCAGCAACACGTTCCAGCTGGCACCCAGCTAGTATACACTCATACAATATAACACATTTTTACACTTTTCTCGTTAATTATGCAAAGCACTTCGCCCAAAATCTAATCATCTTGAGATTTCCCACATACCCACCGACACACCAACAAACCATCCAGGCGTTCTCGACTTATCGTGTTCACTAACAGACACACAGACAAGCATCAAGGCGAATAACCTTCTCAGCGAAGGTAATAACACTATACCATTACATATCTACATTAAATGAGCAGAGATACGATGTCTTTGTGTGGTGAGAACCCTAAGAGACTGATCCTGACTGTCCATCACAATTAGCGGTTCGACCAATGAGAGAGTGACTGCATGTCCGTCAAAAATTTGCATCTTTATGTTTTAATTTTTCATTTCTACGTTTGAAGGAGGTGGGTATCGGTCTATTTACACTAGGCGCGTGAAACTGAAAGATCACCATTAAAAAACCTGAACAGTTTGATAGCTCGAAGTCCCAAGCAAATCTGCCGCTCGTAAAATATAAGGCTAGCCGAGCTTTTATAAAGGAATATAAGAACATGTACGCCAAAAAGCAATTACTCAAACAACTGGATATGATTTTGGAAACGGTCAGACGTTTCAAGTAGCATCCACTACTTTTCGTCAGTGACTGTGAGCAAGATCAGTTGAACAGCAGGTTTATAACCACGAACTATGAATTGATATGCAAATAATTAATTGCTTTTTGGCGTATCTTATTACCTGGATGTCTAATCTTCATCGACGTATCTAAGAACATGTACGTTACCTTGTTGTTTCGATGAGGTTTGTTTCCTCAAGCTGTGTAACGATCACACTATTCAAATGTCGCCATATCGATCATGACTTAGTGCTACACTAAGCAGTGGTGTTTTCACAGATCGAGTAAAATTCGGCAGCAAAAAAGAATGATTATCCAGTAGAGTCAGTCCAAGGTGAAGATCACATTTCGCCCGCGTAAGGGAGCCTGCAAGTGAAACCCTGGCAAATATTCTCCCTATAGCCAGCTTAGTTAGTCTGGTAGAAACTAGAAAAAGCTACATACAGCAAAACTGTGCTTGTCAGGTAGTCTCCAACCAGACCCAATAGATTGCAAAGACCGTATCCAACTGGCAGAAGGAGCTTATAGGGCAAGTCTGGCTAATTAATAACAATAGCATATGCGTAAGCTGTTTAGTGAGATATAAAGAGGCCTTGAGCCTAGAGTAGTTAGTCAGTCAGAGAACCAAAGCTGTGCGACGTGCCTGTGGAGTATTTCCTGCCTATCAACCTTCCTGTCCATCTACCGAACTTCTTGGTAAGTGAGTCTGTTAAAAGTACACAACGCAATGTCCGAATGTATGTAAGATTGTAGGAAATTCCCAGTGCCGATCGCTGTTCTCGTAACTGTGTAACTTGTACCGTAGTTTGTGTTACTATTGTGTGTGTCAATAAATACGACTGTCGGGACCAGAATTAGTGTCGAACTGAATTACTTAGTAACTTACCGTAACTTACCACAAGGTAACGTAGTGAAAGCCTTAAAGTAAACTGTTACAAATTGGTTGGCTATGAGACTTGGGTTGGCTATGAAAACTCCTTCTGCCTGTTGGATACGGTCTTTGCCAACCCGTAGGTCTGCTTGGAGACTACTTGTCAGGGTCGCTTACTGAAGCACAACAAAAGTGGCCAGAATTTCAACAAAGGTCTTTTAGACACATTTCAACCAAGACAACCATGCATGGTGATTGATTTGTGCTTCTTTCCTTAATCACGATAATCTTTCTCACACTCTTAGGTAACTGGCAACAATGGCTGGCAGGCACAGAAATAATTGTTAACAAAGACGCTTTTGTACGCTAAAATACACATTAAAGGCAATGTTAACCTACAAGGTCAGGGTCAACTTGAACGTTAAGTTTGCCCATTATTGATCGAAGTCACTCATTGAAGCCACTGGGTAGAGAGAACCAGGATGTGTATATGTATATACATAACGTCCATCACAATTTATCCACCAGGTTACGTATATCCACCAGGTTACGTATATCCACCAAGTTGCGTTTAAAAGAGGTCTCCACTGACACTAGTTTATGTGTATGTTAACTTCTGCATATATAAAGTGTGCATACCTGGGTGGGTTTCATTAGGAATTTCTTTAAACACACTGGTTTTCCAAGTTGCATATATATATGTAGCTGGGTGAATAGATATACACATGTAGAATACAAGCGGTGTATTCCGTATCGCCCTTGGTGCCAGCCCGACCGCGGGTAGGATCGCCCGACGGCCAATCCCGCGGGAGGGCTGGGACCGAGGGTGATGCGGAATACACCGCGTGGTATTTCCTTTATGTCATACCATCCCGAAAAAACACACATTTCAATGCGGAATGCGCCAGAAGATTAGAAACGTTTGTCCTGAAACAAAAAAACATTGTAACAGCCGCAATTCCAACGTCCAAATCCAGTTTCCGAATTTTCGTCAACGGCGCACTCGCCACGCATTCGAAATATTAATGAATTAGATATTGTAAGAAATAGATAAAACTTGAGCTTACTTCAAGAACTGTATCGAAATCTAATGTATACTTTTCCCTTTCTCTGGCATTATATTCGGGGTTTTCCATAAGATGTCATTCCTTTGTTGTGGCTTTAGGAATACATTAAACATTATTTTGCCTTGGCAGACAATAAAAGAATGAAATCCAGATGATTTCAAAATGTCAGGAAGGTGCATGTGTTATTCTCAATTCTTTATTTTAGGTTTGAAATTTTGCATCTATATGTACATATCAATATACAACATATACAGCAGGCCTGTCTTGGTCATACAAAAAAAAACAATTTATACATCAAACAAAGTTTACATCTTATCAGTACTATGTACAGGAAAACCTGATAAATTTGTTTCATCTGAGTCATAAGCTACCAGTTGCAAGGGTCTTCTTGTGCTTGGCACCATCTCTTTATGTTATCAAATGGGTAAAAAAATAGAGAAAAACAAGTGATTTTGGAACAAGCTTGACTGTTTGACCATGTGGAATACCCAAAGAAGAGGGCAGGATAGCTTGGATTGCTGTAGCTGTGAAACTGCTGTTTCCTTTTCCTTGGCAATGCAGTGGACAGGATTAAGCTTAGCGGCAGCAGTGACAGTGGAGGAGGATGGTGGAGGATCTATTCATGATGCCCCAACGACCAAAAAAGAGGTCAAAAGATAGGTGAGGTGAGGAGGCAATGCAGTGAATCTACAGTTTATCTGTACCAAATTCATCAAGTGGTTTATCTGTGGATTCTAGTATTTTCAGAGAACCCCAAGAGCCTTACACTACTACTGCAGCCAGGGGTTGGGAAATTAATCTAGTGGCCCACACATATGTTAGCACTAGCCCAAAAGTTTCAATCTACAATCTGCCACCATAACTACATGTTTGGGGTAGCCTTGTGACTTGTCTATAAGAGTCCACTTTGGTAAGCTCTGGACGACCCCCCCCCCCATAAAAAATGTGGATATCGCACACTTTGGGCAACAAGATGATGACAGGTTTATTCACTTGTTGTCCAGTGTGTGACACTGTCACTATGTATCTGTATCTGTGTAGCCAGTATAATCACCATTCGGCGTAACACACCAGCTTTTGTAATTCTGTATCTGTATAGCCAGTATAACCACCATTCAGCGCAACACACCAGCTTTGCAGGCACACAGTGCAACAGCAGCCGGTCTTTGCACATCGGACTCACTGCAACTGTTCTTTAAAGTTATCTGGTGAGGATGCCCCTACAGTTCCGATGGTTTGACAGAAGAGAAGAAGAAAAGAACCACAGATCCACACATGTTCTATAGTGACTATGACAATGTCCAGTCCTCCTGGGGTTTCAGGTATGTGTGATTGTCCATGTAAATGTGAGCCAGCCCGGGTCCGTAGTAGTTGATGACATATTTAGAGCCATCAGAAGGCCCTACAACCTAATGCATCGAACATAAGCATGAACATTAACATAATAATCACTTCAAAGTTAATCTGTCTGGTAGAAGTCATTCTGCAATTCTAAATGCAATTTCAAACAGAAGAATTTGGACTTATCCAAATTTTCAACTGATCAGCCTCATTCCTTGATAAAGACTGGAGCTGATCGGTCGAAATTTGGGTAAGTCCAATTTCTTGTGCTTAAAATTGCAGTTTAACTTTGATGCAGACATGATAGTGTTGACCCAAATAGCAACAAAATGATATTTACATACTTGGTGTAAATCTATGAATTACACTAATAACACAATCTACAGTTAACTCCAAATATTCGAGAAATTCAAAAAGCACAAATGAATGACCGAATGGATGAAACAATCAAAGGGTAGTGCTGAAACCACCAACCTGTGTAGCGATCAGTATGATGTCCACCAGTTGACCCAAGAACATGAAGCCCAGAGTGCACAACTTTAGCAACCCTGGGAATAAAACAAAGTGAGTGAAAATCTGTAAAGAAAGTTGTTTCACCCCATGCTAAGATCATGCCCCCTAAATAGTCTTTAGATCAACATGACAACGCACCGTCTTTCGTAGCAATAATTTACACATTTTGGCATTTCTATGTTATTTTGTGATTGAGTATAGCATCAGTGCCACATGAGAGCCTACAAAGGAAGACTGACTTCCCATTTATCTACAGAACGAAGAAACAGCCATTACCGGGTATCACCATCACAGCATCATTATCATCACAATAGCATCAGTAATTTTTTGTGCCTCAACAAAGATGATGTGTTTAGGAAATCTGCATGTGTATTGGAAGCCATATGAAATACAAGCATATGTATAAAATTATAAACATTAATTGTCCTAAACACTTCTGGGCTGGATCTAAGCAAGGAGGTACAAAACAACTTTGATCTAAGTTAGCAAATTTAGAAGAAAAATATGACCAATACTTTTAAGTCTCACCTATTGCAGGATACCCCAGGTAAAACCTGTCCACTCCCAACATGCCCAGGAATATGGATGTCAACAGTGCTATGTCATAGTGGTACCCGTTCCTGTAGATAAAAACAGGGAACAAAATGTATCTCCATCCAATTTTAGTATATTGGAAGGGAAATTCTGAAAATTCCCCTGGTTTTTCCACCAACAGTTACAATGAACAGTGGACATCTAAAACACAGCAGGCTGCAGCCCTTTCCAATACATGTAGCATACAAGTCCAAGTTTACAGATAAATCTTAATTTTTGGTATCATTTCTTCTTTTTTCCTGCACTTTTATTTGGCACAACTACAACAGTACAAGCTGAACTGAGCCATAATCAATAAATTACACAGTCTTAAGTACACAGTCATGAAGAGCACTGGCTACCACAATGCCTGTACAAATCCGTATGCTATACGATATCATGCTAGTATAAGGTCGAGAGTATTGGTATGACATACGTATATCTACATGGTACATCCTTCTTCAGGTCTCCTGTACAGTTGATGCCTGGTGCTGCTGAACACCACACTGGAACAGGAAGAGTTACCATCATCATGTACCGGTAAAATTGTTTGAACTTAAGGCAGAGACAGAGGTCTGCTAAAAGAGGCTTTTACTTGTTCTAGACAGGCTACACCGGTAGTATGTACATGGTGATCCAGAACATTGTCATGTTGATGATGATCTTGTGATCAGCATCAGCAGAGTTACAACAACAAGCTAGTTCACGGTTGCTACTACGCATGTGCAGTGTCAAAGGTGAAGGCCCCTGAGACGTAAACAAACCCCATCGGGGCGTTGTGATGCAAATCGAGACAATGTCGAGAAGAGCACTGTTTGCAAGCCGGGGGCCTTCACCTTTGACACTGCACATGCGGAGTAGCAACCGTGAACTAGCTTATTGGCACACTGCCGCACACTTGATGATGGTAGGTTTACCTGTGACCAGCCCCTCCTTTCTGCAGCCCAGTGCTGCCTGTGTGTCTTGGTCTATAGCAGGCTGGGGACAATGGTACGTGACATGGTCAAGGAAATATCATCATTGGCATGATTAACAACATAGTTTCCATTTGTTGTTGACAGTTACACAATCTATTGAAAACCACAAAATATACAAACTGTAACGTTACCACATTCATCAAAATATTTAATTTTTAAGGTGTATTACTGTATGGACAAAGTTGGACCACCAAATTTGTTTGAACCATTGAAACTCTTGTTCTAGCTACTTTTCATATCCTTAGTTCAATCTACAGGGATCTTCATTAAATCCATCCTAAATCCTCTACTCTACTCTCTTCTTCCCTTCCTCATTGACAAAGGGGGGGAGGGTAATTATTGGGTAGGAAACATCTACATCATACAACAGAATAAAACTACGACAATCGAAAGGATATTGTCCTCTTCTAAGATCTTCACACTTCACAGCTTCGTCCACTCCTTGTGCAGACACCTGGAAGAGGCAGATAATGACAAAAACGACAAGAAATTGAAGAAAGTCCCGATTTTTTCTCCACCACGCCGCCATCTTGGATGTGGATCATTCCAATCCAGTAAGAAGGGGTATATTGACTGGACATCCGGGACCGCAGAAAACGGAAATTAGGAAGACTGGGCGCTGCCAGGTCCTTTTGGGGAATTTGATGCGCAAACCGCGACCGGAAGAACCGCCAACAGACAATCTGCCGGGCAGGAAATGTCCGGAATGCTGGAGGTGAATCTACTGCCAAATATTTACATCACGTGACCTCACCTTATCCGGGTAGAGCGTCCTGCGCGCTGATACAAACAACAAAAAGTTCTGTAAAAAAATCATTACTTATTTGGTAATCGGACAAAAACTGACTTTTTGAACAAAAAAATAGATAGTAGTTAGTAATTTTTGCAATATCTATCATATTAGTTTACTTCTGTTTAAGAGTTTTAGGTATGAATTTATGTTTTGTAAGGTACTATTTCTTGTACCGGCGGTGATTAGGTCATGGGGAGGGGTGGAGTATGTGTCATGGCTGCCCTTTGACCAAAGGAGCAGCGAACTGAGCAAAAATCGTCAAATTTGGACCCTTTAAAAGACTCGTTTCAAACGTAAGTAGTATTTCCTGCAATATCAAGTGCTTAAAACTTGCAAGGGTGTGTAAATTCAGCGCGATCATGTTTTAAAAACGCAGTTTTAGGCCAAAAACTTCTTAATTTGGAGGAATTTGCACTGTAGCGGAACGCTGCTGCTATGGTTGCGTGTTTGATCAAGAAAAAATGTGGTGTTTAGTTTCAAACCGTTGATTATAATATTTACAAATATCTGAGTCAATGTCATTTTCAAAGCTTTGTTTTCATTTCTGTGTACTTATTTTACACAATAATAAGTCAGAGTACTTCATCATATGTTGTTGTTGTTGTTGTTGTCATTGTTTAACGTCTATTACTTCGTTAGACATGGTCTCTAGGTGCTGTGCTGGTCGCTAGGTTTCAGTTCTAGTTGATTTCTCGCTAGGTTTTTAGCACTTGGTGACTTGAGGTAGCGTGTTGCTGGATGTGTTTCAGTTGAGCACGTCGAATCTGCGAGTGCTCTCGATGTACTGGGAGAATGTTCTGTACATCTGTGTGTTGATAACGTCAGTGAGGTCTTCTCTCATTCCAGCAAGAGTGACGATGTCCGTGTGTCTGTTCTCCGCTGGCGTGCCGTAGGTCTCGTATATACTTTCGATCTCCTGCAGCATTTGGTGTCTTTCCCTTTCATAGCGGGCGCAGTGGTACAGGAAGTGGTTGGTAGTCTCCGGGGCGTCGCAGTTAGGGCAGTTTGGAGACATCTCAGGGTTCTTCCAGTTTTGGTAGGCATTGAGTTTTGTGTGGCCACTGACTATTCGGTTGATGTTGATTTGTGTGCGTCTCTTTCCAAGTGCTTTTCCTTTCTTCTTCATGTTCATGGCTATCTTCTGCATGTATTCGCTTTTTGTGTTCAGCTTTGTTCTTCGGTCCCATCTCATGAGTGCTTGAGTTTCAATGTGTTTCGTGGCCTGTTGTCTTGTCCATGATGCGTTCATCTGGGTGTTAGCAGCTTCAGCTGCTGCTAACTTTGCCTCTTTGTCTGCAATCTCGTTGCCGGGTATGCCCATGTGACCGGGACACCATGTGAACTGTATTGTGTGTCCTTGTAGATGGAGGGAGCGTAGCTTGTTTCTGATGCTATGTACAAGGTTGTTGTATGCAGTGACTTGCTGTATACCTGTGACTGATTCTATTGCAGCCTTGCAGTCACATAGGATGAGGACATGATTAGCGGTAGATGGTCGTCTGGAGAGTGTTTCTATGGCTAGGTGAAGACCTTCCAGCTCCCCTTCGTAGTTGTTGGATCTGCTTGCCACTGGTTTACGCACTGCAAAGGGTTCAGTGCTTCCCCATTGTTCGTAAATGACAGCAGCACTGCCGGTGGGGCCTGGATTTCCCAGGGCAGAGCCGTCTGTGAAGACGACTGTTGTCGGTTGTCTGTTGTCTGAGATGTTTTGCAGCATGTGTATGATGTCATCTCTTGCTTTGTCCTTTCCACCTGTGGTGTGAGTTGTAGGTGTGAAGGAGCCGGTTATGGTGCCCATGACAAAGGGGGGTAGTCTTCTGTCGTAATATGGTTCCTTGTCTACTGTGTGTTCCTCTAGCTCTTCCCTCAGCTCGTTGAATCTGGTCTGTAGCAGGTGCAGCTGGGATCCAGTCTGGTTGGCTGTTTTTTGAGATTTCATGAGTGTGATGGCGTCGTAGATGGGGTTTCCTGTGTGCTTTGTTGCCATTCTCAGGTAGCTCTGGGCTTGCCTGCATGTGAGATGTATGTCGATCGGTGGTACCCCTGTGATTGCTTCCAGTGCTTCCGTGCTTGTCCGTTCAAGACACCCAGTAGCAGCTAGGAGTGCTTGTCTTTGGACAGGTGTGTAGGCTTTTTCAAGTTTGTCCATGGCGGAGACGGTGCATTCTGCTGCGTAGTCTAGGATTGGTCTGACTAGAGTGTTGTACAGGAGGATTTGAGCCTGTTGGTTTGGGTTGTTCGTCGCATGTGTCACTATGCTTACTGCCTTCAGGGCTTTGAAAGCTTTCGTCTGTGTTGTCTTGATGTGTTTCTCGAAGGTCAGCTGCTTGTCTAGGGTTACCCCTACCAGTTTGAAGTCGTTGACCACCTGTATGTCTTTGTTGTTGATTTTGAGGTCTGCAGTGTTAGTTCTGTCAGCATGTGGGGGTGGGAAGATCATCGCCTTAGTTTTGTCGTGTGCGACTTTCATGTTCCACAAAGGGCACCATTCATGGATGACTTTGGACATCCCTTCTTCTACGCTTTCTCTCACAGCTTTGATGTCATCGCCAGTCTTCCAGGCAGCTGCATCATCTGCGTATTGGAAGTTGTCCAGGTTGTTGTTAGTGTAAGCGTCTGCCGTGTACAGGTTGCAGAGGGTGGTGGAGAGAACAGCCCCTTGTGGGATGCCGACTTTGCTTTGTTGTGGTTGGGTGGTGATGGAATTTACTCTGAAAGATGTCTCTCTGTCCCGGAGGAAGGTGTTGAGGTAGCACAGCATCCTTCCTTTGACACCCTTAATGATGACTTTGTAGAGTAGACCTTCTTGCCAGATCCTGTCAAAGCATGATTCATAGTCTGCAAAGACAGCCACGGTGGTTTTGTTTTGTTTCCATCCCTCCGTGATGTTTTGAGTGAGCCTCAGTACTCCATGTGATGCACACCTGTTCCTTCGGTAGGCTTCTTGGGTCGGAGCTAAATGGTTGTTGACATCTGCCCACCATGTGAGTCTGCTGTTGATCATTCTTTCCATTATTTTGCCGATTACACTGGATAGTGTAATGGGACGGTAGGACTTGATTTGGTTGTAGCTGTCTTTGCCTGGCTTCCGTATGAGTACCTTTGTGTCCTGCTTCATTTGTTTGGGTAGTTGCCCGTGCTTCCATATGGTTTGCAGCATGTGAAGTAGCGCTTGAACTAATGCAGGTCCGCCTTTCTTGATCATGATTGGGTGTATTCCTTCTATGGGGCTGGGTGCAGAGTTAGTGTTCATTCTGTTAATGGCAGCTTGGACTTCTTCTAGTTCAAGGTCTGCATTCAGGGGGTCTTCTTGTTCTTCATCGTCGTTGATAGATTGCGATTCGTGTTGGATGATGGCCTGTACTGCGTTGGTGACGTTGTGTTTCCATTTTGTAAGATTTCCGTACATGTCAACCTCGCAGGGCGCGTAGGTTTCAGTGGCCACTTGTGCAATCTCTTGGTCAGTGACTGCCACATCTCCATTGGGTAATTTCAAGGGTTGTACAGCTGTTTTAGTGTTCTTTTTGAGATGAGACTTGATAGTTTTCCAGAAGGCTTGGGGTTGCTTTGGATCCATACTTTTTAGTTGCTCGTCCCAGTGTTTGCTTAGAGCCTCTTCTTCCATGTGTGTGAGGGTTTCCTTCTCTTTTAGATACTTGTTCAGGTTGTGGGTATCTCTTCGTCTGTGGAATTTTCTTAGGGCTGTTTTCGTGGTCTTCATTTGTTCTTCTAGTGCTGGATTCCAGTGTCCTTTGCTGTGGGTGCTTATGGTCTTCTTGTTGATGATGCCATCAGTACATCTGTTGAGGGTGGCCTTGAAGGTTTCATAAAGTTCATCGATGTGTTCTGATTCTGTGTTGTTGTGTTGTTGGAGCCAATCGCGAAACTGGTTATGGGTGGTTTCCTCCCATTTTTTCCAGTCCACATTTCTTAGATCCCATCTCTGTACTTTTACGTCTTCTTTCTTAGTTCCTACTTGCATAGTGATAAGGTTGTGGTCTGTCTTCAGTTGCACTTCAGGCTGCACTCTCCATTTGTCAATCATTTTTGTTGCAAGTCGGTTGGTGATGGTCAGATCGATGATGCTGTTGTCTCTTGTTGGACAGTGGTTGTTCATGATATGGAGGCTGTTTGCTAGAAGGAAGTTGTTGAGAATGTGTCCCAATTGGTTGTCTTTATCGTTTCCCCAGGCTGGGTGTCGAGCATTCAAGTCCCCACACAGTATCACGGGTTTTCTGTTGTCTAGCAGGGGCTTCAGTGTATGTGTAAGCTCATGCATGGCGTCCTTGTTTTCTGGTGGTACGTAGACTGATATCAGTATGAAGCTAGTGCTGTCGGTGTAGATGTTTGCTGCAGTGATGTCGGCATGTGTGGTTTTGTCTAGTTCTATTTCCATGGTCTTGACATGTTCCTTTGTAGCAATGGCTACCCCTCCTCCCCTTTTGTCGGATCTGTTTGTGAAGGTCCAGTTCCATGTTTTCAGGCATGGTGGTTTGTTTGTCTTGGTCCATACTTCTGATAGACAAAGTATGTCAATGTTTTGTTTCCTGCACATATGTTCAACGAGTGTAGAGGAGGTGTTGATTGACCGTATGTTGACCTGTGCAATGTTCATCTTGCTTGTAAAAGTGCTGTCCCGTGTGGAGTTTGCTTGAGTTTCAGAGTCAGATGTTTGATCACATGTGGAGGCTAGTAGTAGGACTACTAGTACAGTCAGGGTGTCACTGGCTATTTTCATTACTTGCTTTATTGTTGTTGTCTTAGCTGTCTTTCTTGTAGCTTTTGCTTGATGAACTGGAATTCCCGGCACCTTGGATCGTTGGCAGAGTGTCTACCGCTGCAGTTTACACACTTGGGTTTGCACGGGGTGGGGTGATCTTTGGGTCCTCCACACTTAATGCAGCAGGCTGCTACTTTGCACAGTTTAGCTATGTGACCGAGTTTTTGGCAGTTGTAACATCTGATTGGAGTGGCTTTCTTGCTTCTGTATGGCTCTACTGTGACTGTTTCCCCTCTTATTGTTATGGTCTGTAGGAAGAGATTGTTCAGTTGTCCGTTGTGTGTGGCGTCGATTCGTGCAACCCTTAGAGGTTTGCCAGTGTCTTGATAGCGGTATCTGTGGACCTTGACGTGGTTACCGGTGAGTTCAAGTATGTTTTGTTCGATTTCTTCTTCTGTAGCTTCAACAGGTACGTTCTTGAGTATCGCCTTTCTTCCGTATGTTTGGTTTGTCTTATGGGTCGTGAGTTGCTCTCCTTTGGTGTCAAAGGCTCCTTCCGCCCACGGCTGTAGCAGGTCCACTGTGGTTTTAGTGTTTTTGCAGTGTATAGCAATGCCCCCTCTGGGTAGCAGGTACGCTAGGTTGATGTTGTGCGCGCAGTGAGGTTTGTTTCTGACAATCTCGGCGAGTATCTTCCCGCTGTTTTTGTAGCACTCTGGTTTGGGAATCCCGTCAACTATAACAATGTGTTTACGAGGGTCTACCTGTGGGTCCTCAGTAGTTTCTTCTTCGTGTAATTTGTTGTTGTTTCCGGATCTACTTGTGTTTTGCTTGTTGTCTAGGTCCTTTGAGATGCAGTGTGCGCAATGATAGGGTTCGTTGTTTTTTTGAAGGAAGTCACACACCTTGTGAGAGAGCTTGGCGCAGTTGTTGTGCCACCATAAATTGCAGGTGTCGCAGCAGATCCACCTTCCTCCTTCTGGGTGGTCAGTACCGCAAACACAGATCTCCTCTTCCTCTTCTTGTATGACTGGGAGTGGATCAACCGACTGGTTCCTGTTTGATGTTGTCGTGGACCTTGTTTGGAGTGGGTGCTCGCTATCAACCCTAGTTTTGTTCCGTGATTTCTCCTGTGTTTTCTTTATGTCCTGGTCTCTGTTGGTTAATGATCGTTTCACGTCTTTGTTCAGGGTTCTTGCTAAGTCTTTATCTTGTTTCTTTCTTTGTGTATGGGCTCTTGTACACGGCATGTCACAAAATTCAAGATGGCGTCTGTTTGGTTTGGGTTGGCCTTTAAAATGTAAATGCCGGCCTCCCCATCTTGTTGTAGCATAAAAAATTGATACTTTGGAAGACCGAGGAGAGACTAACCTTTCTGTTTAGGTTGTGCAAAGCTATCTGAAAACACGTCCACACGCTCAACTGTCGGATTCGACGCTCAACTGTCGGATTCGAATCCTTCAAAGCAGTACGATCTGCTAATCGAGGGTGTTGTTTAGGATGTTCACAATGTGTTGTTGAAATAGTGTACTCGCCTTCACCTTGTGAAGCAGTCCGTCTTGTTTACGTAGTTCTGTTTCTCCGGCTTGGCTCGGCTTGGCTTGGTAGTGGTCTCAAAATGGCTTGGTAGTGATCTCAAAATGGCGCCCTCCCCCTTCGGCGCGTCGTTTTGTTCGAGGAGATGAAAAAGCTTGTTGTAGAGAATCTAGGGTACCAGTTGTGTCCACAATGTCTCTGTATGAAACTCTGACGATCAGCTTGATTCAATGTAGAAAAATCCGGCGATACAAGTCTTCTTAGTGTGAAAAAAGAGTTTGTAAAGCGGGAGCTATCTGAAAACACGTCCACACGCTCAACTGTCGAATTCGAAGCCTCATATGGTTTTGGCTTTTCGTACTTTTTTAGGGGTGGGGTGTGTGTGCGTGGGGGGGGGGGGTTGAATCGATACATAACCCATGACTCCAGTCTTGTGGTTTGCTTCTTGTTTGTTTTCGTTGTTCAAATATCCTCTCACAGCTGTCTACAAGCCTCTTCTCACCCTGACGTCTGTTGTTTACAAAAACTAGAGAAAGCTACCGCCTAAATAATCATGCCCAGGCTGTGTTTTGGAGAAGCTGTCAAGTAATACTAATACTAAATTATATACTGACCTGTAGTGATGCAGTGTTTTTTCTAGAAAAATTGAATAAGAGGGAGCACACACAAGCAAGGGAGCGAATTCTATGTATTTATGGAAGAATCGATTGCTGAGTGAAGGCTGTATGTTGGATGTTAAGCTAAAATCTAAATTCAACAAGGGGGCGCTGGGCTGTAACAAGAGGGCGCAGCGCCCCTTTTTCCTGATTTAGATGAACCCCTGGTGATGATATACTAAGCGGGAGCAACAAGTCGTTTCTTTCTGTTACATTGATTGGAATTATAATTTTGTGTGTTCTGCTCGACTAACCGCCATCTTGGATCCCTCCACCCCACCAATATGGCCGCGGCGGGTGGCTACTACATTAGTGTGTATGTGGAAACTTTGATTCCTGTGAGTCTCTAACATTGACCCTGTCCTATATCATGTTCCGATTTACAGAAAAGAACAGCACTGCCTTAAGTTTGTGCCGGCACTTAGAACTTCTACCCAGTGAAAGAGTCCAAACAGGACTGCAAATAAGGGAAGCAACATGCCGCCGATGCCGGTGGGACCACAAGGTAACGTAGTGTCGTTACTTGTCTGTAAGGTTTGATATCCTTCAGGCATTCTGTTGTTTACAGAATGACTAATAAACTTGTGGACGTACCGACTAATATTGTTAAAATATCTTATAGTTATAGTAGCTCAGAAAAGAACAAGAAATACATATACAATTACAAACGTACATGGTCATATATACTCTAAGCAAGTTGAAGCGTATACAAGAAATAGTCATGCCTTCAAAGTTCAAGTACCACAGTTATCAAGTTATATCAACCATGAATTGAGTTGTTCAAAAATGTTTTTCCTTAGAACTAGTATCTTAGAAAGAAGCTCAAGGTACCAAGTACTTTAGATAGCTTTAGTTTAAACAACGTTCACTGTTAGATGTGCAAAGGTTATGTGTCACAATTTTGCCTCCCGATGCCTGCTTGGAGTTGGAGATAAGCTAAAAGGAGCGACGGTAACTTGTAAGAGTGTATAAAGAAGAAAAGGGGGTGGATGCCAGGCTAGAAGTTAGAATAGAAGGTTGCAGTTTGGACAACAACAAAAATGTGGTGAGACTTGTCTGCTGTACAGGAATGTGCATGTAGTTTAGTTGTTTACTGTATACAAGCGACATATGTTGTTATTGTCAGTTCATTTGTTCAATAATGTAGTTTGGCTGTGGTATCTGTGTTTCCATTGCAAAGATAGTCATGCACACTGAGCATTTTATGACAAGTTTGAAAAAAACTTTTTTTTTAAAACAGGCATTTTTAGGATTTTGTGACTAGTGAAAATTTACTTGGTACATGTACATGTACATGCCTACATGTACATACATTGATAATATGCGCATTGCACATGTACATTTTACATGTAAATATGGGTGTAAAGAAGACAGCTCAGAAAACATACCAATAATCCCAGTGCCTCTACTATAGTTCTATATGTACATGCACATAGTGTCATTCAGGTTAGTTTGAAAGCACTGATTCTTGTGATCAACGCTGCTGGAATGACCTGAATTCTGATGCCGTTTGTTTACTTTCTCGACTATTTCCACATACCAGCTGTGCATGTAAGATCACAATCTCACGAAAAAGGGCTGCTTTGTTTACATGCTAGACAAGGCCACACCAATACAATGTGTTGGCTCTCAGAATCAGACAGATAGAAGAAAAAATAATGCTAAAGGGGAAGTCTGGTAGCCTGGGTGCCATCCTATTACTTCCAGGGCTCCTACACTCGCTACCCTAAAAAAAAAGAAATCCCAGACTATTTTTTTAGGGTAGCGACTAGGTACCCTAGTCGGGTAGTAATAGGATGGCACTCAGGCAAGAAGTCCGTAGGAGACACAATATTAGGGAGGCTGTCAAGTTTAAATTTTCCTCCCAATCCTTTTCTTCTGTTTTCATCTCGACTTCTAACTAGATTTTTACTTCAAAATATCAGAGAACCAAAGAAATACATGTAAGTTTGTGTTGCCTAATTTACCAACAACAAAAACTAAAATAAATAAAGATATGAAAATTGAAAAAGCCCTATGTTATTAGTGTAGAGGCATCCTCATTAGATAGCTTTAACAGCGCATGCAGTTAGATATGCAAAGGTTAGATGTGACTGGTCTTTCAGTGTTACCGGTATATAACCAGCTGCTACCGCGCCGCGTGCCTGCGAAGCTGGTGTGTTACGCCGAAGGGCGGTTATATGGCTATATAGATACAGATGTACCAACCTAAAGCCAAAACACAACTGTGTAACACACAGTATGCGTATTGTTCACGTAAATATGCATGAATGAAATTCTTTTCCTCTCTATCAATCAGTTGTCCAAGTTTTTGTCCCTGCCAAAATATGCAGCCGGCATGTTATGGAAATAAAGCTTCAACAGACCGTGGCATTCCCCACATCACACACTGATCGACCATTCTTCACATGAGAAAACATACATACACATGTATACTGTCTGACAATGATTGGTCCATGTTAGCACATAAATCAACAGGATAAGGATCTCCCAAATCATATTCAAATAAAAAAAACACTTAAAAAACACCCAGAATATATCCAACAGCATGGTTTGTGAAAAACATATTGCACAGAGGTATTGGCCAGCCACGAATGTTGAGTGATCGTCCTTCACTTTTTTGTTAGTACCACACACTTTTTCTGCACTACTGAGATATAGTCACAGTAATTGAAGGGCTCTCATTGGCTGAGGGGTAGTGGCCATGTTCTAATTGCAAATTGAGGGCAGTCTTGGGATAATCATGAATGTGAAGCACAGAATTCAGTTACGGAAAAGGCTGCCTTAGATCCTTGTCAGTGGTTAGTTCTGTCACACTCACAGGCTCAAAGCCTGCTTGAAAATTCTATGGCATCAATTTTTCTTTCTTTTTGAAATTCATTCTTTATTGTTTTTACAAAGAAAAAGACAATACAAACTTTACGTAACAAAGGACATGCATGGCGCAATAAACAAAATAGTTAACACACATGATAAACCACAAAACCAATATGTAAAACCAATTGACAATGATGTTGAACATCGGATGCATCATTCAAAATCTTACAACAACCTATGACGAAATGTGACCATGCAATGGCATAAGCTCCTACTAGTAGGGGCCTGACAAGTGGAAGGGGTGCTAGAACTAGAAGCATGATTTAGTCCGGCTACATTCCTCCCATGTGAGACAACATGCCACAGATGGCAGTGGTGTGAGGGGAGAGGGGATGTATTAGCACTGCGGATGTTTATTGTAGGGGAGGGCAGGGAGGTCACACACAGCGCACGTTTGCCCTATATTTCCCATTTATAGATGTGACAAGCCAATGGCTAACTACAGATGGGAGTAGTGAGGGCACATGGGCAGTTGTGCGTACCACCATTAAATTGTGACACATTCTGAGCTAACAAATGCAATTTTCCTTCTAACAATATAACAAGGACAATTAGTTTGTTAACCCAGAAAGTGCACAGAGCTATTTATGCTCCCTTGCAATCTTGAATTTATACATGAAAACTACATGTTTGCAGAATTGTAGTGAAAAGTTTAGCAAGAAACTTATGTCTACAATTTTGCACCATTTTGTCAAGGCATGTACATGTATAAAGATAACTTAGTAGGAAAATTGCATCAATCTTCTCTTAAGTCTGCATGTTTGCATTCTAAATTCCATTATGCAAAATCCACTGGGTATATCTGTAAACATCTGAACATGAGAGGCTGGCCCTGATACTATAAGCCTTCAGATTAGTTTAATGTAGTGTAGGCTTACAGACTGGCCTAATGCCTGTAGACCACACTTAGCGAAATGACCTTTCCCATGACTTACAAGTTACATGGTTATATGTATGCTGCTAGCTGGACCAATGCCACAAATCTAAGACTCACAATAAAGTAATGTAGATATCCTATAGGCAATGCTTCCACATATAAATGAAATGTACCACTTCAGAGAGGTTTACAAAAGGTTGCAAGAAGACAGAGCCACACAAAATGTACATCTGCTTAGGAGATGGAAAGTTGGTTCCTGTGTTTAACCTTCTCCCTGCTGCCTAACCCTGTAACCAATAGGGAATGTGGTGCCAAACGGTTACTTCAGAGTGCTAAAGGTTAACACTTAGTGGTTCAGGATTAGTGTACAGTTACAGCCCCACTTATGTCCCAGCAGGGTTCTGATAAACTTTATCCACCCCTCTGATAAAGTTGGCAAGGGAAAGGTTTTGGCAGCGCTGCAAGGGTTGAATGATTTATCCACATTTATGCTAGGATAATGGACTCATGGAGCAAAGGGTAGGGTCTGTTAGTTCCGCTTATAGATTTTCAGGGCCCCCTCTTTATACAATTTCAACAATGACATACATTGTACATGTATGCCAATATTTATATCTTTATAGCTGTAACCGCCTTGATTTTAATGATAAAGTTTTGTGAACAATTTGTAGAGTCTCACTTATTGTTGATACAGTGTACCAGCTCAAGTTTCAAGCCTGCAACATGGTATCATGAATAAAGATGTCAAAGGTTACAATTGGACTATTGATTATTATTATGTTTTTCTTTCATTTTTACATTTCATTTCTGACTCAGAAAGCTAGCATGCCTAGTTTTTTCCTTCTAATACAAGTTTTTTTATAGTAAATGATTGAAACAAACAGACAAACTAACATTTTCTTCTATAGACAGCTTCTTAAGAAGTAGATGATGATTGTTGCCCTGTTACTAGTAGTTAGGGGTGGATACCGGTTTGCTGGACCTGATTTGGACCTTTATAACATCAAAGAACCGAGTCCAAATAACCTAAAGCCAAAAACCTGAGTCCAAAAAAACCTGAACAAAGTACAAATATATTTCTCTATTTTTGTTTGATAAAAAGTGTTTATCTTGAAAGTCTTCTTCCCAAGAACTTTTATAGTTGTGCATGTCAGTATGAATTCTCTATGCTTAATATTGGTCTAATAAAACAAAACATCAACTGGACAGGATCAGGTCCAGGTTCAGGTCCGGACCTGACCTTAAAACACTGGACCTAAACTTGGACTTGGATCTTATTAAGCCGAACCGGTATCCATCCCTACTACATGCAGTAGTTAATTGACAACTGTAATACACTTCTTTATGTTTGAGACTGCATTGTAAGCACTGCTTTGACTATGTCTGTACATATTTAAATACTGAACTTTTGGGACTACATCTGTAAGCAGCGACATCTACGTGTATATCTGCAGTGCAAAGTGAACCAGTCAGTATCACCCTGAGGAAGGTGACAGACAGTCAATTGAACATTGGTTGAATAAAACCCTTCGTTGTGTACAAGGAGTCTTTTTATTCAGTGACTTACAAATCTGATAAAACTATGAATGGATTTTCTCCCCCAGAAGCGGAGCATGCTGTTGACGTGCTGCAGAAGATGCAGGAACAGCTGCGCGCTGGCGGGGACAGCAGCGTCGACCTTAACTCCATCATACACATGCTGGACAGCCCGCTGTTCCGCCAGATCCTCAACATACAGGCCTCCGTCAAGCAGCTCAAGAAACAGGTAGGAATTAAACTATGTTTTGATGAGTTCCTATTCTGGTCGATAGCCAGTCCGTAGAGTCAAGTCCTATCTTCCTTCCTTCCTTCCTTCCTTCCTTCCTTCCTTCCTTCCTTCCTTCCTTCCTTCCATCCATACTTCTTTCCTTTCTTCCTCCTTACCATCAGTATAGCCTTCCTTTCCTCCCATCATAAGGGATCACTGATGGTCAGCAGAAAGCCCCAACCTTTTCCTCTATCCATCCTTCCTTCCTTACATCCATCAATAAAATGGAAGCTACCTTCATTGATGTTATAGCCAGCAGCACAGAAATATATGGTCAACTCTGCTTATGGCTTTTTGTAAGCATATGTCATCAGTACAACGCAAAGTTGGTACAATATGGTGATTTTCATTGCTCTTGAACATAAAGTATAGATGCTCAACTCTTAATATTATGTTCCTTTCTCATTAATTCAACCTTAACCTTTATCCTACAAAGGTAGTTGCTTGGTGCCAAACTTGTACTGGTTACAGGGTTAAGCAACAGAGAGAAGGTTAAAGTGTAGATACTTTCTCATGTGCACTGTATTTCCCTAGGTTGAGGAGTCCCCTCCCTCTGCTGTCCAAGACTTTGAGTTCTCCCCGACCGGTCATCTGGTGATGGCGCCAAAGAGTAAGGGTGCTGGGGGCGTGGTCAACAATGGCACGACGGTGGTGGAAGTCAACGGACAGCCAAGTATGTACAACAATGAACATCGCTGTATGCCAGCCTTATCTAAAATGTCACATACATGTACAAATTAAAACAATTTGCAGGCTGAAATTAGTTAGTCTTGGTGCCATCCTACATTGTTGTTAGTTTTCCTCCATATTCTTCATTTAGTGGACCTTCTACAACCCTGCAATTTTGTAGGCAACAAGGAAACTACCAACCTTGTAGACAAATGGCAATTTAGCATACACATGTCAGAAGCTCAGTACCATTTTCTTCTAAATAAAGTGCGCACCCCCGATTTGGGACTCATCACCAACCCTTTCATGCCAGCTGAGATAGTCGGCAGAAAAACCTGAATAAAGTGCGCACCCCATTTTTGCCAGCGGCTGCACCCGAAGTATTCCCTTTGAGACATGGCCACGCCCCTGTATCACACGGCACCCTTTGATAAAGTCCCAACGTTTTCTTTATGTTACGCCTAATCGACAGCAACAGAATTTTCAGGAAAATGTTTTTCCGGGCAACAATTTTTCTTCTCTTACTATTCTATTCCAGCTGAGGCGGTGACGGTCCATGGAGCTCCCTCCCTGATGTCAGCTGCCCCTCAGATGGGGGAGGAGGAGTTCCAGAGAGCCGTACAGGTGAGAAACTTACCTCGGGTGTGATGAGAAACATAGGCTGGGTTTACACAAACATTTTTGAGTTGACTTGTAAGTGAACTCTTGCTCTGGACACTCCAGTGTCGGGCGACCCTGACGGACCTACATAGACCAACTTGCTGGGGACGTAGGGGTAAGGTCTGAAGAACTAGAGCACTTACATGTAATGGCGGACCATGTTGTATGGACAGAGAGAGCTACCTTGGTCCGGGCAAGCCGCCTGACAGATGATGATGGAGTCGACTTAGGACTGTGCAAAGAGGACCCTAGGTCACTCAAGTAACGTTTTCTAGTAGGAAAACTCCACTTGAGTATCCCAAAGCTCCTCACACACAGAGTCGAGTCCGGAAACTTGAGTGTAAATCGGGCCTTACCGTAGGCATGAACAGATGAGAAACTTATGTCAGGTATGAACAAATGAGACATGTGTGATAAGATGAGAAATGAATCTCAGGTATCAAAGGTGAGGAATGAGGTGTTATAAAATGATGCGCAGTTGGCTGTTTCTTACATCTGCCTTCTTGAGCAAAAATTATATGCTGAATATCGAGAATCTAAATTTTATCTTTAACTTTCTTTGTTTAGTATTTTGTTCCTTTCTATGTCTTTGTTGTTTCTTAGATCTGTATATAGAAACAAAGGAAGTAAGTCATCAAAAATAAAATATTACCACGAGTGTTGGGATTTGGCAAAGAATAGACATATCCTCTTCCTCTGTAATATTAGAAAGCATTTTTGTTCTCTTCTTGTATTCTGATACCATTGTGAGAAAATGTAAGAAGGAAAATTTACTGCTTTGTGGGCAGAACATTTATGCTTCTAGTCAGTATTTCTTTCAACCTGTCTCCAGTTGTCTAGAACTCATGAATTATAAATGACAGCTTTGTAATATAACTCCCCTGCGGAGAATCTGAAACCATCTCTTTTAGTGTCAACACTCTAAATAATATCGGCATGATGTGTAATAATCGTTATGAAATATCGTTAACTTGATCGTATATGACGCTGATGGATAAGTCAGAGTTAGGATGAAATAAATGATTAATAGTTTGCTGGAAGAAGCGAATAAGGAGTAGCCAGGCAAAGGGAGAATTATTGGTAAGATGTCATTAAATATTAATTATAATTGTGGTGTCGTATTCACATTTTGACGAGCTGGTATTCACACATATACCGTGGCCAGAGAAGCTGAGATTATAGGGAGTTTCCAAAGATGGGTAAAAGGGTTCGTTCACGGAGAGATAGGCTGAAGTTTACCATGTGTCTGGTGAAGACATTAGACCAGGTGGGTTAGGAATGGTTTTGGTTTGACTCTGAGAGACGGACTGACTTGAACAGTTGTTTAGCTGCATGTATATAGGTTGTAAATTTTGGTTGATGCATTAGTATGTATGTATCTTTGGACTGCGCAAAAATCGTTTGTGTTTTCAGATTTCCCTTCCTTGGCAAGGGTTGTGGTTGTGTGGAGATTAACAAAAAAAATGGGCTTTCTTCTTGTTGCTCTCTCTATTTTGGGGTAAAAATTTGATATGATTGTACAATGACCTGGTTAGAGAATTCAATTAGGTCATTGTCCTGATTAATATATAATTTAACCTTTCCCAAAGCTATTACTTACTATGCTTATTTTCCCAGACATGTCGAAGTACATTTGTGAATTACATTGTGGTATTTGTACGTCATGTAACTTGCTGTGTACAATGTGCATATATCAAGTTACAAATTCAATTCATGTTACTGTTTTAATGTTCATGGTTTTTGCAGTAACCTCTTTACCACTAATTTAATACTACCACAGCTGTGAACTCTTTATTTTCTCCCTACTGCAAAATTGAATACTGTAAATGCATTTAAGTTTGTGTGGTTTCTATTTTGCACTAAGGGGAAAATGGAGTGTTTTAGGTGGTTTTAATTTTGCGGTATTGCTATAGTCACATACTGCTACAGTATTATGCCAAAATGTTCGCAGTGGTTTTTAATTCGCGGTGAAACGGTTGCCGCGAAAACCGCAAACATAAAACCACTGCGAACATTTCTGCATCTACAGTAACATGAATAACACGTTCATAAACTTAAAAAACAGCAGTCCTTCACTAGAGCTTTATTTTCTAAGGATAAGAATTAAAGTGCTGTGGCTTCACCTTTTGATAATCTCTTTAAAATTATCAATATATGACCTAGGAAATCACATTTCTGACACATTTTTCCCTTCGCCAAAAATAGTTACTCAAGCAACTGGATAAAACAGTCAGATGTTTCAGACAGCATCCGCTGTCTTTTGTCAGTGACTAACGATAAGGATTGAAAACCAGATTTATACCAAAACTCTGAATAGATATGTTAATGAGGTTAAGACAACATTTTTCCCTGTACGTACCTCCAGGCTGCAGCTCAGGGCAGAGAAGTGGAGAACATCAAGTTGTACAAGCCTGAGACTGGAGGGCTGGGCTTCAGTGTGGTGGGACTACGGAGTGAGAACAGGGGAGAACTGGGTATCTTTGTACAGGACATACAGCCTGGAGGGGTGGCAGACAGGTACGTTTGTTTGTTTGTTTGTTTGTTTGTTTGGTGAAGTCTGGGCTTCAGCGTGGTGGGACTGAGGAGTGAGAACAGAGGAGAGCTGGGCATCTTTGTACAGGATATACAGCCTGGAGGGGTGGCAGACAGGTACGTTTGTTTGTTTGTTTGTTTGTTTGTTTGTTTGTGGTGAAAGTCTGGGCTTCAGCGTGGTGGGACTGAGGAGTGAGAACAGGGGAGAGCTGGGCATCTTTGTACAGGATATACAGCCTGGAGGGGTGGCAGACAGGTACGTTTGTTTGTTTGTTTGTTTGTTTGTTTGTTTATGGTGAAAGTCTGGGCTTCAGCGTGGTGGGACTGAGGAGTGAGAACAGGGGAGAGCTGGGTATCTTTGTACAGGACATACAGCCTGGAGGGGTGGCAGACAGGTACGTTTGTTTGTTTGTTTGTTTGTTTGTTTGTTTATGGTGAAAGTCTGGGCTTCAGTGTGGTGGGACTGAGGAGTGAGAACAGGGGAGAGCTGGGTATCTTTGTACAGGACATACAGCCTGGAGGGGTGGCAGACAGGTACGTTTGTTTGTCTGTTTGTTTTGTTTGTTTATGGTGAAAGTCTGGGCTTCAGCGTGGTGGGACTGAGGAGTGAGAACAGGGGAGAGCTGGGCATCTTTGTACAGGATATACAGCCTGGAGGGGTGGCAGACAGGTACGTTTGTTTGTCTGTTTGTTTTGTTTGTTTATGGTGAAAGTCTGGGCTTCAGCGTGGTGGGACTACGGAGTGAGAACAGGGGAGAGCTGGGCATCTTTGTACAGGACATACAGCCTGGAGGGGTGGCAGACAGGTACGTTTGTTTGTTTGTTTTGTTTGTTTATGGTGAAAGTCTGGGCTTCAGCGTGGTGGGACTGAGGAGTGAGAACAGGGGAGAGCTCGGCATCTTTGTACAGGATATACAGCCTGGAGGGGTGGCAGACAGGTACGTTTGTTTGTTTGTTTGTTTTGTTTGTTTATGGTGAAAGTCTGGACTTCAGTGTGGTGGGACTGAGGAGTGAGAACAGGGGAGAGCTGGGCATCTTTGTACAGGACATACAGCCTGGAGGGGTGGCAGACAGGTACGTTTGTTTGTTTGTTTTGTTTGTTTATGGTGAAAGTCTGGGCTTCAGCGTGGTGGGACTGAGGAGTGAGAACAGGGGAGAGCTCGGCATCTTTGTACAGGATATACAGCCTGGAGGGGTGGCAGACAGGTACGTTTGTTTGTTTGTTTGTTTTGTTTGTTTATGGTGAAAGTCTGGACTTCAGTGTGGTGGGACTGAGGAGTGAGAACAGGGGAGAACTGGGCATCTTTGTACAGGACATACAGCCTGGAGGGGTGGCAGACAGGTACGTTTGTTTGTTTGTTTGTTTGTTTGTTTATGGTGAAAGTCTGGGCTTCAGTGTGGTGGGACTGAGGAGTGAGAACAGGGGAGAGCTGGGCATCTTTGTACAGGACATACAGCCTGGAGGGGTGGCAGACAGGTTTGTTATCAAAAATTTTTATAGAAATTGCTTTTACACAATCACAGTCTTTTTTCACCAATGTTTTGGTGGCTTTTAGCTGCTTTCATCATTGTAATTTAGAAGGTGCTACCACTTTCAACATGGTGGTACTGGGGTAAGAATTGTTTCTCAAACATGACTGAGTTGATATGTTTGCTTGTTTGTTTGTTTTATTTGTTTATTGATTTAGCCGTACCGTAACATACATGTACTACCGGTGTTGGCCAGCTAACCACTCGGATATTACATTGTGCTTCATTTCTTGTCTTCTTTGTATTTGAAAGAGAGAGAGAGGTTTATCGATTAAAAAGAAAGTAACCAGACCCAAGCTAATACAGAGAGCTAGCCCTGGTGACAATTTTGTGCTCCATGTCTCTTGTCATCTATGGATGGACGACTGAAAGAGAGTGACCATACCCAGACTTAAACAGAGAACAAACCCTGGCTACCATGTTTGAAACTTGTCTTCGAAGGATGGCGGACTAAACAGAGAGTGACCAGATCCTGGTTAATACCGAGAGCTAGCCTCAGTGACCATTTTGTACTCCATGTTTGAAACTTGTCTTGTCTTCTAGGGATGGCCGACTAAAAAGAGAGTGACCACACCCTGACTAAGACAGAGAACAAGCCCTGGTTAACTAACATGTTCGAAACTTGTCTTCAAGGGATGGCCGACTAAAAAGAGAGTGACCATACCCAGGCTAATATAGAGAGTTAGCCCTGGTGACAATTTTGTTCTCCATATGCATGTTTACAACTTATCTTGCTTTTTTAGGGATGGCCAACTAAAAAGAGAGTGACCACACCCAGACTTATACTGAGAACAAGCCCTGGTTAACATGTTTGAAACTTGTTTTGTCTTCTAGGGATGGCTGACTGGAAGAGAGTGACCATATCCAGACTAATAATATTATATAGAGAGTTAGCCCTGGTGAAAATTTTGGTCTCTATGTTTGAAACTTATCTTGTTTTTTAGGGATGGCCGACTTAAAGAAAGTGACCAGATCCTGGCGATTGACCACCAGCTGCTTGACGCGAGCATCTCTCACCAGGAGGCCATCTCCATTCTCCAGAAGGCTCATGGGATTGTCGAGCTGGTCGTGGCTCGCGGAGGCATTCCTGAACCCGACGCTACCGACAGCAGGGGGCCCTCCAACCTATCAGAACTCGCTGAAAAGGTACAGTATTGATATGTTAGCAGTGACTTAATTTTAGCGACTAGCGATCACTGTACTGAGGCCAGCTAGAACTTTGTTGCCACTGCTGGAATAAATGCAGTGAACTATGGTACTCCCTTTCCCCACAACTGCTAAAAGTACAGACCAAGTTCAACAAATTTATCCTTTACATATATATGACAGGTTATTTTCTAGAAAAATTAAACAAGAGGGAGCACACACAGGCGAGGGAGCGAATTCTATGTATTTATGGAAGAATCGATTGCTGAGTGAAGGCTGTATGCTGGATATTAAGCTAAAATCTTAATTCGACAAGGGGGTGCTGGGCTGAAACAAGAGGGTGCAGCGCCCCTCTTTCCTGATTTAGATGAACCCCTGTATGATTTAGCTGTGTCTCCAGGAAAGGCTTTTGAAGATATTAGTAATTCACACATTTATTTTGCATTGATTTCCATGGCTCCCTGTCATTATACAAGGTCTCCACCAATGAACAAGGGAGACAGTGAAAGCATTAAGTTTTTTTCTGATTATGCTGCTTGATATTGAAGCTTGTTTGCTGTGATTCCTCCCTTTGTGTGCAGAGTCCCAGCTCCACCCTTCCAGCAGAAATGGCAGACGCAGTAAGTGGAACCAATCACTGTCAGAATACATGATGTTAGAGTCTCTTGATTTTGCTAAATTAAATCTATGATAATTTCTCGCACCAGCCTGCCTCGCATGACTGTCTACTTGCACGTGTCTGTCTTATTAAGTTCTTGTTGCATGTCACTTTATCTTTATTCCAGACATCCGTAACATTAATTTGCAGGGCCTGTACGGCATTGAATGTGTACTGCAATGTTGGTGAAGTGGGTACATGTAGATCCAAATGGAGACACTGGTCATTCAAAATGCACAGTGACTCTTGGAAGTTTATTATTCATATTTTGTCTCTCTGAATATGCAGATGAAAAGAAAACAGGCATCTAAGGTACCATAGAGGGAATTCAAAATGTTTCAAACATATGACTTGCATGATGACTTGAAGCTCCTTTTTCATCCACCAAGATGGTATACACTATAATAGACTTGTTCACCATATATAGTCACATGACTAAGTAACAGTCTTGACTTGTACAGTAGGTCACCCTCTCACTCACTGTCAAGCTCACTTGGAAACATTTTATGACTAGTTTTGTAGCCAGGCTACTTTCAGTATATTTTAGCACTACGTATTTCTTTGATATATAAATCCTACAGTCCTAGCCGTTAACTTGTACCTGTTTTGTGTCCCAGCTTGGTGTTACCCAGTGGGGGCATGTAGAGATGATCGAGCTCGTGAACGACGGACGAGGTCTCGGCTTTGGGATCATCGGAGGACAAACCAGGGGCATCGAGGTCAAAACCATTGTACCTGGAGGGGTGGCAGACAGGGTGAGCAAAATAACACACTGCCAAGCATTGACTTTTATGGAATAGTCCATTATTATCTTAGAAGGGGCTGGAAAACAAAAGAAAATAAAACGTTTACCTATCCTGGCAGACATGGTGTTTGAATAAAAAAACAGCAGTGTCAAAAAAAGATGGTCTATTAATCATCCTAGGTATGACCTGGAAAAGACAAAATCAGCATAGCGTCTGTCTTCTTTGTCACGACCAGTGGAAGTTTAGCTCATCTGTTCTTTGAGTTCATTCAAGCTAAACTGGTTCGAGATCACTTTCCTTTCCTAGCTGCTGCATCGTTTGTTTTGAACATGATATTGTTGTGCTATTTGTTGTGATGGGTAGCACTTTCCATTAATCAATCATCTGTGGCATCAATGCGTGGCAGATGTAGACAGTTCTCTCCAGGGTGTTCTATTTTTGGCACAGGGCCTCCAGTTGGCTCTGGTGACCCCTTCACATGTATCTCTAAGCGTGGCTTGGCCTTAGAAAAGTATGATCTGATTTTGGACCTACTAGTAGTAGTAGTAGCTTCTTTTTTTGTGAGTGAAGCCATGTTGATATGTGTTTGTCCATAATCAGAAAACTAAAAACTATGTGAATGAAATTTCAATCTCATCTGTAGGGAACAAAAATCTTGAGGCACAAACATTTTTAGGTACCAAGTTTGCCAATCGGGACATCATTTGCACATCCTAAATTGTCTTTAGAATTGTATCTATTCAGAGTTTTGGTATAAAATTTGGTTTTCTAGTCCTTTCCTTAGACACTGACAAAAGACAGCAGATGCTGTCTGAAACGAAACATCAAACTGTTTCAAAATTTTATCCAGTTGCTTGAGTAAATATTTGTGTCGTATTTTGTTACCTGGATGTCTAACCTTCATCAACACATTTGCACAATTAGTGAGGAAAAGCCTATCTTTTTCTTGCATTAAATCTGTACAAAAAACTTACTGAGCCTACTGAGGGCAGACCTGAAGGAAAGAGGTCAAGGACCGTTGCGGTCAGAAAGAAACTTACGGGAGCTAAGGAAGCTCAAAGCAAATCAGACAAAGTGGAAGGGACTGAAGGAAGACTGAATGTGGCTGCAGGATGTTTCAACTTCTGCAGCAGCAGAAAACAGTGGACTACTACTAAATCTATACGGTTCTGTTCCCAGGACGGTCGCCTGAAGCCAGCTGACCACATCCTGCAGATCGGAGACACGCCGCTGAAGGGCATGGGCAGTGAACAGGTCGCCAACGTGCTTCGGCAGTCGGGCAGCCATGTCAGGCTACTGATCGCACGCGGCAAACTGAACAACACACAGGCTGCACCGGCGCCTACCAGTGCTAAACAAGCTGAGGAGGTCAGGGTTTGTTTGTTTGAATTACTGTAGAATGCAAAAATGTTTACAATGGTTTTATGTTTTTTTGCCCACCTATGACTGTAGCGCTAATATTGTTTCAAACGTGAACCTAAAACCACCGCGAACACTCCATTTTCTCCCTACCTCGAAATAAAAACCACTCAAACTTAGCTGCATTAACAGTATTGGGTATGCAGGGTATGTTTATATTAACACTAAGGATTTTGATAATTTTAGACATGTGGTCTTGGTAGGTCTTGGTCTAAAGAAGAGTTTGATTCTTGGCCCTCTAGCTGCTTATCTTTCCTTAAGAGTATGAATAATGTTATGATCATGGCATTTTGATAGCAAACAAAAATGCGTCATGCTTCTGAGGTTGCCCGCTTTACCTATTATGAATATAATGGCCTCATAGATAATTTTTAAGAGCTTAAGGCCACCTATTAGGTTCATTTATAACTGCAACTGTGTGTTTGGTAGTTTGCATGAATACATTTTTAAAAATCTTTTCAGGAGGAGAGCCCGCCAAATGCAGAGATCGAACAGTTTGATGCTGAGCTCACAAAGGACAGCCAGGGACTGGGCATCACCATAGCAGGATATGTGGGTGAGAAGTCCTCGGGTGAGTACACAACTACTGATTCAGAACTTCTTCCACACCTTACCTATCCTATAGTCTGGTTGATGGTTGGGCTACCAGTTCTCTCTGTCATTCTTGGTTACTGTAAATTGAGTAATCTTACTTTTCAGTGTGGACTCAGTCCATCTTTTTGTCTCCTTGAACAGTTCCTTCCATGATTCTTTTGTATCGCACTACATGATGAAGATAGAGAATGGAGAGGAAATCCAGACTCTGACTTCATGTATAGTCTCTTTGTAAAGTGCACTGTGCCTTATGTTCTTTGAGCATAACATTATTTTAGCACAAGACTGTATTGAGTCAGGATGAACTGGTAAGGCTCTAGTCTTACTCTGGCATATATGACAGTATATATTGATTGATTGATTGATTGATTGATATATTGATTGATTGTCCCCCTGTGCAGAGGAACTGTCTGGAATCTTTGTGAAGAGCATCGCCCCGGGAAGTGCAGCAGACAGGGACGGCAGGATAAGGGTCAACGACCAGATTGTGGAGGTGAGCTACTGTGTCTCAATAATTGTTCTCATCAAAAACGCTGGCAATATCCCCAACATACATGTATATAACTATATGCTGCACTCTGCATGGGTTTTTCATGCCTTACCCAGCAAACTAAAATTACAATATTGCTCACTGATATACATGATGTATCTTTAACCAACAATGATGATATATATGTCTCGGGTTGTAGCAATGAGTGTGTTACAAAACATTTGCTTGAACCCTTTTCATTCATTTGATAATTACCTTATTCGTGAATACACCTATATCCATCCAGTCATTTGCTAATTGATTCCATCATCTATTTGATTCCTTGATATCCCGGTTGAGGGACGAAGCCTGTAGGATTTCTCTAACCACCAGGCTATGGAGGTTCAGCAACACATTCATTCATTCACTCATACTTTCACTTACTCACTCACTCACTCACTCACTCACTCACTCACTCACTCACTCAATCATTCCTTCCTTTCTTGTTTCCTGTCCAGGTTGATGGTCGAAGTTTGCAGGGTTTCTCTAACCACCAGGCCGTCGAGGTCCTGCGCAGTACAGGACAGGTCGTTCAGCTCAAGCTGGCGCGCTACAAGGACGGACCCAAGTTCCTACAGCCTTCAGAACGGGGTTTGTTTACTCGTTTGCTTTGTGACTGTTTCATTGTAGTGATTGTCACTATTATTCCTAGAATCCTTTTGTCTATCTGATGGTGCTGCACCAGAAAAAAAAGATCAATCAAAAGAAAGCAAAAAGATCAGAAAACTGCACAACTACAGCTTAGAGTCCAGTATGGAGGCTACATGTGCTAATATTACAAAATTCTGAGCATTACTCACTTATCTTCAACAATTTAGCTTCACAAATTTACAGTATAATCATTGGTTTCTTAGGTGCTTGCAGGCCCTTTTAAAACCAATTTTCAGGGGGAAATTCTAATCCAAAAACCTAGTTATTCAAGAGGAAATTTCTAATTTTAAAACCTTGTGTTAAGTTTGTGGGTACTTTTTACAAATTTCACATCCTCCCGTTTTTTTCTAGGCTCCACTCCTTCACCATCCCACTCCCCTGCCATCACCCCCTCCCCTGCGCCCGACCTGTCCGAGACCCCCTCCATGGAGCTGGCCTCCCCTCTCTACACCTACCTTGGGCAGGAGATGCCCTCCCCCATCCCCCGGGACGAGTCCCCCGCCCTGGGGTATCCGAAGGAGGGTCAGGTCAACCTGGAGGACATACAGCTCTTCACTGATGCTGGTCAAGGTGGGTAGAACTTTACAAAAAATTAGATCATTACCTCTCTCCTAAGGGAATGTGTGTTTGTTTGACGTGTGTGTGTGTGTGTGTTTCTGCACTGCAGTTTCTGTATGTTCTGCTAGAGGGAGCAATACAGTTTCTGTACTGTGAGGGTGTGTGAAATCTGCTAGCTCTGTTTGCCTTGTTTCTTGACAGAATCTATGAATTAAGAAATCGTATGAAACTCCATTTATGTTGGTAAGTTACATGTATATTATAGGGAGTTTTATTCCAACTCAAAGAAAAAAAAGAAGGGACTTTCTGTCCTTGTACAAATGTAAATTAGGTTTTTTTTTAGCAATAATACCTGAGAAACAACTGATTGCATTGATGCAGCCTTAGCTTGATATTCACATCTCAATCTCACCATAGCTTCAGCCCTGGAAGTCTTCACTTCACAAACGTCCTTTCTCCTGTCTGTAAATATGCAGTTTGGTTCTTTAGGTAACCTAGGGAACCGTTTTTGAATGACAATGACCATGGACGCTCATGTGACAAACTGTTTCCGTGTTTGTCTATCAAATGTAAAAGACAGCTACTGTTACTTAGTTCTCCTCAAATCCTTGGATTGGGTTTCATTGTCAATTTTGGTTTTCCTGAGAAAAATTGGTAAGGCTATGGGCTCTTCTCTTTTATCAAATTTTAGATAAGAAATTGAATGTCTGTCTGTTTCCTGAATGGGGAAATGATAATTCCTAGGCCTTATAAAATGTGGTATGAATGTTACAAATTGTACAAATGTAGGTGAAATTGTTTACATTCAATTTGTAACATTTATTTTGAATAGAACACATTTTAACAGCAATTGCAGAGACTGTTAATTTGAAGTCATTTTCTACCAAAGGATAATTGTAATTGGCAAAAAGATTTTTGACAGTGCAAAATCATTCCTAAACTCTTAAGTATATTTGCTCTACATGAAAGTGAATGTGTATGCTTTCTGCCAAGATTATTCGAAAAATGAAATAGAAGTTTTAGTGAGAAATGTATCAATTTGAATGCACACTGTCCAAGCAGCTGTAATCAATCTGTAATGGAACTGAGTCAGGTTACAGCTTGGCCCTATGTGCCGGGACTGTCATTCTGGTATAGGACTGTTTAGCCATAGTTTGTTTGAACCTTTGTTTATTCATGATGAGCTCAAATCGGCATGCAGGACGCTTTTCATTGAGGTCATGAGGGAAGAGGTAAGGGTCAGATACAATATAACTTACAGAGATACACAGTCATTTGAGTCCTGATAACTCTATCAACATAATGTCATTACATATTTATGGTACAACAATATACAATTTCTACAGCATACAACATAAAGTAGGGCGAAAGCTGGTTCATGGTCCGTGTCCGTTCGTTTAGTTCATGGATGATGTGAATTAGGATTTTACCATGGTCAATACTGACCAACGGAGGCCATATATATGATGATATGAAAGTAATTTTCATTTTTTATCTTTATCATTTGTAGATCTCACCCCAGAGGCAGAAGAAGGCATTAAGCAGTACTGGCGTGAGCAGGCCGGGGACGACATGGAGATCGTGGTGGCGCACATCTCCAAGTTCCGGGAAGGCGGCGGACTGGGGATCAGTCTGGAGGGGACCGTGGATGTGGAAGATGGGCAGGAGGTTCGACCGCATCACTACATCAGGTCCATTCTACCGGACGGGCCTGTTGGAGTAGACGGGAAACTGAAGGGAGGAGATGAACTGTTGGAGGTAAGACAAATTTACCCAGGACGTTATAACCTTTTCTAAGGAGATATGTAGTCATTAAAGGTCAAATATTGACTTCTGGAAGTGGAGGATGGTCAGAAGGTCCGACCGCACCACTACATCAGGTCTATTCTACCGGACGGGCCTGTTAGAGTGGACGGGAAACTGAAGGGAGGAGATGAACTGTTGGAGGTAAGACAAATTTACCCAGGACGTTATAACCTTTTCTAAGGAGATATGTAGTCATTAAAGGTCAAATATTGACTTCTGGAAGTGGAGGATGGTCAGAAGGTCCGACCGCACCACTACATCAGGTCTATTCTACCGGACGGGCCTGTTAGAGTGGACGGGAAACTGAAGGGAGGAGATGAACTGTTGGAGGTAAGGTTTACTTCAAGTTGTTATAACCTTTTCTAAGGAGATAGGTAGTCATTAAAGGTCAAATATTGACTTCTGGAAGTGGAAGATGGGCAGGAGGTCCGACTGCATCACTACATCAGGTCTATTCTGCCTGACGGGCCTGTAGGAGTGGATGGGAAGCTGAAGGGAGGAGATGAACTGTTGGAGGTAAAGTTTCTTTCGAGTTTAGTCAAAATGTTAATAATTTTAAGGAGATATATAGCCATTTAAGGTCAAATATTGTCTTCTGCATCCCTTTGGGTATCTTACACTTGAGTGTTCTTGAATGGTCCTAAGATTGTTCCTCGAGCTACACCTGATCATTGCAATTTACCACTTTTCCTACTGTACAGGTAAATTATCATCTCTCACTTGGAAGTGGTCAGCATTCTTAAGAACCTCCTAATCAAGGGGCAAAGGTACCAGAATAATACTTACAAATTGCTGCCTTTTTTTTACTAGGTAAATGGTCACCAGTTGCTTGGTCTGGATCACAGAGAAGTTGTCGGCATCCTAAAGGACCTCCCCACAAACGTGCGGATCGTGTGCGGGCGCCGACCTGAGCCCGTAGAGCGCCCGCCAGACATCCCGACCGTCCGGCCGCTTGACGTTGAAGAGCTGAACAGCAAGCGGATGTCGTACACGGGGTCGCCTGACGTGGGGATGATGGCCCGCGCCAGGTCGGAGGGGTCCATTCCTCCAGCGGTGGAGTCAGGTACGACTGCTTGAATGTTTCTCTACTTCCAAAGAGAAGCTAAACCTAACTAGTATGATAGATATAGCCAATACAAGTATTTGAATAAGTCTCATGCATGTGGGGCTGAGCCAGGGGTCCATTCCTCCGGCTGTGGAGTCTGGTACGACTGCTTTTATAATAAATGTTTGTTCAACTTTGAAGGATAGAAAAATTACTTTTCCTTCTTAGTTTGTTGTTTGCTCGTTAAAAAAATCAATCAGTAATTTTGCTAAGCAATTATCATGACTACAATTCTATCTTATTTGTGTGTCTTGTTTCATTGTTGGATTTTGAAAGTTCAGATAATTTCAAATAGCCCCTGAAATGCATATTATTAATTGCTGTATTTATGATTGAGTATAGTTTACTCCCATGACCTTTTATCTTATATTTGTGTTAATCAAGCTGTGTCTTGCTTTTTGTCCTGTATGCAGATGGTACTTACCAACTCTAGATACAACTCTTGGTGGTTTACCAGCTCTCTGACTCAATTCTGTTGCATTAGGTCTGTGGAGCAAGTAAGACAAGCTAATGATACCAGTTTTTGTGATAGGTATGCAATACAAATAAGAAACAAACAATTTTGTTGCCACAGAATCCCCCTCCCTGGACAAGAGTAAGTCCCGTTCCCTGGAGCCCCTGAGTCAGCTGGCCATGTGGAGTCCTGACATACAGACCATAGAACTGCCCAAGGGGGAGAAGGGACTGGGATTCAGCATTCTGGACTATCAGGTTAGAAATACATCTGTACATACTTGAATGTGTGTGTATGTATGTGTCTGTGTGTCTGTGTGTGTGTGTGTGTGTGTGTGTCTATGTGTGTGTGTGTGTCTATGTGTGTGTGTGTGTGTGTGTCTATGTGTGTGTGTGTGTGTGTGTGTGTGTGTTTGTGTGTGTGTGTGTGTGTGTGTGTGTCTATGTGTGTGTGTGTGTGTGTGTGTGTGTGTGTGTGTCTCTATGTGTGTGTGTGTGTGTGTGTGTGTATGTGTGTGTGTGTGTGTGTGGGTGTGTGTGTGTGTATGTGTGTGTGTGTGTGTGTGGGTGTGTGTGTGTGTGTGAGTGAGAAAAAGAGAGCGCCAGCTTGAGCCATAGATACACAGTTGAACCAAATAAGTTATAACTGCAGCAATTGCCTTACTTAACATTTTCTAGCCAAAAAAGACCAAGAAATCAGGAGCATAGAATAGCATTGATACCACTGCAAGTAAGCAAAACACCGATGACATTTTGTGGTCTAAGCTATCTTGTAGCTAATCTAAGTATGCCTGTTAAATCATTCCCCAGGACCCCTTGAGCCCAAACCAGATGGTGATAGTGATCCGTAGCCTCGTGCACGGTGGCGTGGCGCAACAAGATGGCCGCCTCGTACCTGGCGATCGTCTCATGTCCGTGAACGACGTGAATCTCGAGCACGCGAACCTAGAGACAGCCGTGCAGGCGCTGAAGGGAGCTTCGCCTGGCATCGTGCGTATCGGTGTGTCCAAACCACTGCCTGTTCCCGAGTCATTCCAGGACGAAGAACAGGTCAGGAGAGGGCAAAGTCTCACTTCGGATTGTATCTATTTGTTATAACAATAAGAAATTAAGTAAAATAATTATTAGATAAAATAATTTTATATATCCAGTCTTCTGACACTTGACTATATTGTACATTGTGCATCTCATTTGAAGCTCACTTCCTCAACCCATCACCAGTTACATGTACCCAACCAGTAACTTCAAAGTCCTTCACATTTTGGTGACATTCACATTTGGTTTATGTATGTTTGTTTGTTGTTTTTGTCTGGTGGAGCCATTTATGGTGCATAATATCAATGATATTCATTCTTCTTGCATGTTTTCATTCATATTTTCATTCCTTCATCCCCACCCCAGTCCTTCTCCCGACCGCCCCCCATGGTGCCCCCTCCCGAGCCTCACTCCACCCCCCCACAGTCTCCCATCATGGAGGAGGCCACCTCCTTCGCATCCGTCACCATGGCAACGGCTACCATAGCGACGGTGACGGAGGACGAGAGCGACATGATGGAGGCCAAGGAGCTTCAGGTGTCGCAGGTGGAACAGGTGTGGAGACGCAGCAGCTGGTTTCCATAGAGATAACTTAAAGCCACTGCTAATCGCTGTCATTGTGGGGTGTCCATTTCATGTTGTCATGCCAGCAGTCAAGTTTGCATAAGGCCACAAGAAACTAATAGAATATGGATGATTTTAGAGACAAAACCAAGAACAAAAAAAAACATGGGCCAAAAAAGAAACATGCCTAGGTTTTGAAAATGGTCCCATTACAAATGACTTAATTTCAGCTATAGGTAAACTATACTCAGTGCCATACATGTATAACATACAAGAACTGCCAGTTGATGTAGTCGAAAAAGGGGCTAAATATTTCAAGCATCATGACTGATTTGATGGGTCCAAGTGAAATTTCTTTTGCCAGTGTCGGTATATGCGTAGAATTGTTATTGAGCCTCAGATGCCAAACAGACAAATAGATATAAGATATGATGAAAATTTCATGCTCTTTATGCTCTACCTAGGTCCAAGCCCCTGGTGTGGAAGTGCGTCGCAAGCCCCCCACTCCACCACCCAAACCAACCCCACCGCCCAAACCTACCCTGCGCCAGGTGGAAGTCGTAGTGAAGGAGGCCGCACCGCCGCCGGTACCAGCTGTCATTATCAGGGAGAAAGTAAGCAGTGTAACATCTACTGACATGATTCCACCGGGTCACATAAATCCATCACCCTGAAAGAAATGTGTCTAAAGAGATCTCCTACGCAATGTCTCCCTGGTATAATATGCTCTAAACTGTGCATCTCTGGGGGTGCTGCAGTAGAGATCTCTTAACCCCATCGTTTTTCAAAGTGGCAGATATGTGTAACCTGGTGGATAAATGTTATTGGAGGTGACAGTCCTTGCATGAAAAGCAGCTTAGTTTGTTGGTTAAGAAAATATACCAAACTTTTCTTCCAGCATTGAAGGGAAATGGACATGCCAAATTTTTGACCGTCACTATAGTTTCAAGCTGAATTTGTAGACTAACTTGTACAGAAATACTCATTTTTCAGAGAATAAATGACGTTACAGTTGAAAACTTGATATTAGGGTATTTCCCTACAGTGTTGGAAGAAAAGTTTAGTATTTTTCTTTCTGCAAAGCTTACAGTTCCATGCCCTTGCTGGCCTTTGCTACTGTCCTGCTTTGTTCCTGTGTCGTGTGGTGTGCATGCAGTAAGTTTGTGTTTGCATGGGTGTGCTTGACAAACTGAACAATCAAGGACCACTTAAAAGGCAGATCTGTGTGCTGCTGCTGCATATTATACAGGAAATGTGATAACTGTACAGGATATAGTGTCAGCCTTGGGTTTTCATGTCTACATGCCACAGCATGGCTATTATAAATAGAGCAGTGTTGCATACGGAACTGTGTTGCAAAACAGCTAGGGAGCATATTTGTTGTGGATAGCATTGGCCTACCCCATGCAGACCCCATGCATATTGCTATGGATCATCAGCCTTCCCCATGCAGACCCCACATTGCCATAATGGATACTTGGCCTCCCCCATACAGACCCCCTGTCCCAAGCCAAGCAGTGTTTTTTGTGCAGCCATGTTTGTGAAAGATGCAAAGCTAACAGCGTCAGCTCTTGCATTGGCATAGGATCTGGAATAGTGTCAAGGATCCTTGAATATGTACAAGACAGTGTAGAAAGTCATAGATATTTGAATGTTGAAATATTAAAGAAAGCTGATGAAGCCTTGAGCTAAGGGAGCAAGGTTTTAAGAAAGGCATGCAAAGAAAAAACACATGGAAGAAAAAACAAAATCTTACCGACATGCAAATTTGAGAATGTTGTGCAAATGCACAAGGTGCACTTTAAACCTTCACTCTGCTAAGGTAGCCCTGTGGCACCAAATGTGTATTAGTTATGGGGTTAGGCAGCAGGGAGAAGGTTAACAAAGTATGCAAATGGAGGCAGCTGCTGTTGGTTCAAAGATGTCTGGATAGAGACAATTTTGTTCAACAAAAACTTGTCCTCTGACAACCCAGATGCTCGACTCAAACCACCAAATGTGTATTGGTTATGGGGTTAGGCAGCAGGGAGAAGGTTAAAAAAGTATGCAAAGGATGGCAGCTATTGGTTCAAAGATGTAGAGACATGTGTTAGAAAAAACTTGTCCTCTGACAACCCAGTTGCTCGACTCAAACCACCAAATGTGTATTGAACCACCAAATGTATATTGGTTATGGGGTTAGGCAGCAGGGAGAAGGTTAAAAAAACATGCAAATGGTGGCAGCTATTGGTTGAAAGAGAAATGTGTTAGAAAAAAACCCTGTCCTCTAACAACCCAGTTGCTCGACTCGAACCACCGACCCAAGCGGGGTTCCTACGTGATCCTCAAGCGCTGCGAGATCGGAACGCAGACCAACATAGAGGTCACGCCGATGGGAGCGCAAGAAAGCTCAGTCCTGAAGGTCAGTCCTGAAGGTCATGTGGTCAAATCTGTCAAGGTCGAATGGAGGTGTCCATGTGCATTTCACTGTGTTGTGTCCCATTACAAGCACATGTTTGACACTATGTCCATACAGTATGTATAGTACATTCATGATGCATACAATATACCTCCAAGAATTAGATGTATCTTAATCCAGTTTGTTTGCTAACTGAAAAGCGCATCTTCCGCTGGTGCTGACAAGTAGGAAAGGTTTTATAAACAATACATACAGGTTCAGTGTCTCAGGAAAAACCCCACTTTTTGACAAGTTCAAATGACAGTGAACATGATACTGCAATCCTTCACAGCAACAGCACAAGTTAGGCAAGCAACACCCTACAGCATCTAGAGGCAAAAACAAGAGCCAGGATCATATTGCACACCTACATGTAACACTAAAACATCAAGTGATGAACTGCACATGTCAGCAGTACATCATTGTTCAGTGTCGGTCACTTCTATCACGACGTCGTGTATATTTTTCACTTTATTTTGTTATGTGTGATGGTCAACTCATCCATGGTCATTTGGTTGTTTTCGGTTTTTGGTCTTTTTACTTGGTCGACGAGATGAATGAATGAATGTTTGCATGGAAAACAATGTGTGCATGTCACTACTTTATAGACCACTCCGGGCTCCACAAATGCAATTACAATGTATATACCAAAACTGCAAGCTTGAAATAGATTCTTATTTGTGTTAGAGTGATCCAACATTTTACCTTTTGTGTGTCAACAAGCAACTCTTAAATCAGTGTCTCAGATTTACTTTTGCTCTACCACCCCAACTGTTTGCTGCAAAAGTCTGACAAACATCTTATTGAATAATTGTAGCCCAAACTTTGCCTTTCCTGTTTGCTACAAAGATCTGAGTCTTCTGACAAACACCTAGTTAAGTTGTTATGTACCACACTCACCCTTTTCTTCCAATGTCATTAAGGACTTTATTTTGTTTGTAAAAGCACCATGTTTGGTTCAAGACATGAATTTAATCTTGAATTTAAGGTTTTCTTTTGCTCCAACACTCCAATGGTTAACTTTGTCTGTTGACAAAATTCTGACAAACATCGAGTAAAGGAAGGGTGAGTTTGGGCCATAATAATGTAAGACTTACATTATTATGGCCCAAACTCACCCTTCCTTTCCTCTCCTCTCAAGGAAACCCAGGAGGTCGACATCAGCTTTGGCAGCACCGGCAGCAGGTCAACGTCCTCTGAGACGTTGACCTCGGTGGGTGACCTTTCGTTACCGGGCGGGGAGCCCAGGCTGTTGCCGACGTCGCTGGAGCAGACAGTGGAGATCAACAAGGGCAACTCCAGCTTGGGTAAGGCAGGGAGCATGGCATGAAAGCTAATCTCTGTTGGTACATGTAAATAACATGAAAGTGTTCAACTGTTTTTCAACACCAAGGAATTGGACTGCTCACCTTCAGGGGGAGCTTCCTGATGAATATTCTGAAGAAGATCGGGGACTGGTAAAAAAAAGAATGAACTCTTTTTGTGTCAGAAAACAGTTGAACTCTTTCATGAAGTGATGTGGGTTTGTTTTCTTCTTGTTTGTTTGTTCTGTAGACTTTGCTAAACGTAGTTGGATTATTTTGGTAAAGTGATTTTAGGGTATGTTTGTTTTTTGACATCATTTTCAATGTTCTTTGATGTATAATACATTTAAAACCTTAACATCTTCTGAAAGTAGTTGGAGTTGAGGTAGGTACAGTTGGAAGGAAACAAAGAAACTGGACAAGTTTTTGGGATGAAAGTGCAAAAATCGTCTTTTTCAGAAACAGGTCCAGGACTGTCTGGGAAGAGTTCCGTGAACTTAGGTTGGAGTTGGCCTTTTTACACCTGTGGTGCATTCCCCAAAACTAGCCTGGAATCAACCTTATTCTATCTTGTCATGTGAGGTCTGCCAGTTGTGTATCTGAAGCAACGGCCCTGGTGTAACAAACTGCAATCTGTCCCTCTTGATTACTGTGTTACT
This sequence comes from Branchiostoma lanceolatum, assembly GCF_035083965.1. Taxonomy (NCBI): domain Eukaryota; kingdom Metazoa; phylum Chordata; class Leptocardii; order Amphioxiformes; family Branchiostomatidae; genus Branchiostoma; species Branchiostoma lanceolatum. Next base: position 2,582,992 of record NC_089732.1, on the reverse strand, counting down.
GTTAGCACTACCCAGTCGCCGCCAATCTGTTATTTTCCCTCCTAATGTTGGAGGGAAAGTTACTAGCCAATCACATTGCCTCTTGACTGTAAGAGGCAACGTGATTCGTTGATAAGTTTCCTTCCAACAATATAGAGGGGGGTATCTGACTATAACAGTGAAAAGCACAGATTGCAGACCGGTGTGCCAGGGCAGTTGCCGCAGATACACAAACTGCTGGCCTAGCATGAGAGGATAAGGTATTCTAACTGTAGTCTGGTCTTCTGAATCTGATAGCTTCCCTGCAGAAGAGCAGACTGGAATTTGAATTATAGGATGGATTCCAGGCTATCCCAAAACCGCACTCAATCCTTTTCCCCTGGATTTCCCCCTCAGAAGTAGGCTTGGGGTGGAGGGATATGCTGTAGCTGCTGTGTGATGGGTTAGCCTGTTTACACTAGTGTGTAGTTGCCATTGGTGGTATAGGAAGTAGTGCAAGGTTTGCTTTTGCAAAGGTTTAGGGTTTTTACAGGTTCTTCCCTTGTGTGTGGATTTGCGTAGATCCCATAGTTTAAACTTTTTTCTGGAAGTTTTGCTTTTAAAAAAGTTTGAATGGAAAGCTATCTGTACTTTAATGTGGCCATTTATTGCCCATCCGTATAATAATGCACAAGTCATGCTGTTTACATGTATGTAACAAATCAATTTCCCCTGAGAAAAATTTGGGTGACAGTAAAAAAAATTCAGGTAACGTTATGAAAAATTCAGGTAATGGCGCAGTCACATTCGTCGTTGCCCGTCCTACGATTTTGATGCCGTATAATTTTCAAGCAGGCTGTGACAAAACCAGCCATTGACATTGGATCAAACACACTCTTTCCATAACAAGACGGCTAAATTCTGTAGGAAATTTGCTATCCCTAGATTGCCCTCAGTTTGCAAGCAGTAATGACGCGACCCTTAGTCCTATTCACCTTGCATTTGGACTTCCTGCAATGTTAACTGATTGCCTTAGGTAAGACCCTTTATACACCATGCCTTTGCAAACACTTTGTACACCGCTAACTGATAAGCGTACCTCCAGGTTTGACGGTGAACCCCGATAAAGAAGGGAACGGGATCATCGTGAAGAGCATCACGCACGGCGGCGCCATCAGCAAGGACGGGCGCATCACCGTGGGCGACGTGATCACGGCCGTGAACGGGGAGAGCACCAAGGGGCTGAACATCTACCAGGCCAAGGCTCTTCTCAGGAGGCAATCTCTACTGGGAGGGGACATCAGGTGAGAAAGGTTTTGAACAGCTTAAGTGTGATGCGACACAGCAATCAAGTCTTTCAATACTTGGTCTCCATCGGGTAAAAATGACCACAAAGTCTTGGGGCGATACAGTCAATGCTGAGGGGAGACATTAGGCGGGAATTTTTTCTCTTTTATGAGTTTCTAAAAGACTAGTAAGAAATGTGAGATGAACAGCTTACTACTCGGTGGGGACATCAGGTGAGAAATAATTATTTTTTGTCTTACTAAGTTTGTAAAGAGTTCAACTGTGTTCTAACACCGCACTTAAGTCACTGTATTATGACCTACATTGGGTACAAATGACCGATCTCTAATCATAGTCTCTACTGGGAGGGGACATCAGGTGAGAAAGGTTTTTTTTTTTGTCATACTAAGTTTGTAAAGAGTTAAACTGTGTTCTAACACCGCAGTTAAGTCCCTGTGTTATGGCCTTCATCAAAATGTACAAAATTAATGACCCATCTCTTGATAGTCTCTACTGGGAGGGGACATCAGGTGAGAAAGGGTTTTTTTGTCTTGAGAGTTTGTAAAGAGTTAAACTGTGTTCTAACACCGCAGTTAAGTCACTGTATTATGGCGTACATCGGGTACAAATAACCGATCTCTTGATAGACACTTCATGTAGTCACTGGGAGTGGACATCAGGTGAGAAAGGTTTTTTTTTTGTCGTACTAAGTTTGTAAAGAGTTAAACTGTGTTCTAACACTGCAGTTAAGTCCCTGTGTTATGGCCTACATCAGGTACAAATAACCAATCTCTTGATAGACACTTCATGTACATAGTCACTGGGAGGGGACATCAGGTGAGAAAGGTTTTTTTTTGTCGTACTAAGTTTGTAAAGAGTTAAATTGTGTTCTAACACCACAGTTAAGTCACTGTATTATGGCCTTCATCAAAATGTAAAAATGACCAATCTCTTTATAGTCTCTACTGGGAGGGGACATCAGGTGAGAAAGGTTTTTTTTTGTCTTACTAAGTTTGTAATAAAGAGTTAAACTGTGTTCTAACACCGCAGTTAAGGCCCTGTGTTATGGCCTTCATCAAAATGTACAAAATTAATGACCCATCTCTTGATAGTCTCTACTGGGAGGGGACATCAGGTGAGAAAGGCTTTTTCTCAGGAGAGTTTGTAACCTGCAGTCTAACACAATGATCAAGTTAATCTCTAAAAGTTGTTGGCTTTTGGACCAGTTGTTCTCATTATGGCCTTTATCAGGTACAGATGAGCACATTCAACATTAGGTGAGAAATGCCTTTTTCTTTCATGAGAGTTTGTAAAAGGTTCCAACACCTCAAATAAGTCTCCAAATTTTTGGCTGTCCTTATTATGGCCTTCGTCGGTTAAATATGACCAATCTCTTAGGAAAGGAGATACATGTAGTCACTTGCTAGAAAGGCTCAACTTTCCATCTCGGAAGGAAAATGCACCCATTTTTTTTTACTGAGAAGGGCATAGGTTTAATATGCTGTACTTGCATTCTAAAATATTTTCTATACACTTTGTTTAATCAAATACATGAATAATCATACATGTATGACTGATATAATTGGTTTAACTACCCAACTCTACAATTCTTGTAGGAGTTTGCACCTCGCTTACTTACTTTGATTTAAATTTTCCAACAACTCGCATGGAGAGCTTCTGTTATTGACGATTGTGACGTAACCACGGTGATGTTGTTTGTTTATTGTGGTGTCTCCATGGTGACGTGTTTGTTGTTTGTCTGTCCCCCGACCACGCATCCTAGAGATAATGACAGCAGCAGATTCATCCTCAGGTACCCATAATGCCCCTCTCCTCCCACAATCCTCCATTCCAACACTTTTTGGATTTACTCATCATTTTTGATTTTCATTTTTCCATCGTTCGTATCGTAAATTTCATAACAATACAAGGCATGTACATTTGTACTTGTAGCCTCCTTTCTTAGCATTCGACTAAGGAACTTTATCCAAGACAGATAGAATCGTGTAGAACATTGAAACGTTGTTAACAGTTCGATACTAGACGTAAGTGATAGTACTTCAGAATCTATTGTTTTGCTTCTTTTAACAGGCTAATATTTTGATTAATGAAAAAATCGGTCTTGAAATAAACGTGTAATGTGTGTAACTGTCTCTCCCTGCCCCTCACTGCCTCATAACCTAAAGGAACTGTCACAGGTAAGAGTAGATCTGTACTGTAGCCTGTATGACTGCCCTTCTGTGTAACACACAACTTTGCAGGCATGTGTTAGTGATTGGTCATATCAATGTCACAAAGAACGACCTGTCACACCTTAGAACCCCTTGACAGCCAATGCTTGGCATTGTTTAAGGTGATGTTTTAGCTATCTATTGAGGTTGCGCTTACTGTACTTAGTGACCATGATGTACATTCTCTGATAGTTCTAGGGAAAAACGATACCTCAATCTTGGGTTGAATGAACTATTAAGTGTACATCATACTCAAATGTCTATGTTTATCTGCTGTCTCAGAAGAAAATATACACATGTAGAAGGGCTTGCACCCCTTCTTGTATGCTACCCAAACCTCGATCACAATACTAACAGAAACAGCAAGGATTACAGTGTATGCCTCTAAACATACATGTATGCATGAAAAAATGAAACACGCAGCTTACAATGTACACTCATTTTCATCTGTTCTCCCAGCATCACATTCATCAAGGCAGAAGACATCGCCACCTACAAGGAGACCGCCGCCGAAGTGCAGAACAGTTTCTCCTCAGATGTGGTCACCAAGACTCCTGAACCCAGCCGACCACCTCCACAACTCCCCACCGTTCCTCCCCCACCCACTAACCAGGAGAGGTAAGGACATGTTTTTTTTTTTAGTCTGTACACTTAAGAAAGGCGAAACAGTCATTGTAACAGGCTGAATAAAAGTTCTAAACGGGAACTATGTGGCTCCAGAGGTCTTTCTGAGGGAAGACTGTGGTGCAAAAGATGTTGGTTAGCGTGAGGATTGAATCCACTCTACTTCATACCAGTTTATTTGTTTGTTTTTGTGGCTGTGGAAATAGAAAACAACATTTCAGCAGATGTGGTCACCAAGACTCTTGAATAGAGCAGATCTCCCCACAACTTCCTAATTCCCACCTACATGTACATTGTATACTGTATGTACCACTCAAAAAACTGGAAACTTTGTTTGACTCAGATTTCTACTAGTGATTTTACATCCAACGATCTTTCTAAATGACTTTACATCATCTTAGATACATTTACATGTAGCAAAAATACACAGTACTAGTAGCAGATTTTATTCCAGCCTTGCAGCATTTTCTAACATATTACTCTTCACTATAGCTACTGTCTGCAAGCATTACGATGCTTTAGACAACACCTGCTGATATTCATTATCTTATAGTTTTCTATTTGTAAGTTTTTCCTTCTCTTTCTCCTGCTGCCATATAAGGATGTATCCATTCAAAAACATGTATTCTCGCTACGCAAGAAGGTTAGTGACTACATGTATGGTCACTGTGTTGTCCCGCCACTCCAAATGTCATACTGCATTTGTACTGTGCAACATACCCATGTGATCATCAAGTCATCCCATTTTTACTGTTTTTTTCCTTCTTTTTAGTCCATGTACAGTTTGGTTACTGTACAATGTGCTGTGTTCAGACTTGTGAACTAACCGACCCTTACCCCTTTGTTCATCATTGTACATGTATAACTGTAAGGTGTTTTCGAATTAGCACATGCTCTTCAGAACTTGAAGGTGATGAGTTTGAATCCCAGCTGTAGTTGTTCTCCAAATACACAATGCTACTGGAGAGGGTTTTTCAGACAGGACTTCAGGCCATGGTCCATTCTACATTGTACAAATGTACTATCTTACATTTGTCAAAAAGAGCAGTGCAGTTCACTCTCATTATGTTAAATTGGTATATACACTATACAGTACATGTTGTAACATCTTTCCTTCTAGTCATGACCATGTGGAAGAGTTACTTGTAGCTCTCCATTCAGAAAACTTGGAGACACTTTTTAAATTTTTCTTCTCTCTGGCTCCATCGAGGATAAGCCCCCTTCAGTCTTCACCAGTCACAAGCTTTTTTGTAGTATGAGATACCAGAGGTCTAGAATATAAAATAAACCATACAAATGTTACATGTTTCTTTCCTTCCCTGACCCCAGCCCCAGCCAGGAGAAGCCCTTCTTCAGTCCGTACCAGTCTCAGAAGATACAGAAGATTTCTCCTCCTGCCCACCTGAAACCCTTCAGTACAATCTCACCTGCCAAATCTGGGGAACCCACCAAGATGGTCCAGATATACAGGGAGCCCAACCAGTCACTGGGTAGGTTATAGTCTCACCTTACTTATCACATATCACTCTGTATGTAACCAAGATGGTCCAGATATACAGGGAGCCCAACCAGTCACTGGGTAGGATACAGTCTCATGTTACATATCACATATCACTCTGTATGTCACCAAGATGGTCCAGATATACAGGGAGCCCAACCAGTCACTGGGTATGGCATGCTTACACATAACACACTTATATCACAAGCCACTATTTTCTTTACGATCAGAACTTTTATTCAGCCTGACTTACCAGCCTAGTTCAACAAGTTGGCTTCTTCAGAGCTCTTGGTTCAAGAAGGGGTTGTACAGAACATTTGTATTCACTTCTAATCAGTGTACATTGTATGATAAACTTCTTGAAACACCAGTAGAGTTTATGGTTGAATAACTACAAAGTACAAAGTTTTCGCTTTCAAACAAACAAAATTCAAAGTTACAGAATTACATGTTTTGAGGTTTTTCATTCATAACCACAAACAGTTATGTAGAGACATGAGTTATAACATGACATGACTGTTTAATGTAATTTTCCAGGCATCAGTATAGTAGGAGGGAAGTCCATGGTGGTGAACCGTACCGAGGTGCAGTGTCAGGGGATCTTCATCAAACACATAACTGTACTTTACTGTCTTATACATAATTGTGTACAACATGACAATGTAGATCTAATCTGTTTTCCAGGCATCAGTATAGTAGGAGGGAAGTCCATGGTGGTGAACCGTACCAAGGTGCAGTGTCAGGGGATCTTCATCAAACACATAACTGTACTTTACTGTTTAATACATAATTGTGTACAACATGACAACGTAGATCTAATCTGTTTTCCAGGCATCAGTATAGTAGGAGGGAAGTCCATGGTGGTGAACCGTACCGAGGTCCAGTGTCAGGGGATCTTCATCAAACACATAACTGTACTTTACTGTCTTATAACATAATTGTGTACAACATGACAATGTAGATATAATCTGTTTTCCAGGCATCAGTATAGTAGGAGGGAAGTCTATGGTGGTGAACCGTACCGAGGTGCAGTGTCAGGGGATCTTCATCAAACACATAACTGTACTTTACTGTCTTATAACATAATTGTGTACAACATGACAATGTAGATATAATCTGTTTTCCAGGCATCAGTATAGTAGGAGGGAAGTCCATGGTGGTGAACCGTACCGAAGTGCAGTGTCAGGGGATCTTCATCAAACATGTCCTTGAGGAGAGCCCAGCTGGCAAGGACGGGAATCTCAAGCCTGGGGACAGGGTGCTGGAGGTATATATTACACTGGCCGTTGCTCTCTTTGGCATAGGCTGGTTCAGATATTTCTTAAGAGCAGTTAGAAACACTAAGTTTCAGTTTACTCAGAAACCAAATTGTAGCGTGCCATGCTCGGTGTATTTGTCAGCAATCTTGTCTTGGTCATTGATGTGTAACCAGTAGGCAAATGTTTTTGGGTTTTATCCAAAACAAAAATTTTGGGTTGCAGTCCTTCAGACTCAGAGGAATCATGAACGAAGCCAGCAGTCCTACATTTTTGATTTTGGTTTTGATTTTTTGTAAAAAGAATATGTTTAGACTAAGACCAGGAGTTAGAATACAACCTTGTGTGTGATTGCTCAACCTAAATCAGTCTCTTGTGCATGTTTTATAGAAAAATGTATTGTGTCATAAATGATAAAGGTGGCTTACTGGTTTTAAGCTACAAAACAAAGTGAAACAAAAGAGCAAACAAAAATGATGTTCCCTAAGGTTGATGGCATGGACCTGCGTGAGGCCAGCCATGACCAGGCGGTGGAGGTGGTCCGTAACGCCGGCAACCCCGTCTGCTTCCTCATCCAGAGACTGGCTCCATCCGGACAGGAGGCGGTGAGTTCACAGTTAACCTTCCCCCTACTGATGTAGACTTTTGACGTTTCAGATAGCATCCCGCTACCTTTCGTCAGTGACTAAGGACAGATCTGGTAGAACTAGGTTTTTATACAAAACCTCTAAAAACCTAGTTCTACCAGATCTGTCCTTAGTCACTGACGGAAGACAGCGGATGCTGTCTGAAACGTCTGACTGTTTCAAAATTTTGTACAGTTACTTGAGTAACTATTTTTGGCGTATCTTATTACCTGCATGTCTAACCTTCATCAACGTACTAGATAGAATACTAAGAGAATGTCACAATCATGATTATACATGTAGCTTGTACTGTCATATAACATTTTAGGGGTGTGTATGGCATGGTATGGTATTGTATGGTAGGAGTCGTAGTTATGTTTATGTTCCCGTATAGCACATACATGTAGTAAGAACTGAATTATGTAGAATTTGAGACTCTCTTTGAAAAACCCTCAACAAAGCGACAACACCCCTTCTAAGTCATCAAGGCACAATGTGAAAACAGTTACAATTAAATTTGCAGTTGTCAGAATCCATGGAAATTTCGCCCGGCCCAGAGGTAGAAGCCGGGGTAGAACAACAAGTTGCCAGCTTTACCGAGGTATGTTTTCTCCAAGCTGGCCATTCGCAATGCTGGTTTCTTGTTTTGTTTTTCTTTAATTTGTTTTCGTTGATTTTTTTTTTTCAAAATTAACCAAAGCAGTAGCATGTAGAGCATCCCCCAGATTTCCAACCCATTCAGTTTCCTTTTTTTTACTCTCTCTAGCTCTTCTAGTAGTTGTCATTCAGAAATGGCATTGTAGCACACTACTTTACCTTCTTTTGCATGGATTTTTCTCTTCCCCAAACCAAGCCGACCAATAGGACAGAGTGTTACAACTTTGACTTGTGTCCTGGGTCATAATTGGTCAGATACATCTAATACATTTTGTGTACTTGAATGTACAACTCTAAAAGTCGAATCATTGCACAACTTACATGCAGTAATTAGTAGAATAGACACTTCTATACCCTGCTGATGTTATCTATAGATGAAGTTTGCTAACCTTCCTTCTTCCCTTTCTTGAGATACATGACTAATTCTTGTTTAGTATGACAATGCACAGTATAAATTGTACGTATCATAGTACTAGGCTAAGTGTAGATAGTGAATTACTAATCTTTCTGGTTCTTAACAATAGTGTTATCACTTTTAATGCACTGTATCATGTAATGTACACATGTATTACACATCAATATATTTTATACTTTTATTTGATGATGACTGTTATAAGAATGAGAAACATCGGAAGAAAACTTTTAAGGTACCTGGACTAAGTAGTCTTGCTTATGATATCAACAGTAACTTAAGATTAAAAGTAACCTAATCAATATCACCCATATTTGGAAGACAAAAATTGCAAAATGCATGGGAATCACAGAAATCGCAATTGTCATCTTTAATAAATTTTTCTTTTATTCACTGCTGTCTGTTGCTTTCTTCAGGAATAGATAAGAAGGAACAACAGTAAGATTTTATCCCTTTGTATACAAGTATAAACAAAGGGTGTGTATTTCCTCAGGGGGCACCAGTCATGCACTTCAGTTCGCCGATGTCTGACGCCCCGCCTTCCAACGACGGCTCGATCGTCACGGCAACTGCTGTAATGGTGAACGAGTCGTCCGACAGTGAAGAAGAAGATGAGTTCGGATACACATACAGTAAGTACTGGTTTACTACCATTTTTGAGAAAGGTAGGAATTTTGAGGCCACACAAATTTATTTTTCTCGGTTCTCAGACTGAAAAAAATATGCTCATCCAGGCTTGCAGGAAGATCAACATGAAGACAGCCTTAGGGGAAGGATATAGGAGATTCTTTTTACACAACCAGGTAATCTCACCTGCTAACGTTTCGGTGTCTGTCAGACACCTTCTTCAGAGCTTCTGACTGGAGTACTGCTTCTCACCGCTATAAATAGCTGATGTAGGTGGCGCTTTTGTGGTGAGAACGTAATCCCAAACGTGGCTGAGCTTGTGAGCTGAGCTGACAGACACTGAAACATCAGCAGGTGAGATTACCTGGTTGTGTATAAAGAATCTCCTATATCCTATTCTACCAAACTGATGAAATTATTTTCGGAAGCCTTAAGGGAAGTCTGTACACTGGTACAGTTACAAAAATGTTTCCTCTCCAACCGCACTCTCTCTTTGAAAGGCCTTAAGAACCACGGAAATTAATTGGTGTGGACCAAGGGTATGGCATAGTCTTTGAAGCTGCAATCATTTTGGTAAGGTGGAAAGTTTTTTTAAAATATATATGGGAACACAATCTTGCTTGACTGTGATACTTTAACTCTTTAATGTAAACCATTAAGACACTGTAAAAGTACCGTCAATATGAATTAGTGTCCTACAGACAGGACTGTTGGTTGAGAAACTTGAGATATGATTACTGTAACTGCTCTAGTTGTTTTGGTGTAGCTTGTAGTTTTTTTATCTAGGAAAATATTACGATAGGATATGGTAGACTGAAAAAGACATGGATAAACTTGCAGGACAAGGTGAATTAGAATTGATTTTAAAAGTTAAACAAATAGATTTGCAATTGTACTACATGTTAGACTACCTAAAGCCCCCATTACCTAAAATTGTCAGTAGGATCATAATCAAAATCAGTGTTACAGTTACCTGCTTCTTTTTGGTGGTCTTCAGGAAAAATGATGGATACATAAATGAAATATAGATACAATGTACTTTCTAAAGGTTGTTATCAGCCTACAAAAACATTTTTGACTATTTTGGTACAATGATTCCAGTCTTAATTTAAAAGAAGATGTTAGCATATGTACAAAACTGTACATTTGTAGGTGGCCGGCTGTACAACTAACCCACCCACTAGCACCTTCAGCCGTTATTGACTGAGCCAAGAAAACAGCAGAATCCTGCCAGCCCTTGCCTTCTCTTTTCATGTTTTTTTCTGCCACGACTTTTCTATTTTTACCTCACAATTCATGCCACTACAGTCCTCTCTCCTAAAGCTGCCCACTCTTTCTAAGTAGATATTAACGACTTTGTTATACATGTAACTTGTCGTGACAACTGTATATCTATCCAAAACATGCACAGTTAATAAAAAGGAGATTTGTATCATCTTTCTTTTTTAATTTTTTGAGGGGGTGTCTTTCTGTCTTTCAGTGCAGTAGAGGCTCTCTTTAACAAAAGCGCTAGACCAGCTACAGCCTACTAACACTCTGTCTGCTTCTCGTATAAATGAATTAACCAAACTCTGTAACATCTTTGCTATGAATCCGTCTACTTGTGCCGATTTCAACCATTCTGTTCTGAATATTTGAAAGTTGAATGATTGTAATCATTCTACAGAATCCAAAGAATCAGTGCTACAGGTTTTGATTTTTTCTGTGCATGCATTTGTTATCGTTCCTTTATATCCTCTCTCAAATTAGTAAAAATGATTATTAGTTATTATATCATACAGACATATTTCCATGCACCTCACTGAAGTCATGTTTTTTCTTCTCTCTCTCCTGTCTGCCCCCCTCCCCCTGTCTACCTCGTTCCCTGCTGTTCTCTACCTTGTTCCGTGCTGTCCTCTGCTCCTCCCACTGTCCCCTGCAGGAGCCTGAGTGGCAGCAGACCCCTGCACCCATCCTGCACCCCTGGCAAGAGGAGTCTTAAAGAGGAGAAGTTTCTTAGAGAACTTAGAAGAAGTTAAGAAGGAGAAGTTACTGTCTTAAAGAGGAGAAATTTCACTTTCTGAAAGAGAACAAGGTTCAATGTCTTAGAGAGAAGAAGTTTCAATGTCTTAGATGATGTTGTCTTAAAGAGAAGTTGTTACTGTGAGAAGTTACACTTTCTTAAGAAGTTACTCTGTCTGAAAAATTAAAGGGGAGAAGTTTCAATGTCTTAGAGAGAAGAAGTTGTCTTTAGAAGAAATTATGGCTAAAGAAGAGAAATTTCACTTACTTAAGACGTCACGCTGTCTGAAATCTTAAAGGGGAGAAGTTTCAATGTCTTAGAGAGAAGAAGTTGTCTTAAAGAGAAGCTGTTACTGTGACAGTCTTAAAGAAGAGAAGTTTCACTTTCTTAAGAAGTTACTCTGTCTTATAGAAATTTCACTTAGAGAGCCCCTGTCATTCCGAGTGGCAACACTATCTCTAGAAACTCTGTTGAAACACTTTGTCGCTTTAGACTTGGAAAGACATCAAGATTTTATAAGCTGTATTTACTAGGTGTATCTACTGCAAGATAGCTCTAGAACTGTAACTCTAAAGCTATGACAGAAATAAAGGTAGCATAATATGCATTAGACTGACATGCAAACCCTAGCTGCAAGAGAAGGTACATTGTCTACTGAGCTACTGTCATTCCGTCTGTGAAAACCTTTGTTGAAATACTTTAGATTTGGAAAGGCATCAAGACTTTGTAAGGTGTACAGTCAAATCTGTTATAGTGACGACTCAAGAAACTTGAAAGTGAGAAGTTACACTTTCTTAGAGAGCTCCTAGTAGCAGCGTCTTCGTTTAGGAATAAATGTATTTAAGAAGAGGAGTCAGCTCCTGTCATTCCGACTGGCTAGGCTAGGAATAGTGGGATCTGTTGAGAATTGATTCCGTAAAAGTGGAATGAATTAGAATCTACTTTGAGCCAGTGTCTGACATCTAAAGTTGATGTTAAGTAGATATTATGTGGTTGTACATTCACTCTTTGGGGACCTGTATGGGGGGGTGTATTTCATAAATTACGTAGAACTCACAGTGGTCATTCAGCAATGTCCCAATAGATGGTCGCATTTGATTCATCCAACCACCGATTTCACTGTACATGTACGTTGAAGTACAAACTACACAAAACTAAAATGGTTCATTATGCCATACAGAAAAAGGTAGGCAGACCCCCTATATGTTTGTCAACTAGAATTTTAGATAGATAACTCAAAACACATTTAGTTTGTTTTAATTGTTGATTGCTGCTATTATGGTTCATGACTTCATCCATTATTGTTAGTGGCTCGATTTGTTGCTTTTTGAACATGGCCAGTATTGTTAATTATGTTTGGATGGTTTTAACCACAGTATTACATGTAGTACTACATTGTTTATTTATTACCATCTGATTTTATTGTAGACAGTTTCAACTGCTGTGTTTTTTATTTTCTTGTTACTTGTCTTTAGTTAGTACACGTACATGTAGGTATTTCTACCTTTTAGTTCTTTTACGTCTTTTAACTAATTTTAACCAGGACTTCAAGTATGTCTCAGACCATAACGTTTGATGTAGCTATAATACATGTACCTCTCAAAGACACAACAAGATTTTTAAGTTGAAAATTAAAAGATTGCTTCTAGCAATTTCTTTGTGCCCTAAGACGCCATCTAGCCTGACGAATCGCGCTCCTAGTGGCCAGCCGGTCCTGTGACCACCATCCCCCTAGATGGGGGTGGGGGTCAGTAACCTCCGGCTGAGAGCTTGTGTAAACACAGGCTAAGACGCTATCTACAAGTACTCATGAGTAGTAACTGTTAAGAACTTAAGATTACATATCTTCAGACGAGAATGTAGATATTACAATGTACTTATCTACAGATGATAGAGCTTAACAATAGCTGATTTATTCTAGTTAAACTTTTCATTACACAAACAATATTAAACATGAGGCATAAGTATCATGTTTCATATTCCCAGGGGTACTGTTTCAGCAAGTTACCATGTACAATGTAGCTACATTTGTATCATGACAACACCTATTAGTAAGTGTTTGTGTCAGTCCAGACGTCATTATGATCTTCAATGCTCTCTGTCCTAATGCTTGTTTCAATCCCTATCATGGATGTAGAAATATGGCAAAGATATACATGTACCCCTGAGATAAACTTCATCGCTAGCAGTGCACTTAAGAAGAGAGTGGCCATAGATTGGTGAAGGTTAGTTTTTGCATCAGTAAGTACATGTACATGTTGTAGCTAAGGTGTACCAGGTGTAGGACAGTGCTATGGTATCCATGCCAGTTGGTCCAATGGAAATAATGTTACAGTAACAGCAAGTGTTGTAACATTGTCCTTGCTATATCTACAGTCAAGAAGATGCCACTAACTTGAACTGTTAGAAAATCACGTCAATATGAAAGTTGTATATTAGATGTAAGAGGAGGTGTATGTTTAATAATGTTTCCCCAAGTTGTGAAATATTAGCTTGGATATGACCCACCTAGATAAGGATACTTACTACATTAATGTTTCATATACTGGGTTTTTAGCTACACAAAGAATTATTTTTTATCTGCTGACGTTTCAGTTAAACCTTTTGGTTTGAGGAGCACCCTTCCTACTCTCCAAGCATATCTACATGTATTGGTGGATATAAGACCGTATCCAAAGAGAGTTTTCGTCAGTTGGATACTGTCTTATAGCTACCGATAGATCGGCTTGGAGATTACATCCTTCCCACTATGTCACAATGCGGTAAGGAGTACAATAGAGTTCACTAAGCCCTGAGAAATGTAGCCAAAAGACTACAGAAATGTTGGCAGATTAAATCCCCTATTGTTGTGTAGCTGAGAACCCAGTGTGTATTGATGAAACAGAAGGGCACAGTAATTTGATCATTGCACTCTTATTCCAGTGCTGTACATTGTGTATAATGTGGTCATGATTTAGATGCCTTTAGTTGCTTCTCAATGGAGTTTTTGGAACTACAGCCACAGCTGATTATGAAGGTATAGTTCTTTCCATACAGAGAAATTTTTCCCACCTGCCAACATTTTGGCAGCTGCCTTCATCAGGAGGAAATGAACTCTGTTACTTAATTCTTGCTGTGTGGAAAGAGCTGCACCTCCAAATGAATGACTTACCAACCTTATAAGCTTTTCATGGAGCTTAAGCCACAGCTGTCAGGTATTTGCATATGGGACACTAATGTTGGACAGTATCTGCCATGTACTTAATGTCTTCAATAAAGTGTCTTTAGAGTTGAAGTCTGAATTTGTAACTGTAGTGGGTTCTGTATAAGGGTAAAAAAAAACGAAGAACTAAATAAGAGTAAAGAATAAGAATGATTTTAGAGAGGAAAAACGTTTTTGTCAGACCTCTCCCAAAAAAAAGAACCAAAATTGCCTTCAACAACCAGCAGATCAGACTAACAAGTTTCACACTCAGATTTTTTATCTACATTATAATACAGTCACTCCTCCAATAGCTACCTTTTTTACTGTCCCTAATTATAACCACCCTAACACAGTTTGTGCATTATGGCCAATTCCCTCCACCACAAAATGACTCATGCAGTGGTGAATAATATTAGTCAAAGTTTGCAGAATTAGAAAAACAGCTTGATTTATTGTTATTGGTCAGGACAATAAGCAATAACAGGAAGTGGGAATCAGGTCATAGTGGGAAATGCTTCCCTGTCTGAGGCACGACTTTCGGCCACATTATTACTCTGACATATTTATTACCTCTGCCGTTAACTGTGTTTCAATCAATGTCTGCATGGATTGATTTGATCTTTCTGAGTCAATAACATATACCGCATTTCAGCTTTGTTATGCATGATGTAAAAAGGCATGGAACAGTATGCAGTATGTACATGTATGTATGAAAAAGTAAATGGATCCGTTGATCAGCTTCAAGGGGCTTAAGGAAAATGATCCCAGTAGAGCATTACTTAATGCTTGGGTAATATGCCAAAAGATGTGATCATCAAAAAAGTGTCCACAATGCCCAGAAGTTCCATACAGCCTTCATTTCCAGTTGCCTCTTTTGTATTTTCAAAAAATAGTCCAAAATCAGCTTTGATCTTAACGTCACAAATGGAAAGGCATTGAAGTGATCTCAAAAATATATTTCACAGCCACAATAACACAGCTTACAGTTCATGGATGGTAAACATCAATACACCCCTTGTTACCTTATATGGGGCATTTCAATTACCGCAGTGGTCCCACCAAGGACATAGATGTCTGACACACATGGGTAACAACAGACTTCCATTTGGTGGACAATCCTTCTGCATTCTGCTAATCCTGCCCCTAAGCTCTTGCAATAAGGAACAACAGTGCAATACGGAGGCACACAGATTAGTGCTTTAATCTAGCTGTGGATTCCGGCAGTTTGTGAGAATGTTTCAGTTGTTGGCTCATCTGTTGGGCATGGCCAGGGTGTTGAGTAGGATGGGTGAGTGTTGGCATATTTCTCACTTCCTTCATTGTATAAATGTGTGCATTGTCCAGTTGTTAGTGACCTTTTTATGGACCAAAAGGTTGGGAGTTTAATTCCCAGGTGTGTAGTAGTTGCTCATCTAATCTGTATACTGGAAAGTGTTTTGAGATGTTAGCTGTGGTCCACTGTTCATCGTTCCTGTTGAGAATTTCCATGTGCTAAAAACATGTAATGCAAATGGCTGCATATGTTTAGTATAATATTACTCTTTGTAGTATTCATCCATGTTGTTGAAACCAGTACAAGAAAAGCTCAGAATGTTGCAATTGGATTGAGATATATTTCATTTCATTATGACAGCAGCTTCAAAACATCATCTGCCACTTCTACACTCGACTTGTAATAAACTTTTATATACTAGGCTCTTTGTATGTGATATTACAAAATGGTGCTGAAAAAAAACTTAGGTTTGATGTCCCAAGACTGAGGCATGTTTGCAATACACTAGTTACAATCTATAGACACTGCCTTAAATTTGATCAAATTTAGGGTTGATCTTTTATAAACAAGAGTAAGAAATTGAATACACACGTAACACATCTTACCACAAAAGATAGCCCTAAGGAAAACCAGGTTCCTTCTAAGATGAAGACGTGTCCTCCCTCTTCTTGGCCCAGCCCTAGAAGACGTTCGAGCCGGACTGAGACGCGGACTCCCCAAGGCCGCGGACGTGAGCCCCAAGGTCAAGGTGCTGCAGGAGAAGCTGTCCATGGATGGTGGGGCGTTCTTACTGCTTAGCTCTCCCACCTGAATCTTACATACCATCTCACGTACACCTGCTTGTAGAACACTGCACTCTAGTTTGTTCCTTAGCATTATGACCTTGGACGACACATCACTTGTTAAGGAACACATCTCATCTATGTGTAAAACACTCCACTCTATTTGCTCCTTGCTGTTTTGGTCCCAAATCACTTGCTATAAAGGTATGCATCTCATCGACATGTAAACCAGCTAACCACAGATTTGTCTTAAGCCTTCAGGCCTTTAAGTTAGTTCAATTTGGATTACACACATCACTTTTTAAGGAACATATCTATTTGTAGGGCACTGCTCTTCCTTTCAGTCCCTGGCGTTTTGGTCCTAAAGTCTGTTCTGATCTGGCATCACACATCACTTGTTGTACTACAGATTCTTTCACTTGTTAGGTAACTCAATCATACTCCTTGCACTACACATTCATACTCACGGCACTTCACAGTTCTTTCAGTTGGACAAGGAAATACATGTCATGTAGAGTCACGTTTGTGACAGGTTTCACTGTTGTAACTCATACACAGTAGCACAACAACTAGCAGTTTTGTACTGTACTGCACCTATGCATGTAGCTTTCTCAACTGTCTGTGGTACATGTAGCTGTTCCTGTGTCTTACTGCCGTTATCACATGGCAATTAGTTTGACTTCAATCTGTTCCTAAACTAAACTAATACTATTAAAAGAAGAAAGTACATTTCAGATTGAAACTAGAGTGTGAAGGGACCTCAGTGCAATGTAATCTGCCTGAAAGTCTCATCGTAGAGGTGTTCCTTATTTACAGCAATTCCAACTGTGTTAGTTGGTATTTGCTGCAGGCCTCTTCATAATTAGGTCTCCTGGGAAACTATCATCTGATTTTAAAAGGAGCCTTTACTCTACAAACATGCAAAGTAGTAACAAGGAATTTTGAATGTACCTATAATTGAACATTAACAATATGTTTTCAACCATTCTGTAGTAGTGTCTTGGGAAAGATACAGTAAAGTTTGTCATGTCAGATGTAAATGATGACATTGCAGTTAAAATTTCAGGTATCAGTTACAAATGTACTAACTTTTCTCTATTTTCCTTTACACTAATGTCTTTGTTTTCTCGGTTCAGTTAGCTTGGTCTTATTCTAAAGGTACATAGAAATGAAGAAATCTAAGGATTTACATAGTACATGATGATGGTATGAGTTGCAAGACTGTTGCAAGTCCTGTGAAAGTTAGGGATGGAATAGATGTCATAGTTTCACAATTGAAAAGTTTGACTTTGAAGTTAGATAAGATATTTAACTCCCTACAAGTACAAGTGTCAGAGCTGATAAGTTGGATCCTTGAATAATAGATTTAATTTTTTTGGCTTCTGGTACAGATGCATATTTCTCTGACACCCATAGTGTAAAGACGACCAGTGTTTTACTGTAGTATAACAACACAATTTATCTAATGAAGCCCTTATTTTTACACTAACAGAGACAGTACAGAAGCGGTACGGAGACCTGAACGGCGAGCTCCACATTGTCGAGCTCCTGAAGGGAGAGCGCGGGCTGGGCCTGAGTCTGGCCGGGAACAGGGATCGTACACGGACTAGTGTGTTCGTGGTGGGCGTAGCGCCGGACGGAGCGGCAGCCGAGGACGGCAGGATACAAGTGGGAGATGAGCTGTTGGAGGTACAGTCCTATAAATTTTTATATTATTTGATAATATATAATGATAGTTAATATCAACCGGGACAAGCGTGTTTGTGGTGGGCGTAGCGCCGGACGGAGCGGCAGCTGAGGACGGCAGGATACAAGTGGGGGATGAACTCTTGGAGGTATGCTAGAATTTGTTGGTATACCGGTAGTAGAAACCAGCTATTTGCATCATGGTCAATCCTCTTTCCCATTCACTCCATTAAAAGTGGAATAGTAGTTGCATAAGCCTTGATAGCATAAACAAGACTTGAAATATGAGAAATTGAGCTGTGAAAAGGCATGAAATCGCCAAAATTTGTCTCCATCTTTAGTTTGTAACTGTCTTGATTCCTTTGCCCATTGGTGGAAATTAACTTGCTAGCTATCCGCAACACTACAAGCAAACTTTTGCAATCATTGAGACACTGCAAAAAAGCAATGTTTGATGATTTCTAGAAAATCAAGCCCATGTCCTTGGTGCTGAAATGTTAGATGTTATAAAAAGTTCTACATTCAACGGATGAGATGTTCTGGGAGTGTGTTAACAAAAGACATTTGATAAATAACAAGCCATAGCGCTCAAAATGTTGTAAGAGTGAATAGGAAATGTGTTAGATACACCTTTGTGTATCGTTTTGATAAAGCTCGTTCTTGCCTTCTTCCATTAATCATTTTCTCCTGATTTTTCACCTTTTCTCTTTCATGCCAGTATGTCTTTGTTCCGAAGGAGGAATCCCTTCCTTCGCTGATGCCAGTCTTTTCTTTGTCCTGCCAGTCTTGGCCATGTGGGGCACAGATGATTTACTACATGTAGATTGTCCCTCCATCCTATACACGGCCGCCCCCTATGTCTCCTCCACATTTTAGTTAAAAAAACTAATTACCAGTAAACTAGTGTGCCCTAATTACACAAAAAGACGTGACCATACGTTCCTACATCAGTGGTGTTTGTTATCTCCCATAGATCAATGGAGAGGTGTTGTACGGCCGGACTCACCACAGTGCCTCACAGGTCATCAAGAGCATCCCACCGGGGGTCGTCAAGATAGTCTTACTCAGGTATGACACCTGCAATCAGGGGCCACTGTTTCTAAGACATTCATTCCTGCCTTACCTGTAATTTGGCATGCTGTATTTTTATTTGTCACAACAGTTTCAACAAAATCTTAATCCCTGTCTTTCTCTTGATTCCTTGTTCCAGGAGTGATGAGGCTGCAGAGTCCCTGTCTATGTCTCCTATCAGGTTCCTCACTACATCATCTGGAGAGGTAAGGCTGCTTTATTGTCGAGATTAATTAACCTCAACACAAATTGTACCTAGTCCAATAATGTTTGTTAGTATCATTCTGTTATCATATCTGGAATATCAGCAGGGATATTTCACCAGCAAACCAATGCAGCAGACTGCTTTGTGTTTGTCTAGTGAAAAAAAACCCAACCTACTATTGAAGGTGAAATTCTTTACACACAACCATGAGGTGACAATTTTTCAGGAACTTTTCAGCTGCTTTCTCCTGCTAGCCCCTGTCTGATGGTTGAACTGATGCAAGAATTTCCTGTGAAAGACAGCTGAAGAGTTCTCAAAAAGTTGGCAATGAGAAAGATTTGGTTGTGTTTAAAGAACTTAACCTTCAAATGACTTACCCACCTGATGAAGCCATAAAGTTACTGATTCTGCTTGATACCCGAAGACCACCACATATAAAAAACAGTGTCATCCAAGGTCTCCTCAAGAATGTCTTGAACACCTGGATATCTGAAGTGTGCGTACCTCGGGGATGCTGCCTTTGTAAATCCCATTTTTGTAGTGTGGAGATCTGAAGGTACTCGAAGGGAGTTGACGTTAACAGAACATTGTTCATTTGACTTACAAACATATCTGAAGTTTCATGCCATCTTCCCTCCCCTCTCCCCCAGTTCTACAGCTCCCCCTCTGACCCCGGCCAGGACGCCATCGAGCGGCGGGTCAGCTCTTTCCTTTCTCCGGACTTTTCCGTCAGCCTCCTGGGACAGGTTGAACTTGAACTCTACATTCTCACCCCCCTCCCCACTCCGCATGCCTCGCTGCAAGATTTCCAGTTCAAATACGGCATCCTTATTCAGTAGGGCCCTAATAGCTCAGTCACATTCGTCATACATTTAGCTTTATGAGGCCATTGAGGCCATCTTTGTGACAGTCGTTGATGCGTCAAAATGTATCTCTCTTCCGAAAATAATTTCATCAGATTTGTAGAACATAGGATGTGAGAGGTTCTTTTTTTCACAACCGGTAATTCTCGTCTGCTGACGTTTCGGTGTCTGTCAGACACCTTCTTCAGAGCTTCTGACTGGGGTACTGCTTCTCACCGCAAAAGCGCCACCTACTTTGGCTACTTATAGCGGCGAGAAGCAGTACCCCAGTCAGAAGCTCTGAGGAAGGTGCCTGACAGACACCGAAACGTCAGCAGGTGAGAATTACGGGTTATGAAAAAAAGAACCTCTAATATTCTGTATCTCTCTTGTGACAGAAAATGCTGCCATGGATCCTTGTTGGTGGTTGCATGGTTCTCTCATTGCCTAACTGAAAATACTATGAAAAGAAAATTGTATGACGAATTTGACTGCACCTTACTCCCCGCACTAAACAAAAGTCATTGAAAACATGTAGTTTCAAAGCAATCAGCACCCTTGATACTCACAGATTAGAGGCATTAGCAATATTTTAGTTGCACTTTTAAAAATCTCAGCCTCACATCTTTTGCAGCATAAGTATTTCTTTTGCAGCATAAGAAATCAGACTAAGATTATTGTCATAAAACAGAAGCACTCTTACTAACAGTTTGCAATTTTGCTTACCTCCCCCAATGATCAGAACACCAGTTTTTCAGCATTAGCCTCTTGTACATGCACAGTTGTAGCATGCACGCTTCCTGCCTGGTAGCTCTGGAATCACAGCACCTTTACTAACCCCAATCTTACACTGTAATCCCAATTCACTACAATCTTCTTATGCTGCACTTTCCTATTAACCCTGATTCTTACTCTAACTTCCAGCCTATTATATTTGCTTCAATATGTATCGTTGTGATTCATGTTAATGCAGATGTTGTTATGGAAAAAAAATGTTACAGTTAGCATTTATACAATGTAAGCTTTATCATAATGATGCCCTTGTATTCCACAGCTTGATTTAAATAATGTGCAGTTTCCAGGTTTTAATGATTATAAATGCTAGGCTACTTTTGCTTTGTTTGATAACAGCCTATCAGTAATGTGAATAAATGTTTGTTCCCAGGAGGATAGTCCCCACCCTGGTAGTCCTGTACCCCCCAGTCTGGAACCTACCATGGTGAGTACTTTATTTACACTTTATTTAGACTTTATTCAAGATGTCCCTCAGAGATAGTGCAGCGTCTCAGAGGATGGCCATGTGGTCTCAACACCTCCAGACAGCTCCACATAAACTCACCATCCCCCCGAGGGAATCCCTTCCTCCAGGAGCGGGGGAGGCATGGCCAACCTGGTTATGTCTCAACCGCCTCAGAACAGGCACAGGAAGGTGCAAGACCCTTATGAACAAGTGGGGTCTCAGTCCAGATGGACAGACGACATGTGACTGCGGGCAGGAGCAGACCATGGAACACCTCCTCGTCTGCCCCGTCCTGCCTGAGCCATGCAACAGAGAGGACCTTGAAGCCCTGACCCCAAGAGGAATTGCAGTAGCGGAATATTGGAGGGGGAGCGTGTAGCAGGCAGAAGCGCTCAAATCTCTGGGATCTTTTGCAATTTCTGGTTTACAAATAAGAGTATGAGAATCCGGGGTGGTCTGTATCTGTATAGCCGGTCACGTGAAGAAATGTCTATAAACTTGGATCTAGGTTGTGGTAAGAGTTTGGAATGTGGACATCAAGAAATATATTGTTCATTTGTCTATTGCTATCTTGTACCAAAAGCTGGCATAAATGTTGTAAAATATACATGTGCACCAAATGATTTCTATTTTACAATGCCATAATCTCTTGTATTGAATGAAAGATAGGCAACATACATGTAGCAACAACAGTTGATATGTCGATCCTCCTGATCTCCATGCTTGCACCCCCAGAATGGTATTCACCCAGTTGAGGAGCCACCCCCCTCCACCAACGGCCAAATGGACCATCCCATGGAATCAGGAGTGTTCTACAGCGCCTATGACAATGTCAAGGTCATCACGCTCACCAAGGTCAGTTTCTGTTATTATTCAGATATTTTACTCTCCATGGTAACATTGTAAAGGATTCCAAATTCCTTCTATTCAGGTAGTTTTTATTAGAAAATTTTAGTTCGACTTGTACAAATTGTAGGATCCCACGTCGTGTGACACCCCAGGCAGTTAGAGAGGCCTAGCACGTGCTTTCTACAACCAGTCTGGAAAATGCTGCATAGCATATGCCTGTATGTTTATTAGCATTTTATAACACAGTTTTTCTCTTTCTTTTACAGACCCCAACAGGCCTGGGATTTGCTATAGGCGAGGGGCGGGACATCAGTACAGGAGACCCGGGAATCTTTGTCAAGAACATCACGGACGGGGGTGCAGCGCATGAGGTCAGTGCCGATATTCTAGTAATAGCGAGAGTTACGAAGTGTTTTCATCTGAGTCATGGTGACTATGACATACATGTATCGTTACCAGATGAGAGAGAAGGTATGAGCCTGTCATGTCCTCTGTGTAAGTCAGACTTGGATGGAGGAGACTGCAGTTTGCCTTGTAAGTGGGCTAAGACATTTGTGAGAGAAATGCAGATGCTGTAATACTGTTGATTCTAGATATGCTTCAACTTACTTGTTTAGAAAGCACTGATCTAGAAATATTTTTCTTTATAATCATAACTTAAAATGACATATAATGTAGTCGCAGCCTGTATTAATTGTTGTTTTCTTGTACTTTTTCACAGGACGGTCGTCTGCAGATGGGAGACCAGATCCTGGGGGTGGACGATGAGTCGTTGGTGGGGCTGTCATACGACCAGGTGAGGTTTCAAACTGAACAATTAATTCAAAAGCTTATAATGTTATTAGGCGGCACCAATTTATGTCGTTGGATCTCAAATATTGTTAGGCAATGAGGCAACAGAACAAATGCAAAGCACTGACTCAGAGAAGGAACCTAAAGCTTAATAGTAATTCATGGACATGAATTTGTTGCAGAAGGAAACTATAAAAAATATGTCCAAAGAAATATTTATCTTGATGTCTATAGTTTCTATCTCAACCTTCAATCTAACAATCTCCACCATTATTGTAATTTGTACAATGGAACCGTCTTCTCTGACTCTGTTTCCACATGGTTGATACATTTCATTGAACGTGTAACCATCCCACTATTATACTGCTTTCAGGCTGTTGGTATCCTGAAGAAGACCCAGGGCACGGTTCGTCTGACGGTGTGCTCCGATAACCGGCGCTACATCCCCACGGACCAGCCGGCGTTCATCCAGCCGACACAGGTCAACCACGCGCCGGTCACCCAGACTGGGCTGGACCAGGCACCCATTGTGGACGAGATCACTGGTAACACTTTTAATGTTTGCATGTAAAAATTATCCTTATTTTGCACACACCAGTCAGCTTTACCTAAAAATGACATCAAGACAATACTCTGATTGGCTGACAGCTGGTTTGTGACGACGCCCCCCAAAGTAAGAATCTGACTCTGGATTTGCAAGATTGATTCCTCCAGGCAGTTGTGTATGCCGCAGGATAGCCTTGTGTAGGGTGATGACTGTGTAGGGTCATTCTCCTCAAAAAAGAGTAATTTTCCACAAACATTGTACCTACACGCATCAGTGTATACACTATACACGATGTCAGTCTGTCTTATGAACAGTGGAAGTAGAATAGCTTTACACTCACAGTCACTCACTATCTGGTTTATCGTCTTGTTCCATGTCTCACAAGGGTTTGATGTGCTCTCACATAGATATGGTGTGTCTTGATGGCAGACTGCCAGGTGCCTCTGTCCTGTGGGTTAACAATGTTCACTGTTAACACTGTTTACTGAACTGAAAGTGAAACTGACTCTATCTCTTTATATCTCCCAGTGTCTGGAGTACCATATGAAGAAGTAGAAGAAGAGGAAGAAGACCAGCTGGAGGAGTCGTCTCCTCCAGAGGAGCACCCGGACCACATGGACCCTCGCACCTGTCCCATCATCCCTGGCCGCATCACCGTCATCGACATCGAGAAGGGAAAGACTGGGCTGGGGCTCAGCATCGTGGGGGGGTCGGACACACTACTGGTCAGTTTGTCTGTTTGTTTGTTTGTTTGTTTGTTTGTTTTATGACTTACATTGAGAAGGGAAAGACTGGGCTGGGGCTGAGCATCGTGGGTGGATCAGACACACTACTGGTTAGTTTGTCTGTTTTTTTTTTTTATTACTTACGTCGAGAAGGGAAAGACTGGGCTGGGGCTGAGCATCATGAGTGGATCAGACTCTCTTCTGGTAAGTTTGCGCAAGGAGGTTCCTTGGTTTGTGTGTATCAAGTAAATTGCCATATGGCATACACATGTACATACAGGCCAAAACAAGCTGCTTCTTTGTTTCACTTTTGGACCCTGACAATGGGCCAGATGGTTTGGAGTTCGAATGCTAGCTGTTGGCACTAACCCATTTTGAATGCTTTCTGCAGTCCTTAGGATAGGATATGATGTTGTGGTACTTTAGATCTGTTTCTTGTGGGGAATTTCCCAGCTACATGTACATACAGTACATACAGTACATACTGGTACTTTTTTCAGTCAATTTCCATCTAATGACCCTTTATTTCTTGCCTCACCAGGGTGCCATTATAATCCATGAGGTGTACGAGGAGGGAGCAGCAGCGAAGGACAGTCGTCTGTGGGCAGGGGACCAGATACTGGAGGTATGTGTCAGGATAGTATTGATGCAAGTAAATGTACAAGAAGTAAACACAATTGCTAAGCACATTGTTTCTATCATTATAATCACAAGTAATGTTGATGTTGCTAACAATTTGTGAAAATCGCTACAAACTCTAGAAATTGACATTTGAGAGTGATAGACATTTGTCAAAATCACCAAGGATAGAATGATGTAGTCTTATTTCATCAAACTACCAGCCATACCTAGTGCCTTTAGGTTTTCCATAGAAAACTAGTACTTCAGAGCTGGGTTGATTTAACAACTGGTGAGTCATTTCTTGTAGGTGGTAACTGTTTAAAGAAACATTCAACCTGTTTAGATGAACTTTTATGCAGACTTTAAGGTAATATCATGATGATCGATTATAAAACCTTAAATACGAGTAAGATTTGATTACAAACCAGGTGAATAGAGAAGACTTGCATAACGCGACCCACATCCAAGGATAGAATGATATTGTAGAACTTAAAAACCTGACAGGTATAATTTTATCTCACACCAGGTGAATGGAGAAGACTTGCGTAACGCCACCCACGACCACGCCATCAACGTTCTGCGGCAGACGCCGTCCCGCGTGCGTCTGATCGTGTTCCGGGACGAGAACCAGTACAAGGAGGAGGATCTGTACGACGTGTTCAGCGTCGAGCTGGAGAAACGCATCGGCAAGGGGCTCGGCCTCAGCATTGTGGGAAGGAGGTGAGAGGCGTTCATCAGCACTCTGATAAGTGAGAATGGGGGGTCTCCAGGGTGTCCTTGTGCTTAGGAGTTTGACCTTTAGTATGCTGAAGTAGCATTTTAACACCCCGTTCTTTACTGGATATAGAGTAAGGTAGCAAGCAGAAAGTTAACAGTACCCTTGTATTTTGGGGTGGTTTGTTCAGCAGGATACATGTTATTCTACTATTTTTGAGTTAGCAATGACAATGACATCCTACTTGACATTGTAGATCATGAATGTGTTGCTCTTTTTTGCAGATTTCCTTACACACCAGCTTGACACATGGCAGTGATATGTGCAGGATTTTGTGGAAAATCTTTAATTTTGTGTTTTCATCCTTCCCTTGCTGAGAAATACATACTGTATTCTTGTTGTCCTTTTCAGGAATGATGTTGGAGTGTTCATCTCGGATGTAGTGAAGGGCGGGGTGGCGGAACAAGATGGCCGCCTGATGCAGGGAGACCAGATCCTGAGTGTGAATGGGGAGGACATGAGGAGTGCCACACAGGACAACGCCGCCGCTGTGCTTAAGGTGAGACATCCCCACCTCTTTTTGACACGGCAGTCCTGACCATAGGGCGGCTGAAGGCTAGCTCCCAGGCCTCTTGCAGGACCTCCTTGGCCAGTTCCAGCAGCCTTATCTATTTAGTATCATTACCTTCGCCGGGAATGTATGCATTCGCGGTAAGGTTATGTTATCGGTTACGCCAGCTGTAAAGTGGGTCCGTATGTATGTCGAGATCATAAGTCGAGAGAACTTTGACGGATCTTGCTGATTTTTGGTAGGTAAGTGGCGGTTGTGGGAACGAAGGTCAAGTTCGAAAATGGTTAACCTTGCGTTTTCCTAAAGTGCTCCAGTGGACTTTTTTTGTTAGTGTGTTTGTATGTAGACAACATAACTCGACGTATTGACGATGGATCTGCAAGATTTTTGGTGGGTACGTAGAGATTGTCAAAACAAAGCTCAAGTTCAAAAATGGGTCACCTGGCATTTTCCTGCGGTACTGCAGTGGGCTGTTTATGTATGCGTGTTTGTTTGTTGACAGGATGACTCGAGAAGCTGTTGATGGTTGTGCATAATATTTAGTGAACAGGTAGATTTATTAAAGGGGAAGGTCAAGTTCGATGATGGGCCTCCTAGCGGGTACTTTGGGTACTGCAGTGTAGCTTCAAAGTTTGAGGTCGAATTTTCTGCAAGTGCTACGATCATGATTTTTGTGTGGTAGATAGTCCATGCCACATGAAGTAAGTTGTGCACGTTTGGGCCCTCTAGCGGCTTGTTTGGAGCTGCAGCGGGTGTTTTTAATTTATTTGTTTTGACCTTTGGACATGAATAACTAGACTTATGGTCAACGGATCGTCTTGATTTATGGTATGTAGATAGCTCGATTAATGATTTACATGATTGAATATTCATTATGCAAATCAGGAGCTAATTTGCATAATTAGCAAGGAAAGTTTATAAATCTGCTGCCTTTCAAAATAGGACTCTCAAACATGTGACATATATAGCTGAAAAAGAGAGAGGTATCGATAGATACCAATAATGCTAATAGCTACCAATGTTGCATAATTAATGAGAAAATACTAATTGAAAATACCACAATAGTAAATGATTGGAATTTCATTCTTGTATCATTAGGAAGCTAAGTAAAGGTGAACAATATCAGACAAAAATCATGCATGACAAGGCCTCATTAACATAATTTATAAGGTAATGTCTACAATTCCCTTTCAATTTGCTATTTTTAAGTCTATTTATTCAGGTTAAATTGCACTGACAGGTGACCTAGTTTACCGGAGCAGGCTCCCTGTGAGACGTCCCTGGAGGACACATGTGATACTTTACTTGCCTGGTGCAGGGCTCTGTTTTGGGGTCAGGGAGGTCACACGGGCTTACGATCTAACGCTCTCCCTGTTGGAAGGTATAGGTTTGATAAAAACTGATTGATATGTCGACTATGAAAATATGGGCATAATTGAAGCAAATACATTGCCAACAAATTGCCTTATTTTCTGTAGTAAAGATAAAAGTTATGATACCAATTAAGCAAAAATATTCTTACAGTGATTATTTTTATAACTCTTGGGAGAACTCGTGTAGGTATAGGTATGGGTTTGTTTTAAACTTTGAAAGAGAATACTAGTAACTCAAGAAGGTGATGACGGATCGTCATGATTTGTAGGGATGTACATAGTTTGAGTGATGATTTACATGATCGTATAAGAATCATGCAAATCAGGATCTGTGATGTGAAAAAGTATACAAACCCTTGCATTCCATTGTAGTCAAACACGTGACATGTAACCGAGAAAGAGAGGAATATTGATAGATATCAATTATGCAAACGAATACCTAATTTGCATAATTTATGACAAAATACTATAATTATGTATAGTAATATAATATTCCAGAGTGGTAAATGATGGGATTTCATTCTTGTGGCGTTTGGGAGATAATCAAATGTGGATGTTATCAGACATAAATCATGATGGCCTCATTTACATAATATATGAGGAAATGCTACAATGGCCCTCTTTTCTAAGATTTTACTTTAATGCTGTGTTTTGTGTAGAGAAAAGGATCACTTGAAATTCATGCAATCGAGGACCTTATTTACATACTGAGTGATAAGCATTCACTCGAAAAGGCTAACATCAGTCGGCGAAGGTATGAGGTCGTGGAACTCTAGTTAATTATGTTTATTAATGTTGAAATCTGTTTTTTCCAGACTGCCCAAGGCACGGTAGTCCTGACCATAGGGCGGCTGAAGGCTAGCTCCCAGGCGTCACGCAGGACCTCCATGGCCAGCTCCACCATGGTTATCTTTTTAGTATCATCATGTTTATTAATGTTGAAATCTGTTTTTCCAGACTGCCCAGGGTACGGTAGTCCTGACCATAGGGCGGCTGAAGGCTAGCTCCCAGGCCTCCCGGAGGACCTCCATGGCCAGTTCCTGCATTGTTGTTATCTAATAGTATTACATAATTATTCATTACTCAGTGTTTATGTTGTAATCTTTGGTTTGTATTTACCAGACTGCCCAGGGGACGGTAGTCCTGACCACAGGGCGGCTGAAGGCTAGTTCCCAGGCCTCTCGCAGGACCTCCATGGCCAGTTCCTGCATTGTTGTTATCTAATAGTATAATACATAATTATTCATTACATTCATCACTTGTTTATGTTGTAATCTTTGGTTTGTTTTTTTCCAGACTGCCCAAGGGACGGTAGTCCTGACCATAGGGCGGCTGAAGGCTAGCTCCCAGGCCTCTCGCAGGACCTCCATGGCCAGCTCCAGCAGCCTATCCCACCCCCAGGCTGGGTCCACAGGCAGCATGGACCGGGCCGGCATCATCACAGGGCCCAGGAGGGTGGCTGGGGGTAGGCTATGTTTTTTATGCATCATTTTCATTTTATTGAAATTATAACACAGCAATTGTGGCGTCTGTGTGGCATAGTGGCAGAGCATCCGGCTATGAACCAATGAGACCCAGGTTCAATCCCCAGGGGTGTACCCAGACATGTCCGGACATGCACCCAGACGTTGTGTCCTAGGGAAAGGCACTTAACACATATTTCCCATGTCCTAAGCCCAACAGTAGGGTTTGGGTTGGCGTTAGGAAGGGCATCCAGCCGTAAAAACTCTTGCTACAAAAAAGACTTGCACTAGATAAAGAGTTCACGGGCTCTCCATCCATGTGCAAGCACGTCCAACCCCCATATGATGGGGAATGAAAGATGTTAAATTGGATAGAGAGAGAATACACAGGTCACCCAGGCAGTGTTGCTGGTGTTGGATGCCATCTAACATACAGTATAACATCCACATGATTTCAAATCATGATCTTCTGTTGATTTAATGATTTACATTTACTTGTACATCACTATTCTTCCGGGAGGCCACTTTCTACAGAAATACTGAAGCAAACATTTAACCAGCATAAATTCTACAGAAACGAGTACAGTGCTGAAAAAATTGCAAATCATA
This sequence comes from Branchiostoma lanceolatum, assembly GCF_035083965.1. Lineage (NCBI taxonomy): Eukaryota > Metazoa > Chordata > Leptocardii > Amphioxiformes > Branchiostomatidae > Branchiostoma > Branchiostoma lanceolatum. The sequence goes on along the minus strand of NC_089732.1, from coordinate 2,553,266 downwards.
GTTGAAAGTAAACTGAAAACAAACTTCCATCTCTTAAGAATCAATGGATTCAACTTTCAAACAAACTTTTGAAGCGAGATGTAGTTTTTGATAGTGACACTCTTTCATCTCAATCTTAAAGAACTGGTAACGACTTTCCTTCTCTCTCCAGTCGCAGACTCAGCTGACCTCCCCATGGACGGGGTCCGGATGGTGGAGATGTACAAGGGGCCGCAGGACTCCCTGGGGGTGAGCATCGCTGGGGGTGTGGGGAGCCCCCTGGGGGACGTCCCCATCTTCATCGCCATGGTGCAGGCCAACGGCGTGGCGGCGCAGACGCAGAAACTCAGGGTGAGACGTCATTTTTGTATCAGGTTCTGTATCTGATTGGTCAACTGAAATGTAACTGCCATTTTGTGTAACTAAGGCCACACCAATTTAATTTCTTGGTTAACGGATTCTTATTTTCCCCCAAAAAAAATTTAGAAAAAAAAATCATGAGTCTTCTGTTTTCATGATTTTTTTTTTCAAATTTTTTTTTTTTTGAAAATAAAAATCCGTCAACCAAGACATTAAATTGGTGTGGCCTAATAGGAACTTTGCAGGCACCTTACAGCAGTTTTGTCACACCAAATGACCTATCGCACCTAAGCTTTCCCTGTCTATCATATGGTTTTGTATTGATGTACTACAATTTGTGTAGGACCACAGGAAGAATAGCTAGCAGAAATGTCCAGCTAATTGGGGGTCCAAATAAAGTCAAAGCTGTTCATATCTCCAGTTTTTGGTTAAAGCTACAATGTAGCTATTGAAGAGGAGAATGAGACAGGCTCCTACTATGTTTGATAACAATATTTTGCAGTAAATTCATTACTCGTAGTCAGGCTTCAAGTTCTTCTCAGCAGATCGAAGACATGGCATCTTTCCTATTACTTATATCTGATGTTGCATTCCACCTCCCAGGTTGGAGACCGCATCCTGAGCATTAATGGACAGCCCCTAGAGGGGGTGACTCATGCACAGGCGGTCAACATGCTGATGCAGACTACAGGGAGGGTCACGCTGGAGGTGAGATCTTTACCAAGAAGGTTTATCACAGGTTTACAGGTTGGATCCGTTGGCATGTGTGGTGGCCGCCATCTTGATTTTATGATGTCGCAGGGTAGCCATACCATTTTATTGGGAGGGATGTTTTTCTTTGGGTCGCTAGCGTTCTATTTTCAACAAATGGGCACACAACTATCCCACATTCAACTCAAACAAAAAGAAAAACTCAATACCAATTCATATTCATAAAAAGACCCCGTAATCGCTAAACTAACATAGCAAACCTGAAGTATATGTAGCACAAATATTTAACTCTAGTTTATTTGTTATATCATGGGTTTGTTTCTAACATATAGAAGCTATGGATGGATTGTTATGGTATTTGGTGTGCGGTTACATTAAAGAGGAAAAAAGAAGGTGTAATAACTGGAACTGGAATGAGTGAAGGAAGGTGCTTTGCATGTGTTGTTTGTGTATATTACAGAATCTCTCTATGCTAACACATGCTGAAAAAGATACCATGGTGGTTAAAGAAAACAGAAAAGAATTGATAAATTTTCACTTAGAATGTTAAGTTTGTTATTGTTTATTCCAGGTTTCCCAGGGCGATGAGTTGGCCAACATGGCGGGAGGAGATGCCGCTCCAAGCGTCGCCAGCGTCGTGGCAACCAGCGCCGAATCATCGTCACCGCTCAATTTCAACGACGACCTGGGAGGGTGAGGCTACATCTTATGTTTTAGACTGATGAGGACACATAGATTTACCTTCAAGTTGTTGGCTTCCAAATCTTTAGTGAATTTAGCTTTAAGGAGTCTAATGGGAAAGCCTGCACCTTGTTTTTTGTTTGTTTTGTTTTATTTATTTGCACATAAAAGCAAAAACAAAAACAATAATGAATTAATTGAAAGTACAAAAGAATGTGCAGGAGGAGGAAAGAAGCCTGCAAGGCTTATAGAAGCCCTCCTCCTTTTATCTTAACAAATGTCGATTACAAGAGTGATATGATAAATAACGAACAAAGGTATAAAAATGATGAAATAAACATAATGAACAACTATATAACGAAAAATCGAATACTGATAATATAATACAGATCAAACGTAAGGTTGGAGTTATTTTCTGATCCAAGTTTTCATCCCAGTTTTGAGATATCTAGGAACCTAGGAAATGAATTTGGGTGGCCTTTGAGTCCCTTTTGAAGAACTGCAGCATAACCAGTAGTGTAGTGTACTTACCATTCAGTCAGCATTGTACATGTATGTACATTAGGAAGAACCAAATACTAGTAGGTCTATTCACATAGAAATGTATAGGCAGACTGCTTAATGGATGTAGACATATAGCATGATGACAATATACAATTAAAGTTTGTTTTCTGATGATTCCAGCCCGACCCAGTACAAGACCATAGAGTTGGAGCGCGGTCCCGACGGGCTTGGCTTCAGCATCGTGGGGGGTCATGGCAGCCCGCACGGCGACCTTCCGATCTACGTCAAGACCGTGTTCGCCAAGGGCGCGGCGGCGGAAGACGGCCGTCTTAAACGTGGGGACCAGATTGTGGCGGTGAACAACGAACCTCTGGAAGGAGTGACTCACGAGGAAGCGGTGTCCATCTTAAAGAAGTCCAAGGGGAAGATTGTGCTGACGGTCCTGACTTAAGATGCAGGGAAGGAGGAGGAAAGGTCGCCAGTGCTTTAAGAAGGTGAAATGATCAAAATTTGCACTTTCTCTTCAATAAACGTATTTAAGAGAGTTGTGAATCTAAGCTACAATATGAGTGCCAACAGCAGAACACAATAGATTAATTTTCTTCTTTTTGAAAAGAAAAAGCTTTTGAGAAGCACTTTCAAATTGAATATTGTGATACAGAATTTGACTATGCACTGAACGGAAGTTGTTGTCATTTTTTAAAATTCACCCTAGTATCAAATTAACAACATAAGTGAATTCCATGTATTTGTGCAGTAGAATTTTACATACATTTACAGTAATGCTATAGTGATCAAATATACCATTTATAAGTACATGTATACAAACAAATAATGTGATAGTTTTGATGGGAGCTTGATGCTTCCAAAACTTGTGCCAACTTGACATGTGAGTTTGATTAGGCAAGGAAACATTACAAACATTATTATAACACTTCAAACTTAACATTTCTCATCTATATGGCATGTGTTGGGATCTTAAACCTTAGCACTCTGAGGTAGCCATTTGGCACCCAATTCCTTATTGGTTACAGAGTTAGGCAGCAGGGAGAAGGTTAAAAGGACATTGCAAGTCTTGAACAAATTTAAACTTATCTGCTGGAGTTAAACATTCCTATAAAAGTATGTTTCTTTTTGCATTACTCGAATTACTCAAAAGATGTCATGTAGTAGCCTCCAATAATTTTAATACTACACCATATGGTAATAATTTATTAATTTTCTCTTTCGATTTCTGAAAAAATCAGAAGACTTCATTTTTCACTACAGTAAGTCTTTCCTATAATACCATTCTATAATAATCTATTCCATAGACTAGATTATGTTATTCTGTTATGATAGCAGCTACTTTTCATACAGGATGCCAAGGTGTTAATTTGTTATGAATCGGCAGATGATGTAAATGTTTATGTCCTGTATGGAAAAAGATGTATGTAATTCTTCAAACTTGGAAAGTGTGTTTCTCCAGAAATCTGATACTGTGTGGTAACTAACCTATGATTAAGTATTAACTGAATACAGCAACATTATTCTGTTAAGTTGTAGGAAAAGTATGTTTGGATGAATGCAGCCTGTAGCAAAAAGTATAAGTGAAGTTCTAGTGTTTTAGACATATCAGTAGAAAATAGGAGAATAGTTTCAATTGTTTGCACGATAGATTCCAAGATGGGGACACTAGTTGAAGTCATCTTGCTAGAAGCACTTTTCTCTAAGTGAGCATGTACAAGGAATTCTAAGTGCCATAATTAGTTTCAGCGGAAGTTTGTGTGTAACAAGGATTGGAAATGGAGTAGCATGTTTGCAATTGTTAACCAGTGTTTACCTAATTTCTTAAGGATAAGACTATTTTAACCAGAGCTTCATTTGCAATACAATCATTATGTTATAAGTTAAAACTTGAATGTACTTGTAGTGGTTGATGTATAAGTTCTATGTTTCTGTTTTCTTCATTGATTATAAAGACTGGATCACAAATGAGTACAAGATTTCATCTACAGTGAAAGACACATTCAAGCTACCTTAGCAGGCTTTTTGACTGGGCTTTTCTTTGGCTGATTATGTTTTTTGATTGTGCCAGAAACAATCAGAACAGAATGTACGACATAAAAACAGCACATGGTAGTCCAATTAAAGCCCTGACAAAAAGCCTGCTATGTTAGCTAGAAAGATACAATATACCGGTAGATTCCATATATTTAAGACTACACTCCAGAAGATGTCAAGTAATGCTCTCTATAATTCTTGATATAGTTTGTCTTCACTTACTGCTTATAATCCGGCCCTCATATGATATCATGTGTTAAAGTTATTTCCATTACTTGAGTATTACAACAATAGTGTTATAATGAGATGTACATTTCCAAGAACAAAAGATATGCAAATGATGTGTAACCACAGTGAAGTAAGTTGTATGCTTAGGTATTTAGCAGTAATCCCTCTTTAGAAGACAGTAACGTTAGATGCTAGAATCTTCATCTTCATGATTTTATTGAAGACGGAACTGCATGTAGTTTGAAGCTAGTTTTCGTAATTTTGTAACAACAATAGCAAAATGGTAACAAACAGTATTCAGCAGTTGTCAATAAAGGCTTCCAATAAAGAACTTGATAATTACAATTTGAGGTTTTTCCTTTTTTCTTAACCCTAAGGAAGTGTAGTGTTATTTGGTTTCTTTGTGTGTGTCTGTATTTGCCTGTGTGTACGCCTGTGTGTGTGCGTGTCTGTGTGTACGTATGTGTGTGTGTGTGTGTCCGTATGTATGCAAATGTATATACGCATGTGTGTGTGTGTCTGTGAGTGTGTGTGATTTCAACATACACAATGTAGTTGCCATACATACTAAGTACAGCTATTGGGGGGGGGGGGGGGTAGCACAGCAATATCGGTAAGGGGGTGAAGTCTGCTGCCTCTGATTTCCAAAATTAGGGCGAAAACTTTACGTACCGCGTGTCGCTACGGGACTCTGCTCGTGCGAAGTTGCCACCGATCCCGAAGGTTAACAAAAAAGGAAAAACCTCAAATTATAGCTCACCTAACTCGGTGACGTTTTGCGCCTGAATTTCATCAATGGCGTCCCCTATATGTCAAACGCTTGCACAGAATTCTAGTATGTCGGTTATCACGATTTCTGTGGTCTGCCTTTTGTATTCTCGGGCAGTAAAAGGTCCTAACAGTGACTTAACCGGGTATCCAGTCTATCGAGGATTGGACGGGCTCTCTTCGGGGCGCAAGGAGTACTCGGCCGCCCGGATGAAGAAGAAGAAGAAGTGGTACTCGGTAGTAGTTTTACGCGGTTCGAGTCAACGTTAATTGTCGAGGGCTAACTAACTCTAACCGCATGAGACTCCTACCGAGTCACGTAGTTTACCCAGGCGGTAGAGAACCCCCAGAGCACCGAAGAGAGCCAGCCCAAAGCACGATAACGGGATACCGGGTCAGGATCGTGGATAAACTGGGTAACACAAGCGCCGCAGTTTGGATCAACACAACGCTAGTTGTTTGGTATGTCTGAACGATTTGTAGAAGTTACATGGCACCGTACAACGTTTCCCTAGGCATTTAGAAATGTTAGAGAGGCAACAGATGCATATAAGTTCACCAAAATTACCTTTATTGCATAGCTTCTCTACTTGTCTCCGCCAAACAACAGAAAACGATTCAATGGCTGCAACCCGGGCAACTGCCAAATGTTCCATGCGTGTCAAGGGCGTCACCAAGCGGATTAGTAGAGAACGGCACAACAGTAATATTGTCAATACGATTTTACATGGTATATTTAAGAGCGACCCCTAGCAGTTAATGTAATAAATGCTGCATCGCCATTGACTAGGAAAGAAGCCATGGTTAAGTCAACCAATCAGATTAGACATTAGAAATTTAATGATGATGGTTATAAATCCATTGGACTTACCTATTGGTCATCACTCAATAGCCAATCAATCTTCATCGCAGGGATACATTCAAGTTACTTGATGTCATATTTCCTGTAGATCAAATATTAGTCTGCACCGATTAGTCCATTTATTTTATTGGACCAATCAGCATCCAGATAACAACGTCGACACCTTAGCTGCAGTTCTACTTTACTCCGCTAAACAATAGTGGCGTCCTTGTACCGCAGCGAGTGAGAGAAATGAATAACTGGCATTCTAAACGCCGTATTTTACAAATGGAAAGTCTTACAGAGTTATAACTTGGCAAAGTTTTGGTGCTGTTGCTGCAGGATCTCCCAGAGGTGCCAAAATGACGCTAGCAATCGTCCTGCTCAACATGTACGTTGCCCCAAGGTGCATGTAAAGGTTGCCCGCGACTGTTATGTGTATTGCCCCTCCATTTTGGGAAATCATTTCGCCATTATATTGTTTTATAAAAGTGTTTCGAATCCTGATGTACTGTGTGTCCCCTTTCCGAACTCATTTTGATTTCGATTACCCAATGAGATTCTACAAAACCTGCTTGGTGTAGCCCGTATCCATGCAACTTTGCGGATGATGAAGTCCACAATACTGCAGTTAGCAAGCTTGAAGATAGGAGGCGCTAAAACATTACCGTGAAAGAGATGGACACGGAGAGGTGGCGTGTGTGTGTTCGTGTGTTTGTGCATGCGTGCGTGTGTGTGTGTGTGTGTGTGTGTGTATGTATCTGTGCGTGCCTCTTTTCCATTGTTGCTACCATTTTCAGCAATTGGGAAGAAAAATAAAACGCCAGCCATCTCTAAAAACTACAATCATCTACCCGTTCAGCTAGCAGAACCGACAATATGGAAACGCAGACAAAGAGGCACATTTCACGAACTACTTAATCCTCCCTCTCGAGATCTGTTAGATGATTAGCGAAAAGGCTAATCCTCTTAAATCCATCGTTACACAAACCCCCCGTGTGCGGCGTCATTGAAAGACAAATCCTTCATGCTGGCGCTTAAAGATTGTTGTGATTTCTAAGACTGACTGTGATCACTAAGACGACTAAGTCTGGCAATGGATCAAGGATCTCGCCACTTGAATGCATATTTCTTGCCTAATATATAGTGAAAATCGTATCTGCCTCTTCTTGAGTGTGTATATAGATTAAGACGCCTTATTGGAGCAAGGAGGTCAAAACTCCGTGATTAGAGAAGGGCTACGACTGAAGGAAGGTTGGAGGGGTATCATAGCGTTAACCGTAACGTTATTATTAGTACTACTACTAGTTAAAAGAGTTTTATTTTTGTTGCTTCGTTTTCAACTGCCTTGTTTCGATCGTCTTAAACTATTTTATGGGTCCTGCTAAGGTCGATTCCAAGTTAATTGCACGACAATTGTAACAGGTAACGGGGGGTGCCCAACCATCTGACGTTTTTTACGCGCTGGAACTCACGGCGCTCCATTGCTGGTTGCCAGAGAGTGGTCAGGTTTTAATGAATGAATTTTGAACACATTCATCTAAAGACCATACTTGGACAAGAAATGTATTCATACTGTTCATGGGCCCTTCATGCTCCGCGTTACATGCGGAAGACGCTGTGAGACATTTTCACGAATGTACCTTCTGATTTAGTGCTACGCCAGATAGTGTGCCTAACTTAGTACGCTTTGGTAATTTTGCTCTCTTCGGAAGTTGGTGATGAAGTTAGGGAAATGTAAATAAGGCTTGAAGTCTGCTATATTCTAGCTTTCTTTTGACCGGAAAATTTTGACTGTGTGCACTTCTAACGTCATGTGAGAAGGGCTATATCTAGCGCATCCCAGCTCATGTTCCCACGGGAAATAGGCTACTACGCGGCCCGACGTACGTATTGAATGCGGCCCGACTTACGAAATCATTACGAAAAAATAACACCGCTTACATCAATAATACTCCGTCTACTTATTGGGAAACATCTTCGCCATCTCTGTATTCAGTTTCCTTTTCATAGACGGTACCAATCACATGTTAGAGCGTAACAAAACTGTGCGTTGAATCGTTCCGCCACCATCGCGGCCCAAAAAAATGGCGGGAAAACAACGTCGTCAGACGACAGCAATGTTTACGTTGTTTTTCTTTGGTCGGTTTTCTTCTCAACAAACACTTAAAGACCCAAATCTTTAGTGTTTTATGAAATTATTTTTCTTATGTGTATGATAGCTGTGTGACTTATGTATCTGCTTGGCACAGGTCGTATATTTAGGTGCCGGGCCGTCTAGCTACGCAGTGACCCTCTACTCAGCGTTGCCATCATTATTGTCAAAATACTACTTTTCGACAAAACAAGAAATGAATATGTTTTGAATGTAAATGACAATTATGTGCATGAACTTGGGTTATTTACCTTCCTTATCAGCATAGTCATTGGACACAAACACGGCGTACTTATGCAAAATAAGATCAGTAAAAAATCCGTGCGATGTTCGGGCGCGTGCGATGTTCGGGCGGCCCCCGTTACAATGTAAGGCAAAACGCTGTATGAGACAACTTGTCTGCAATGTACGCGTAGATTCTAAGCCACATTGCTGACTGCACATCTAGATGGTGCAAGATGTTTTAGTTGTAACGACAGGAATCTCTCCATTGGTGGTCAGAGACACCAGACATGTGTTATGAATAAAGGACTGGGACCCACGGGGTCCCGGCATCAGTTCTCACAAGGCAAGCACTGAGTGAAGACCTCATTCCTTGCTCTCCTAGCTAGTGCCTTTATTTACTCAACACTGGTGGCATAGCGGTGGTTGCCGTTTTCGAACGGCCGAACCCGCCTCGACGCAAGCCTTGGCCAGCTACCATGCCGCCCGAGTCGCCCGGTAGCGATTGAGACCAGCGGCTATTAAAGCAAGCTCCGTCCGCGCTGCGATGCTACGCCTGCCATCGTGCCACGTCGACAGCCAGCTGCCCCAACTCACCACGCTACCACGCCGTCCGTTTAGCCAGCCTGCCGCCGTACTACACAGACCCAGCTCGCCCGACGTGTCTCCATGCCGCCATCTAACCAAGCCAGCCTGCCAGCCGACCCTGTCTGCCAGATGCCCGGGGCCAGGCGTCCGGACTCCCTGCTTGCCGTCGCTGAGGCCAGAGCACGCCGCTGTCCTGATGCCACCCGCCGCCGACCACGTGCGCAAGACCCCGTGAGCGCTGTCCTGCCGACTACGCTGCCGTCTCCCTGACCCACCATGCCGACTTGATCGCGACCCAGCCCGACTACCCCTACGACGGAACCCGTCGCTGCCCATCCGTGATAACCAGCGTGACCTTCTACCGTGAAAACTAGCCGAACTGTGAAAAAGTACTTCTCCGCGTATCCTGCCGGACCACTGAACTTTGTGCAACATCTCGAACTTTTGTGGTTTACTTGTAGCTAGGTACCATTATTGCACGATGTCTTGTATTCTTGTATGTTCGTGAGCCTACGGGTGACGGACCCGCCAGGTGGACTATTCGTAAGCCTACGGGAAACGGATCCACCTGGTGGACGCTATATTGTATTGTTTTGTATTGAGACTGCATGATGCCTTTCCTAGATAGAACTGATTTGCCTACGGGACGGTCTATGCTAGATGTGACATGATTGTGAGTTGATATTTGCCGACCACCCTGAAGCTGGGTAATGTCGGATACTGCGTTGACCATGCTGCGTTAACGTAGAACTTGCTCGTACTTGACTGCTGTCAGTAGCGAAGCCTGTTTTTGCTTGTTTATGTTTGTTGTTTTATGTTCGTGCTTTGAAGTAAGTACCCAGACGCCTGTCTATCATCACAGCAGCAGTCCGTCTTTGAGGCTTCTCTCTATGTCGTTGAATCCGGAAGAAGTGTCACACCCGTGCCCGTTTATGGCCTGGCAATGTTTATCTTACCATCTCTGTTTATATTATTGTACCTTACCTCTCCGTTTTTAACTGCCATATTTCGATCGTACTTTGTGACGTCTTTAAAGTTATATTTTAAAGGATTCGAGACGAATCCTATGTAGAGGGGGAAGAGTGCTGACTGCACATCTAGATGGTGCAAGATGTTTTAGTTGTAACGACAGGAATCTCTCCATTGGTGGTCAGAGACACCAGACATGTGTTATGAATAAAGGACTGGGACCCACGGGGTCCCGGCATCAGTTCTCACAAGGCAAGCACTGAGTGAAGACCTCATTCCTTGCTCTCCTAGCTAGTGCCTTTATCAACTCAACAACATCATGATATCGATATAACAAGACACAGCGGTGACTGCAGCTTTGACAGTTTTAATTAACAGTTTATTCAAGCTGACAGCTTTAGCATGAAACCACACCTTTCTGACTACAATCGTCCCATTGTGTTGAGATGATTACACGTAAAACCGATCCGATTATGAAGACTGTCTGACACCTAATACTCCAGTAGTTAAAGTTACACCAGTCTACCTACGCAAATCGTGATAGCCGAACCGCAAACACGAAAAGAATGTGCCGCGAAAACCGCAGGCAACGTTTCGGGCGTTCTTGACATTGTTTCTTGACTTTGTTCCATGTCTTTTGTGTCATTTGAGATAGGCGACTGCCGTACTCAAAGCGTTAGCGCTGTCATCACCTGATGACTGTGTTGTGTTGAGAGAGAGCTATTTTTAGATATCAGAGAGTCCGTGCGATCGGTGGATTTCTTTGTTTGGTGTCGATTTTCAAGCCTTTCTCTCATTTTCTTTTTGTTTCGTCGTGCGAAGTGGATTAGAATGTAGGTGCGAGTTTTCACACTGTTGCTTTGATCCGTCGCACGCGTGGTTTCTTCTGTCAAACTTCATTAAAATTTTGACGGTCACTTTTTAATGGAAATGAAAATCATGTGGTTCTATCTATCATCAAGTTGCGTATCGAAAAGAGACAACCAAAAAAAGTTGCTCAAGCCCTTGCGGTTTTAGTTTGAAACGCAACATGATCTAGATCTATGCTCAGTGATATACATTCGCAAGTTTTAAAAAGTAATTTGACAGTGTAATATTAACATAGAAAGATACAACTTGCTATAGTATAGAGTTCCACTGCACTTCCAACGAAAGCCGCAAATCCTTTGCCCCTCATTTACCTACACCTAACGTTAGCATTACCCACTATCCAAATATCATAAACTTGTCTAGTTTTTGTGCCCACAATCAACAAACAAGCCCACAAGAAACCGCATCGAAAACACAAATGCCTTAATGGAGGCAATAACGGACGTACGAAACAGGGCAAATACAAACTGTTACACCGACTTCATTGACCAGTGACAAAGCACTCTCGTAATCGTATGGTTACCTGCTCATAACGTGCCATCTGTTGCAGTTTGTAAAGTTAATCTTCTCTTTTGTGTATCTTTTTTGTGATTGCACAAAAACTATATAACGTTACTGCACATCTTTAATACATAAATATGTCGACTTGTGTATTTTTCTGATCAATATGTACAATCTCTGCCCTTAATTCAACGTTCTTTTCTGCATTCCTACATATCTAAACATGCATTATATGCACTTTCCCGTACATTATGATATAATCCCTTTACATTATTTTCCGTACACAGTGTAGTCCATTGATCCTGTAACGTTACGTTATGCAACGATTTATTCTACTGTACAGTGCCTTATGATAAGCTTTATCTAGTCATCCTTTTCTGCATTTTTACATATCTAAACAAGCACCAGAAGTACTTTTCCGCACATTATAATCTCTAAGCACTATTCTATATACTTTTCTGTACGCCACCCAGCGTAGTGCATTGCCCCGGCCCCCTCCGTGGCACCCAGCTGACAGTGCATGTGTGCTCCAGCCAGCCCGCCCGGGGATCACGACAACACGGCCACGCTCCAAACAATTTTCCTACCGTCCCTCTCACTCTCAGGATGTTTATGTTCCTGTCCCTGAGCTAACTTCCTTCCAGAGTGCTCAAAGAGTCTCCTAAACCCGTACCAAAGCACGCAGAAGCTTAGTTTTCCTCTCCTACAACATCCTTTCTCTTTTTGTGTTTGTGTGTTTGAGGGGACCGTTACGTTATCGGTTCGTTTGCACAGTGTGGAGTTGCACTGATTCCGGACGGAGCTGAGGGTAACTCTAGCGGGGCCACAGCTCTGAATGCTTGACCTCGGGGCTTGAGGAGGGACAGAGGATCGCCCAGCGAGTGTCCACACACAAGTCATCCTTCATTCTCGGTTGACTCCGTAAACATTTGCTCTCGAGGCCGCCCGTGGAGCGCGACCCGGACCGGACCAAGCGAGTTGAACAGTCGGGGGAAAGATGGCGAGGAGCCCGCACAACTCTAGACGCGACACGGTCGCAGGAATCGCCTTGGTCAGCCTTCTCTTCTGTCTTCAAGGAGCCAGTGCCCAAGGCGTGGAAGCTGAAGGTATGTTCCTTACAAATTGAGGTTTTAAGATCATAATCCAAGGGTAAAGAGCTAGATCTAGAGAAGATATGACTATAGGGGAGGGGGGTTGAATGAAGGTTTTGTGTATGTTCAATGTTGTGATGTGTGTTAGTTATGTCTTGCCGGTATAAGGGCCTTGAAGTCTGTTGTGTGTACGAGAAAAAAAGAAGTACTTTAAGCCTAACTTCTACGCACTAGGGACTGGTTAGAAGCTCAACTGAATCAGACTTCAAGCGTATAGTTTACAGTCCCGTAGTCTTGTAGAAATCCACAGGCTTTGAGGGCTTTATTTGTGAAATCTCATCCACTCGCTTTCTTGTAAGAAGTCTCAACATCAGACTTTGCAGCGGGCGTTCAATGTTCCGTTACACGCGCTAGCAGTAGCTAAATCATGCGCTTCATCTTATAATTTGCGGCTGGTTTTGAGGTTACAGCTTCCCCCGCAGTAGCTAGGTCTCTATTTTCCTCAGGGGGCCGCCTGGCTACGAATAACTACCCGCTAAACACCCGCTGTTTACTCTGCCATTGTGCCCTATTTTGTGGTCAAATTTGGGGGTGTCGCTGGGCTAATTTGCGGGCCATTGTCACAGCGTGCTACTGGTGTTAGGATGGGTCCATTACCCCACCCACAGACCCCCCCCCCTAAACATTACCCTGCCCACATACCCCCTCCCCTAAACATTACTCCACCTACAGACCCCCCCCCCCCTTAAATGGTAAGCTCCCCGGCCCCCTGGTGAAAGAGAAAGTAATGATGGAAGATGGGGGTAGTGCAATGATTATAGATGGGTCTATTTGAGATATGGCAGAAAAGATTTTAAAGCTAGCTTGGCAAAGTTTAGAATTTTTGGACGATACACATTTTTCAATAACAGTAATTCACTAAGTAGAAATAAGTAGATATATAACAACAAATGACCATCTGCTGTGTATAAATTATAGTGATTTTACCCCACCCTTTGCATACAATGCATAGTGTTTCAGAGTTGTAACGTTACATCATAAGATAAGAGACCAAGAAAAAGTAAGGTGTTGTTGATGCAACATTTTCTGCAGAAAGTTAGATTGGTTGTTTATCTGTTTTATACAACCTTGCACAGGACAGAGAACCTACTAGGTTTGGTCCACTCACACTGGGATGGACCTCTACTCTTTTCGAAGTGTGGTGGGTTCTTTAACATGCTGTAGGTGTGGCTCTCCTCAAACAAGGGACAAAGTGTCCCCTCCAAATGATGGTAACCCACACCAGCAGCGTGCAAATCGGTGGGCAGGATATTGACACCAGCCACAGGGTGGGGTGTCCTGACTTGTCTGAATCTGACAGAGAAGTGCTACCTGATTTTCAGCCATGTTTCCTGCAGATATGGTCTGAAGTATTGATGGATGGACTGATTACTGTAGATCCAAAGATGTTTGCAGTGGTTTTATTTTTCATGATTTTTGTAGTGATCTCCCTGTTTCCAAATCATGACATTGCAGATATTAGTGCTACCTGATTTCCCACCATGTTTCCTGCAGATGTGGTCTGAAGTATTGATGGATGGATGGATTACTGTAGATCCTAAGATTTTTGCAGTGGTTTTATTTTTCATGATTTTTGTAGTGATCTCTCCATTTCCAAATCATGAATCTGACAGAGAAGTGCTACCTGATTTCTTTACCATGTTTTCTACAGATGTAGATGAAGTATTGATAGATGGATTACTGTAGATCCTAAAATTTTTGCAGCGGTTTTACTTTTCATGATTTTCCTAGTGACCTTTCTGCTACGAAATCATGACATTGCAAAATATGTGTTTCCTGTACACTGTAATTTGTAAATACATTAAAGTTTGTGTGGTTTTAATTTTGTGGTAGGGAGAAAATTGAGTGTTCTGGGTGGTTTAAAGTTCACCAGAAAATAGTAGACAGGTATGAGGGTGAGGGTGGTTTTGGTGTTTATGGTGAAGAGCTTACTATGAAAACAGCAAATATAAAACCACCGCAAACATTTCTGCATTTACAGTACTGTAGTTACAGATACAATTGTTTACCGCAAACTTGAAGCGCTGTGAAAAGCCTCTTTCCCCTGCTACTGCAAAGATTGTACAGAATTAGGTTTGCTACCCTTCATATAGTCTACCTGCTACACTCTAAAGAGATCGTTTTGAAAGATTGCCATGTCTATGGCTGGCCTTTTACATGGTTCATAGAATTACCTGTAAAAGAATCGCTTTGTTTCTTATCACGGTCTAACTCACAGGGTTGAAACTTGTTGGTCATCTTCCTAAAGTCCTCAGAAAAGCCCAGTAGTTTCCTTGTTAAGCCCAGTCCTGATAGCCTGAGTTCTTCTCTTGAGAAGGGACTCAAATAGTAGATAAAATGTCCATAGATTTACTGAAATCTACATGTTTTACTCTCAAAGAAGTCAAAGTTCATTGTTCTTTTTTACATGCTGCATCAAATTACCTGTAAAAGAATCCCTTTGTTCTTATCACGCTTGAACTCTTGTTGGTCTTCTAGCATCAGTTCTCAGAAAAGCCCAGTAGTTTCCTTGCTAAGCCCAGTCCTGATGGCTGGAGTCCTTCCCCTGATAAGGGATTTAAATAGTAGATGAAATGTCCATAGATTTGTTTGAATCTACATGTTTCACTAACAAAGAAGTCAAAGTACATTGAGGCTTTCATGTAAACCAACATTTTAAGAGATCCTTTCAAAGACTGCCAAGGTCAGGGCCATTCTTTTTTACATGCTTCATAGAATTACCTGTAACAGAATGCCTTTGTTTCTTATCACGCTTGAACTCACAGGGTTGCAACTTGTTGGTCATCTAGCATCATTTCCACCCAAAAGCCCAGTAGTTTCCTTGCTAAGCCCAGCGCTGATAGCTGGAGTCCTTTTCCTGATAAGGACCTTAGTAGATAAAGTGTCCATAGATTTACTGAAATCTACATGTTTTACTAACAAACAGATTGAAGTTCATTGTTCGAGCCTTTCATGAAATGCAACACCTAGGGATCAAGGAAGTTCATGGCCAGATGCCTTTTACCGCTTCAATTATGTGTAAAAGAATCCATTTTACTGCTGATCGCAGTGTAAAAACTTGGTGGTCACTTTACATTGGTCTTTCAAAAAGCCCAGTAGTTCCCTTGCTAAGCTCAGCGCTGATAGTGGAATCCTGTTCCAGATAAGGGACTTAAGTACTAGATAAGATGTCACTCTTCAATCTTCTGCCGTTTTGTCCTGAAGCCTCTGACAGCGCCTGGCTTACAGCTGTCTCCTCCCAGCACAGGGAATTCATGCACAATTGGCGCTGGCATCCCAGCTATGTTGTTTTGAAAGGCCCAGATAACAACTTGGCCCCAGAGTACAGGAGCAGTGCTGGTGTTCTAGCCTCTACACCAGGCTCTATAAATTGGCCAAATAGACAGAAAAACATGCAAGAGGAGTGAGTCCGCTATCGGGGCACAGTTTGCCGCTCTGATGGCAGATTTGACCGTCTCTCCGTAGCCGACTCCCTTAGCATACTACATTTGTATTCGCCAATTTCTGCCATTTTTTGCAGCCATCCGCGGAGCCTGGTAGAGGCTACTGGTGTTCCACCCTGCTTGGGAAAGGAAAGTCAATGTTGTGCTGTTGTGGGTAGGGCAGACCCCTAACTGTCCCAAGGACCTGTCCCACCATCCCTGGACGGAAATTTGCTTATTGCAAATTTGAACTTCCTGATATGAAAGTGATGAAAATGTACTTTTGTTAGATTCAAATGACAGATTGAACCAAGCTTTGTTTGTTTTTACAGTTTGTTCCTTTAATACCCACAGTCTTGATGATGACCATTCTGGCATGTTTGGAAAGTCGTGTAAAGTCTGATAACAGCACTTATATGTCATACCTGGGTCACAAAAACGTTCGATACGGGTGTTCCGGACTGGATATTAACTTGGGTTATCACACAGGCTTCTACTTTTATCACATGGGCTTCCATAGAATATTTAGAACAAATCATAGTTCAAAGAGATGAATTGGTATGGAACATCGTACAAATTCTATGTTAAATGTGCGACCCAGGTAGCAGTTAGAAGGTTGGGATAAAAAGCGACTGTTTTTGAATAATTGTTTGTCAATTTTTTCATAAAATTCATGGGTTTTCCCACACTTAGGTTTGTATGGTTTCCCATACACCTGTGTTACATTTTAATTGTTAAGACACATCCAATATCTAAGAGCTGACTCCAGGAAACTTGGCAAGGTATTCTAGCATTGGTCACAAATCATTTTAGAAACATATTGGAAACTTGGAGCATGTGCAAAAAATCATCAAAGTCAAAATCTTTATCGCTTTTACAAGCTTTTATGGGCTTATATTCAAGCCCTGAGCAATTATTGTGGACACAAATTTTTCTCTCTTGCCTAAGAATTGATCTTATAAATGAGTTACACCCATAATTTATCATTGTCCTTTTTGAACAGTAGACAAACTTTAAAAAATCATTCATATTGAGTTAAGATAGATGTGTAAAGAATTCATAGTTAAGCCCCCAGCTACAAAAAACATAAATCACAGAAAGTTAATCTTCCAGAATTACCACTCGTAATTTATCATATTCATTGTGAACAGTTTACCAGATTTGAATCATTCATGTTCATTTAGGATAGATGTGTAACATGTCCACTGTTTAGCTCCGAGCTACAAAAAACATATTGCATATCACAGAAAATTGAGCTTTCAAATCAATCCTCCACTCTTAAAAGTGAAGCTATTTACTAGCTATAAATCCTTTTATAGAGAAGTCAGATATTGCTGTCCTATAACCTCACCAATATTGGACAATATTTCATAGCATTAGCAGTATACTATAAATGCAGAAACGTTTGCGGTAGTTTTATCATGTTCGCGGTTTTCGCGGTGAAATTTCAGCGCAAACTTAAACCACTGCGAAACTTTTTGCCTCCCTATGACTGTAGTGCTGCTATTGTTTCAAACTCGACCTTACATGTAAAACCCCCGCGAACACTCCAGTTTCTTCCTACCGTGAAATAAAAAACATGCAAATTTAAATGCATTTACAGTAATCAAATACTGGATGCTATTACTACATGCAGTTGTGGCTATGATAAGTGCTGTATATGTGGTAAATGATTATGCAGTGCTCAAGGTGTTTTGTAGCGAAAATAGGAACATGTCTATTCAAGGTGATTTGACCCTGTTCTTCTTTGTACAAGTTATTTTGTTTGCTATTGTTTGGTTCAAATGTGCCCATTGACATCATGTTATTGTTTTGACCTCTGACCCCTTAATGGTTATATACAAAGCTTTCAAGCACAATTTGTGAAGTTCAAAGAGAAACTCTTGAAGGCCACAATATAAATGATTGACAAAGACTGCCTTGTATGTAAAGATAATCTTAGTAGTCTTACGTAATGTCGATTTTAGGAGCATAAAAGTTAATCTTCAAGCAGATCTACATATATCGGGTGCAATGACAGTATCCACCGGTGGCCAATAATGCTGATTTTGCCCATTGGATACTGTCATTGCCACCAATAGATCTGCTTGGAGATTACATGAAAGTCAGATGTGGTTCAGGAAAAGATGTCAGTGCCAGCAAGTCATCGAAGTTTCAAACGTTCAGTGGCAATTGCTCACGGTAGAATGTTACGTTAGATGAAGATAGAGATAGATTATTACTGTTTTTAAAGTCCTTGTGCAATATTTTCCACTTTTCCATATCATAGGCTTCTTTCTGATCTACATGTATTCCTAGGCTGTACATCCCCTCGAGTCTTGGTGTGCTTTCTCGTAGGAAGAGGTTATAGTCTGCCTTTAACATTCTTGTACCTACAACAGTAACTTTCTTTAAAGGTCCTCGTGCAGTGTCTTCTCCTTTTCAATGTCTACAACCCTTCCTGATCTATTCCTTAGCTGTACGTCTCCTTGAATGCATCAAGTCTTGGTGTGCTTTCTTGTACCTATAAACAAGTTAGGTAATTACTTTCCTTAAAGGTCCTTGTGCAATGTCTTCTCCCCATCAACTTTTCCAAGGTCAACAACCCCTCCTGATCTATTCCTTATATCTACAGCACCTTTCACACATCAGGTTGTGATGTTTGTACAGTGAAATTGGCCCCCCTGCCCCTGACATCCATACTGCTGCACTCTGGCCTCCTGCTCAAGTTTAATCAGAGCCAGGAACTTCAAGACAGTGTTGTTATCAGAGCTCTACCTTTCACCCAGATATCATTGTGGATTAGGAGGCACCTGTAGTCAATAGTACAGAATCCCAAAATAGAATGCACCATTAGAGAACAGCTGTAAACTTTCAGCAGGTTCATCAATGTAAAATTAGACAAATGGTTTGAAATCCAGGAACATCAACTGACGTTATCTTCACTTTACCTTTCACCCAGATATCACCATGGATTAGGAGGCACCTGTAGTCAATAGTGCATAATTACTGTAGATAAGAAAACAGCAGCTTTACAGTATCTCGACTATAGAAAATCGTCTGTCATTATCTGCACTTTACATTTCATGGGGATCTCACTTTGGATGATAGAAGGCACCTGTAGTAAATAGGACAGAATCATGGTTGATTAGAAAATAGCACGACACTTTCAGCAGCTTTATCTACTGTAAAACTTTACAGGTCTTGAATATCAACTGGCATTATCCACACTTTCCTCCAACCGGAACTTACCATATCTTTGCATGCACCTGTACTGCTGTAGTCAATAATGTTGGAAACTGAAGTCCAGGTCACTCAAAAGCCTGAAGGGTAGAGTCCCTGAAGGAAGATCAGTTTCTGGTAGTGGCAGCTGCAAAATTTCAGCAGTTTGATAAATTTGGACTGTATGATATCAATGACATTGATCAAAATACAGAGATTCCAACTGTCAATGTCACTATATCCTAATCGTTAGTTTGCCAGTTTGAAATAAAGCTTGTCTAGCCTACTTGGACACCCAGGTTTTGTTTGAGGCAAGACATTATGACAGTCACTACAGGTTGTCAAGTATTTGAACACCAGAGATAGCAACTGTCATTATCAACAGTTTACTATTCCCTCAGAATGTACCAGGACTTTCCATGCAACAGCAGTCACTAGTATAGTACTGAATCCCTGGTGGGAACTTAGTCCTGATGAGGACTCAAAAACAGCTGCAAAAGTTCAACAGTTTTTATCTCAACTGTGTAACTTTACCTACAAAGAAATTAGCTGTGTTTATTCACACTTTGCCTTTCATCAAAATTACATATTGGATTTACATGCACCTGTTGTCAATAGTAATACTAGTACATACACAATCAGTAATGAGGACTTTCAGGATTTTCAGGAGTGGAAGCTAGACAGTGTAACTGTAGTGCTCAAAAGAAACTTTTCCTTCTGCAATTTATGTGGTTTAACCTTTAGCAACCCTTTTACTGCTATTGCTTATTGGTTACAGAGTTAGGCAGCAGGGAGAAGGTTAAGAATTGTAGAATTTCGAGGCAAAGGCTAAAGCGTTTTGTATTTTGGGTATAAACCCCAGAGTCTGCTGACATCTGTCTGGGTGGAATGTGAGACGACTGTTGCACAGAAACTGAGGACATCTCTTGGTGTGCACGTCTCAGATTTCCTCCTATATGCAAACACAGTTCTGACTCATCAAGCATGGCTCTTGTTAGAGAGGGAAGAAGACTTGGAGACCAGTAAATACAACATCTTCTTGTACATGTAGAAGTCTAGCCTGTAAAGAGGGCCTGCATGCCTTTTATGTAAGTTGTAGGCGGCCTATTTTAAATTCCCGTAATTTCTTGAGAAACCCGTCTTATTCACGTAATTAGGAATCGTAGTAAGGCAGCCAAATTTTCTGTAATTGCCTTGCTTGATTCTAATGTAATACGTGGGGGGTTCTTCTTAATACAGCATAAAGTCTGGTTTTGTAAGAACTGAATTACAGTGAACAGTGACAGTCACGGCAGACAGGTGGCCACTATGGATAGGATTCTTAATGCTTGGGAAAAATAACCTAGGAAATCACCGAAAAGTAGCCACAATGGCCAGGTGGAGAGGTTAATGGAGAAGTAGTAACTAAAAGTCACCAGTGTTATCAGCCAAGGATTGATGTGTTCAAAAATTCGTATTTCCCGAGAACCATAGTAGATTGGAACTTGTTGTCATCAAGGACTGTAGGAGCATCTTCAGTAAGTAGCTAGAACAGTTGCAGTCAGATATGCAAAGACTAGGTATAACAGACCGTTTGGTGTAATATAACCAGCTGCTTCCGCGCTACGTGCATGCAAAGCTGGTGTGTTACGCCTAATGGCGGTTATACCGGCTATAAAGATACAGATACAGTACAGGTTTGACCAGGTAAGCCTGGTACCCAAACCTGTTATAGCTCCCGAGTCTCCTCTCTTCTCTCTCTCTATAACTAAGGTTTGGATACCAGGCTATGGCCATGTTGTCATTACTAGTACAGTCAAACCTGTATTAGCGGTCACCTTTGCATAGCGGCCACCTGCCCATAGTGGTCACTTTTTGTCGGTCCCTTGGATTTTTCCCATTGACATAAGCATTAAGAATTAGGCTATAGCGGCCACCTGTCCAACGCGGTCGCGGCCAGACGATTTTCAGTCCCGCGAGTACAGTAACACTGTCGGTAACGGTCACGGCGCGCCGGTAGAAGCCGCATCGCCACCGCACGCCGTGTTCAAAATCTTCATTTTTTCACGCAGTTATCAAATTTATGTGGACTCAACTGGATTGGATGATGATAAAGAAAACCAGAATGTTTTATCTTTGTTAGAAAATCCATGGTTTGGCGCGAAGTTGACAGTATAATTTTCTTCACATGGCTTGCGTTTGTACATCGCAGCAAAATTAACAATTTCTGTGCATTTCGACTGGACAAATATTACGGCAGCTTTTTGGAAAATACAACTCGCACATGTAGCTGATGCGGTAAGTTCGGAAAATGTTTGAATGCCGGCCAAATATCCGTTTTCCCCGGTGCTCAAAGTCAAAACGTGTTTCGCGCAATTTTCAAAATGGCGCTGATAGTCACCAGCAAAAAGGTCAACGGAAGACACCACTGTTTCTGAGGTATAATGCGCTAAATTTATTTTGCTGCAAAGTATCACTGAGGATAATAACTTTACCAAAAGCTTCAAAAGAAATGTGAATAACATTAATATGATGTAAAATTTGGGCTATTGCAAGTTTCTGAAAAGAAAAAAGCCATCAAAAGAGCCACCTTCTTCTGAGTACCCTATTAGCATAATGGTAGAAGCTGATAATGACAAGCGGGAAGGGAAACAACCACAGACTAAGGAAAACTATCGCCACGATTTTATGTTTCAAAACGGTCGAAAACGAACAGTAAGTTGCAACTGAGCAACATGTATTTTGTTCTTAACTAACTAGGTGGCATTTTGCTGCGAAGGACTTTGTTTCATATGATTAAAACTCGTTGTTGACGCGTGTGCCTGCAGCGAAGCAGTCGCGAAGGATCAAGAGTAGAGTATGGCGATGCTGGTCTGTACAGACATGAAGCCCGAGCAAGCCATGGATTTTGGAGTTGGCAGATACAATAATCCGTTTTTCAAGCCCATAATAGAAGTAAAAGAACAACAATCGACTTTCTAAAATGTGACTTACCTATGCAATGTTTACATGTGTACTGTACGGTGAATAAATGTATCTCAGTGGGTACTGAAAATATGTGTCACTCGTGGTCAATTAATCGACATTTTCTCCATAGCGGCCACCTGTCCTTAGCGGCCAGTTTTGGCCAGTCCCTTGAGTGACCGCTATAGACAGGTTTGACTGTATGTGGAGGTGGTCACTTGTAGTTGTACAGGTCTGACTCTCACTCACTCACTCACTATCCAGTTTAATGTCTTCTGTTGCCCATCATCTGGGGGTTGGATGTGCTTGCACAAGGATGGGGGGCTTGATGGCCACTCGCCAGGTGAACTTTTGTGCACTCTGACTGTATATCAATAGCCAGGTGATCTTTATGTAGAGGTGGTCAGTATTACAGGTTTGGCTGTAAGTCACCATGTTCAAACTCCTTTTACTACTTTTCGAGGACTTATTTGCTTTCTGTGCAAGGAAAGCTGATAGCATAGAGTTCAAAATGGAAACCAGGCAAGGCTAGGCTAGAATGACGGACCATTGAATTGGAAAAGATAAGAAAAATCCAGTCTAAATAGAAGCTATTTATTTTGGTTCGTTTTTCATTTCGGGTGCAAAGGAGTTAAGCTAGGAGAACCCACATTGTGATATCGATGTTTACCCTTCCACCAGTGTTATTCCTAAAGGATTTTGCGGAGATACTGGTCCTTTGAATTGCTTGGTTGCCAAAACAGTTGATGAATAGCGTCGGGAATGAGTCAACACCATTTCTAGGCCACACGGTTGTCAGTAACGACAGGGCTCGAAACGGGAATTCAGACTGAGAAATACTTTTTTGGGGGTTACTTGTAAAATTGCAAAAGTCTTACTTGCAATTTCAAAAATCAACTTGCAATATTGTAGTCGGTATGTAACTGCTTTTTCTGTACATACATGCTCAGACTGACATTGCAACTTTTATAACATTATAAAAAGACTAAACATCTAAGTACAGATTTATTTATGCTGTGTGCTTGCAAGTGCGATCGGGATGGAGTCTTGCAACTTGCTTACACGATCGACCATTATTTTCAGCTTGCAAAATTGCAAGTTCATATCATTTTTACTTGCAAATCTTGAACATTGCTTGCAAAATGCAAGTTGCATCATCATCAAGTTGCATAATTGTCTTTCACATCCTGGAAGAGAAATACAATGATTCGTTCTGCCAGTTCATTCTAGTAATGCTGAAGAACAGTGATGAATGTCACTCAAAATGTATAGAAGTAATCTCCAAATCTTATCCAGTTGTAGATATTGAATTGTAGAAGTGTAGAAGCCCTTGTAGTACTAGTAATCGGATGGCAACCAGACTAGTATTTCGAGCCCTGCTTGTTTCATGCAAGAAGAAGAAGAAAAGGTCCAGACAGTTGTGGTTGTTTTGTTGACAGGCTCAAAATACCCACCTGCAGTGTGCAGATACATTCTTGAGATTGCAGAACGAAATATCAACAACTTGTAACAAGCTTGGAAGGCTAGAAAATGTAGGTTTCGAAAAGTAATACTTCCATGTAAGATGAGATTAAGGTTTTGGTTTAAAAAAGAAAAGATTCCTGACTGTCACAAGATATGACAGACCCCTAGCAGACCCCTTTCAGACTTCAGATAACAAGCATGACAGATAGTAGTAATATAGGCAGGCAAGCCAACAAAAAATCTTCATTCCCTTGGTGTGAAGTAAAAACTCTTATGTCATTAATCAGAGCATTTTGATATGGAAAAAGATTGACACTCAATGAACAATGCTAGACAAAACTTTTGACTCAAAAGTTAACTTATAGGTAGGAAGTACTCTCCAAGCAGATGTATGGTGGAGAGATTGTTAACTTCTTCTGGCCTGCCCTGCTTTCTGACAGTCAACATCTGCTTGGCCATAGAGAATAGGGAGGATGTACTTTCACCAGGCCTGGTATTTGGTCTACCCAAGTACACAGGGAGGTTTTCTCCCCAGGTAGTCTGAAATGTGACCCGATGTGCCCCCATGGGTGACCTAAGGGCTTAGGACAGACACACAGTACAGGGCATGTGGTCTAAACTTAGGCTCAAGGTTTCAATGAACCAAAAACCGAACCCTAGGATGTACAATGAGTAATTGTAGGGCTTTGTTTCTTCAAGAATCGGGGCTGTCCATTCCTCCATACAGAAATTTGCTTGTAATTGTTGGGACAGAATGAGACAGACAAAAATTTCACCCCTGGTCCCATCTTTCACACAAAAATATGAACTTCATGACATGAAATTGGTGAAAATGTATTTTTATAAGCTTACAACGACAAATTTAAACAACGAAAGTTAACAGTATGGGCTTCCATTCCATGAGTGGGACAGAAAAAAATTTAGACCTAGAGACAGCCCTGCACACAATATACCAGCCGTTGCTGCAAAACATCAGAGAAAATATGTCTTCTTTTATGTATTTAATGTGCTTGCTCTCTGAAAGACAGAAAGTTATATCCAGTTTTAAACATGTACAAATGTCTTGTGTGTCTTGTCAGGTCACACCAATTGAATTTATTGGTTATTAGCTCCAATTCAAAAACACAATGGTCAACTGAAAACTGAGTTTGAGGGGAAGTCTGTACCTTCATACACACAGTTTCAGAGGGTGAATAAGGTCAGATTCAAGCAAACCTCTGTTTTTATCTTCAACTCTAGCTAACTGAAAAGAAAGGAATATCCTGGAACCAAGGAGATAATTTGGAGTGTCCTTAGGTGATGTTTGGCGGGACAGAATGTGCATGCTCCAGTTGTAGTGTAGACAGAAAGTGTGGGGTTAAGAGCTTAGTCAGGAGGTTTTTATCCGCACCACTGGGATTTCAAGAAAGTCCTGCAGGTACAAAAATAGCTTGTTTGTCCTAAAGGTAGGCTAATTTCAGAACAGCAATCCGGAAACAAATAAGGGTCCTGAAACAATTCTACATCTGTGTCTCAATCCAGGTTTTCTCTCAGGGCCTTGTACATTTGTCATACTTTCCAAGCAGAGGTTCGGCTCTGGCTGGTTTTTGATGTGTGTTTGGCGACATAATGAAAATGGGACAAAATAGAAAGCCAGACAAAAATGCCTGGAAACAGCCGTAGCCAAACATATGCTTGGAGAATACATTTGTCATGTGATTGTTGTACGACTGCAAATTCAAATTCAAATTCAATTGCATTTCCACGTTTCCTTTCAACCATTTCTGCCAGCCAATTTTTACCCTCCACTACTACACTTTTTCGAACATCCTTGTGAATTAGTAGTGTATCGCTGCTAATTGAACTTGATTGATAGTTTGTTAAGTGACTTCTGTTGAGTCGAAGGCTTCTTATAGCAATTTGCAGTGTGTAATTATGATTATAGATTATCATCTAGTGAGAAAGCCAGCACAAGAGTGGCAATCTAACCCTATACACCTGCCAAATACTTACTTACTTATCTTTTACCTTAACCTGGGACATGGTGCCAAGTAAGCAAACTTTACTGCTGAAATGCAGCTGTTTTACATGAATCTCGCTTTACTGTTCCTTTACTGTTTCTCATTGCCAATTTCCACCACTTCTACAGTGTTCCTACAACAAGGCAGTGTAGATTAGTGCATAACTGCTAACTGAATCATAATTACTGGTTTGTAAACTGACTTCTGTTGAGTCAAAGGCTTCTTACAGCAATTTGCAGTTCTGCCTAATTGCTGAGAAATTTTATTACTGAAATGTAACTGTACTATATCTCTTGGATGCCATCTGTTCTTTCCAATGAAATTCCATAGTTCCTTCACTGTTTCTCATTGCCAATTTCCAATTTCCACCTCAGTTCTACTACAGTGTTTCTACAAGAAGGCAGTGTAAATTAGTGCATAACTGCTAACTGAATCATAATTAGTGGTTTGTAAACTGACTTCTGTTGAACTAAAGGCTTCTTTCAGCAATTTGCAGTTCTGTCTATTGCCAAGCAGTCAGATTTTACTATGTTGACTTAAAATGCAGCTGTATCTCTAGGATGCTACCATAGGATGAAATCCTGTTCTTTCCACAGTTCCTTTACCATGTTTACTGTTTCTCATTGCCAACTTCCACCACTTCAATTGTTCCTACAACAAGGCAGTGTGAATTAGTGTATAACTGCTAACTGAATCATAATAACTGGTTTGTAAACTGACTTCTGTTGAGTTAAAGGCTTCTTACAGCAATTTGCAGCCCTGCCTAATTGCCAAGTAATCAAATCCCTCCCACAGCCCACAGAAGTAATCAAGTAGATAATTATTATTGACGGGGTGATTATTTGGTTCATTAACCCCACAGCAGGTCATTATTAGGATGAAAGCTTGCCAAGGTCTCCTGGAATACAAGGTCATAATTGATGAATGGCATGTACGGTAAATCTTAAAATGTTTGCAGTGGTTTTATTTTTGCAGTTTTGTAAGTAATCTCTCCTCCGCAAATTTACATGACTATTGTACAGTCCTGTATACTGTAGTTGTTTCTTTCACTGTAACTTTATGTTCACTCTTTTCACGGTCACCTCTGTACCGTGAACTTATCATCACCTTGAAAAAATCTATTGTAATTTTTCATGATTCCTTCACACATCCGTCCTGTAAAATAAATCACTTGCCACCACCGTGAAGTTAGAGTTCAGTGAAAATGTCCATTTTTGTTACACCATGAAATTTTGCTACCGTGAAGATAAAGTGAATTACAGTATCACTGCAAATTTGTTTGTTTCCAATGCACTGTCCTGATACTTCTGTACTACAGAATTGTTTCAACGGCAAGATGTAAACGCAACGAAAACCTCCTTTCCCCTGCTAGCACGAAAATAAGACCCTGCAAAAATTAAATGGATTCGTAGTACTTATTTGGCTGTTCCCCCTCCCTAATAAAATAGTGTTTTCTTCCTTACCTTTTTGAAGAAGCTGTCTTGACATGTGACTTTGATGAAACCAGCTCGTAAAGAATGATATTATTAGTTATTATAATAAGTCATAAAAAAATAGATAAATGCACTCTAATGAAGTGAAGTGAAAGTCAATTTTGATGAAATGAAATCACTGTAAAGTCCTGACAAGGTAGACTTTCTGTAATCAAGTTTTGCCATCCAAAGAAATCAGATCAAAATGCACCAGTCAAATTGTAAGAAAAAAAATCATATTGAAATTTGTGGTAATGTGATGGGATTTATGTATAGATTTGGAAAGTCTGATTAACTTGAAGCCTTATACAGAGTACAGCATCGTAAACTACAAGAGCCAAGGCCTGTTTCTTTATTGTGTGTGACAATATACAAAATGCATATACAGTAGAGCACTTCTTAGAATTCTGTCTCCATGACAATGGAACCTTTCTCAAGGTTCTGTTTCCGGGACAACAGAAGATCCCTTCACAAATTCTATATCCATTCATTACAGTAAGTAGAACACTTCTCAAGGTTCTGTTTCCGTGACAATGGAACCCTTCAGAAGGTTCTGTTTCCATGACAACAGAGCCCTCGCATGTGGAGGTTCTGCCACCATGACTTTTACGACCTGCCATGATCTGGCCGCTGCCCAAAGTGACCCCTCCTTTCGACCCCCGACCCCCCATCGGTGACCTGGCGGCCACATGTGGGGCGAGACAGAGTCAGGATTGATCCAGGGGTCGTAGAGGTCAGGACAGAGCAAATAGGGCCTGAAGTCCAGGGTGGAATGTAGCGGGAGGGCAGCGCCTCTTTGACGTGTTTCTGCTTTCCTTACTCTGCGTTTTACTGGGATGCCAAAGTGGTGAGGAATGTGTAGGAAGAGGCAGTAAGTCTGAAGTGTCTCTTCTGCAAGTCTTGAGGATGCCTCCCATTTCTGAGGCCCTTGCTGTCCCAATATATCATAGGCTACAGCCATTATACTGTCATTGAGTAAATGATGGTACCCTATGTCTTCATTAGGGCTGGGAATGGACTCAATAAAGGACCGACTGCTGAGGTTCACATGCGGTCATACGGCTGCACTATATGATATCTGTGTGGAACTGTATTTTATGTGTGCATGAAAGGCTGTCTTCCTAAGATCAGCCGAAATGGCAAATGCACCGTTAGGTCTCCCTCTGTGAAGGAAATATTAGACAATCCGTTACGATGAAGGTAGCTGTGAACTTGTGATCATAATGTTGGTCAGGTAAATTTTCTTCAGGTTGTTTCACTTAAGAACAGGGTCTAACACATAACGTTACAGGGGTGTGTGGTAAAATTTCCTGCTCAGAGTCACTGACAAAAAGTAGAGGATACTACTTGAAAGGCCTGACTGTTTTCAGAATCATATCCATTTGCTTGAGTAACTGCTTTTGGCATACTTAATTACCTGAATGTCTAACCTTCATGGACGGACTAAAGAGCTGGCCTGTGTTGGCCCTGTCTACGTCTGGAAACAACCTGGAATCAAGGCTAGAGTAAATAGGGAACTGCATGTCCCCCATGCCATGTCATTGCTGTGCTCCTTCAAGATGGGAATTGGATTAGACACGTCTTCAGGGGGGTCCTCAGAAGCGTCAGGGGGGGGTCCTTAGTCTTATCTAAAGGTTCTTTGTAGTCTGGCAAGTTTGTCAGGTTCAGACTTGGGCGTGACAGTGTGAGTGAAGAAGGCAGAAACAAGGAAATTATGGTGATCTTGATTTTCGAAAACACCGGTCTCATTTTGAAAAATATATTGTTGCAGGTTAAGGCTTCACCAGTTTATTGCTTGGTCCTCAAACACTCTAGAATGAAGATAATTCAAAGGGTCAAGATTTTTTCAAATTTGTTGACTCCCTGAAACTGTGTTGAAACTACATCTACCAAGGTACAGACTTTCCTCTCTTACTCCATTTTCATGTTGATTTTTCAGTTTCGCATTGAAAACAAAAAGTTAAATTGATGTGGCATTATGAAAGTTGGTCATTCATTGCTTACACTAAGACATACTCATAATAGTCATAATATTTGTAGATTTTTTTAGTTATCGTGTCTGCGAGGTGACCGGCAAGTCATCAGATGTTGGTGAAAATTCCAGGGTGATTTCTGGTTCCAACACAGAAAATGCTGACTATGTGTTCACAGGAGGGTTCGCTATTTCCAGCATAAGTGACAAAAATGTTACCCTACAACTTTGCATCGTTCCGCAGTGGTGTGAAAGGCTTCATTAGTTTCTACATGTGCTGCTGACTACTTTGGGAATTAGAGCCATCACAAGTGATAAAGTGATTCTATTTTTGATATTTACTTTAATAGTCATATCTCTCACTTTTGCATAATGTATAAGAGGGATTCTACCAGTAAAGATCGTGATCAAAGTCTCTGCCAGTACAATTGCCTCAATTCTGGTAGATCCCAATCTCTAGCCTGACACATACATAATGTTACAATAAAAGTAACTTTCATGTATATTTGCTATGGATACTTGTATTTGACTTTAAAACTTTGTAAGATCATAATCTTCAACATTTCAAGTATTTTTTAATATATGAATCTGCAATGACCAGGCTTGTTAGCCTGAGTGTCATCCTGTTTCAGTTCCAGGGTGAAGGTAGAGCCTGGAACTGAAATAGGACGACACTCAGGCTACAGGCTTGTGGCAAAACAATTTTTTTAACTTTCTAAATCTAAATTAACCAGTGTCAAGTTATCTTTTACTCTGCTTACCCCAAGTTTACTCTCCAAGTTCACTTCTCCATCTGGGTTCTGTCAGACATCAAGTTCAAAGAACTCCCTATAAACTTGTCATGACATTCAGTTGATAAATGTCATGTCCATATAAGGGCGTGGGGTGCCCCTCCCTAGAGGCTGTCCGAACTGCTAATTTGTGAGCGCCTATTTTTGAACCTGTTACTCTGGTGTTGTGTAAATAACACTGGTGGGGAGAGTGGTGATGTTCTGGGCCAGAGAAATGTAATAACTTGTTTTACAGTGCTATATGGTATGACCAGGGATGTCTCTTTAGCTTAACTGGTAGCAGCCTCACAGTTGAGCTCCTGGTTCCAATTAGTTGTTAACTTGGAGACCTCGGTTCAATCCTGGGTAGGACCTCTCAGTTGAGGCTGTACCCATCTTTCAGAAGCGACGTAAAATGGGTTCGAGGAGGTGCCTCGTGTATGTTTAGGGGAATTGCTAGCAACCTCTTCTGAACAGTACAAGCTGAATATAAGGACGGATTTATTTGATCCACTCACACCAGGATGGATCCTTGTGGTGGGTTCTTTAACTTGCTCGATGAGTGGCTCTACTCAAACATGGGGCCTCCATTTAGTGTCCTATCCAAGGGATGTCCCTGACCGAAACAGGGTACTCATTTTCACCGAGTGAGGAAATTTTTGTGTCTTCTCCTAGAGCACAATTTCGAAGCATGTTAAGATTCAAACCCAAGACCTCCACATCTTGCCATCACACCGAACCACGCCACAAATATGAAACTTCTTGCAATGAGGGCCTGAAGCAGTCTATTCATGGCCTAATTAAAAAGAATGAGGCCATGTAGGATATGTCAGTCTGTATTTGCAGTCTGTATTTGACAGTGCCAGTGGCCTGTTTGCCTGCAGTATGACCTTCCAGTCTGGATATGTTTGCCCATCCTCACTAAAACAAACGCCCTGTTTCAGAGGGAGGGTGGAATGTCTTTGAGCTAGAATTTCAGAGGAGCCAGAGAACTGGGGTGGATATTTAGTGTCAGACTTTCATCTGAACTTTTCAAAGTGAACAATCTTAATAATATGTCTTTTCTTTAAAGAAAGAGAAATCAGAGGAAAGGAAGTAGGAAAGAAAGAAAGGAAGAAAACCATTTCCTTCTTCTTTTACTTTGACGTGTCAGACGTCAATCCTTTTGCCTCGTTTAGTCTTTCTTTTCCTCTACAATTCGTGATGTTTTACATTGTTGATGTTGGCTGACTGTAGGGTTGTACCACTTTGTACATCTACATGTAAGGCCTGACAATGCTTTACACTATATTCAGGAAGTCAATTTTACAAAATCAGTGGTCCTTTCAGTGCTACAAGTTATGTGGGGAAAAAATTGCTTTTCCTACGAATCACGGTTAATCAAATTATCTTGCCTATGTCTTACGTAAAAGAGGCATACATGCAGGCCCTCTCGTAGCATTGGGCAACGCACAGCCAACTATTCCCCACCCTGCTTGCTAGTCTGGACATGTCTCTACAGTCTATCCAAGTTCTAGGCCCAGTGGCAGATTTTGCGCTGCCTGCCGCCCTGCGGAATAGACCGATCCTGTCGAACACCATATCGAACGAATAGAAGACTTATAGAACCCCCTGTTCTATTCAGCCCACCTCCGTCAAAAACAGCGTTGGCGGGGCAGAAATGACACGTGTAAAGCAGGGTACGTATATCTGGGACAGGTTTTCCACTGCATTGGTTGAATGCATGCTCAGAACAAAAACGAATTTAAAAAGAAAATAGATCGGGCACTCAAGGAGAGGAAGCTTGTACCACATGCTGACTACTACAAAGTCCGCTAGCGCAGAGTTTCGTATCTTCAGTTACTGGTGTGTGAAACTGGTTAACTTGAAAGTGAACAAGGAAGTGAAAGGATGCATTTTAATTTTTAGTTACTAGATACCATGCAGCTGTTATGCATGCAGTCAACACAGTGGGAACCCTGTCACAGATATACGAACCCTGTTTTACACGTGCATCGGCTGCTTGTCAGAAACTGGGCGCTGATGCCCACCGACAAGGGAAAGCTATGCGGCGCATACCGCTTTAACATTGACCGAAAACATTACGCTCTCACCGCAACTACACCTACCCCCTTCTTAAACAACTCTACCCGGCGGATACAGCATTCAACAAAGAAGACATAGCATTCTTATTTGGCCCGCTCTGAAAGGGTTTCAGTGCCACAAAAGCTAAACCGAAGTCAGTGGCATTATTTTCAAGCTAGCCGCGGCGGCCATGTTTGGTCCGTCAAACCCTGTTTTTGACGGAGGTGTTCGAAATCGAACAGGGGGCGTGGCTTTGGGATCGGTCTATTCTACAGGTCTGAAAAAGAGTTTCTCTGCAGGGAGGGGAGAACAAAATGGGGTTATTTCCAGCAGGGTAAATTTGTTCCGTCTCTCAGTTTCCACGACTCAGGGTAAAGTTTGGTAATCTCCAAGCAGATCTATCGGTGGCAAGGCTGAGTATCAAAGGCGCCAAGAAGTATCCAAAGCCACCGGTGGCTTAATCTATCATTCTATGATGTTGCCCATGAGCTTGCACATGCTAGTAACTAATAGCTCAGAGCAACTTATTGATCTGGGCCGACTTGATGCGGGGAATGACCACTGTGATGCATCATTGCCCAATCTTTGATTTCTCTCCAACTCTTTCCTAGGAGTAGACTGTCAAGATGCCAAAATCAATGGGCAGTAGATGCTGTCCATATTCAGTCACACATTTCTTCAAACTTAATGAAAAGGCCTTCCCAGCCCTTCCTTGTTGTCGTATTGTCCTCCTTACTTTTTAAAAGAAAATGACTGAGAATTAAAGAAAAATATTAGTGTGGTGTATTATAACGAGCATTTACTTAAGGACTAATTTGAAATCAAACCTGTATATTTAACCTTCTCTCTGCTGCCTAACTCTGTAGGCAACAGAGAATGGGGTGCCAAATTGCTATTTAGTTTGCTAAAAGTTAAGAAAACAGGTGGTCCGCAAGCAGAGGTGGTCACAGTATTACACATTTCACTGTACATGATATAGATTTACAACAACCAGTTGCATGCAGGGATGTATAATGTACCCATTGGGGCATATCGCTGTCCATGTGTCATCTCTCTCATTTCCGGAAACCCTGCCAGAATCGATGCCTGACCCTGTGTGTGTGATCCATAATCCATTATAGAGTATAGACAGTACTGCTGGTTTGACTGCCATCCAGATTGAAGTACGAAGTTGTTAAATCTTTCATTTCTTGAAGTTTTAACAAACAATTCTAAGATGTTCACATATTCATGTAGGTCAGAATCTCAGTGGCTTATCCATAACCTGGTGTCCAAACTTATAATAGCTCCCGAGTCTCCTATCTGCAAATACTCTGGAGCTATATAACTTAGGACACCAGGCTAGCTTATCCATCAGCTAGCTTGCTGCAATTGCAAGCTCTGTTGTCATCACTGTTCAGCCATTCAGTCTCTCTGTTTGAACCCCTGCCAGAATCAATGCCTACCCCTGTAGCTGTGATCCATAAGCTGACATTTGAAGTATCCAGGTGCTGCCGATTTGACCATCATCCAGATTGAATTACAAATTTGTTAAATCTTTCATTCCTTGAAGTTTTAACAAACAATTCTAAGACGATCACAATATACATGTAGGTCAGAATAAGTGGCTTATCCATAGCCTGGTATGCAAACTTATTATAGCTCCCGAGTCTCCTATGTGCAAATACAGGAGACTCCGGAGCTAAAATAGCTTAGGACACCAGGCTAGCTTATCCATTAGCTAGCTTGCTGCAATTGCAGGCTCTGTTGTCATCACTGTTCACCCATTGCCTCTCTCTTTGAAACCCTGCCAGAATCAATGCCTACCCCTGTAGCTGTGATCCATAAGACGACATTAGAGTATCCCGGTGCTGCCGATTTGACCATCATCTAGATTGAATTACAACTATTACATCTTTCATTCCTTGAAGATTTAACAAATAATTCTAAGATGATCCCATATCCATGTATGATGTAGGTCAGAATCACAGTGGCTTATCCATTGCCTGGTGTCCAAACTTATTATAGCTCCCGAGTCTCCTATCTGCAAATACTCTGGAGCTATATAACTTAGGACACCAGGCTAGCTTGTCCATCAGCTAGCTTGCTGCAATTGCAAGCTCTGTTGTCACCACTGTTCCCCATTGCCTCTCTGTTTGAAACCCTGCCACAATCAATGCCTACCCCTGTAGCTGTGATCCATAAGCTGACATTAGAGTATCCTGGTGCCATGAGTGCCCTGACCCGCTGCTGTACTGATCACTGACCTGCAGGGAAAGTCTAGACTTCTGGGGTGCTGATCATATAGTCAGCAGAAGTCATGCCAAGTTTGTTCGTACTTCGTACAGACCCTTGTAGTGCCTGTAGGGCAGCAAGTTTACTTGCTGTTTCTGTAGCAGGGTATATTTTTACAGGGAGGGGCTGCTAGCCCTTCATCTATATATTTGTCAACCTGCTCAAGGCACCTCTTGGAACAAGGGATCCACATTGCATGTCCCTTCCATAAGACGGGTGCAGCCCCAACCAAGATGTCCGCAACCCAGGATTGAACCGAGGTCTCCCAGTTAGCAACTACATTTTAATTGGAACCAGTAGCTCAACTGTGAGCCAAGTGGACAAAAATAAATGTAGTCAGAAAAGAACATATCATCAATCATCTGCTATTGTTTTGTTTTTGTCAAGCAAATTCTTGTAGCTTTAGATGCATCATTTTCATTTAGACCCATGGTATAAAAAAACTAAAAACCATATGCAGTAATGTTTCTTCAGGCTTCCTCCTTGATTGCTAGTGCTCAAGGGATAGACCATAGGGACCATCTTCTTCTCCTTCTTCTTTCAGAGTTCAGTCTTACAAGATCCTTTTGTGTCTGAAACAGTCTGATTTGTAATTTACAGTTCTTGTAGCAGGTGACACAAACCTGCTGGGATCTCCCTTCTCAAAAGAACTCCTTATCACCAGTTTGCTTTGATCTCCGCATGTTGCCACACTTGAAGGAGCTTACACGTCTCTAACCGAACATCAAGAATTCCCTACTGGAGTCTCAGTCGGGGTTATAAATTAATAATGAGTCTGGTAGTCTGGTGCTGATGTTGCTTGTCTGTCTGCTCTTTAGGCCACACCAATTTAATTTCTTGGTTAACGAATTTTTATTTTCAAAAAAAAAATTTTAGAAAAAAAAATCATGAAAACAGAAGGCTTCTGTTTCATGATTTTTTTTTTCTAAGATTTTTTTTTGTTGGAAGATAAAAATCCATTAACCAAGAAATTAAATTGGTGTGGCCTTACTTGAAAGTTGGTAGAAGTCATTCTCCATCAAAGTTGAACTGTGAATTGCCAACACAAAAAACTGGACCTACTCAAATTGTAGACTAGTCTTTGTCAAGGAATGAGCAATCCACTGCTTCTGTGACGTCACGTTATGCAGATAGAACACGAATTCAACCCTATGTACTCTTACCCATTAGTAGTGATTTACAACTCTTGAAGCAGGTGGTACAAGTCTATAAGGACATCTCCTCTATAACTTACTACTGAAGTAGCCACACTTGAGAAGGTTTTTACACATCTCCAAAGGAACATAAAGAATCCCCTATTGGAGTCTGTGTCAGTGTGATAGAATGAAGACATAGTCTGTTACTGATGTTATCTATGTGTTGTTTGTTAGTCTGCTGTTCCATAATGGTCACTTATGTGTTCAAAGATAAGAAGATGAATTCCCGATTACTGGTGCCTCAAGTTCTTTCTCTTTCTTTTCTTCATCTTCATCACCATCATCAATGCCTTCAAGATGGACCACATGATGATGATCTTTTTCCTTGAGACTTTTCAGTCTCAGTAGACCATCACTTTAATAGTTTACCAGTACTACATTAGTCATGATTTATGATTCTTGACACAGGTAGCACATGTCTTTGAGTTTAAAAAAACTACTGTTACTGAAGTAGCAATACTTGAAGAAGGTTTACACCTCTCCAAAGGACCATGATAAAGAATCCCCTATTGGAGTCTGTGTCAGTGTGATTGATGGAAGACTGGAGTCTGGTACTGCTGTTCCTTGTGTCTTGTTTATCAGTCTACTGTTTCATAATGGTCACTTATGTGTTTAAAGTTACAAACATGAACGTGAGACATTTGAAGAAGTTTACACCTCTCCAAAGCACCATAAAGAATCCCCTATTGATAGTCCTTGTCAGTTTGATAGATGGAAGACAGAGTCTGATGCTGATCCCCAGCAAGTCCCTGGCTTGGAGCCAACCTCACAGACACACCAGATCATCCATAACCAGGCCAGACTCAATATGTGGCCTGGCAGGTTCTAAACATTGATCTTTTTTCAGGTATCATTCAAGAATATCAAGTAGCTCAGGGTGATGTGGAGGACAATGATCTGAGGCGTAGGGTTTGATATTTCTGTCCCTATCTTATTTGAGAATACAAAATGACATGCAAATTCTGTTTTTGCATGTGTTGGCTTGCAAGTCTGTAAGAATTATATTTAGGAAATAGATATTTGGGAACGAATGGGATTTTAGAGCTTAGTTTGTTGAAGGCATTGATCTTTTTTTTTGCGAATGTCAAGTAGCTGGGATGGTTTGATTGTTTTTTCTGTGT
Source organism: Branchiostoma lanceolatum (assembly GCF_035083965.1). Taxonomy (NCBI): domain Eukaryota; kingdom Metazoa; phylum Chordata; class Leptocardii; order Amphioxiformes; family Branchiostomatidae; genus Branchiostoma; species Branchiostoma lanceolatum. Next base: position 2,516,796 of record NC_089732.1, on the reverse strand, counting down.
GGGAAGTTTGTCATCTGACTCTGCGGACTATTTTATAGATCTACCTGAAGCCATCCTAGCTGAGAAAGTTTTTCATGTCCAAATATCTCACCAGGTGCTCTTGTGAAAATTTTCCATATACACTTAGAAATGCCTGCACAGCTTCAATTCTACTTGTACATACATGTGGTTACCAGTATGTCGTGCCCTGAAGTCCTAATATCTCACCAGGTGGTCTTGTTCAAAGTTTCTGTCCATACTTAGAAATGCCTGCACAGCTCCAATTTTACCTGCACAAACCTGTATTTGCATGCAGAACTAGAAGTTCAAGCCCTGAAGTCCAGATATCTCACCAGGCGATCTTGTTAAAAGTTTCTGTGCGTATTTAGAAATCCCTACACAGCTTCAATTTTACCTGCGCAAACCTGTATATGCATGCAGAACTAGAAGTTCAAGCCCTGAAGTCCAAATATCCCACCAGGTGGTCTTGTTAAAAGTTTCCGTCTGTACTTATAAATGCCTGCACAGCTTCAATTTTAGCTTCACAAACCTGCCTGTATTTGCAGTTGGTTACCAGTATGTCGTGCCCTTAAGTTCTGATATCTCACCAGGTGATCTTATTAAAAGTTTTTGGGCAAACTTCAAAATGCATGCACCGCTCCAATTTTAGCTGCACAAACCTGTATTTGCATGCAGAACTAGAAGTTCAAGCCCCGAAGTCCAGATATCTCACCAGGTGCTCTTGTTAAAACTTTCCCTGCTACCGTTGGGAATTGATCGCCGTTGGCCTTGAGAGACTGTAATGACCAATAAGGAGTTGTTTGGGCCAAATTGCTTCTGCTGACAGAGCTGAATGGGGAAAACAAGCTGGTGTAATCTACTCTATGTGTGGGTGTACTAAGGAAGGCCCGGGCAAGTCATTTCCTTGGTCCTCAGACATGATGAAATAAAATTTTAGCAAGAGGAATCAAGATTAGATTAGTGGGATGGGAGGAAATCTTTAATCTGACCGTATCCACTCCAGAAAACTGTGTATAGAACTCTATAGGTACAGAGTTAAAATATCAAATAAACTATTTCCCCCCAAAAGGGAATGAAGTATTGGTCTGTCTGTCTATCAGCCTGTTGATATGAGAGTGTGTATGTGTTTGTATGTGTGTGTGTGTGTGTGTGTGCGTGTGTGCGTCTGTGTCTGTCTGTCTGTCTGTGTGTGTATTTCTGCAAATCCCAATGATGCAGCATAGTTATTACACACTCAGTCAGTACTGCTATTTTTCTCTGGGACTAGAAGGCTTGTAAAGCATAATTGGTAAGGAGATAAAGTCTGCCATATCTGATTTCCTTGAAGTCCAAGAACCAATAAATCATATTGATGTGGCCTAAGATTGCCTCCATCCATGCACACTGATAGACAAGAGCCTAATATTAAGCTGACAGAGGCTATAATACATCACATGAACCAAGGTTGATCCAGTGCTGGTTCAGGTGCGGCGGACTGTTGTTGGAGTGATGTGTTTTGTTATTGGAGTAGGAGTGTCGGTGCTGTGATTATTTTCCTGCAGAAATGTATTAAAGAGCGATCTGTTGAAAAGTATCAAGTTCAATGAACTCTGCTCTGTATAGACTCTGATGTTAGAGCATGTAGCTAAGTATGATTTATTTCATATTATACATTTGTAATATGAATAGGGAATGCAGACATCTAGTATCAAGACAAAGATAGCCGAAGACACTTATCTTAACACAGTTCATTTGAAAAGTCACAAGGCTGGGTTCATAAATTGAATCAATTTTAATTTCTGGTACACTACATTGTACATGTAAGTTTTAAACATCAGAATGTAACTTGGTATGAAGCCTTATCAACTTTGTTACAACATCAAAACTGAGTCTTACTCTGAGGGTAAGTCTGTGCCTTGGCACACACAGTTTCGATCACTCCCAGTTGCAAGTTTTCCTCCCAGCACTCTGTTTTCGTCTTGACCTTTTATTCCTCCCAGAATCTACTAGGAATTTTACGAGGCTCAATCCCACACACAGGAGAATTTTGCAATTTGTCAATGATGTTCTGATCCATTTTCCCAATGCACACATAAACACACAGTGTAATGCACCAGCAGGTGTTGTAGCACCTGGTATAACATATGGGCCGTATATATGGGACAGTTTGAGAGGCACCTGACAGTCCCAGACAGCTTAATGGGGCAGAACTGACAGAATCCAGACAGGTGTGGGACAGGTGTGTTGGTTTGCCCATGGTACAAATTATTTCCTATCACCTAACTGTAACATTTTAGAATTTGTTTTTTCAATCAGGTAGAATTGCCCAGAGTACAGCATATTTCCTATCGCCTGAAATATCGCGGAATTTGTCAGTGAAGGTTAGCCATCCCATGATTAATAAGAATGTGCGCAAGGTACCAGTTTACTAACTCAAGCAATGGGATAGATCTATCCAGTTGCTTGAGTATCTGTTACCTTGCATATTACAGAATTTATTTCTGCAATCTGGTAGAATCGCCATTGCAAGAATCCAAGATCCTAAATGCTGATAATAATATTTAGTGGGCTCAATTCATGCGTTTGCTATGAAACCGGTAGATGTAGGGGCTTATCGGAAAACGCATCACATTTACTTCAGAAACCATATCTTGGTGCATAACTCTGGGATTGGATTTTAACACTTGCGAAGTTCCAGGTTCTAACTATACCATTTTTGCCTGCAATTTCGATTTTTGTTTGGAAATTACAGATTACAGACAGGAAGTTTGAGTTTCTCTGCTGTTTCCTGTAGTGTGCGTAGTCCAACTTGGTTATCTCAGCGACTCTGCCTCTGGACCAAGAGTTTGTGAGTTTGAATTCCGGCTGTTGTCGCTCACCCAACATGCACGCTACTGGAACGGTTCACAGTCCTTAGGACAGGATGTTAAACCGTGGTCCACTGTTCATTGTGCTTTCACTGGTACAACGAACCTGTAAATACTATACATAGCATCTGTCTCTTCTGTCACGACCAGTGGAAGAATAGTTGCTCAGTGAGCTAAACTGGTTAGAGATCACTTTGATTCTTTCTCTCCTTCACTCTGCACCTGTTTAAGAGGTTCCTGGCAAAAGGAAGTGGGTGGTTTATGTTGTGGGCTGTTGACTGTTTCACATGACACGGTCAATATGTGAGCAGGAATGGCTGGGGCCATGGACATGGAAACATGTCATGCTTAGGATAAGGTTGGAGTGTGTAATTACTCATTTCCGTGGATCATAGGTTGATTAAAAGGTTTATAGACCCAAATTTCAATTGATGTAAATCGTCTTTTAATAATAACTCACCAGTTGGAGCTGGTGTTCCATACACTGCTGCCTCAAAAAGGCTATGGGAGTCTATAGCTACCTTAACCTTTACTACCTTTTTAAACGCCAGTTGAATTTGTTCTATAGGATACGAAAAAAAAAAGCTCAACTGAAAAATTGATTTAAAACTGAGTCTGACTTTGAGGAAGCCTGTACCTTGGTACACACAGTTTCAGGGAGTTGGACTAGTCAGGTGCAAGTTCCCCCCCCCCCCCCCAGCCCTCTTTTTCATCTTAACCTCGATCTTATGGCCCAAATTTCCACCCAGAATCTACTAGGCTCAATCCCAAATGTCCCACATATTTTACATGCAGGTGCTGTAACCCGTTTTTACACACAGTTTCAGGGAGTTGAATACAGTCAGGTGCAAGTTTTCCTCCCAGCACAGTTTTCATCATGACCTTTTGCCCAAATTTCCTCCCAGAATCTACTACTAGGACTTTACGAGGCTCCATCCCACATTATGAACTCTACAGCGGTGGCTTTAAAGTCTGTCTTCCTGCCGCGGTCTGTAACTAGAACTAATGTCTGGGTCTTCTCGCACCACAAATCAGGGACCCAACATGGCATGGTCATGGGAAACTGACAAAGCTGGATGCCTGCCAGAAGCTTCAGTGTAATGGTGTCGCGATTTTCCTACTTTTGTGTTTTTATTATCTCTGAGTAGACAAGAAATCGTGTTCTCTTCAGAACTTGTGGGGAAGATAAGTCTGGTTCTTCCTGAGCTACAAATCAGGGACCCAACATGACATGGTCATGGGAAACTGACAAAGCTGGGAGTCTGCCAGAAGCTTTTACATAATGGTGTCGCGATTTTCCTACTTTTGTGTTTTTATTATCTGTGAGTAGACAAGAAATGGTGTTCTCTTCGGAACTTGTGGGGAAGATAAGTCTGGGTCTTCCTGAACCACAAATCAGGGACCCAACATGGCATGGTCATGGGAAACTGACAAAGCTGGATGCAACTATCCTACTTTTGTGTTTTTATTATCTGTGAGTGTGAGTAGACAAGAAATGGTGTTCTCTTTGGAACTTCCTATGCCACAAATCAGACACCTTAAAACATGACATGGCCATGGGAAACTGACAAAGTTGAGAGCCTGCCAGAGAATGCTGGTTCAACACTTTCAAACTGGAAAAGTGGCCTAATGTGAAGTTATGCTTTAAGTTTAAGGATCGTTGACTCAGAACCTGAAGGTACTGAGTTTGAATCCCTGACAGGTCCTGATGTCCCTTAGAAGAGGCACTTACTTTCACACTGAGTTCCTCACTTCACTCAGGTATAAATGAGAACCTACATGTAGCTTTGGCTAACTATAGGGACATCCCTCAAATAGGACATTAAATGGAGTTCCCATGTTTGAGGAGAGCCACACCTCTAGCACGTTAAACACCACACTTATTAAAAAGAGTAGGGGTCTTTTCCAGTGTGAGTGGGTCAAATTAATCTGTCCAGATATGCAGCTTGTACTATTCAGTACAAACATGGCCTGTTACGCCATGAGGCTGATGACCAGGTATGCAATAGAAATAAACAAACAAACTTTGAACTATGCTGCCATGGCTGCCGTTTCTACTTTCTGTACGTACTGTACAGTTCCAAGTGTCCAACTCAGTCCATATGGTTGATTAAAATGTCAGTGCTAAAGTTAGCCTTCAATAACCTTGAACTGTCAGATTTTGATCTTGAGCTGTCAAAGGTTGACCTTGAGGATCAGAGGTTGACCTTGAGCTGTCAGAGGTTAACTATGAATGACAAGGTCATGACAAGGTCATGACACGGAATTGCACTTGATCAGATAGAGCAGATATCAAGGCTGAAGTAGGTCATTGCTCTTGACAATGTCTTAATATGTTCTTGTCTCTGAGTACCAAAATATTTGGATGTCAGTCATATCCAGGGCTGTCTGTAGCTTTAATTGTTTCTATCCCACTCATTATTTAGGAGCCCAAGTTGTTGATTTTCGTTGTTAAATCAGTCATTTCAAGCTTATTTTTCCTCCGTAAGTTTGAAGTTATAAAGAAGTCTTATCCTATTTTGTAATTATTCGAAAGTCCTTATGATGTCCTTGGTGAATGTCTGTTTCTAAAATTAAAACACTTTTTTATGATACCACCTTGTCTTAATAACACCCATAAAGTCCATGCTTCAATTAAACTGTTTGAATTACAGCCAAACCTGCCCAAGAAGACCACAGAGCTAAGACACTATACACAGGATTTGTAATGCCTGTGTCAATGTGAAAATTATCCAACAGACCACTAAGAATGGTCACATTGGCCAGGTGGTCCTTATGTAGAGGTGGTCACTAGCACAGGTTTGACTGTATCCTGTCAATGGTACAACAAACCTAGCAGTTTTGTCATCAAGTGTGAAAATAGAACCTACTTGGAGGTAGAAACAGCAAACAATGATTTCAAGGTTATAAGATTGCCCAAGGTCAATTTCACCCTAACTGGGAGAAACAGGTGTAGTGATTGGGTGGCCTAGTACTATGAGCTATGGGTCACCTAGAAATTAAAGATATAAGGGCAAGTAGCCCCCAAACTAGGCTGTAAAGCAGGCTTAATCTTTATCTAGGAGTGGTTTTGACTGAAATTAGCAAAAGCTGATAAGTTTTTCAGACAGAGCCTCAGGTTGAAATTGTTTCACAATAGTGAGGAATATGCTTAGAAACCCATTGGCCCTATAAATCAGATTCTATTCTACATCCCGGGTCATTTTTGAAATCTGATTACTCATGTTTTCTTAAGAACAAGGCTAGCTGTATCTTTCAGAAATCATCCATGACTTCTTACAATATAAACTAACCAACTGACAAACCAGGCAAGAAATCTTGGTGAAAATGACCCTCTTGCAAAATCCACTTGCAACATGGTAATGCAAAATCCACTTGCAATGGTAAAACATAACATCTGACTGTATTCCACAACTTCAGACTTTATCTCCAAAGAATCAACATCTCCCAAATATTACATGTAATATGCCAAAACCACTTTGCAGCGGTAAAACGTAACATCTGTATTCCACAGTTTCATACTTAATTGCCTAAGAATTAACATCTTCCAAGCATTAATGAGATGCTGCTCATTCCAGTTATTTTGTAAAAAATAAAATTAGATAAAGCCTACCAGCTTTAAAATGTTGGTGAAAACAACCCTCTTGCCAAAACCACTTTGCAGCGGTAAAACGTGACATCGCTTTATCTCCCAAGAATTAACGACAAGCCGCTCAGTCTAGGAACTGTGTTGTAAAGTTGAAAGTGTTGTTTCTACCCAATTTCAAATATCACCTGCAGAAAATAAGTATCTACAGTCCTACTCTCTTGCTAAATCCCCTTGGCAGTGGTAAAAATGTAAGATCTGTATTCTACAATTGAAGGCTTTATGTAAAAGCCATGCAGACCATGAACCACTGTAAGTTGTTTCTAAACAAACTAACCTGCAAATTGTACAGTACTTGTAGAAGCAAACCACTGGTGAAAACAACCCTCTTGCCAAAACCACTTTGCAGCGGTAAAACGTGACATCGCTTTATCCCCCAAGAATTAACGACAAGCCGCTCAGTCTAGGAACTGTGTTGTAAAGTTGAAAGTGTTGTTCCTACCCAATCTTCATTCCTACTCTCTTGCTAAATCCCCTTGCCAGTGGTAAAAATGTAAGATCTGTATATCCTTTCCTACACTACAATTGAAGTCTTTATGTACAAGCCATGAAGACCATGAACCACTGTCAGTTGTTTCTAAACAAACAAACAAACAAACAAACAAACTAACTAACATACATATTGTACTTGTAGAAGCAAACCACTGGTGAAAACAACCGTCATGCCACATCCACTTTGCAGCGGTAAAACGTAACATCTGTATTCCACAGCTTTATCTCCCAAGAATTAACGACAAGCCGCTCCGTCTAGCAACCACAGTTGTTCCACCCCACGGCTCCAAATAAACGATCGTTTGATTCCGCTGAAATGGTTCGTTAAGTGGCTCAATGGCACTGCTGGCCTCCTGGGCAGTAAAAATCCTAGCGGGGAGAACCATTAGGGGACCGGACGCAGCGATTTATGAACCCAGTTTGCCTCTGGCGGCGGTAGAATCGATACAGTCGCCGCCCGCTACATGAGGAGTGATGTGTGTGTGCGGCGTGGTGTTGTTGAGCTGAGTGTTCGGTAATTGGCGCTTGGAACTGGAAACACTCACGGAGAGATCAGCGTTTTATTGCTGCGATTTGCGGCAAAGTGTGCAGAGGCTCTACATAAGAAGTGTACATGTATATGTTCTGTGTTTTCGTCTAAATTAAGGAAGTTGTGGAAGTTCAAATTGTGCTGCGGACTCCTAATTGCATAAAATTGGAACTGGAAACACTCATGGAGAGGTCAGCGTTTTATTGCTGCGCTTTGCGGCAAAGTGTGCTAGGGCTCTACATCAGAAGTGTATGTACGTTCTGAATTAAGGTTTCACGGCAGTTCTTGTCAAATTGTGCTGTTGCAAAGTCCTAATTGTATAAAACTGGAGAGATCAACGTTTTATTACTGCAATTTGCGGGAAAGTGCGCTGAGTTGACGCTAGTTAGAATTGTATATTTTCAGTATTCTGGTCTAAATAGATATGAGGTATCACCACAGTTATTGTCAAATTGTGCTTCTAATTACTGCATTTCTATCAAATGCCCACTGAAATCATTGGACAAAGTATACTATGTAGACATTGTATGCATGTTTAGCATTCTGGTCGGAATCAAATTTTCACAGCACTTCTTGTCAAATTGTATGGCAAGTGCTTAATTGCAGCCAAAAAAGCTTGACTGGGTGCCAAAGTGCTTTAATTGTACATTGTCTGTGTAGCCACTGTATTGCTTTCCTGCAATTTTATCAAACATGTGCCAAATAATGTCTTTACTGAAATCATTTGACTTGCTGTTCTAGACCCGTTTGACCTTGCCCTTGCCCACTCCACCCACACAGAAGTATAATGAGAGCTTAGCAGGCAGTTAACGATCATTGCAGAGTCGTTACAAGGCTTCAAAGAGCTTTGCAACATCAAACGCAATCCATGCGTGAACTAAGGCTTTCTATATTGACTCTCTTGCATACTAAAACACCACATTTTGTTTGACTCTTACCCCACAAAAGTTAATGACTTGGCTTACTTCTTTCTGTATTGAATGAGATTTGTCCACATTTTATAGCCTCTGCTTTCCTTTATAACTGTAAGTCACAAGCCTGCCAGTCCATATAACATTAACAAGTCATAAAGATTTCATGGCTGCATGTATGTAGAATTTAGAAAAGTTTAGAATAAGGTTGTGATACATAACTTTGGTCTCTATAGATGTAGATTCAGACCACACCAATCAATTTCTTGTGTCTCAGAGATTTTTTTCCAGTACAAAATGAGTAAGAACTTAGAAGCCAACATAATAAGTGGACTAAGTACAAAATGTGTACATCAAAGTATAGGCACAGGCTTTCTCCTCAGGCTCTTCCAGTTCAGTATGTTTTTTTTTAAATTCAAGAACCAACAAGTTGCTATAGAGTGGCCCGTCCTTGGCTTCGTGGTGTGTATCCAGGCAGAACTGCCACCACTGCACATTTATCATGATCAATACTCCACACAAAATTCCAACACTGTCTAATACAAAACTTTTGTCTCTAGATCCTTGGTGCTCTGACATATTAAAAAACACAAAGAGGAAGAAGCTACATTGTACAATGTAGCATAACTGAAACAGAGGGCTTGGAGGAAAACTTGAATTCTAGTTATTATATTCATCCCCTGAAACAGTGTGCATTATAGCGAGACTAAGTACATTGTGTAGTACATTCAAGTTTAGGCACAGACTCAAGTTTTTCTCAGACTCCAAACCTAGCATTTAATCTTAAAACTAGAACCAACAAGTTGCTATAGAGTGGCCTGTCCTTGGCTTAGTGGTGCGTATGCAGGCAGAACTGCTACCACTGCAGATTTATCTTGATCAATACTCACACAAAATTGCAACCCTGTTCCTTTATGGTGGGGATAGATCACAGCCAGGGCGACAAGCTGTGAATGTAAACTACTGTAGATGGTCTTCCTCAGCAGGGTTTAGATCAGGGCTGTTTCCAGCTTTTTAATCCACAGACTGTATGAGGAAATGCTTTAATAGCCTTTCTTGCAAACAAGACTTTTATACTTTGAATAACTTGTGTTAATTGGTAGAGAAGGTAATCAACCGATATGATGATGATCCACTGTTTTCTGCGGCTCAGAGGTTGTGGAAACAACCCCTGGCTACATTCAGTCTTTCTTCAACAGATATGATTTATGCAAATGAGGTCTTTATCTGCCTGTGGGCTAGAATTTAAAAATGAGACCACCATCGCCATGGCAACGTCTTTGTACGTTGCCAATCTTTTTTTCTCTGTCCCACTCACTGTTTGGGAGCCAATGTTGTTAATTTTTGTTGTTATATCTGTCATTTTGAGCTTACGAAAGTTTCTTCTTCTTTTCTTCCCTGACAGTTTGGCAGAGCTCCGGTGACTGGGCCAGCGGAGTGGACTATGGGTTCTACGACTCGGAGGGAGCGTTCGATGCAGAGGGAGGGGGCGTGGCGGCGGAGGCCGTGGATGACTACGCCGTCATTGCCAACGCAGACACACTGGTGAGTGGAGATTTGATTCTGTGTAATATGTTTACTATTTGTGTACAAGATGGCTGGGCCATGTACAAAGAAGACACAGACTCCATAGTTTGAAATGCCTACCACTAGCACTAGAAGTTCTACAACTGGAGGCCATAAGGAACAGTAGCTTTGAACCATGCTACCTTGCAATTCCATGATAAGAGAAGCATTATTAGGAACTGGCATCTGTCCTGAGCATTTCTTCAAGTACAATGTCACAGTAGCTTTTTGGCACAGAAGTTGCACAGGTAAACCCACAGTCTGCTATAGCAATTTGGCACAAAGTTTGTATTGGTTGTTTGGTCAGTCAGCAGAGAGAAGGTTATGGTAACAAGGAGAAGGCTTTAGTTCTATAAGATCTGGGATCTAAAATTTATGATGCTGGGTTTTGGCAGTCGGATCCTTGTTAGAGATAATCATCAGCAAAGTAGATCATCTAATGAGCCCTGCAGCCTTACAGGTGGATTATTCAGAGAACTATGGGATCTTGAGTGAGCCAAGACTTTTAAAGGAGTCACCAGTTAGAATGAGATAAGGATCAGCAATAACAAACAGTGGAGATTAGCTTAATGAGCCATGTCATGACATGGTGATTAGCCAGGTCCCTATGGGGTCTTTACTGTGCCAAGAAGACACTAACAAGGCAGAAAAAATTAAGTGATGATGAACAGGGTTCCCTAATCAGGGCTACTGTCTTGACAGGTAGAATTACTTAGGCTCCTAAGGGGTCTTCATTGTGTTAACTTTTAAGCTAGGAAGATTCTTGCAAGACAAAGATAAGAATCAGCAATGATTAACAGTGTAAACCAAGGAGATATTTCTGTGTTGACAGGTGGATTATTTATGCATCTATGGGGCCATGGCTGTGCCAGAATTTCAGGGAAACACTCAGAAATAACAATCAGCAATGATGAAAAGGGTAAACTAATGAGCTTTCCTGTACTGACATGTAGATTAGGTAGGCCCCTAAGAGTCTTGATTGTGCCAAGTTTGAAAGAGGATCCTTGCAAGACAAAGATACAATGTAAGAATCTGCCATGATGAACGATGTAGAACTAATGAACCTTTCTGTTACATCTACGGGGCCTTGGCTGTGCCAAAACTTCAGGGAACACCCAGAGTAAAGATAGCAATCGGCGATGATGAAAAGGGTAAACTAATTAGCTTTCCTGTCATGACAGGTGGATTATATAGGAGTCTATGGGTCCTTGGCTGAGCCAAAACTTTAGGAGGCCATAAGGAACAGTAGAGATAACGTTGCAGTAGAGATAACGTTGACAATTGATGATGATTAAGAGTGTAAGCTATTATGTAAGCCATTTCTGAGCTGACAGCTGGATTATTTAGGAATCTACAGAGATAACAATTGGTGATGATGACCAGTGTAAGCTAATGAGTTTTACTGTCATGACAGGTGGATTATTTCGGGGATCTATGAATCCTTGGTTGTGCCAAAACTTTTGGGAAACACAAGCAACAGGTCAAGGTACAGATAACAGCCGGCAATGATGAACAGTGTAAGCTAATGAGCCTTCCTGTCATGACAGGTGGATTATTTGGGGGCCTATGGGCCCTTGGCTGTGCCAAAACTACTCTATAATACGTAGTCTGCCAATTCTGATGATATCTAAGACATCTGTAAGGCAAGACTTAACGTTAACAGATCAAAAACCACAATCAAAAACCTTCTGTAATGACAGGTGGATTAATTAGAAATCTATGGGGCCTTGGCTGTGCCAAGAATCAAGAGAATGTTTTCAACACCTTGTCATCAGTAGTAACTTTTTCTTGAAGAGCAGTCTTTAGCTCGTAAGAATTTCCTATTTGTTTCATCATTGCTCAGGAAGAGCTCCTCAATGAGGAGCATCACTGATTTCAACACCTTTTCATTAGTAGTAACTTTTCTTGAAGAGCAGTCTTTAGCTCATAAGAATCTCCTATTTGTTTCATCATTGCTCAGGAAGAGCTCCTCACTGAGGCGGCACAGACATTGAACTGCCTGACTTTTCCTGGCATCATTTAGCAGTTGACTCCCTGTCCAGAGTTTTCCTCTAACATCTGTAAGATAAACAGAGAACTGCATCTAAAGGTATGCTTGGCCCAGAATCAAATAATACAGTTATGTTAGCCTTAGGGACAGTTGTACACATTCGGGACCTCTTAATGTTCAAACAAGGTGTGTTTATTCAGTACAGCAGGTCCAGCTGTTGGCCTACTTCCATCTTTCCTCTAGACCTTTCTCATTGGACTGGCAGAGTCTCTCAGGGATGGACTCGAAGGAATCTGAGGGGGTAAAAATAGAGAAAAAAATTAACAGAGGTTTTGAAAAGTTGCATAGGCTTTGACAATATGGAAATAACAGAAACTTGCACCATCAGTACCTTGAGGACAATATTCTCAATATTCACTTCCCTGATTGTCATCTTTATTGAATATGTTACAAGGCAATTGCTAATGAAACCATCTCCTTGCCAAGTCACTGTGCAAAAGGTAAGAAGAGCCCCCATATTACATGTACATGTAGCAGCTCTGACAGGAAGGCAGACCTGTCTGCACCCAGGCTATTCATCAGTATCATCACCTGCTGTAAGTGAAGCCTGAGCTCAGGGAACAGTCTGTCTGAAAGCTTCCCCACTGGGCTCAGGCAGGGAACAGCTTTAGATTATTTTCCGTCCCATTCCCTAATTTTTTGTAAGCCCCGTTTGTTGATTTTCATCGTTAAATCTGTCATTTTCAGCTTACAAAAAATACATGGCCTTCCATGTCATATCATGAAGTTAAAATTTTTTGGACGGACAGGGTGAAATTTTCGGTCTGTGCCAAGAAGCAAATTTGCAACCCAGGACAGAAGGATGGGTCCTGGAGACAGCCCTGATCTAAAGTTACAATTGTAGCAGCTCTGACAGTATGACAGACCTGTCTGCATGCAGGCTATCCATCAGTATCATCACCTCCTACAGGTGAACCTCTGGGCTCAGGGAACAGTCTGCCTGGAAGCCTTCCCACTGGGCTGGTGACAACAGACCGGGGTGGGGATGACAAAAAGCAGTCTGTTCTCATGGCTGTTAGTTTCCACCACTTTGTCTGGGTCTGAATAGCGATTGACCCTGGCCTTACCCCTACTCTTTTTGTTTCAAGAACTTGAAGAAGTCTGGCTGGATCCTAATTTCCTTAACCTGCTCAAGTTGTGGCTTTATGGCTTGCAATGTCCTAGGTGTATACAAAGGACAGTCACTGTAACTTCTGAGGTTGAATCCCTCTCAATTCATCATTTCAAGTCATCACCTCTTGCAGCTAATTGTGGATCCGAAATAAAGTCAAGTCAGGTGAAGCAGAGAGCTCATGATCAGGGAACAGTCTGCCTGGAAGCTTCCCCACTGTGCAGGTGACAACAGACTAGGGTGGGGATGACAAAAACAGTCTGCTCTCATGCTGTTTAGTTTTCACCGCTTTGTCTGTGTCTGAAAAGCGATTTACCCTGACTTTCTCCCTACTCTTTTTGTTCCAAGAAGTCTGGCTGGTTCTTAATGCCTTTAACCTGTTCAAGATGTAGGTTTGATATGGGCTTGCAATATTCTAGGTGTATCTGAAGGACTGTTTCTTATACCCGTTTTTGTGGATATGAGATTTTGCAACAAGATGCTAACCTGTACCTTGACAATGTTGTCCACAGGATTTCTATCCGCTAGTTTACAGTGTACAAAAATTGCTTTTTTGATTGAAACTTCCCCCTGGACTGGGGTGGGGATGACGTTCTTATTACCTCCATAAAAAATGGAGATATAGTTTGTACTCTGTTTGAGTGTGCGTCTATGTGTGCATATAGCATACATGAATACAAGACAAGATTTTGACGGTGAAAAATCAGTGTGCAGACAAGTTAGATCCTTCCCCACTGGGCTGCTGACAGAGGATGGGGTGGAGATGACAAAAACAGTCTGCTCTCATAATGCTGCTAGTTTCCACCACTTTGGCCTTTGGCTGGCTCTGAATGATAACAGCCAGTCTACTGATTGACCCTGACTCACCTTCTACTTACTTTAACTTAAGGTCTTTGGAGGGCTCTGACTCCCTTTAAAGCGGGTGTGCTGGCTGGTGTTGAGATGAATATGATATCCTCTCGAAAGGGTAATGCAACTCTACTAAAAATGTGTTGGAGAGGACTTGCATGCCTTGTAGAAAGGAAAGAAAATTTTAAACTGAAAGCAGAATATTCTGAGAACCTCAAGGTGTGCCCTAAATTTGTGGACAAGTTCTTTTCGGCTACTTTTTAGCAGCAAACTGTCCTTTCGGTTTTGGGAATTTTCAGATATTTCCTTTTTACATTTGTATACAGTATGTACCTAATGCATATAGACATCATACTTTAAAAGTTTTTGCTGTGTCAATACATTTCTCTGTAAGGTGTGTCCTGAATTTGGGTTGATGTTTTGGAAGTTGTCAGTGACAAGGGAAACCAGGCCTGACTTGTTTCTTACAGTTCCTGAAAAGTGATCTACATGATATGTGTGGGAAGGGCCATGTCCATCACAGGAAAGACTTAAAGACGAATTGATGGATGTCTTGGGAACTTGAGACCTTTGCATGGCACTCAAGTCTTCCAACATGGGGTTAAGTAATGGCCAAAGGTCAAACGGAGGGTAGAAGGTCGTGAACTTGTTCTGAGCAAGTGCAAAGTTGCAGGAAGCCCAGGCCACATACTGGCACGCAAACTTGCTTCTAGGCCACACCAGTTTCTTTTCCTGGATCTCAGACATTTTGAAAAACAGATCCAGAGAAAAAAAGGCAAGAGTTAAAAAAAAAACTGAGGAAAACAGAGAGTTTGGAGCCAACCTTGAATCTGAGTGTAACGTTGTATTCACTGGTCAAATGGAGGGTAGAAAGTGCAAAGTTGCAGGAAGCTCAGGCCACATATACTGGCACGCAAACTTGGTTCTAGGCCACACCAGTTTATTTTCTTGCTTCTCAGACATTTTGGAATAAAAACCTAGAGAAAAAAAAAGTCAAGAGGAAAACAGAGAGTTATGAGCAAAGCTTGAATCTGAGTATATATTCACTTTGTGCAGCTAATATTCCAGTTCAGCATCATTTTTTTTCTAAATCCAAGATCTAACAAATCCAATTGTAGAAGCCTAACTTTGAATCTCAAAAATTTCTTCTCTGTTGCAAAAGATGATATCCCCTCTAACAGCCTTCAAACAAGTTGCATATTTTGACCATGGAGAAAACTACATGGAAGGGATTGTGCTCTCCTTATTCTGTATAATTTGACAATTTCATAACTCTTATAGATCTTTTAAACCAAAATTGAAAGTCCGGGTGCCCAGATGCACATACAGTTACTGTGTAGAATGTTTGGCCAGTAGATGTCTGCAGGCAAAAGTGCTGAATGTAGGAAACTTTAGCTATGGCCTAGCCTGAATTCAATCAAGCCTCCTGTGACCGCTCGCCGCCCTGTAACCGCCTGGCAACCCGCGGGGAGGGGAGAGAAACCCCCGGACAGCTGGAGTTTGCGTTATACAGACTAGCTATGGCAAATCTCATGGTCACAAACCCTGGGTAAGATTTACCCAATGATTGGCATGTCATGTTGATAAAGGTTAGACATACAGGATGACATATGAATATGATATCCTCTCAGAAGGGTTGCAGCTCTACATGTTGTCTGCAGGCAAAAGTGCTAAATGTAGGAAACTTTAGCTACCTGTATGGCTGATCTCCTGATCACAAACCCTTGGTTAGATTTACCCAATGATTGGCGTATCACACAGTGTGAGACCCTGTAGGTTACTGATTAGATTGGAGTCAGTAAGATTGGGGTAAATTTGAAACATCTTGTAGACAATGGTGAGAAGCCACCATCACTCAGGTTTGCTGGACTGTTGCCAAGTGTGCTGATATTTCTTTGTGACTGTTAACAGGGCTTGAAATACTGGAAGCACACAATAATCAGATACATGCACATCCGTGCACCCAAAATTGTATCTGTGCACCTAGGTTTTGACTGGGTGCACCAGTACTAAGTATTTGTGTATCATTAGGTAACGTCTACAATGTACTTCACATAATTTCACCAGGATAATTCCATACGTCCAAACAGATCTTCAACCCAACATCCCCCAGTATAATTGCAGTCCTGTATGTCTAAACTGTGCATACCTGGCGGGGGCTTCACTAGAGATCTCTCAAGCGCACTGTTTTTCAAAGTGGCGGATTTATGTAACCTGGCAGATTAATATTATGTTAATGGAGGTTACATAAAGGTATCATAAGTGTACAAGTGTCAGAAAAAATAAAAAAGTTGATTGTTGTCTTACATTTTGAAGATTTTCAAAATAAGCTATCATTTTAGACCCCAATACTGAAGAGAGGAAGTAAGGTTTGTGCCATTGTTTTGCTGACATCATTGTGCACCTATTCAGAAAAATGAATTTGAAGCCCTGCTGTAACAATTATCATATGGTCTTACTCTCAGTCCTGTTTTTCAAGTTAAAAGATGTGGTTCTAATTTTATATTTCACAGGGTTTGTGACATTTAAACCCACTCAATTACCCAGTCTAGACTTGTGAAGTTTGACATGTGTCCAAGTCTTGATAATACTGTCACATGGCCTGTCTTTAATATCTAGTCAAAACATGAGTTTTAATGTTGGTCCATTCATGATTCAACACTTCACTAAACGTACTTATAATTGGTTCCAGATTTTATATCATTTAGAGAAAAAGCCACGTAAACATGCTTGATTATCTGGTATAGACTACAAAGTTTTGACTTTGGGCCAACTCTTCAACTAACCCTTGACATGTCTTTGTCCATTTCTCAGTTAGTGTTCCAATTAAACTCTTATCTAGACTCTACAAGGACTTTAAAGTGCCATGTGAAGTTTCCTAATTGTCTGGTTTCGACATTAGAAGTTTGACACTCATCCAAATTCAGCTTTAAGTCTCAACATGTTTTTCTCTTCTTCAAAGAAACTCGCTCTTGATCTAATTCTGGAGGGATGTTGCCTTGTAAATTGGCTGAGTTTGTTTTGTCTATTCCTGCTCTCTTATTTTGACATTGGTCCAGCTTTCATTTTAACTCATGGAGAAATGATTTCCGTCTTACACAGTCATGTGCACTCATGAATTTTGCAGGAATATTGCCACAAAAACCTTCTAACTATATAATTGGGTCTATGCTGAAGAATCAGTTTTGAGTTTGGTCCAACTTCAGTTCAACTACTAGTATTGACATTGTCTTTCTCTAGTTTAGAATAAGTTGATCTCATAGCCACTCAGCCATGCATTCAATGCCACAAATAACTTCTCCTGTTACTGTAACTCCTTCCAAATCTTAATCATACATAAATCTAGCAGGATTAATTAGAATTACTTGAAAACTATCTGGTGATTGCCATATAGTGCCACTGAGTTATAAGACATATAATCATTATGGTCTAGAGTCCAGGCTAGCTACATTTTTTGAAAGTCTTCCGAAAAAGGTGCCATACCTCTCATGCAAATTTTTCAGATATGACGGGAAACTACTAGTCCAATATCTGGGATGGACTTCTGATTTTTGACATCTGTCTGATTCATGGTCATACCATTGATCTTTACCTCCTGTAACTCCTTCCAAATCTCAATCACACATCAATCAAGATTCTGAAGGATTAATCATTGAATGGTCTATAGAATTACGTGAAAACTATCTGGCGCAGACATCTCCAGTTTTGACATCCGTCCAACTCCCAGTTTAACTCCTGACTTGTTTTTTTCTCCTTTCCACCCCTAGGCATGTATCAATTTGCTCCCCTCAAGCAAAGTGTTCCACAAAAACACCTGCGTGTCTGACACCTCACTGCAGGGTAGGGCCTTGGGCTGGGTTCTCGCCAACATTTTGGTAGTTAAATTTAGTAGGAGGTTTACCATGGCAAGAATAACTCTCTTGATGGTTTGTAGGAAAAGTTTGAAAAATGGAACATGCAGATTATTCCACATAAACACATGCGTGTCTGAAACCCTACTGCAGGTCAGGGCAGCAGATAGATCCCTGCGCTGAGATCTTGCCAACATTTTGGTAGTTAAATTTAGGAGGAGTTATGCCATGGCAAGAACAACTGTGTTGACAGTTTTTAGGAAAAGTTGTGAAAATAAGTATTTATTGATTGGCTGATCGATCGATTGATTAGTTGGTTGGTTGGTTGATTTAAATAAATCACAGTTGTTTGTTTCTTTGGAGTAAGGATATCTCTGATTTTGTCAGTTATGCAGGGCAAGGCACTAAATAAATGCCTTTGCTGGATTCTCGCCAATCTGGTAGTTAAATTCAGTAGGAGGCTGACCGTGTGGCATGAACAACTGTGTTGATGGTGTGTAGGCAAAAGTCTGAAAAATGGAATTTGCAGAGTATTGTTTTACCTTTGAAGGACAACTTGAAAAGGATTATATTTTCATGATTTTATTAATGTTGTTGGTAATAGACATGCCTTGGCCAAGGGCTGTCATAATTTTAGCCGGGAATTCCTCCTTATTATTCTATTCCTTCATCTAGTTGAATTATGTTTCGCCAACGAAACATATTGTTTTTGTCAGGTTTCTTCTCCTTCTCCTTCTTCTTCTCCTTCTCCTTCTTCTCCTGTCAAATCTTCAAATCGCTTCTTCTCGGTCGTCCGTCGACCAAATAAGCTGAAATTTGGTATGCAGGTAGAGTACGTGTATACCCCTAGACCCTTTTTAAATTTTTTTGATATGATTTTAGAATGATTTTATGGAGGTTTTTTGGTCATTTTCAGACAAAAGTCGCACATTATGGCCTCCAGTGCCGTGGTGTTGAAACCTGAGGACCTGAAATTTGGTTTAGTTGTGCATTGGATATTTACACAAAGGACCCCATTATTTTTTTGGGCATACACTACTTCAAAATGATTTATTTTGCAATTTTTTGATGCAATTTTTGGTTATTTTCTGTCGGGGCCAGCAAGAACTAGGTCATACTGTAACAACTTAAAACAAAGCAGATGTCAGGGGGTACCTATACTAATGGTATTACAGAAAGTTATATGTACCTTATGTTACGTGGTACGGATGTTATATTTGAGATGTAGGTACCTATAGGAAATGTGACTACACCTGACTATTACTTATGCTAATGAGGACCTAATTCGCATAATGTATGCATAAAGTTGTATGTGCCTTACCGTAAATGCTGCGGATGTCATCTTTGACATGTAGGTACCTTTAGGAAAGGCGAACACACCAGGCCATAAATTATGCTAATGAGGACCTACTTTGCATAATCGATGCATGAAGTTGTATGTCCCTTACCGTAAAAGCTGCGGATGTCATCTTTGAGGTGTAGGTACCTTTAGGAAAGGCGAACACACCTGGCCATAAATTATGCTAATGAGGACCTCATTTGCATGATTTATGCGTAAACTTGTAATTCCCTTACCGGAAAAGCTGCAGATGTCAGATTTGACATGTACGTACCGTTAGCAAAGGTGATCACACCTGGCCATGAATTATGCTAATGAGGACCTCATTTGCATAATTCGCGCATAAACTTGTATTTCCCTTACCGTTACAACATGTAGGTACATGTAGGAAAGGTGAAAGCACCTGGACATAACTTATGCTCATGAGGACCTCATTTGCATAAATTATGCAGAAACTTGGATTTGCCCAGGAGTTATTTTGGGACAGCCCACTTCTTGCATGAGGAGTATGGGCGAAACATCCTGAATTTGCTCTTAAAGCAAATGACGGCCAGTCTAGTTCAGAGTTACTTTTGTAACAAAATAGCAAGGCACTGAAATGTCCCCTTTGGCATTTCGAGTTTCATCAGGCTCCTCTAGGGGGTCTTATGCACTTTACTATGACCATGACCTACTGGGTCTTGGGTGCCATTTACTTCCAATGTTGTCATTGCACAGCAAGACACTGCATAGAACATGCTAAAACATCATCTTTCGCATTTCAAAGAAATTCCATTTTCATCAGGTTCCTACTGGGGTCTTATAAGCACTTTATTGTGACCCTGACCTATGGGGTCTTGGGTGCAATTTGGCACCAGTGGTGTCATTGCACAGCAAGATGAGAGTCTAATGGTGTGTAGCCGTCCTTATCGAAAACTAATGACAGACAAGCCTTGGGGGACCACGGCTCACATGACCTTGAAGTAATTTGTTTCACCTTGAGATGGTATCAGCTTGCATAAAAGTGTGTCAGGGGAGAAAGGCGAAGAGAGATGTTGAGATTGTGTTAACACTGTTTCAGGTACAGTGTATCATTGAGCAGGGCATGCCATGCATGCATTGATGTCAGTCAGTGTAACTTATTGCTTCCAAAGACACTGGCACTTTAGAATTAGCCTGGGTACCAGACCAGCCTTTTTAGCTTTACTCTGCTCTCTCAGTTGCTTAATATGTAGCCCAAAATGGCAGCAACTGAAAGAGAGGAGTAAAGCTAGAAAGACTGCCACCCAGGCTACTTTAGAATGTCTTAAAATAACCAGAATATCACTTTTAGAAAAAAGGTTCCAAAATGAAACAAACTTTGCAGTAGCTTCCCATTACAATATGTGATATTCATTGATTCACAAATAAGTAAGAACAAATCTTCATCAACTGAGGTGAAGCATGATGCTTTTCAAGTAGTGCCATGTGGCTTCACTAGGCTCATGTTTAGCCAAACACATACGGCCATCCCTACTCTTCTAGATAAGTGTGTTGGGTTCTCTTACATGCAGAGGTTTGATACCTGAAGCTCTTCCATAGACATGGCCACTGAAATACCCTAGATGTTGGAAAATGATTTTCTAATTTTGAAGGTGAACGCCGTTACATTTAGAATTGCAGTTTTTGCCCGCAATTCAGCAAAATGACCTGCTAGTGACCCAAGATTTGAATACAAATTGGTCGAGCCGAATAGAAGTGATTTTGGAGTGGCAAGCAATTTGGAGGGGATTACTATTTGCAAACCATGTTGTCCAAACTAGATGTGATGTGCATAAATTCTGGACAACATGGAAAGTGGAAAAGGTCAGATCCCATATTGGAACGGCTGAAAACATATAAACTACTTCAAACAAGTTCAGAAATAGATTTTTTGATAGCTAACTTTGAAGCTACATGTACATGCTAAAACAAATCAGCCTTCTGGAATTTGACTCTGGTAACTGAATCATATCATTCATAACATAGCGTGTCAGCATGTATTTTTGTGCCGGCTACAAAATTGTAGGCTTTTACCTTTTCCCGTCTGTAATTTCAAGATGGGCAGGAGGCCTTAAGAACTAAGTACTAGTAGTAAGTAATGGCAGGTTGAAGGTGGTAAATTCTTCCATGCTCTGTATGAAGGACACTTGTCCATTACTTGCAAAATTATTATCATCATTTCGTCGTTCGATAGTCGTATGTTGCATGCTGGAGTTGAACAAAATTTAGCTGTCTTGTTACTGAAAAGGCCCTCTTACGTGTCGGTGGTTAGTTCTGTCACGGCATGCTTGAAAACTCTATCGTATCAATCTTTATTATGGCCTATGAAGAATGTTGCCGTTCTGTTACAAAGAAGAACCCAGAAAGTCATCTTCCAGAAGGAAGAAATACCAAACTGAGAGACTGTAAAACTTGACAGCCATATCGATTGCTTTGGTTTAAATCTTGACACCAGCCCTGCACCTTGGTCCCATGACTCTAAACTTGACTCCAAGACTTAACCCTGTGCACAGGGAACCCCCATGGAATGTCCAGAATTCCTCAGGAAATAAGGAATTGTGTGGGAAGGAGTGGGGGGAGATCGGAAGTCTCAGGTTTAAGGAGATCTTGAAAGTGCAATCTTATCTACCCCAATCCTGTCTCAATCACATTTTGCCTCCAAAGGTCTTACCAACACCTTCAACATGCATTAGTCCACTCTAATACTTGAGATACTGAGTTCGAATCTGGGGTTCCCTGATTTGTCCCGTTGACGTTGTGCCCTTAGGAAAGGCACTTTACACAAATTTCCTCACTTCACTCAGGTGTAAATGAGTACCTAGCTTCGGTTATGGACGTCCCTCGGATAGGACGTTAAATGGAGGTCCGGTGTTTGAGGAGAGCCACACCTCAAGCACGTTAAAGAACCCACCGCACTTATCGAAAAGAGTAGGGGTCCTTCCCGGTGTGCGTGGTTCAAAACCTACAGTCCTATGGCCGCACATGGGGCAATGGTCGTATTGAGGTCACCTGCGCGCCTGAACGGCAGTCGCTACAGACCCTTGCGATCTAGCTCCGCCAATGTGCGCTCCTCGCAATTCAGCCCCTGGCTGCGAAGAGAGAGTATTCGGCCTACCCAATAACTTGCTACCAAATTGTCAGCTCTAGAATTTAAGAAATAAGACATCGTCAGTAAAGTCATCTTCAAGATTTGTTAAGTCACAATTACTATTGAATTAGAATTGCCAACCCTTGATGATGACTCATGAGCTCAAAATAACCACCTGGAATTTGCAGAAAAGTTTATTAAGTTGCTAAGAAAAAAATACAAGCAACTTTTAGTATGGCAGTTATTAAGGGGGGGGGGGGCTGCATGCCATTTTACATAGAGGGCAATGAGCCAATTTCAGTACACATAATTCGTAGCTGGACAAATTTGATGTAGAGTGCAATCAGTGCAATCTACATACGGACTGTAATGGGCATCTAAATTTAGTGTAAAGCGACTGATTCGAAGTAATGTAAAAGTATTTTGAGCCCTGATAAGTCAGTACTTACATGTACACACACCCTTCCCCTAACATCCCCTTACTACTTCATCAACTCCTGCAGGTTCAGAGCTGGAAAGTGCAATCTTACAGCCAGTTTAATCTTCCCGATAGGCCACAGCAAGCAAATTATATGGAGGACATCGAAGCATTGAATGATTTTCGGCTGATTTAGAAAAAAAAAGTTTTCTCCTCTCTGGCACTGGTCCACTTGACAACTTAGAAAATACCAAAATGGGAAATTATGTTTTGTGGTAGCTTTGTTTTGAGTGTGCTTGTATGAACAGAAGTGACACTAGTGAGGTAGCCATGAGGTAAAACTAATTGGTACCCTTAATGAGTGTGGTTGTTGAGATACTATAGCCAGTATAGGCAACCACACTATTGCCATAAGACTAGCTAGAGGTGGCCCAACAGATACCATGTTTTGTTGCTTCAATTCTTGTTAAAGCATTTATGGTCTCTGTTTTGAAATTTCCTTTTTAAGTCCATCTTGGTTTCTTTTTTGTGCTCTCACATCAAATTTAAAGGCTGCATGCAGGTGATGTCATCCATAACAATCACTTGCTGGGGCCTTATTACTAGTATTGCTCTCCCAACACATGAGAAACTGATTTCAGCAATTTCCTAGGCAGTTTAAGTCTGTCTGGACATGGGCCTGATACCCTATTTGTCTACCCTGTCAGTTCCGGGTGTCATGACGATTAATCCAATTTATATAGAGAGGCATTTATGGTAAACATTATTATTTTGAAATTTCATTTCCTTTGGCCCATCTTGTTTATTTTGCACTATTGCATTAGAATTGGAGACTAGTAGTAGTACTACAGGGGATGTCACCCACAAAATTTACATGCTTCAGCCTCAATGCCCTCCCAGCACATGAGAAACTGATTTCTGTAATTTCCTAGGCAGTAAAATCCACCCTATTCTGTCCCGACATGGTCTCCATCATGGCCTGACACCCTATCTATCCGCTCTGTCAGCTCAGGGTGTCCGGGGTGCAAATCTTCGGAGCCTGCAAATGACCTTGGGCCCAAATAGAACATTCCAAGGTCACAGTCTGTACTTCCCGGTGGAAGTGATAGCTTAATGGTTTAGAGGTTGTCATGACGATTAAAGCAGGGGCCATGAGAAAAGTTTCAAATTTTGGGAAGTTTAAAAGAGACAAAACAGCAAGTATGATTTTACCACAAAGATATGTTACTACAGTATCTTGTCCTAACTGTGCCTAAAACTTCATTACACAAAACTAGCTTAACTTTATAGGTATTATTGAATTTAAAAGTAAAATTTAAGGATATTCGGCCTAGGTTGATACAAAACATTTCAATTTTTTTTTTCAAGTCCCAAAAACGTGAAGAAATGGGAGTTTTTGTCCAACATTTCAATCAAAAATCTTATACTGTAGATAGAGGAACAGTTGCTGTTCAATTGTCAACACTTACCTTTAAGTTACTTTTCACATCTTGTTAGGACTTAATCAGCCTCTAAAAGGGTAAACTGAAGCTTTAAAACAGATGTTTGACTTCCAATGTCTGTAATTTGTCTGATGTTGAGTAGACTTTTGTGATCAATCTTGATGAAACTTAACCATTTCCATCTTTCCACTTATACTGTAATACTACATAATGGGGTAACTGCCATTTTTAGCATTACATATCTTATTATCAAGTTTAACCTTTCATGAAATATCACAGTGCATTATATGAACCAATTCCACTGCTTTTAAAGTTACATAAGGGGCTGGTAACAGCCATATGGCATCATTTCTTATTGAATTATATAAGGGAACATTTCAGAAAATATCACGATGTATAATAGTATTAAGTTGATAGGAACTGGCTCAAGAGAGATCTATACCAAAGATTATATTCAAGTGGTTTTGTGGCAGCATAAGCTCCACTTCATTTTGATAGATAACATTTAAAACATCAAAAGATATGTAGTAATCCTGCAAGAGCTTCAAAACAGGTTTGGCTTTTCATGTGACAGATTCTTAAGACACTTACTGTAAATGCAGAAAAGTTTGCAGTGTTTTTATGTTTGCAGTTTTTGCGGTGAACTCTTTACTGCAAACTTAAAACCACCGTGAAAAGCCATTCTATTGTGTGACTGTAAAGCTACCATTATTTCATACACAAACTCAAAACCACAGCGAACACTCCATTTTCTCCCTACCGCGAAATTAAATCCCCACAAACATTTCTGCATTTACTGTACTTAGGCTTCTTGCCAGTCGTGCCACCTGCATCCCTCCTTCCACCCACAGTCTGGTTTCTGCTGCCTACGCACAAGTCAACGTCTGACCGTTTCCAAAATCATATCCAGTTGTTTGAGTAATTGCTTTTTGGCGTATCTTATTACCTGGATGTCTAATCTTCATCGACGTACGCACAAGTCAGATGTAAAAATATGTTACTGTTTTAATAGATAAAAGTGATGGACTCTGCTAACAAATTGTTGCAAGAAAAGAAGTGGTGATTCGAACCAATTATTGCTATGAAGTCTCTTTTGTCCTCTCTTTTTTGTAAATATATGATATTGTTTTGTGAAAGGATGAAAGAGACCATATATCTAAAGGCAGCTATAATAGTTTTACATGACGATACCATACTAAGTCACTTGATAAGAATTCAAACTTTCTGTAACAACACATTCTGGTTTCTGTTGCCTATATGCACAATGTTGGATGTCAAAACATGTTGCTGCAAGATTATGGTGATGGACTCGGCTGTCATGTTACAGTTGTAAGAAGGGGAATTTGATAAAGGCCTGGTATCCAAACCTATTATTGCTGTGGAGTCTCTTTTGTCCTCTCTGTAAAAATATACATTGTTTTGTGAGAGGATGAAAGAGAATTGGCAGGTGTATAATAGCTTTAGGTACCAGGCTAATCTAAGTATTTATATTGATAAGAGTTAAAAAGTTGTCTTGACACAATTCATGATGTTACCTAGCAACACAAAATGGAATTTTATGCTGTTGGGCCATGCCAATTTACTTCCTTGGTTCTCAGAATGTTTTGAATAGAATTTATCAAGATGAAAAAATGATAACAACAGAGGGCTGGGAGGGAAACTCGTATCTGACTATATACATGTATTCACTACTGAAATTGTGTATATCAGGGTTGATCATTCATTTTTAGCATATTCTTCTGAAAACCAACAATTTGAAATTGAATTTGTTTCTTTTCCTGAAAGAGGATAGAATAATATTTTATCTGAAGTTTGGGCATGATCATTTTTTATCAAATGTCATCAAATGAATGTCGTGAATTTATCTGAAATAAAAAGAATAATCTTTCTGAACCCTGAAAAGTTAGTATTTTTCTTGTACATTAGGAAAATCTAAATCACCCATCTGCAAATGTTCTGGTTGAGTTCAGATTTCTGATGTAAAGTTACACCACAGGGCACCTTGTTTCTTGGTCACAATTGTGTCTAGACTTTGACAGACACCCTAGATATCCAAAGCTTCATGTCAATGTCTTCAAGATTTTGCCACAGATAACCAACCCAAGGCAACACAAAACCAAATCACCCATAACCACTGTTCTTCTGGGGTCATGTACAATGGACCACAAAATTAGTTCAAGCTGAAATCTCCACATGTGACTCAAACCTGTACAAACAAACCCTTGACCAGTCCCACATAATTTTCCTTCCCACTCATGTTGTTACAACAAGGACGGCTTTTGTTAAGAGAAGCATGAAAACTGATAGCTGAAGTTGTGGTGCTTTGGGTTTTGGCATTCTTGGAAAGAAGCCAGCAGGATGCAATGTGGAGGTCTCTCCTTCTGTTTTTCTTATAAGGCAAAATGAATGTGGTTTTCTGGTTGATATTTACAAATTCAGAAACTTCTCAGTTGGTTTTATATTTCTAGCCTCCTTTGCAGGCTCTGAAGCGGCTTTTTGGGGGGCTAAATAATACACTTTCTGCAGCCACCCCGTAACTATCAGCCATCCTGTAACTATCAGCCGCCTAGAGCCTGCACTATTTCGCTGCCTCAAAGCGAAATTAAAATCATGTTAGGGCGATTAACACAGAGGTGCGAATTTCCTGCCTATGGTAGACCGCACAATAAGAACAGTACACGCACCTCCCCCAGACAGTGCGCTGTCACTTCCCCGTGTGCATCAACCCGACAATTTTTTTGAGCGGTCAAAATGATTTTTTTCTTAAATACAGAAGTTTAAACTGACTTGTTCGACATTCTTTCGGCATGTCTGACGCCCTTGACAGGGCGGAGGGTGGAGCGCGCGGCGTATGGCGGTTTCCCCATCGGAGAGAAAAAGTTGGGCGATCCGAGCCGTGACAAGGCATTGATAGCTTCGTCGGCTTTAGCTACGGGCCATGGCAAATCAAGTTGCAATCAGATTTTGCCATCTATTGCCGATGAGCGAATATGATGGTCGTCATTTCACCCGTCCAGGCCCTCTTCTACTTGTTGTAGACTAGATAAGACAGTTTGTTCCGCTATCGTAGGTAAACAACATGCTGTATGTAAGTGAGCAGTCGCGCGTGCGGGCTAAGTTGTAACTGCTTGTCGCGGACATGCGAATTGCTCCTAACGTGATTTTAATTTCGCTTTGAGGCAGCGAAATAGCGCAGGCTCTAGGCGGCTGATAGTTACAGGATGGCTGATAGTTACGGGGTGGCTGCAGAAAGTGTATTATTTAGCCCCCCAAAAAGCCGCTTCAGAGCCTGCAACGGAGGCTATTATATTTCAACCTCAGTGGCAAGGTTGTGGAATATTGTTGTGGGCTTGTTTGTGTGTGTGTGTGTGGGGGGGGGGGTGAAGTCTGGCAAATCTGAAAAAAAAGTTTATAAAGCCCTATTGTCTAATACATTGTGTCACAAAAGATGTCAAATATAAACATGTTAAACTTTTCATTTGAGCTGTCCTTAGAAAGGGGGTCTTTCCTGTGATGCTCTGACCTTGAAACCTGACAGGTGGTACAAAGGGTGAAATATTACCAGGTCTTGCTGGGGTTCTACATTGTTTATTTACCTGTTTATACCCAAAACTTGCTTTGAATACAATTAGGGTCAGTTTGTGTCAGTGAGTTGGTTTGGGGTCAGGTAATTGATTGACCCTCTGTCCCATTATGAGATTTGTGGACCCCCTATAGAGACCAATGGGACAGAAGGGACTGGGGACAACTCACACCTGCAAGGCTAGCCTCTACCCTCAGGCCGCTGAAAAAAATTATAGAAGTTGGTCAAATAGACAGATATACAATGAAATCTTTACTGACACAACATAAGTACAGCGACTTTTGTAAGGCCTACTATATCTATACACATAAACAGTCAAGTGGATACA
This sequence comes from Branchiostoma lanceolatum, assembly GCF_035083965.1. Lineage (NCBI taxonomy): Eukaryota > Metazoa > Chordata > Leptocardii > Amphioxiformes > Branchiostomatidae > Branchiostoma > Branchiostoma lanceolatum. The sequence continues at coordinate 2,488,747 of NC_089732.1, read as the reverse complement.
CATGAATAGTATGGATGAATAGTATATATAAATGTGTATGAATATATGTATTAAAGCAGACTGTATTCCTTGGCTAGCTAACTCCATGGCATCTGTCTATCTGGCCAGTTTCTGCTATTTTACCAGCGACCTGTGGAGCCTGATAGAGGTTACTGCAAGGCTGCAACTGAGTCGTTCTGAGGAAATTTATGAAGTGGGGTGGCACAAACCTGATTGAATGGATGATATCCTCTTGATGCCCTAGATTTTGTACCAGAGTAGGGAACTGTTATTCTTACTTTCACTCTTGATAAATGGACACAAGGAACAACTCACACCTGCAACTCAGTTGTCCTGGGGAAATTTATTGGATAATGATGAACTTATGGGTGTCTGCTTGGGGGGGGGGCATCAACAATGATTTGTGCTAAATTCAGGAGGACTGCTACATGTATTATTCTAAATTCTGGAAGGCAATTATACAAAATTTGGTCACCGGGTCTATACAACTTACGGGGATATACGGATTACACAAAGTTAAGGCATGCAGGCCCTCACAGTCACTGATATATAAAGATTAATATATTATACATACACATGTATACTAGGGATCACCCAGTGGCCTAGGCTAAAAACCTGATCCAAAGCAAAGCTGCATTGCACAGCCAGCATCAGGCTTCACTTCAGTTGAGAATGACAAAAGAAGACAACATACAGAAGTTTATTTGAAGAAGTTTCAGTAGTCTACCCAGTAGGTAAAGACAAAAAAGAAGAAAACAACATACAGAAGTTTATTTGAAGAAGTTTCAGTATTCTACCCAGTAGATCTAGGTAAAAACAAAAGAAGAAGAAGGCAACATACAAAAATTTATTTGAAGAAGTTTCAGTATTCTCCCCAGTAGGTAAAGACAAAAGAAGAAGAGGACAACATACAGAAGTTTATTTGAAGAACTTTTAGTATTCTACCCAGTAGGTAAAGACAAAAGAAGAAGAAGACAACATACAGAAGTTTATTTGAAGAACTTTCAGTAAGCTACCCAGTAGGTAAAGACAAAAGAATAAGAAGACAGCATACAGAAGTTTATTTGAAGAACTTTCAGTATTCTACCCAGTAGGTAAAGACAAAAGAAGAAGAAAACAACATACAGAAGTTTATTTGAAGAAGTTTCAGTATTCTACCCAGTAGATCTAGGTAAAAACAAAAGAAGAAGAAGACAGCATACAGAAGTTTATTTGAAGAACTTTCAATAGTCTACCCAGTGGGTAAAGACAAAAGACGAAGAAGACAACATACAGAAGTTTATTTGAAGAACTTTCAGTATTCTCCCCAGTAGGTAAAGAATGCAGCCCCAGGGAAGTAAACCTCCATGTCGTGTTTATAAATTGTAAGCTGCTGTAACTACTACAAACACACTTGTCAGAGTTATGCAGTCACCTGGACAGGGATGTGTTTTTCTTTCTGCAACTCTGGTGTTTGCCTTAAACCGAGGAGCCTTCAAGTTTGACAGTCTTCCCTGTACAAACATGCTGAGACAGCAGGGAGATGTTGACTTAAGAAATGCAGTTTTGAGTTTAAGATGTTTACTCTAGACGGACATTTTTTAGTTCAAGGCATTCTTTTAGGAACTTAAGTGTGGAGTTTTGACTTTAAGATGTTTGCTCAAGGAACTCCAATGTAGTTTTGGGTTTAAGATATTGATAAAGGAAAACACTTGTGAGTTTAAGAATTTTATTAAGGACATTCAATGGAATTTTGAGTTTAAGATGTTGATTTAAGACATTTTAAGACTCATGGTGTTGACTCAATGAAAACAGTTTTGAGTTTAAGATGATCCCTGATCTTTTAAGATGTTAAGTAAGGAAGACCATTCTAAATTAATGATGTTGTCTTCCAACAGTTTTGAGTTGAAGTTATTTACTTTAGACAGTCAGTTTTGAGTTTAAAATGTTGACCTAAGACTGAGAGTTTTGAGTTAAAGATTCCTCTGAGGGTTGGGGTTGATGTCCTGCTGTGTTCTTAAGTGTGTAGATAAACATTGTCACGCTAAATTTGGAAAGTCAATTTCCCACCCAGTTTGATGTCTTTAAAAGATTTGAACCTGTTGGTGTATGGTCTTGGATTCAAAAGTTCCCGTTATTTGTGAAACAGTGCTTTATTTTGTTTATGATGTATATTGCCCAGTCAATTATAATTTCTTAATTATGAATGAGTAATAGATAAAGAAATTATACATGAGATCCCAAATGTCCAGTATGGTTCTAAGAAGCTTAAGATTGCTTAAGATCTGATCAAGTTTGATTTTGAAGTTTGGGCTTATAGAGAGGAGGTAGAAACAATGACTATCTTTTTTAGGTAATAGCCACAATATCATTTATGAATCTTTAGGGGGGTCCCTTCAGTTCATGATGTCATATATCACAAAAATTAACTTTGCAAATGGCCTGCCATTTCTTTCAACAGAAACCCTAAGTTGCCTGTGTTGTGTCTAGTGTTGTATTCGACTGTTAAATCCTGTTTTCTACTCCATTTCCTCACAGACCAAAACATGCCAGTCCAGCTTAACTCTAAACCCTGTATCAGCATTCAGTCAGGAACTGACTTAGCACTACAGTATTCAAAGCCTAGGAGGTGGCAAACTGTATTCTCAGACCAGCTAACTCCTCTGGCATGTTATCTGTCTATTTGGACAACTTCTGCTCTTAAATTTTCCAGCCTCCTCTGGAGCCTCATGGGAGAGGCTACGCAAAGGCCTTCAAGTCCTATAAGCACTACAGTATGCAAAGCCTAGGAGGTGGCAGACTATACTCCCTAACCAGCTAACTCCTCTGGCATGTTATCTGTCTATTTGGACAACTTCTACTCTTTCCAGCCTCCTCTGGAGCCTCATGGGAGAGGCTACGCAAAGGCCTTCAAGTCCTATAAGGCACGAACTTGCAATAAACTTCATTATTATAAGCACTACAGTATGCAAAGCCTTGGAGATGGCAAACTGTACTCCCCAACCAGCTAACTCCTCTGGCATGTTATCTGTCTATTTGGCAAATTTCTACTCTTTTCAGCCACATCTGGAGCCTGGTAGAGGCTATGAAAAGTCATTTCAAGTCCTACAAGACTTTGACTTGAAGGACTCTGACATCTTCTGATTACAAACATGCACAGGTTGAATGACTTGTGGAAGACACACTTAAGCACAGTGGGTTGAACTGAAGGCCACATTGTTGAAAACCTCTGCCGTTCCCATCTTATAAACATGCGTAGGTTGAAGGACTGATAACAGAAACACTCGAACAAGAATAAATGTAAGTCTAGCTAATTATGACGGCACAAATTTGTATTTCTTGTTCTAAAACTTTTTCCCTCAGACTGTTTTCTTGTTGATCTTCCAATTTGGTCAGCTGTATTTTCTTTTTAATCCAGGAACCTAGAAATCCAATCAGCACAGCGAAAAAGTCTCAACATTGAGTGACATTTCCTGATTTATAAACATTGTCAGGTTGAAGAACTTAGAATAAATACACTTAACAACATTGAGTCTATCTGAAGGACATATTGTTGAAAACCTACTTGTAAACATGCGTAGGTTGAAAAACTTTTGTTGCAAACCCTTGAGCACATTGAGTCAGAAGGTGCAAGGTGTTTCCTTTAATGTTGTGATTCTAAGACTTTCCCCTCATACTTTGTTGATCTTACAGCAGTTTGTAGCATTATAAATATAACTTATTTATATGAGAGAACCCAGAAATACAATTGGCACAGCTGAAAGGTCTCAAGATTGAAAAACTCTCTGACTGACATTTCCTGATTTATATTACAAACACTTTCAGGTTGAAGAACACTCTCAAAAAGATTTAGTCATCTAAAGGTCATATTGTTGAAAAACCCTGACAACCCTGATTGTAAACACAGAGGTTGAAAGACTTATATTCGAAGCACTTCAATACAGTGTACATAATGATAGTAACATTATTAGTCCTTTAATTAAGATATTTTCCTCAGTTGCAAATCATCTTACTGCACAGTTTGAAGGACTTAACGTTAGAAACACTCCAATACTATGAGTCACTTGTCCTGACCCATTTGATAAACACTTTAAACTCTTATCTAAAGTGCAGCCGATGCAGTAGAGGAAAAGCAGCCCAAGTTGTCAAACCGGCCGTCTGGTTGCCAAACAATGGCAGGCAGCCATGACGACCTTGTCAGCCATGATGACCTTGTCAGCCATGACCTTAGAGCGGGCAAACATGGCCGTCGTTTATGAACATCAAAGATTCAACTATTACATGAGATTCAACAAGTCTTGTACGTGACTGAACAACACAGTCTTACTTGAATTTTTAGAAAAATTAAAAACAGGACAATTTTAATCTTTTTCTAGAAGCCTTTCTGTAAATGCAAGTTTTAACATTACTTGGGGATCCATATCTTGCTATGAGAATTCTTAGGCACAATGTAAGGTTCTCCTAAATATTTGTTTTTCTAATTGTACCTGTTATTTTAAGAAATGATCTTGTCTTCATCAGGTATAACAAGATATTTCTTTAATCTGTTTATTGTTTCAAACAGAGCTTGAGATTAGATTTGCAGGTGTTACATGTGTGGCAAGTCGTTTAATGTTAGTGCCTGTCAAGCTAGTGTGTTACACTGAAGAGAAGTTACACCCACTAGAACAGATAAAGATCTGGCATGACAAGTTGTATTAAACACCACCTGGCCGGATGGGATATCACTGTGAAAGTCACATCGGGCATGTGGCGGCCATATTGGACTTGTCCTTGTTTGACATTGACAATAAAAGAAGTGACAGTGATGGGAGAGGTCTGGGAATCGTCAAGTTGAAAGGGCATTTTGCTTAACTTTATTTTATCAAAGATCAATCGATATGACATACATTTTGTTGGTACATGTAATAACATTTTGTAAAGTTCTATGTACATCTCAGCCTGGTATTCATCCTGTTATAGGTCGGGTTTATGCCTTCAAAACCAGGTGCAATCAGTTTCATAGAGTGAATACAGTCTTATTCAAGTTATCCTCCCTGCCCTCTGCTTTTATGATGTCTTGCTATGTTTTGAGAAGCACAGAAATAGATTGTGGGCTTAGCAGAACTTTTGCGCCTTTATGATGTCTGCTTGCTATATTTCTACCTTAACATGTCCGAGAACCAAGGAAACAATTGGTGTGGCCAGCCTTAGTTGTTGTTGACTCTTGTTGACGGATGTTATAAACAATTTCCTCAATAATTGATAATAATCCTTGGTCGTGTTTGTTGCAGATCACACGTCTTGCTGGCCAAGACCCGTCGGACAAGGTGGTTCCCACGGTGATCGTTGGGATCGGGGAGCCCATGGACGATGACATCGTGTTTGAGAACGAGGAAGCCTCCAGCCTGCCACAGCAGCCAACAACTCTAGCCACTACAAGTGAGTCTCATCGTAAGATTTGATGATAATCAGAAGATTGTGAAATAGAAATCATATATTATGATTGACCTTAACAGTAGCTTACAACTATGATATGGCATCAACCCTTAACACTGATCACCTTAAATCCTAAACATCGTCACTGTAAACGTCCAGCAGTTCCTGAAATAGGTCAGTTTAGAGAGATACAAAGTGTTGAACCTGGTACAAAGTTGAATTAATGCACATTCAGCAATGGTGGCTGATCCTTATTCTTTTGTTGGCTTTATTTGATGTTCTTTCACATGTTCTGCAGGAACTGTGGATAGAGCGACGCCCCCTCCCGCCCCCCTGACTCCGGTCATCACCTGCCAGGAACTATATTGTTACGGAGGAGGGACATGTGTGTTCAACGGCCGGGAAGGTGCAACGTGTCACTGTCCTCTGGGCAGGCAAGGATACCAGTGTCAAGCCGGTAGGTGGTCTTACTGAGCATTGTTCAAGGAACAACGGTTTATTTGTTTACACCTTTTATTATCTAAGATTATTATGCAATTGTAATTATGCACATCATTCAGGCCTTTTGAATGATTTGGCAAGCAAATTGAGTGATAGTAGACTGATTCACAACTATGTTACAGTCTTGTTTTAGAAAGTTTAAGCCTTGACCATGGACACAAGTGTCTGTGTGTCTGTCCCTGGTGCTGAATAACATTTTGCAGATGACGTTCAATGTTAGTCATTGAACATTTTGTCTTCATTGCATGAAAGTTTATCCGGTTTAGTACTGTTGGTAAATAGTAGTGTTTGCGAAATAGCTCAACTACAGATCCAACACTTACATGTGGATTATGGACCAGCAAACGTTTTGCTTCTGTAGGCTTTAGGTATTTTTTCTATAGGTTTTCTATATGTTAGAGGTTTTTCTTCTCTACCCACAGTGGTGGAAGTGCGTTACCCGAGGATTCAAAAAGTGGAATCCTTTCTCTCCTTCCCATAGCTGGCAGTAAAAGATGGTGGAAGGAGAAGGATGGACACCTTCCATTGCAATTCTCAAGACACAGTGGATAATAACCCACTGCCCCTTACACTCAAAAAAGCACTTGAATTTCACCTTACCTTTATCGTCATTCCTTCTCTCCCCACAGAGGTGGAAGTGCGTTACCCGAGGTTCCAGGGCGAGTCATTCCTCTCCTTCCCCCAGCTGGTCGCCTCCAACATGAGGTTCCGCATCTCGCTGGAGTTCAAGGCCGAGAGTCTGGACGGACTCCTCATGTTCAGCGGGAAGTACCGGGACGGCAGAGGCGACTTCTTCTCTATCGGGCTGGTCAATGGACAAGTTCAGTTCAGGTGAGATATGTTCTTCATCTTTCTCTTCTGTTGTGCAAAACCAGCATACCCCATGTCACTAAGTCTGCACATTAAAAACCAACAACTTTTCAGAAGTTCAATTGTAATACATTCTTTTGGTTCTCATCTTTTTTTAAAGCAAACCCTTAATTCAAAATAGAAGAAGAAGTTAGTATCAAAGGAGGGTAAAATGAATTAAGACAAGGATTAGATGATTCAGTTATCTAACAAGTGCCTTGTCAGGTTGATTGCTCTCTTAGTTTTTATACCACAACCAAGACAATCGATAGGTGAGGCTTGAAATAACATTACAAATGAGTGCCTGATCTGAGGGATTTGTAACTGTGCCAACATTATGGTTGTTATCTTGTAAATAGTACCTCAGGGGAAGTCATTAGATGTGGTGTCTCACATGGGATGGTGTAATTACTGGTGTTGTCTGTCTCTGTGAGTCTAACTCATCTAAAATAGTCAGGCTGTAACGAGTGAACAGAATTTCTTAATCCTGTATCATCAAAGTTGTACAGAATTTTCATTCTGTATCAAAGTGAAACTACAAATTCCAACACAAGTATTTGGGTAAGGCCAGATTAAATACTTGTGTTGAAAATTTGATACAAAATGACTTCTACCAACACAGATGAACTTTCAGTTGAAGTGTTTTAATTGCTCATTGGTTCCACTGAGTTCTTGTGAAAAGTAATGGTACAGTGGTCATAAAAGTTCAGATTCTGAAGTAATACACCTGCTAGTGCAACTGGAAAATAATACAATTATTACTGTAGTTATGCGTTTAAAAGAAAAGGCCAGCAGGCAGACCAAGAAAGAGGTGGCTAGACCAAATCGTTGAAATTACCAGAAGAGGAGAACCAAACTTCCAATCAGTGAAGAAAATGACTGAGGATAGAGCAGTATGGAGAGAGTTCACCATGAGGCTTACAACTTACAGGCCAATGGCTTAAAGGCGTCAGGGTGGTGGGTGGTGGTGGTAGTTATGAGTATTCCATAAAACAACTAGCCCCTGCATGTGTTTACAACTACATGTATGTTGAGGCCGAACCTGACTCGTAAACAATGCTCAGAGATGAGCTGAGTTACAGCTGATGAGTATGTTGTTTAGAGCTATGGCGAAGCTCCCATGGTTTTAAGAGATAAGGTTTTTGGTTATAAGCTCAGTTTCTTCATCTATCAAGACCAAGTCATTATAGCCTCTACCCAAAAAGAAACTTGGACAAATACATGTATGAAGAATTGTTTCCTATTGGTTTTACTGCAGCTGAATTTGATGGACTACTTATTCTATTCTCGACAAGAAAGAATTCTAAACACCTCACAACAAGATACCATTTCAGACTTAAAGCCATGGGGTACTTAACAAACCTAATGTCTTCCTTAGCATTCATGACGGTATAGCCTGGCCATCCTTTTGAAGTGCCCTCCCCGAAGTCTAAGTCGAAAGATTGGGATTCTCACAGCACCCTAGTCCCTCACAGATAACATAAGGCATCTTATGAAAGCACTGAAGGTGTCAAGAGACTTCTTTCGAAGGGATCTTATAAGAGGTGTTGAGAATACTTTAGCCTGGCCATGCTTTTGAAGTGCCCTCCCTTAGGTCTTCAGACAAATGATTTGGATTCTCACAACGCGGGTTCATTCACAGATAACATACGGCGTCTTATGAAAGCACTGAGGGCATCAAGAGACTTCTTAGGAAGGGATTTTCTTGACTCAGCAGTATCTTGCAAGGTTAATAAAGAGTTCCTTCTGGACCTGACCTTCTTTAAACCATCATTGGATAGGTCAAAGGAACGTTTAGTGTTTGAAAAGCCTGGGAGGTTTAAGAAGAAGAAATGAATGGTGAATGTTATTTGAAAGAAGACATGTCCTGCATACTTAAGTTTAATGTGGAGCTCTTTATGGCAATGGTAAGCAGTTTAGCCCACAACATCAACATGTCTTGTTTGTTGGACATAGAATGAGAGAATACTTACAATTCAAAAACTTTGTCGTAAGTTTTTGTAATAACTTTGTTCCAATGGCCAACTGGGTAAGGCAACAACAGCAAAATATTGTTACTTGAACATCTTGAAGTAAAATGAGAGGGCTAAGACTTTAAGAACATTTTATGATTTTGTAAAGAGTTAAAGTTTATAAACAGAAATGAATAGATAAATAGATAAAACTTTGCTTCAAGTTCCTTTGAATTAGCAAAGTCAAATGATTTTTGAAGTGTCTGAATTAAAGAATGTATTCCTAAATTCTAAGAAGCAAATCCCAAATGTTGCTTATCAAAATCTGCTGCCTTTCCAAACGTTAATTCAAAAGGCTGTCCATGACTTTCTTTTTTGTCAATCTTCAATATTCGTAAGTGCAGGCATTTCCAATAAGGCACCATGATAATGATTACATGCACATGCAACTCACCTAGAGCTCCTATCAGCTTCAGTTTATCTGCCAGGATTTACAAACTGATCCATATCAGACTACCACTTATCTAAGAGGATCTAAACTGATCCATATCTGATTCAGTAGATTTGAATTCATGTATATGTCAGACAACCTTCAAACCCGTGGCGTATAGAAAATCTATGAATGCTATGAGCCGTTTCTTTGTGGGGATTCAAACTAAGTCATGTCAGAGTATGAGATATCTGGTTGGATTTGGACTGATTTATTTGAGACAACCTTTCAACCTGTGGCATATAGAAGGATCCCTACTCTTTTCGATAAGTGGGTTCTTTAACCCGAGGTGTGGCTCTCCTCAAACACTGGACCTCCATTTAATGTCCTATCCAAGGGACGTCCCTAACCAAAGATAGGTACCTATTTACGCTTGAGTGAAGTGAGGAAAGTTGTGTTAAGTGCCTTTCCCAAGGGCGCAACGTCTGGACATAGCAGTGGTTTCGAACTCGGGACATGACTTGGTTGTGGGCGAAACACCCTACCGATTGCGCCACACGATGCCACTATCCGAAAGGATTTAAACTGATGTACATCAGACAACCTTTCACCCTCTGGGATATAGAAAATCCATGACTTGTTGCAGATAGATGGTATCATTTGGCAGGACAGAGGGATGAAATATTCTCACATCTGTCTTGATGGGTCCCAACATGCCATAGGGGATTTCTGATAGCTTGGACAGATTTAAAAGTCGTTAGAATTTATTGGTTTCAGGTTGTGGGGTGAGTTAGGTGCTGTCAAGGGGAAGGATGGAGATGCATCATTGTCTCTGGGGGCTGGAGATGAGACTGTATTACTTGTTGGACAAAGTTTTTGATGTACAATTTAGTATGTTATGATGAACAAAATAAGAAAGTTAAAAGTCAAACTTTATCGCACAATAAATGTAACGGATACAATGTATGGCAATTTCTAAACAGTTCTATATAACAATTCTAATACCTAATTAGTAAGCTATTCCATTTACAGGGAACAAGAATTATATACTTAAGAAGAATAATGTTGAACAGAATTTACAGGAGAGGTTGTGTACATTAAAAGATTGTGTCTGATATGATACACGTCAATCTCCTTTGCGACAAAAAGAAACAAGGAGTGTCCTAGTGAAGAGCTCAAAAACTTTGTTATAACACAAGAAAAAGTTTTAGGTCTGTGGTCTGTATTATTTTAACTCCCTAAGTATGCAGATTATCTTTGATGCTTATGTAAAGAGGTGTCTTCTTTATTCAAGTCATCATATTTGTGTTGCCTTGACCTATTTAGATAGAGAAACTTGGCAAGGACTATTTCCTGAGGAAGGGCTGTTTATGTAAGGGGAAGTCAGACTAAGTCAAACTTGACCCTGCTTTGTGTTCCTCCTCGATGCGAGTAAGATTACCTCAGGCAAGGAGGTTACATTTTCAAGGTGGTACGGTGCTTTGTTAAAAAGCATAATGAAGAAGTTGTGAATAGATTTTATGGTCTATTTTGGGGTAGGTCTTAGCCTTAGGATGAAGACTTACACATAACAATAGCAGACGCTATCAGAAAGCCAGGATCATGTGGCTTTACTGAGGGTCTGCATGGGGGGTCCCAACAACGTTTTACGCTGAATTCAGAAGAACCCCCTACATATTACGCTAAAATCAAGGATGGCAATTACGTAGAATTTGGTCGTCTCACTTCGAATTACGTGACTAAGATGGCTTTCACTACGAATTACAGGAAAGAAAAATAGGCTGCCTACACCTTACAGAAAACAGCATGCAGGCCCTCTTTACTGGTACATTTTTGTATATTGGCAAAGTGCCCTTTCCTTAGCAGTAGGAAGATAAGTGTGTCAGTGGGAGAATGGTGTTTACTGGAGCAGTAGATTGAACAGATAACTCACTTCCCCACACAGGTTTCACATTTATCCCTTAAGGACTTGTTGAAAAGCGGCCTGTGTGACCGAGCAAGCATTCGAAAGAAAATAAAGGCCTTGACTTGACTTGACTAGACCTATCTATTTGTTGGTTGATGTTCTGAATCTGAAAAAAAGGTAAGATAATGCTGAACCCAGGTAAATATCAAAATAAAAGCTGAGGTGAAAATCTACTTAGCAGTCTGAGGAGAAAGATAGATTCAACTTTTCTCCCATCTCTATGTTTTCCTGCTTAAAGTTTGATTAGAAGTATCCCAAAACCAAGGAAATTAATTGTTGTGGCCCAACGGTTTGAAGACAAGTGTGTCAGTGGCAGGCTGGTAGGATGGTGGTTACTGGAGCGGTAGATTGGGCTGATAACTCACTTCCCCAGCCAAAGTTGCGAGAGGATCTAAGGTCTAAGGTATGACTTATGCATAGTGGTGCACTTTTTCTCTGCTTGCCCCACACTGCTAGAAAGACATACAAAACAGTCACACATCTGCTTGGCGATAATGGCCTGATGTTTGCTTAGCCATTATCTGAGCCAGTCACACCTCTGTGGTACTTCCTATGTAAAACATGCCTGTGGAAGTGATCTGTAATCTATCTCTCCAATCTGTAGCACAGCTGCAGTAAACACCATCCTACCATCCTGTCATCAACCAATCATACCTTCCAAGCAGATGTTGGTGGGGAAGATTGTGACGTTTTATCATGTATATATTACATCATACCAGTGTTGGTGGGGATAGCAGACAAAAAACGTGGCATATGATAAAACGGTCACAATCTTCCCCACCAACCTCTGCTTGAAGAGTAAACTAATCAGTCACCATCACCAAACACAACAATTCATATCTTTTCTTCTCAGGACATTTCTAGTTGATATCGAGCATGAGGACAAGATGAAAGCAGTGGGCTGGTAGAAAAACCTAGCCTGGTTTCCAAACCTACTATACTACTCCAGCTGCAGTAAACACTATCCTCCAATCCTGTCATCAACCAACCCAGGCAACACCAATGTCTTCCCTTTATTCCCAGACATTTCTATCTAATATCTAGCAAGAAGGCAAGATGAACGGTATTTGTGTAAGTGGACGAAGAGACTAGGCAGCTATAATAGGTTTAGATTAGTCTCTACCAGACTAACCGCGTCGGCTATAGAGAGAACATTTGCCGGGGGACTTTGGCCATGGCTGACTCCCTTCATTTAATTGACTCTATTTGGCCAATTTCTACTCTTTTCCCAGCGACCCGCAGACGAAAACCCGCTGAGGAAAACCTGACACCTGATTTTGATATGCTGGTTTAGGTCTTAGATCCAATGACAAACCAATTGAATTGTTCTGGCCTTAGGGGTGCATCCTAACATGTAAAACCTAGCAGGGAAGTGAGTTATCAGCCCAATTTCCTGCACCAGTTACCAGTAAAACACCATCCCTCCCATCCTGACACTGACTCATTTATATAGGCCACACCAATCTATTTCTTGGTTCTTAGATATTCCAAAGTAAAAATTAAGCAAGAGCACAAGATGAAAACAGAGGACCTGGAGGAAAAATTGATAGAGACTCAATTAAAGTAACTCCCATACACTGGTAAACATCACAGTATACAGAAACAGATATGGAATGGCTCTAAACAAAATCAGTACTCAAGCTCCCTCTTTCTGTTTGTACACAAACTGTAGATTTAACTGTGGCACAGGACCAGCAAACATCACGACCAACGGTACAGTCCAGCTGGGCAAGTGGCACAAACTCACAGTCTACAGAAACATATGAAACGGTTCTAACCAAAATAAGTACTCAAGCTCCCTCTTTCTGTTTGTACACAAACTGCAGATTTAACTGTGGCACAGGACCGGCAAACATCACGACCAACAGTACAGTCCAGCTGGGCAAGTGGCACAAACTCAGTCTACAGGAATATATGGAACAGTTCTTAACAAAATGAGTACTCAAGCTCCCTCTTTCTGTTTGTACACAAACTGCAGATTTAACTGTGGCACAGGACCGGCAAACATCACGACCAACAGTACAGTCCAGCTGGGCAAGTGGCACAAACTCACAGTCTACAGGAACAGATGGAACGGCTGGGTCAGTCTGGACAACAAAGACACTGTACACGGGAGAGCCAAGGTGAGTCGTGTAGTTTAGTTTATTTTCTGTCATTTTTTCCCAGGGCTGCCCAACTCAGTGTTGCAGTGGGGCCCTGTATCACAAATGAATAGAACAAGTAGTATTCATATAGTCATATGGTGCTGAACACCATTCACAAACAGGCAAACAAAACACACCTGTCCTTGGCTCTGAACGCCATCCATACACAGGTAAACATACCTGTCCTTGGTTCTGAACGCCATCCACAGACACACACACATACATACATACATACATACAAACATACCTGTCCTTGGTGCTGAACACCATCCACACACAGGTAAACACACCTGTCCTTGGTGCTGAACACCATCTACACACAGGTAAACTCACCTGTCCTTGGTGCTGAAGACCATCCACACACAGATGATCAAACCTGTCCTTGATAATAAACACCATCCACACACAGTCAATTCTGTTGCATGGACAAGAATTATATAAAGGTTTGTGAATTTTAACTGATTTTTATCTACACCCCCAGGGTCTGTATCATGGTATCACCTTCCGGCTACCCTTATACCTGGGTGGAGTGCCAGATATTGGACTAGTCCAAGAGCACACGGGGGTGGCAGAGGGCTTCAAGGGCTGTGTGCAGAAACTGATTGTGAACAAAGAGAGATACAACATGCGGCCGCAGCCTTATGGGAAGGCAGTGTCTGGGATCAACGTTGGTACGTTCACTTTTTTTACTGTTATTTGTGTGTTACATGTGTGTATGTTTTTGTATGTACACATACTTCATTGTGAAAGAGTGTCTCAAACCTCTGTCCTCTGGATCACTATCCACAGTTTTTGATCTGTGATAGGGATTTTCAACCGGTAGCTCAACTGGTATCAGCCTCACAATTGAGCTCCTGCTTCTATGTAGTTGGTAACTGTTCAAATCCTGGGAAGGGCATCTCGATTGGGGCTGCACCCGTATTTCAGAAAGGACATAAAATGGAGTCCTGTGTTTGAGGAGGTGCCTCGGGCATGCTGAAAGAGAGGGGCTAGCTATCCCCCCATGAAATATACCCTGCTACTGAAACAGCAAGGAAATTTGCTGCCCTATGTACCACTAGGCACAAGGGTCTGAACGAATGATGAGTGGCAATGTTGCAGTCTGTTACTTTTTAGTGGGAATTGATTTCCCCACTCATTTTATCCAGGAGAGTGCAGTGAGGGTGTTTGCGACTACGTCTACTGTCGGAATGGCGGCAAGTGTGTGGCCGGGTCAGCTGACTCCCATCTCTGCCTCTGCCCCCTGGGATTTACTGGGACCAGCTGTGAACGGGGTAAGTCAGTGTGACAGCTTCTACATAATGACCATCTGTGAATGAGGTAAGTCAGTGTGACCGTAAGCTTCAAGTGACCTATGAAAAGTGAGGGTCGACATCTGAAGTAACTTTTGAGGTAACTATGACTTCATTAACTTTCATGGAAACAAAAAAAGTTAAGCTTAACACAAGTACATTGTGCATGGTGCTCCCGAGATAGGATAGACATGGTTAAAGCAGTGTGGGGTCTCCATTACTTTTCTTTTTTTTTGCTTTAAGTTACCAGACGAAGAATTTTGACAAAACAAAAAAAGCTCAACATTGTAAAGTTATTCTTCAGTTGACTGATGAGAACTCCATTTGTGAAAACTTTCAAAGAAGCAAGACTTCTTCATTGTCATTCAGATACCATCTAAATAAATCAAGTTGGTATTAAATGTTACAATGTCGTAAGTTTTAACCTTCTGTTCCAGACCTTGACCTCAGCATCCCGTTCTTCAACTCCTCGCGCTCCTCCTACTCTGCGTACCCGTCGCTCACCACCAAGTTCCTCTCCTTCATCGAGGTCGAGGTCGTCTTCAGACCGGCCGCGAGGAACGGGGTGTTGCTGTACACCGCCCTGCGGACTGACGGCACCGGAGATTTCCTGTCTCTGGTTCTAGACCACGGTTTCCTGGAGTTCAGGTTTGACTGTGGAACCGGCCCAGCTATTATAAGGTGGGTTAGAAATAAGAGTTTATGTCCATGATTGTCAGACGTTTTAGAGTAAAAGTTCTGCAAGTGCTCAAAAGGAAAACAGAGGCCTGGAGATATCCTATCTTTAGTTCTGGACCACGATTTCTTAGAGTTTGGGAATCTAAAAAAAAAATGATAAGGTGCGTTCAAAATAGGGAGAAAGGTTTTGCCTCATAAATCTGAAATTCCGACTTTCCTCATGAAGTCAACACTTTTGATTGTACAATTCCATTCTTTGTCAAATGTTGTGCATCTGCAATGGCAGTGTGATGCTACCAAATTGTACTATTTATACTTTTATAAGGTGCCCTGTCCACAAACCAGCTAACTTACAGTTGTGTAATGTTGTAATTTGTAATGTCTTTTTTCTCAAATGTCTTTTTTTAGTCTTTGTAATTATGTGGAAAAAATTACCTTCTTCAAGAAACTCTTCTTATCTTGAATAATGAATAGCAAAAGTTCTTGAAGTACACGAGCCAACGTTTTGATGACTGTTGTCTGTCATCTTCATCAGGGCAATACAGACAGTCATTGAAACATCGGCTTGTGTACATACTTGGTTGTGAATAAAAGAACTTTGTTTTTCAGTCATTCACCATCCTTATGAATCATTGTCTATCTCAGGAGTGCAGAGCCGGTGACTATGGGAGAGTGGCACAGAGTCATCCTGTCCAGAACGGCACGCGACGGGATCATGACTGTCGACTACAACCCCCCTGTCTCAGGAACAGCCGAGGGGGGGTTCTCCCAGATGAGCTTTATCACCCCCCTGTATGTAGGGGGGGTGGCTGATTACGAGGAGGTGGCTAAATACTCAGGGGTGTATGAACCCTTCCATGGAGATATACAGAAGGTGACGCTCATAAACGTTTATCCGCCAGGCTACATATGTACATCACTTTGGAAAACAGTTTGTTTGAGAGATCTCTATTGCAGCACCCCCAATGTATGCACAGTTTGATATACAGGAGTGCATTACTATACTAGACTAAGTGGGCAATGCATTGGGGATGGGGAACAATGCATTGGAGATCTCTTTAGATGCATTTTTCAGGATATTTTGTACAGCTAGTCGATTTGTATATCAGTAAACAGTAGAAGTTAATTATGTTTAGCCATAAGTATGGCTCAACATATTGTTTTCTCTCATGTTTCTTCTCCTGTCAAATCTTCAAATCGATTCATCTCTGTCATTTTTTGACCAAATGACCTGAAATTTGGTACAGAGGTAATGTAGGCAAAAACCAATGTACGTTCTTTTCCTTTTTTTGATATTGACCTTGAAAGTGATTTTATTGAGGTTTTTAGGCTATTTTTAGCATATCTTGGCCTCCTGCGCCCTTGTATTTCAACCGAATGACCTGAAATTTGCTGTATATGTGGCTTGAACAAATATTTAAAGGACTACATTCCCATTTTTGGCATACATATATTCAAAACGATTTATTTTGGGCTTTCTTGACAATATTTGCCACTTCTGTCACTTTCAATACTACATATGACCTACAGGTCATTGACCCCGAGTGCCTTGCACCTGGCCAAGCTTGAAGTTTGCTTACGAGGAGGAAAGACCGGACATAAACATTTAACGTGATTATCGGGAAAACACCATGTTCCCTTAAACTCAGTGGTTAAATTGCAGTTTAGGAAATTTTATAACAGAAAACAAGTTAAATCAATGATTTTGTGAATGTTTATTCTAGCATTAGTTATTCCAGATATTTTCAAACTCCAAATTCTTCAACACAACACGGGAGATCGTTTCTCCTCAGACTGGCGCGACACTCCTGTCAAAATTGATTGATGATCTCTCTCTGCTGCCGACTTCATACATGATCAAAGGCGGGTGGTAGGCGGTGCCTTCCTACATGTCCTACGTACGGGCGTATGGATCGTAGAATTCGGCAAAAAAGGAATGATTAGGCCAGTAGAGTCAGTCCCCGGTAAGGTCAATGATTCGCCCCTTTGCGCTAGCTTGTAACGTTAAATGAATGTACCCTCTGGTGGCCAAACTTCACTGACAAACTTTCTCCCTATTATCATCATGAGCTTGCGTTAGTCTGGTACTAGTGACTATTATGTGCCGGGAATGTTTATCTATCGCACGCCTTGGAAGGAAGTTCAACCATGATAAATGGTCGGCCGTTGCGAAAATTTGGAATCCCATGCTGTTGATTTTTGTGATTGAATCTGTAAGAAAATATATTTTCATGTCGTTCATGTTTTTGGGACGGACGCCGGGACGGGGTGAATTTTTTCTATCATTTTCGTCCCGTTAGTAATGCAAATCGAATCGTGTTGCACAAGAGGCAAAACACTAAAAACGTGGGACTTGTGGAGTGTTTTGGAGCGGGAAAATGCCGGATATTAGCGGTGCCGAACAGTGTACATCGTCGCGCGCGGGTGACGCTCCGTCAAAACAAATCCGCTGGTGGTCTAGCGCGGCCACCGAAAATAGGCAGAAACACACAGGAGGACTTAGCACCTTCGTTTATGAGGGCAATTGTGAAAATCTTTTGTTACAAATTGTTCGAACATTGAAACATTTGGATAGATGGTTTGAAACTGTTCTAAATAAAGAGATTTTTGTGTAGTTACGTTCGAAATGTTTCCAACGTATGTGAAATGAGTTCAAACATGTTATAAGTTTCAATTCTAATTGTTTGAACACTTTAGAACTGTTGTGACTTAGACATTCTTTTAATCAAAATAGTTCAAACATATTACAAATATTATATTAAAACCCTCTCGGTGACTTTGAATTGACCCAAATATGTTGTTTTTGGTCATTTCCTTCGTCTCCTGTCAAATCTTCATATGTATACTATGGAAAACTTCATTCTTCCCTGGGGCTGATCTTTTTTAATTCAATTTTGAACTGGGTTGATTATGCGCAAGAGTGTAATTTTAGGCGGATATTTTTCGACTGGTTTACATGGAAATGGCACGGAATATCCCATTCTTGCAAGGGGAGGATTCTTTAATTATTTCTTTCAATTTTGAGCTGGAATGATTATGAAAAAGTCCATTCTTTAGCAGAAGTGTTAATCAATTAGTGGATATGGTTGTGGACTGGTCCATATTGTGTTGAGGTGCTACTGGAAGACTCAGTTTTGGACTGGGGTGATTCATTTTTTTAGTGCAAGTATTTTAGAATGGTCCATTGTTATTTGGGGAGAGTCCATTTTTTGCATGGCGAGGAGTATGGCTAAACATGCTGTATTTGCTCGCAAATGTTGCCTTTCTAGTCTCTAAGGTATTTTTCATTGTGCTTGTCAAAAAGAGCTAGGGTATTTCCCCGGTACAATGAAGCTGTAAATACTGAACATAGTGTCTGTCTTCTCTGTCACAAACAGTGGAAGATTAGCTCTTCAGTGAGCTAAACTGGATCAAGATCACTTGCCTTCTTTCTTTTTTATGTTTCGCCAACGAAACATATTGTTTTTGTAAGGTTTCTTCTTCTTCTTCTTCTTCTCCTTCTTCTCCTGTCAAACCTTCAAATCGCTTCTTCTCGGTCGTCCGTTGACCAAATTAGCTGAAATTTGGTATGCAGGTAGAGTACGTGTATACCCCTAGACCCTTTTAAAATTTTTTTGATATAAGTTTTTAAAATGATTGTATGGAGGTTTTTTGGTCATTTTCAGACAAAAGTCGCACATGATGGCCTCCAGTGCCGTGGTGTTGAAACCTGAGGACCTGAAATTTGGTTTACTTGTGCATTGGATATTTACCCAAAGGACCCCATTATTTTTTTTGGCATACACTACTTCAAAATGATTTATTTTGCAATTTTTTGATGCAATTTTTGGTTATTTTCTGTCGGGGCCAGCAAGAACTAGGTCATACTGTAACATAAGCCCTCCTACATGTCTGGGACTTAAAACCAAGCAGATGTCAGGGGGTACCTCTACTAATGGTACTACAGAAAGTTATATGTACCTTATGTTTCATGGTACGGATGTTATATTTCAGATGTAGGTACCTATAGGAAAGGTGACTACACCTGACAATTACTTATGCTAATGAGGACCTCATTCGTATAATGTATGCATAAAGTTGTATGTCCCTTACCGTAAATGCTGCGGATGTCATCTTTGAGATGTAGGTACCTTTAGGAAAGGCGAATACACCAGGCCATAAATTATGCTAATGAGGACCCAATTTGCATAATCAATGCATGAAATTGTATGTCCCTTACCGTAAAAGCTGCGGATGTCATCTTTGAGATGTAGGTACCTTTAGGAAAGGCGAACACACCTGGCCATAAATTATGCTAATGAGGACCTCATTTGCATGATTTATGCTTAAACTTGTAATTCCCTTACCGGAAAAGCTGCAGATGTCAGATTTGACATGTACGTACCGTTAGCAAAGGTGATCACACCTGGCCATGAATTATGCTAATGAGGACCTCATTTGCATAATTCATGCATAAACTTGTATTTCCCTTACCGTGACAGCTGCGGATGTCATCTTTAAGATGTAGGTACCATTAGGAAAGGTGAATGCACCTGGCCAAAAATTATGCTAATGAGGACCTAATTTACATAATTTATGCTGAAACTTGTATTTCCCTTACCGTACAAGCTGCAGATGTCATATTTGAGATGTAGGTAGCTTTAGGAAAGGTGCACACGCCTGGCCATGACATATGCTAATGGGGACCTCACTTGCATAATTTATGCATGATGTTGTATTCCCCTTACTGTAAAAGCTGTGGATGTCATCTTCTACATGTAGGTACATGTAGGAAAGGTGAAAGCACCTGGACATAACTTATGCTCATGAGGACCTCATTTGCATAAATTATGCAGAAACTTGGATTTGCCCAGGAGTTATTTTGGGACAGCCCACTTCTTGCATGAGGAGTATGGGCGAAACATCCTGAATTTGCTCTGAAAGCAAATGACGGCCAGTCTAGTTTTAAATGTGTTTTCAATGAACATTCAGCATTCCTGTCCTTGGTGCTGAATTATCTCCTGCTGCTCAATAGCAACTTTCCAGTCTTGTGCAATCTTCCAATACACAAGACACAATGGATAACAACCCCTGTGGCCTCAAAAAAGGCTATTGTGCCTTCACCTACCTTTTTACCCACCGTTCTGTGTTTCACCCACAGATCATAATAAACGACAGTCCCATGGACCTGATCTCCAGCGCGATTGTGGGCGTGAACGTGGCGAACGCGGACCACCCGTGCGTCGGTGACCCGTGCGTGAACGGCGGGCTCTGCGTGCCCGACCACGACTTCTACAGCTGTAACTGCCCGCTGGGCTACCACGGCATGGACTGTGAGAAAGGTAGGCAGGCTGGGGTTCGGACTAACAAACACTAAATACAGGAAAAGCAACTTAATGCTAACTTGAAAGTTACTCTGTGTTGGTAAAATTCTAGATTCATTCTGAATCAAAGTTGAACTGTAATTGCCAACACAAAAATTGGACTTACCCAAAGTTTTGACTGATCAGCTCCAGTCTTTGTCAAGGAATGAGCAATCCACGGCAACTGCAACATATGATCCACGGCTCACCGAGTCATTTTTTCTATCTGCATAACATGACGTCACAGAAGAAGTGGATTGCTCATTCCTTGACAAAGACTAGAGCTGATCAGTCGAAAGTTTGAGTAAGTATGATTTTTGTGTTCAACTTTGATTCAGAAATTGATTCTAACATTAGCATGAAAGTGTAACTATGTTGGAAAATAACATTACTGAGAAATTTAGCTCCTTCCAATACTAGTTGACTCATCAAATTTTTACTTAGTCATCTTGAAGCAGAACATGACTCGTGGTAAAATTTGGGAGTCAACTGATAATGTGTTGGAAAGATCTTAACTTTTATAGAATGAAGTACTAATATCTGTTATTTGGAATAATGTACAGGTTGCATGCTGATGTTTTTTAGAAGATACATATAAAATACCTAATGGGTTATACTTTATTTTTAAACCTCTTTTTTTCTAATATTGAGATATAAGGCCACACCACTTTAATTTCTTGGTTAATGGATTTTTATTTTCAAAAAAAAAAAAATTGTAGAAAAAAAATCACGAAAACAGAAGGCTGGCCCAGCCTTCTGTTTTCATGATTCTTTTTTCTAAAATTCTTTTTTTTTTTAAATAAAAATCCGTTAACCAAGAAATTAAAGTGGTGTGGCCTCATGTGAATAAAGGTAACTGGTGATAGTTGTAGTGATTGTGTAACTATGTTGTCCATGACACCTTATTAACATTTTGTCTCCAGTTTTGACATGACTTTACTGTACACACCAATTGTGTGGGAGGGAAATCCAGGAGCTAAAGATAAGGCCATGTCAATTCAATTGCTTGGTTCTCGGATTCTTAAATCTGGAAAATGAACATGAAAGGCCCATTTTGTACACACTTTCTGGAAATTGAGTTGCAACTTGGTTTATCCAGCACTAAATTCTCTTCTGATCCGTCAAATTCTTTTTTAGGAAGGAAAATGTTAAGCACTGAAGATGTGAGAAATCTAGGTTCCAGGGGCATGCTCCACCTTGGAAAATCTGGAATTCTTAACTCTGGAAGTCTTATTTGCTGTGTTTTAAGGAGCATATTTCTTGTCCTGGCAAAGTTCCAGCAAATATTTGAAATTCACACATCAGTTTTCAAATTGTCCTCTTGCTTGTCTGATTTTTACAAAATTTGTCCAATTTTTCAAAATATCCGAGAACCGAGCAAACAAATTGGCACTGCCTAACCCCCTGCGCCTGGATGTGCCTCCCTCCCCCCAGCTAAGGTTGCAGTAGTGGTTCAGTCCGACGACCTCTTGACCTACGACCGGGAAAACCCCTTAGCCGCCCCCGCACCAGGTACCGCAGCGATCAGCCGTCAGACCCGTCCTCGTGATCGTACTCATGATACCGTAGAACTCAGAACTACTAAAGGGACGTGGCAATCGCATGGGCAGGTGCAACACCTGGAAATACTGAGATCTTTTAGAATCCTTGGAAACAATAATAGGAAAATGAAGACATAATGCTTAAAAGAAACAAAGCACTGGAAAACACAGAAGGTTAATGCTTTTAAAAAGAAGGAATCTGAAAAAATTATTCCAAATCTGATAGCATACAAACTGCACTCCATTTCTTAACTTTTGGACCTAATTTGTAGTATTCAGAATTGTTACTTGACATACAGAACGTATAACAAAATTTAGAATTACATTTGAAATAGCATGCTTCTGTTGGATAAGCCATTTATGGTTTTTTAATTTCTGTCAGAACTTAAATCTACAGAGGCATTGGAAATCATGTAGACCTTTCATCTTTAAAAGAAAAATCTGATTCAAAAGTGCTCTCTGTCTTTACTATCACAACAAAAACAGCCCAAGTTTTGTTGGTGTTGCACTTGCCCATCCACTATACAGGATCCCAGTAAAGCATGCGATGATAACGACTTGATAATGCCTGTTCAGACCTGGTTGTTTCCTCAGTAAGAGTGGTGTGCTGTGGGGTGGTGTGTGGCTGTCTCTTCAACCTTCATCACACTGATGCCTCCCATACTCTCATGGCTCAAGACTGGTTTTAGCTATCGTGCTGGTTCCTGAAAGAAAATCAGTGGAAAGAAAGTTCCAACATACATGTAGTGCAGTCTTTCTGAGTGTGTTTGACCTCAAAAACACCAAATACATGTACTTGTTTGCCTGTTAAGACTTGAAATAATTTTTAGCACACTTTTTTCTTGATGGATTGAAATAAGTTAGCAAAGAGTTTCATGGCTCAAGACTGGTTTTAGCTATCATGCTGGTTACTGAAAGATAACCCATGGAAAGAAAGTTCTAGATAGTTTGCAAACTCTCTGTGTTTGACCTCAAAAACACCCAAATGCTTGACTTAATGTGTGAATCTCCAAGATTTCAAAGAAATTCTTCTCACAAATATTTCTTGATCGGTGGAGTGAAAATGTACAGAGTTTCATAGAAATCAAAGGACTGTCAAGATTATAACTGATCAGTAATGTTTGGCTGTTGAAATTCCTCCATTTTTCTTTTGTGAGCAAAGAATTGTTGAAGATAATTGCCAACAACTTGTCCAACAGTTGAAAATAATCATGAAAAATAAAAGTATCATGATGTCATGATTCAGTCATAGAATTTTAATCACTTGAATCTGTACATGTCTCTTTCTTTCTAAGTTGGGTAGAAATTCTCATTTCTGTCAGACCTTTAAAAGGAGGAGACATGTATTGTGCATTTTGGTTAAACAAGTGCTGCATACCTATACTATATAAGTTAGACCCCACCTCTCAAAACTAGCATGTTCTAAAACCACTTTCTTTTAATCCGATGATCATTCCCACTTCACGATCTCTGAACCCAGCCTTCCAGACCTGACGTTCTCTAACTCTCACCATCCGGAATGTTCTCTTTCAGAGTGTCAGAGTAGATTTTAGCCTCCGTAGTTATTTTTGCGCAGTCTCCCTCTTTGCCTCTTGCTACCTATCGTAGTGGTCTTTGCACTGTTGTGAAGGTTCTGATGGTGGGATGTTTTTTTTTCCACGTCTAGAGTTGAAAAGTCCGGTAACAGTACCAAAGTTCAGTGGGAATAGTTACATGCAGTACACAGGAACACAGCTTATGAAAAGGTGAGGGTTCAACTCATAATTTTCTGTATCTAATATTAGCTTCCCAGGTAGGTATCACTATGTTTTGGTGTGTTTATGTTTGTTTGTGACCAGCATAAGTCAAGAAGCTATATATACATGTACAAAAAATGTATGGATGAATTGTTACAAAATTTGGTATGTGAGTAGGCCACATCAAGGAGAATAAAATCTGAGGGGGGAAAGTTTCTGCCTAGAAGTGAATCTAGTCGGATGCAAGTTTTTCTGCCAGTCCTGTCTTTACATTTTGTCCTCTTGCTGAATATTTACTATAGAATGTCTGTAAGTTAATTAAGGAAATACGGTGAAGTGTGGCCTTTAAACATTGAACTGTAGTCCTGTCTGATACCCTTCAATACCAGGAACTTAGATATTTATTCATTGACAAATTCAACTTTCAAACCAGAGTCAGGAAGCGAATATAGTCAGACTCCAGTTTTTCTTTCATCTCTTTCTGTTTTTACAACATTCTTAAGTTTTACCTTCAGTTTAGCCTTTACAATTTCTGAGAGCCAAGGAAATTGGTGCAAGATTTGTATTTAAAATCGTTGTGAAAAACAAACTTTTGAACATTTTTGCTAGATTGTCTGGGAACAGGAACGACTTCCAGATCCGCATCAAGACGACGACGGCTGACGGGATGGTTCTGTGGAGCGGGTCGCTGCCGATGGGCAGACATCGCGACTTCATCTCCATAGGGCTGGAGGGCGGCGCTGTGGTGCTCAGGTCAGTGTCAACTTCCACTTCTTTTAGTTAAAAGTTAAAATCCTCCCACACCATTATTGATGTATAGGGCGATGCCCATCTCCGTTTCATAGCCCTGGGCCACACTGTGGTGCAATCGCTGCAGCAGGGGGCTAGTCCACTGGCAGTGAAGTGTGTTTAACTTCCATACTGTTTCACAAGTATGTACCATTTTTATAAAGTCTTTGGTATGACTCAATGCGCCTCTTGTCCAGAGATGTCCTACCCGGGGCTTGAACCCCAGTCCTTCTGATCCAAGTAATTGGAACCAGATGTGGTGAGAGACAAAGGCGCAGGCCACTACACCACAGGGACACCCCCTCCTCTTCTTTGCCTCTGTGAAAATGGTCAGGTATTGTTTTCAGCCTGTTTGTTTGCCGTAGTGTAGTTATTTGGATGCAGGGAACAAAGTGAGGGGACTGCAAAGGTCAGACAGGTCAGAGGCAGTAGAAGTTGTCATTAATCAGACTTGTCAATCAAGGTCATTGGGTCAGTGGAAAAGTCTATTAATTTAAGGGGTATTGTTTTTGTCTGTTTGTATTTATGTTTTTGCTGTTGTGTGTTTTCCATGATATGCCTGTCACATGCACTGGAGATGGAGAACATTATTTTGTTTTCTCACAATGATTTGTGCACCTCTTTGCCATACACAGGTACAACCTGGGCAGTGGGGAGGCCCAGCTGTCCTCCAACACTACAATCAACGACGGCAGGTGGCACAAGATCAGGGCAAGAAGGTCAGGATGGTTTATCTGACCTTGAATATTCTATTGAATAACTTTGCAGCTGGATAACTTTTGTTAATCAAAGGTCAGACATTTCTGAGAGAATCTTTCTTTGCTTTGTCAGTGGTAGTCACTGGCAAAAGATACTGTCTGAAATACTGTAGCTGACCTTTTACAAATCCAGTTGCTTGTCAATGAGTAACTTTGTATTGCATATCTTATTACGTATCTTTTTGCTCCATCGATACATATAAGATTGTTTGCTGGATCTTGTCAGTTACAATGGTAATGGTTATAGCACACACTTTTTTCTATAAATCTTGTCCTTTGTGCCCGCATAGTTTTTAACTCGCTGTGTCTCTTACAGGGATGGCCCCAACGCGGTGCTGATCCTGGATGACCTTGACCCTGTCCCCGGAACCTCCCCCGGCAGACTGAAGCAGCTCAACACCAACTCAGGACTCTTCCTAGGTTTGTCAGAAAATCATTTGAGGATACGCAATTCATTTTCTATATTGTAATCTTTCTTTGGTCTAGCAGTTCTGGGCAGCATACAGCCAAGGCTGTCCAACTACAAAGGGCTTAAGTCTTGCGACAAGGACAGATCAGATAACTTAGCAATTTATGATGGCAGGACATTGTTTCTAACTATTGAACTCTCTTCTTTACTAGATGTGGAAAATGATTTTGAAACTTTATGGCACCATGTTGATAGCCCAAGATTGAGTCTTACCTACCTACCTAGTCCCTTGACCTATGGGTTGTTGGGGGGGCAAGGTAGCTTCAGTCAAATCTGAACATAGCAGCTATCACTAGTATCAGCAGGTAATTAGCAAAGTAAAAAGGAATGTCAGTATCAAAAAACTCTGTCTGTACATTGCTATGGATGCTGAATAAACTTAACAGTGTGTTATGATCGTCATTTTGCTGATTCAACAACTTCCTCCTCTGCAGGCGGGATGAACAATATTGTGATGGACACCGGGCGACACTACACCCGAGGCATTGTGGGATGCATCTCCCATGTTACCTTGGCGACCGACTATCACATCCGCCTGTACGAGGAGGCGACGGCGGGACAGAACATCGTCGAGTGTTCATGATGAAGGGTTATAATAATCTTAAGGGCAGAGCGTGTTCTTGAGACAATTAAGTTTTTAAGATGTTATCTTATGATATTAAGAGCAATGCCATATTCCTCAGACATTAACTTAAGATTAGGGCTTATTCTTGAGATGTTATTTTCATGAGAAATTGTATTCTTGAGACTGTATGATCTCAGAGCATTTTCTTGAGACTTTCAAGGGCGTTAGTTTCTTAATCTCGAAAGACATCTTGAAAATAGGGCATTATTGAGACGTTACTTAAGGATGTTCTTCAGACCTTATCTTAAGATTAATGCTTACAGCAGGACAGAACATCGTGAAGTGCACATGATGAAGGGTTATAATAATCTTAAGGGCAGAGCATGTTCTTGAGGATACAACATATTCTTGACACATTATCTTGAATGGAGCATTGTCTTCTGATGCTGTCTTAAGGTTATTCTTAAGGATACACTACCAAAAATATTTTTTCTTGTTTTGCTTATTTTTGGACAATTCTTGTATGGAGAAAAATATTCTTGCACGAAGAAAATCAAGAAGAAAAAGAAAGTAAAACAAGAAACCACAAAAAATGTCCGTTCTTACACAAAGAACAATTTTCCTATTTTTCTTCAGAGGAGAAAGTGTTTCTGAAAGATTCTCACGCACAAAAATTTCTAGAAATAAAAGCAAAACTTTCTTATTTTTCTTAAAAATGCAAGAAAAAAATTCTTGCATATTCTTGACCAGATTCAATTCTTAAGAAATACAAGAATTGGTTTCTTATAACCAGTTCCATTCCTGAACAAGTATAAGAAAAAAAATCTCAAAACATGAAAAATCGCAACAAGAAAAATTTGCTTGCCCCATGGACAAGACCGATTTCTTGTACACAGAAAAATTTTCTCCCTGGAAGATCAATTTTCTATGTGGAAGAAAAACAAGAAAAACTTTCTTATTCATTTTTGGTAGTGTAGAGGGTATGATCTTAAGACCTTATCTTAAGGATAGAGGGTATAATTGAGATGTTTAAGGTCTTGAGAATACAGGCTATATTCTTGAGACATCTTAAGGATAAACATCTTCTTGCAACATTCTAAGGATCGGGTGTATTCTTTAGACATTATCTTAAAGACAATGTTCTGAGGATGGAGCATATTGTTGTCCTTATTTGCATTTCGTTGTGAGTCATATGGGTTTTCTTACATTTCCTGACATGCTGAACATCTTTAAGTGTGAGAAATGCAAAGATAATCAGAGATGCAAAATAACCACCATTAAGTGTTTGAAACTAACAGAACAGGAAAAAAATACATGTACATTAGGATATGTAAAATCCTGTTGATAATGAAGGCTTGTGCATCTAAGCGAGGATTCGCTGAAAATGCAAATAGTGACACCAGTATGGAAGTCAGTATCAGAAAGGGCTCGATAGAGCAAAATATGAAACATACCCATTTTGTTATTAGTACTTGCAGGCCAGTTACTTCTGTACATAGGGATTGGGTCAGGGTTTGGGTCGGGCGGTTGGGTTGTTGTTTATTCAAGTATGCCTGGGGAATTTTTAAGGCTTAGACAAGTATTGTGTATTTTGTTGCTGTTTTTAAAACTTTCATTTCCGTATGAATTATCAGCATTCCAAGGTACTTTTAGCTCTCAGGTTTTTGTCACCCCCAAAGCTGACTGTGTTAGGGTCACAGTAACAAATCAGTTTTCTGTTGGAGTTGAGGCTCTTTGTATTTTTTATCTTGATCTATTCTAATCTATTGCTAGGTGAATCTTGGCAACCAAAATTGGACAACTTGTTTGTATAATCGTGTAGTTTTATTCCATCATTGTGACGTGTATTTTATAGTTCTTGATAACATAATCAAAATTGTAGTTGCTGAGAACAAAATAAAAGTCATGCCCAACTAAATTATGAATATATAAGCCTTTGAAACAGTATGTAGGCCACAATCATGCTTTTGTCTTTACAATCAAGATATTTTTGTGGGCTATACCCCATCGACCACTCAATCTCATTTTAAGGCCACTAACATTAGATATTGCCAAAAAATGATACCAAGTATTGTTTAAGTCCGACAATCAAGAAAAACTTCATTTTTGAAGTGCTTGAAACATGAGGTTTTAAATCTAAGATTCTGAATACATGTAGATATCAATTTTCTTCAAAGTGCCAAATAATGAGCCTCAAAACTTGTTACACTCACAGATATTGCTAAGTCTAATGTGAAGAAACCATGTTGAATTTTTATGTATAAAAACATTTCTTTTTTTGTGTATAGTTTGTCAATGATCTGACCATCATTCTAGTATTGCTATTTCCTGTGATTAGGGATGTAGCAAGGCCTCAGTTCTACATGGTAGAGAATAGTTGTTATATGATAATTCAGTCTTGAAGTAGTTATGTATTCGTGTCCATTCATATTCGTTTGTATTTGGTGCTACATGTATTATATCATTTTGCATTGTATTCACTAGTTAGTACTGGATATGTAACATCATTTTGTGTATAATGTTGATAAAGGTTATTAGACATCTATAGGTGAGGTTTACAGATGAAGCAAACTTTGCAACTCTGGACAAACGATCTTTGTATTTTGTCTATGTGTAACTTGTGCATCTTCCTTGTCAACTTTCTTGGCAAGACCTTGGACATGTTCACCTTGGTTCATCAATGAGGTATCTTTTCTGTAGTAAAACAGTAACAAACATTATGATGCCTCAATGTTTACAAATTCATCTACCATGTTGTTGCTTTTTCATATATTTCAACCTTAGCTTTGATGAACAGAACACAAAGTTGAATATTTTGTTGCATGTTCGCAATCCATTTTATGTCACTGTATCTTGGACTCCCTTTAATTAACATAAACATTCAACTATCATGGTTATATATATTTACATGTATGTTATTATGTCAGCGTTATTCTATATGTCTTCTATACTCAATGTTTCATGTAGTCATGTTGCAGAATACAGTGTATTTTCTTGCTGGTGTTTTTGTTTCCTTTCTGAAATTATGACGTATGTATGTAAACAGATATACAGATGCATCAGATATTGACTTAAAGGCTGAAAACCAATAAAAACATTCAGGTTTCAGGAAGGAGACTGGACTTTCTTTCTTGTTTATGTGATTCAGACTGATTACAAACACATGTTTATCAACACCTATTACTTGAAATTTTGAGCATCTATGAGATTTGAAGAAGTTGAGTGTGTCTTACTCTCCAAGCTGAGGTTCGGCTCCGGCTTTTAAAAAAAATGTGTTCTAAGGCATATTTGGGGGGGGGGAGGCTTTCTATTTTGGGGACGAATTTCCGCTTTAACACATATAACAGTTTTCTGCTTCCGTATTGTCATAGTATAATCCTTATGATCTCTGTTCCATTGCTGCTTATATCCTTCACCAAAAGTTGCTCCATTCTCCAGTAATATGTCAAAACGTGATTCTGAGATCAGCTAGACGCTTTCAGATCTTGGCCAGAGCCTTACAGAAGTGGACTTTTCCGTGTCTGAGACATTACCATGTGAACTAAGGTGTAACAGTATTAGCATATTATCATAATCTACCCAAGTAGCCTCGACTGCCATAGAAAATCTGAAATATCGGTGCAAGAAAAGACCAGATATTAGTGCCGTATTAAGTAAAACGTGCACTGGGGTACTGTTCACTTTAAAGAGATCCGAATGTATAGAAGTAAGATTATATTCATGGGAGGAATCAAGTTTATCCTTATTTCCGTACAATCCGTGGACCACAAGTAAAAGTTGTCGGGAGCTACTCTGGGCTTTAGACAAAGTAGTTCCGAGTTATGTCGTTCCTTGCCTGCAACTCAAGAAAACGACAACCTCCTTTTCGGGAGAAGATGCCAGCCCAAGTGGGCGGGCATGTGCGAGCCTTGGACGGCTGAGCTGAGCTGTCCTGTGGCTTAGGAGATCACTAGTTCTCTGTCTGGGAACTTAGTGTCTCAAAAAACTAGGGCCCTCCGCGGTGCCCTTAAGGCCGGTCTGGCCGCGCCAGGCTGTGCCGCAAAACGTCACGTAACACGATGTCAGAATATAACAAAAACATAGAAATTTTACATTATAAGTTCATTTTCCCAGACTCTTCTAGCCCTCCCCTCAATACAACGTTTAATTTTGTATGCAAATTTATTAATCGTACTGATGACCTTTTGTGCCCCAGCCCCACCTACACCCCCGGAAATCTTTACAGTACCTTAAAAGCAAGCATCTTTCGTTTGTGGTTTGGACACTAAAAAAGACCATTTGGGTAAATTATGTTCATGTACACCTGTAACACAGGTGAGTGTAATTAACCTGAATATATTGATTGCTATGGTAACTAAGATTCAGCCATAAACACAGTGAAGACGACGAGCCCTGGGTGTCGGTAATTCGATGGTTTAATGCTTTGTGCTTCAAGTTTAACAATGTGTAAAAACTAAAGAGACCTGTATACAGAGATTTTTGACAAACTGGTTGTGACAATACTCTTATCCAACCTCACATATCATACAGAGTAAATATTCGTGAATAAAACAGCCGGATTGGATCCGAAAATGTGGCTTATTCATGCGCGTTTCTGTATTTGTGCGAAGATCTCTCGGTGCAATGACGTGGTTCTCGTTGTTAGCCGCATCAACAGCTTCCTTCGGTCGATGAAGACTGAATCGTTTCTTGTGCTGGAACAATTTTGCAGTAACTGTAAAAGATAATCAACGTCTGTTAATGTTGTATGATGACACTAAAGATTTCACAAGAGGTCACATACACTTGCAGGGAGTCAGAAAATGGCTCTTACATTATTACCATTACGAAAACAAGCAAGGAGAAGTCGAATCCAAGTAGTTTATAATTCTTGTAGTTATTTGACTATGTATACATGTACATTTGTATCTGTAAACTATCATTTTGTTGTAACCTGTACTTAACACAGTGGGTATATGTGTTATGTGTACAATAAGGGCTCCATTAATTAGATAATCGTACGAGTGCAAGTTTTGAATTAGGAAAGAGGACTCACTCACTCACTCTCTCCCATAGCTTAGTCAGCCGTCGGCGCAGCATAGCTCTCAGTGAAAGCTCTCCACTGTTGGCGGTCTTCCGCCAGTTTGGTCATCTTGTTGGCTGAATGACCGGTCCACTCCTTTAAAGAGGACTGCGAAATCACAAACGCCAAGGTAGAGTGTGAATTGTAACAGCAGTTATATCATGTTCATTGCACGAGTATTTCAAAGAGTACTTACCAGACGAAAGGCTGGAGGGCGTTCTTCTGAAAATACTGAAAGCTTCTGTGTTCTGAAACATCGCCACTGTGGCTATGTTATGCAGGTCAGTTGTGGTCACCTGTGTGGGAGATATCAATAGGAATCACCTGCAGAACAATTGGTAATTTCATCGCAAATGTTTGGATGAATAAAAATGATAAATCTTAATTAAGAGATAGAGAACATAAATACTGCTGTGAGTTGGCGTCCCACTCACCAGTCTGTCAACCACTGCTTTTGAGAAAGTAGGAATAAAATGAAAAAAAAAAGATTCTGGTGTCTTTTAATTAAATGCCATCGTCGGGCCGAGGATCATTTTGGTTATTTTTACCGACCCTACATATAGTAGTAAGTACGTTGTGTAGCAATTAGTCTCCCGCGAGGGATTAACAGGGGGCACCACGTGAAGGTTTGCTACTTGCCCCCCTTGTTAGTTTGTTAGTGTGCAAGTGCAAGTGACACACAAAAAGAGAGACAGACACTTGGATTTCATTTCCGCTTCCAACCATCGCACGGGGACTTTGCTATCAACAGACAGGCTAAGCCCTCACAACAAGTCATAGGGCAAGCCCGTCCTCAGCAAATCCGCCACGCCAGCCGATCGCTTAGGTATTCGTCGAAACAAATAGCACTAAGTGAACTTAGCCCATAGCCCGGCCATAGGGTTGGAAAGCAACAGGGCAGGGAAGGGAAGAGGCGTGTGCGAAGTCAATAAGCGAGCAGTTTTGTTTATGGTAAGAAGCAGGCTTGGATACATAGACCAAAGACTGGATTCCTGCATCTCCAAATCAGTGACACCTCCGTCGCACGGCTGTTTGCTTTGTATACATTTATATTGATATTATCGTGCACCAAAATTACTTGTTCGTCTCCAATAAAAGAAAAATAGATAGAAAACGAAGGCATAAAGTTTATACTCGACCGGTTATGTATTCATATGGTAACATCAGACATCAAAAAGATCAAGATGGGTAAATTATGTTTATGTCCACCTGTGATACAGGTGATCATGATTAAGACTGAATAAATTGATAGAAATGGAAAACTTTGAGGATTGGCCAAGATTAAGTTTAAGACAGTATTCAAACTCAGTCATCAGTTTAACGCCCAGGCATTCCCACGGGACCAGCCGGCCCTATGGGACCCTTCTCTCCTGGAGGTCCGGCCGACCCAGGTGTGCCAGCATCTCCCTTAGGTCCAATCGGCCCCATGAGCCCATCCTTTCCAGGAGGGCCAGGTGGCCCGACAGACCCAGGGCCAGCTGGCCCCATGGGTCCCTTCTCTCCTGGAGGTCCAGGTAGCCCTGGAGGCCCGACAGACCCATGGCCAGCTGGCTCCGTGGGCCCCTTTTCTCCGGGAAGTCCGGGTGGCCCAGGAAGACCGGGAGACCCGGGGCCAGCTGGCCCCATGGGTCCTTTCCCTCTTGTGGGGCCCGTTGGCCCAGGTGGCCCGACAAACCCAGGGCCAGCTGGCCCGATGGACCCCTTTTCCCCCGGAGGTCCGGGCGGCCCTGGAAGCCCAGGAAGCCTGACAGCTCCAGCCACCCCTGCCTGGTTTCCCGGCAGGATGACCTCCACTTTTCCAGGAACCTCTGTGGGAGTCGATGACTTCAACAGGCCATTACCTCCCAAAGAGCGGTTTGTTCCAGGGAGCACACACATTTCTGAAATATGCATGGGTTTGCTGCTTTAATCAGCTACCTAAGAAAAAAACTGTGAAATAAGTTCAACAAAAAACATGATCACTTCCTACTTTGGACAATAATTGCCTACACTGAAAGAATGTAAAAGAAAAGAAGACATATTGCAATCTTGTGATGACCTGAAAAGTCTTCTAGTGCACAATTGATATTCTATGACTATTCAACAAACTGACGGTACACAGTGGATATTTTCATATTGACATTAGGTCAACAAACGTACCTTCCAACTCGTTTATTCGCAGCTCAGTCCGTTCCAACTCGTTTATTCGCAGCTCAGTCCGTGCTGTATAACAAAGAAAGGAAAGAAACAATCGAACTCAATATTTCTAGTCTATTAAGTTATCTCAGTTATTGTCTAATGATGATTTTTGTTGTTTGATGATTAGTTACATTTTCAAGTTAATCTTTACCCCTGTACAAACTACGGACAAAATCACCTGCAAATAGTGGCAACAACATGACATTGACCACGGCGAAGAAGAGTCCAGCGGCTTTCAGGAACGTCTTGCACAGGTTGAGACATTTCGTCTTCTTGTCGGTGTCTGCTCCATAGGCATAGTCTAGTGGTTGACGAAAAGAATAATATCTGTACTGAATCAAAGTTGAAGAGGTTCATCGGTCACGTATAATCACAGTTACAAGAATATTCGTCAAACAATGACTTAAAAAGGTAGCGAGATACGCACCTCCAAATTTTCGATGTCAACTGTACATCTTGATCACGGAATGACCTAGTCTCGCGAGAACACGAGGCTAGGACGAGACTTGTGAAGATGTGTACTGAATCAAAGTTGAACGGCATTTGCCAACAGAAAATTGAAATTACACAAGTTTTGGACTGATCAGCGCCAGTTTTTGTCAAGGAATGAGCAAAAATTTGGGAAAGAAAATTTGGTAAAGTCCAAATTTTGTGTTGACATATTGCAGTTGAATGACTTCTACCAACACAGATGAACTTTCAAGTGAATAATATTCATGGTATCATTAAAAATATCACGTTGGGAGGTACATGTATAACATTCTGTCACTTTTGACCAATAGTCGACGTCACGGTTGTGGCATACTGACGTCATGTGCTAGAGCACGTGACCGTATGTGATTGGACATCAGACCATGATCATGTTTGAGCGCATATTTCATTCAGCCTTTGGTGCATTTTTGTGTTGAAGCAAAGCTAAGAGGAACTATTAACGATACATTTTAATCCTCTCACACAATGTCAACAACACAGAAAAAAGTAATATCCATCAATAAAGAAATATTCACCAAGACAATCCTGACAGAAAGTAGAAAAAGTATCAAAGGATCGTTTATTTATCTATTTATTTACTAGCAAGTGTTACTGAACACTGCACAGACTCTCAGGCAGCATGGCTGATTGTCGAGAGCCAACATTTACAGGGACAAAACACAAATGTGAGAATAGAAATTACAACTAAGTTATAATACAGTTTAACTTAAGAGTCATTAAAATTGGTCATACAACTCAGTTAAACATCAATAAAGTTCCTTAAAGTACAGACTATTATAATTGAATCGGAACCCAAGGATCGTTTCTAGACTTTTACCTGCTCTAGAGATGTACATCGCGTTTGGTATTTTCGCAGC
Organism: Branchiostoma lanceolatum; assembly: GCF_035083965.1. Taxonomy (NCBI): domain Eukaryota; kingdom Metazoa; phylum Chordata; class Leptocardii; order Amphioxiformes; family Branchiostomatidae; genus Branchiostoma; species Branchiostoma lanceolatum. The sequence continues at coordinate 2,453,749 of NC_089732.1, read as the reverse complement.
GGCGTCCGCAGCTGACTTCCAATCAGTCTGATCCCGTTGTAAGGGTGTGGCACCTACAAAAGAATTTTATTGTCAGATACGAATATAAGCATTTTCGCAAGTTGTATGGAAGGTACGTTTACCTATTGAAGCCTTCAATTTGGCCATCAAGTAAGCTAAATAATTTTGATAAAAAATCAGATAACGAACCAAGTAATTGACACTCTCAATCAGTATGAATTATGTACGTAAATGCATAGAACTAGAGCTGCACGACCTCATATCTTTGCAAAACATTTACAACTAATGTATTCGAATTTTATTTTATTGTTTATACAAAATTGCGTCAATAATATCAGCCAATGGTCTTCAGAGCCATGATCTTAAGTTAAGCAGATTATATGAATTGAAATGTGGAAATCTAAAGTACAATACAAATTGAGTTGCAACGGTAATATGTATTGTAATAACTTCTAATTTTCTGGCCAGATTGCCTTCGTATAATAGAGTTGGTTTAACCTGATCTTGTGATGTTGCAAACGTGATTGAATCTGGTCGTACCTCTAGCTTTTGCAGCAGAGCTACATTCATCTTGCTCTTCGTCTCCGGTCGTTTCCTCTGATTTGTAGCGCTGATCTGAGCACGAGAAATTGATCAATTTTTCATTGCTGTAAAAAAAGAAACTGATCCATAAAGAAATTAGTCGGTACGTCCACCAGTTTATTAGCCATTTTGTACAGCATGCATAGTCTGGACATTTTCTCTCTCTTCGAATGACATCCACTGCAGATCTGTCTTCATTTTGGCGACACTAGCCCCGCTGTCGTAGTTGTTCGTGTGGAATCGGGCTGCTTGGTTCTGTACCCTCTCCAATTTATCTTTCTTAGTATATGGATCCCTTCACACAGGCTTAAGTGTACAAGCCACCTCTTCGCAAATTTGCGAGGCACCTCTTCGCAAATTTGCCACAATCCTCGCCAGCCTGCCTGGATAAGTCTGCCTCTAATGTATTCTTTTTACTACAGAGCAGTTATAAGACCCAGATACTGATTAAGACTACAGTTAATACAGTCAATACTCGAGTGCATCTTTCTCTATATTTAGTTTTTCAGCTGTACATTTATCACACTTGTAGATTTAGTTTGTTTTGAATGTTTTATCAAATATACATACAGTTGAGAATTCTGAGATGAAGAGTAGTTACAGAGATGACAGTTATCGAGTTTTTCTCCTGTGTGGGTGCTCATATGTCATGATAAGTGGTACTTTTGAGAAGTCTTGTAACCACATTTATTCCACATATGTAAGGTTTCTCACAACTGACTTTCTGTGCAGCAGAATAGTCACACTGGTCACACTTGTAGGGTTTTCTTCCTGTGTGGGTTCTCATGCGTAGGGATAAGGCGGGCTTTTGAGCTGACCTCTATCCACACTCCCCACACATGTAGAGCTTCTTACTAATGTTCAGGGACTGAGTTCAGGGACTGGCTGCCACCATATAGGGCGCAGATCATGGGCAGAGTGACTAGGAACAATCATAAACTGAACTGTCCGATAGTCAAAACCAACCAGTATCTGAACTCGTGTATACCCTACATGACCCGTATTATCAACCAGTATGGGCAGTGGCCTGCTTTTCTGTAAACATACAAGCAAAACTATTGTCTGTATTACCTATTTTAAGGTTAAACGTACGATTTGAAGTTTCTAAAGAGGTGGTGGATCTTGGTTATGTCTTGTATAACAGACAAAGCAATGTATTAATATTTCTCTGTATTCTCTGGGACCTTTTAGTTGCCCTGTACCTACACTCCCCTCACATGAAGGGTTTCTCACCGCTGTGTTTTGCTAGATGTCGGTCTAATGTGTTTTTCTGTATGGCAGAATAGTCACACTGGTTACACCTATAGGGTTTTTCTCCTGTATGAGTTCTCATATGATTGGCTAAGGTAGACTTCTGAGTTGTCCTGTACCCGCACTCCCCACACATGTAGGGTTTATCACCAGTGTGTATTGCTAGATGTTTGTCCAAATTCGATTTCTGTGCAGCAGAATAGTCACACTGGTCACATTTAAAGGGTTTTTCTCCTGTATGGATTCTTACATGTTCAGAAAGCTGAGACTTTTTAGCCGCCCTGTACCCACACTCTCCACACATGAAAGGCTTCTCACCGGCCTTAGGCTTTCTTGTATGGGTTCTAATATGGTCGGAAAGGTGAGACGGTCTAGCCGTCCTGTACCCACACTGCCCACACATGTAGAGTTTCCCACCAGTCTGTTTAACCAAATGCCTTCCCATGTTGCCTCTGCTCACCTGTACCTGTGAGTTTGACTTGTTTTCAGGTTGGGGAAAGTTCACACCACACATTTCAAGCTGCAGGCTCATGTCTTTTGTCTGGGTCTCCCTGCTGTCACTCTCCTTCCCAGGGTCTTCTGTACAGCCCTTCTCCTTCGCAGAATGTTCAGGATGATCTATCTCCTTCCCAGGATAGTCTATCTCTTTCCCAGGATGTGCAGCACACAGTTCTCCAGTAGAAAGCTCACAGCTGGACTCTTCTACTTCTGCTGTTACACCGCACATTTCGTCGTTCGGAACTAACTTTTCCTCGTCCAGCTGGCGTCCTGCTGCCATCTTATGTCTGTTGTCTGCTCCCAAATGGTGTAAGTCTCGCTCCAAGGATGGCCAGTTCAGTTGGTAGAGTTGTTCCGAAGTAGTGGAAGGTCTTTACTGTACGTTTCCTGTTCTATTGTTCGTGTTCTAACATTCTATTGTTCCTGTTCTAACGTTCTATTGTTCCTGTTCTAACGTTCTATTGTTCCTGTTCTAACGTTCTATTGTTCCTGTTCTAATGTTCTAACGTTCCTCCTGTTGCCATCCAGTGGCTGCCGTCTCTTCTTTGTTCGTGGTTTGTTCCGCACAAAGCTCTTTAACGGGAGTTCCACCGTTTACCTCCACCATCTCTAGAATTCTGAAAAGGCAACATAAAGATTACTTTACTTCTGCTGGTAACCATACAAAGGGCACGGGCAACGGATTTTACAAAAGAAATTATTTTGTCCAAATATAGTGGGCACGTTTTAGCTTCTGATTAATCGACTGTTTTTGTGTTTTTTTACCCAGTAACAAGACTAGAATATTTCCCAGAGGATACAACAACATAGTTTGCGATTTATGCACCATTTCTAATGGTATATTGAAGGTAGAAATAGACAAAGGGCAGCTGTTACATCCCATGCATAATTTACAGTTTACTTTAATGCCCCCCTCCCCATCAACTACCGATCACAAACACACTTCCAATTCTAATTTAACGCCTATACAGGCACCAACCAGGAAACATTAACGACAACTAAAGGTCTTACCTGTAGGTCTATGGTGTCTAGAGGTCTCCACGACTTCTGGAGTTCTGTAAAAATCGCTCGAGTTCGGATACCGAAGACGAAGACGCCAAACAAAACGGCAGATACCAGGTCATCCACGGTACAAAGGTGAAAGGTTACAAACCCGATATAGACTTGACATAAGGGTGAAACCACATATCGCCGCATAACGCTTTACGTACGTGGATTTTAGCCTAGCAGAGATCTCGTTCTATTTCTACTCCTAGGTGACGCTAGGCAAAATCCCTCGCAAGTATCTCAACCAAGGAAGAGGCCTTGTGTGGCCGAATGTGGAGGCGTGAGCAAACGCAAGAAAACAAGAATGTAACTAGAAAGGCCGTCATTTGCTCCTGAGCAAATATTTCACTACCTCCGCTATGCAATAATGGACGTTTTTGTATCAACAACCCGCATACAGCCCTTCATATACCAATACAAGCAATCTGTCTAGTGAGTTACATAAATGAAGCTTTTCAAGTATTAATCTTCAGGCACGTTCTTGTCACAGGTTGCTTCAGTAAAGAGCGTTAATTTGCGGTCTTCTGTGTGTCTCGTGAATGTTGATACTACCGCGGTACCGGTGAATAAAGAAGAGAATTGAATCTGCCCCTCTCTAAGGGAGTCCCTAGCTTTAGCGTTAAACCGAATGCTAAAGAATCGAACTTTCTTGTTTACGAGAGTTAGAGTAGGACTGTGGCATGGTCAAGATCCATTGCATTATAAGCTAAACAAAACTAAATATCATGCATCTCCTCAATAAGAGGACGGCTGTTTTACCTGTACTATTATTGTTGTAATGTCGAACCACGAGCCAACCACCGGCCAACCACCATTCAAACCATTTCAGACCTCCCATCAACAACCGAATGTTTTGAAAGTCTAAAAAGTCTAAATTTTTTCTGCAAGGAATAAACATTGTTTGCAGAATTACTACTAGAAAAGTTTCTTTACAAAAATGCAATTCTGCTTACTCGTGGCGAACGTGCAATCACTTTCAGACTGTTCAAACTGTGTAAAGATTAATAAATATATGAATTTTCTTTTGTTGTGTTTTCCTTTGAAAAGAAAATAATTCCATTTGCAGATTGTTTTCGATAACTACAACCCAAAATAATCATGTGGCTGGTGTTTACTCAATGCTTTCATCATTTTGCTTTCAGTTCCGTAGACTAGTTACTGAAGCTGATCTGTTTTTTTAAAAATCAAATCAGTTTTGCTTTTATCCTTTTTATCCTTTACATTCCGCTACATGAAGCTTTATATGATTGTTACGTGGGCGTCAGGCTTCGGCCCAGTGGACATCAGTGGACAAACACCGTGCCTGGTGTAGGGCGTGTTTTTCTCTGTCCAGAAACCTGACAAGCTGCATCATGTCGGGACGGCAGCAGCAGTCCCAGACTGGTGACAGCAAAGGTTTGCATTTACAACTTTTATACATCAAATCTATACATCAAATAGTCTAAATATCCATCCGGTTTGTATCTCAAATTTGTGCTGGGCATGATAGTGGAATAAACGGGGTACCGGATTTATTTCATGTTTCCATTTGTAATGCGTGAAATTCCAACATCTCTATGTAGCATTATCCTGCCAAATGCACTCTTAACATTTTCGTTTGGTATTTTTCGTGTTTTGAAATAAAACTTATTTGGCTTTAAACCTTCAATATATTTTCTGTATATTCTAACATGGGGCTGTGCAAATTTTGCCATGCTCCTTTAGCTGCCACACCCAAGGACCAAGATAAGACTGATTGGAGCGCAGTTGCGGACGCCGCTGCAAAAATACCCAACGCTATGTACGCTTCCGGAGGAGGTAAAACATATCATATTTTTTTGTACCAGTTGAGAGTGCAAATGCATTCAGTTGTCACTTTGATGTTTACTGCTTCAGGTTTCAGGGCGTTAATACATAACCTCAGCTCATTTTGCAATGATGCTCTTTTAGGCGCCGCACCATTGCAACACGGCCAGACCGACTGGAAGTCCCTTGCGGACGCCGCTGCAAAAATACCCAACGCTATGTACGCCTCCGGAGCAGGTAAACGCTTTCTACCCCCATTATTTATCCTGCCTGCTGTCTTTATTCAGTAAGAAATGGTCATCCATAAAAATACACTATATATACTATTTGTTTTCTGATATAAGTTCTATGAATTGTGACTATCACACTAGTATCACATTTTCGTTGGTTTGATGATTTACTTTTTAAGAAAGTATTCAGGGCACCTGATGGTAAGTTTCATTGCGTCAACATTTAATCTTACCTTACTGAAACTTGTAATTGCTTATTTTGTCATTTTTTTTCTTGCAGGAACCACACCCCAGCAGGAAAACCAGACTGATTTGCGGGCACCTGCCGCGGACGCCGACGCGACAACATCAGACCATATTTACGTGAACAGAGCAGGTAAAACGCTTTCAAATACCGGTTTTGGAATCACGTCTGTTTTGTTTTATTCAGCAAACAAGTGATTATTTTAAAAAAATCCACTAGTGGGTGTACTACTTTTTTTAACGATCTCGCTCAATGCAATGCCGCAAGGGGTCACTTCTAAGCATGGAACTAACTACACAGGTCTAATGTAACTGAGGTGAGAGACAGCGGGATATATATTCGTGAGGAAAGCAGTGAGCTGAGAGGGAGTTCCAAAGTTTTGCTGTTCGTGGAAAAAAGCTGTTACTACAGAATGACTTTGAGGCTGGTAGTTGCACAGTATAGTGGTGTGAGTCAGTTGCTTCCTGATATATGTGTTTGGAATTAGAGAAATTGGGAGCAACACCACTTTCCTTTTCAACGGTACACATGTATTTTGATGTTTCAAAAGATTTACCCGGCTTGTTTGTTTAAACATCAGCCTGTGGAGCAGGCACTGGTGGTAATAAGACGAAATGTTTCGGGCTTTTCAAGAAGCGGTGGCAAGTTGCAGGCATGGCGTTCGTTGTGTCCATCATCATATTGCAGCCATATATGGCAGGTTAGTCTTTTTAGTAATCTTACTTGCTTGCAGAGGAATCTTTGTTTCTTGTTTTTGTCGATTTGTCAACATTTTATATCAACTTTACTACAGGAAGGCAGCTTTCTAAATGATGCAAATAACACCTCTCTTTTCCCGTAGTGTTTTGTCAACTTTCCCATGACGTTGAATTGCTACCAAATAGTCGATTTTATGAAAGAACAAACATCATTGATAAACCATTGATAGCATCGTTTGCAGATTGTTTCCTCTTCGCAGATTGAGTCTAGACCATAACATCTTAAGAACAATATTTACGTTTGGCCTTTTTGTTGTTTGGTCCAGTAAAATTGAGCACTATGTCTGAGGACCTGGGTAGGCTTACAGAACGGAACAGAATGGCTGAGCTGGAAATAACCGAGCTGAAACGTGAGTCCTTACATTATAGCAAACCAACTGTATACGATACGGTTTTTTCTAAGAGTTGGATAATTCTATTTTCGTATAAACTTTGAACCATTGCCAGAGAAAAGGTAACTGTTTTCAATTACTTGAGGCGTTTTTGATTCTTGAATTTCACAATTTTCATAGGCGTTTTAGCTAACGAACGTTCCACATTTGCCTTTTAGAAATGTGTATGCACTCTGACACCGGACCTCTTGGTCCACCTGGGCCTCGAGGACAGAAGGGGCCCACGGGACCAGCTGGGTCTGCCGGGCTACCCGGACCTCCAGGACCCATGGGGCCGGCTGGCCCTGTGGTAACGTCTTGTATCCCTGGATCTGCCGCACCACCTGGGCCTCCAGGAGAGAAGCGTCCCATGGAGCCGACTGGCCCTGTGTCTGCCGGGGCACCAGTACAAAATGGTTAGTATTTATGCAACTCTTGAAATGCGTTTAAAAAGATTTGTTGGGCCGTCTGAAAACTATGGCAGTCGTAGCCGACTCCCTTAGCATATTATTCACTCTATTTGGCCAATTTCTACTATTTTTCCAGCCATCCGCGGGGTCTGGTAGAGGCTACAAAAAAGGACACTGAAAAAGAGACTTGAATTTTCTCGTTAGTTGAGGAAGTGTGGCGCCCCTTCCAATATCAAACTTCTATCTCTTTATGTTTGTTTTTACTCTTTTTCCAGTACCCCAATGTCGTGGTGATTGGGTAGTGAAATCTGGAATCTGCTACAAGGTTTTCAAAATAAAGAAAACCTTCAGCGAAGCGGCCGAGACCTGTCGTGAACAAGGCGGTACCCTTGCCATACCCCGAGACGACCAGACCAACCGCTTCCTAGCAATAGAAGTCGAGAACAGCGGCCTAGAGCGGAAAGTCAACGTCTGGTTCGGTCTGCACGATCAGCGTGAAGAAGGGTGCTTCGAGTGGGTGTGTAACTTTTCTGGTCTAGAGTATAGGATTTGGACTTTACCTATATAGCTAGTTACGCTACTATAGAGATAAGGACGCCAAGCCGGTTCGATTACACTTGTTCGGAACGCTGTTTCTGTGATAAATGCTGTACTACACCAGGCAAGTCTACACAAAGGTCTACAGGAGTATACACAATAGTCTAGAGCGTTATGATTACGGAAGGTTGAGATACATATGGAAATGTGGTTATTCTACAATCATCTACGAACTAATACAGAGAGCTAATCTACGTGTGACCACTTACCTTAGTCCCAGGACAGCTTCTGAGTTCAAGCGCGGTGGGCTTAGGCTAACGAGCTAGCTGCTCTCACCAGCTAGCCTCGCTATTGGTCAACACTAATCTATTCAGATGAGCTTCCGAATACGGCCTGGTCACGTGTCTTAAGCCCCCCTCTCACTGGACTCACGGCACGCTGGCGGCGTCGCTGCGGCCAATCGAATTGAAAAAGCACTCATCGAATTTCATCGACAAAAATCGAATCTTTTTAAGCTTTGTGTGTTTTGATGTCTTTTTGGTCATGCTTGTACGTTTTGAATGATATTCCCATTATAAAGTCAAGGGTAACACAAATCCTGTTTAGGAAGCAGCGACGCCCCCAGCGTGCCGTGGGTCCAGTGAGAGGGGGGCATTAGTCCTAAATATAGCTTACTCACTAGTTACTGAGGAACCTTTATATAAGATCAGGATACATTATGTCGTCTATTCTATCTGTTACAGGTGGACGGCACTCCTCTTGGCGACTTCAACGCGTGGTTTCCGGGGGACCGAGAGGTTCCGTGGCAGCCCGATAACTTTGAGGGCGGTGAGGATTGCGCTGATTATTACCGGACGAGCGAGAAACTTGGCAGTTGGAACGACGCATCATGCTATCGCAAACAGGCCTTCATATGCCAGTACAAGTAACAGGGTATATTGTGCACTTAGTACGACCTTGGATGTCTAACGCTGGTGGCGTCAATCATTAGTAACTGTTAAGAGCTTCTGGACATGTATCATACTGTAGGAAGGAGAGAATGTGCATTGTCTATTACTGTTGTGAGTTTAATACCCAGATCTTCATAGCTTCATTGCACCACTATCTTATATACAGATGTGAAGTCCCTAAATTAGTAAGTAAACACAAGGAGGTTATAGGTAAACAGAACTGTAAGCATCTGTTTACAGACAACATGTTTTCTTACAAGTAATGTTTCTAGCAAGTAAGAGAACCAAATCTTTTCAAGTATTCATTTGCTAGTTTTTAATAAGGGGTTCATCCTTTGTTTCTTCTGAATATCATAGTGAAATTTTGGGCTTGACTTAGGCTTATACTGTATCTAGCAAACGTTTCAAAACTTAGTATGACTGTGTTTATATATTGATGGTTAATTGCGTATATTGCTTGTTTGTATTGGAATACCCACATGCTGTTACTTATTGTGTATTTGTCCATGTCAGTTGCAATCTTTATTTTCAGAGGTTATGTTTAATATTAGCTACTGTTAGAGTGCATCACCTCTGTTTCCGGTGTATTCTTCAGTTGATGAATAAAAAAAAGATTCATTTTCAGGCACGTTCTGGTGGCAGGTTGCTTCAGTAAGGAGCGTTGACGGCCTTCTGTGTATTCATGTAAATAGAGATATGGATCAATGTATCAATTCTGCTCCCTATCTTGGGGAGCCTCCTGCGTTTAACCTCACACTAAAGACCCTTGTGTACAAGTTAGGACTGTGGCATGGTCAAGATCTATTGCACTATATGCCAAACAAAAACAAGTATCACGCATCTACTAAGAGGACGACTGCTTTACTAGTGTTTCGTTATCGCCCAGAACACGTGCCCCTATTGTAGAAGTGTGAGCCTTGGTATAAAGACGGGCAAGCATTCAAAAGAAGGAGACCAGAAATCTGGTTAAAAAAAACTCAAGTTATTCTCTTGTGTTAGATTTTGCTGAATTTTCTGTACATCTATCACAGATGAATTTTCTTGCAATGTTACCCAAACATTCATGGTAGAGTGTATTTGCAAATGTTTTAGTACGTTTTCTTTTACATTGAAAGGATGACTTGTCCTTAGAAGAGTGACAAAGACGTGGTGGTCTGATAAGTGTTTTCATTCAAATAATTCATAATGATGGGAGTTTTAATTACATTATTATGTAACTTACGTGATTCAAATGTGGCAAATATCAATTGAGAAAACAGTGATATAACGTCTGGTGCTTTGGGAACTTATGATATAAGAATTGTCTGATTTCCAGAGATGAGCAACCATGAACGACAACATTGTTTTCTTTAAGTATCAATTCTAGTAATTATATGAATTGTTCTAATATCGATCTTGTATTGTAACCAAAGTGACTTACAACAGTACTGTAATTCTTGATTATTTTGTTAAATGTAACTTAATTTTAGCTTATTCAACGGTCACTGGTCAACAGCTAAAATTTCATCATCGCAAATATTTGATCACTAATATTTGAGACAGTAATGTTTGTTCCCCCCGCTAAAATTAAGTACCGTGAGCTACTCCATTTTCCCCCAACCTCTATATTTTCCTGCCGCTATATCAAAGTAAACTAACCCAGTTGAAAACTAATATCTACATCTGGAATATACATTAAATGTTAAATATGTACTCAAGATTTTAAAGCCAATAAAGTAATAAGCATTTAAATGTAGCTGCCTGAATCTCATTATGAACTTTGTCATCAAAAGTGAAGTGGTCTCCCTACTATCTAATAACGGAATAGGTTTAAACAAGAACGTACAATGTGATAGAGCAGTTAAACTTATGATGAGACTTGTATACAAAAAGTAAAACGGAAGGACGTAGTCGGTGAAAATGTAGAATGCCTCTGATCCCAATCTAATAATGTTTAAGGTTTATAAAGAAAGCAAAGAAAAAGAACTATTACAGTAAGTAATGGAGAATGAGCCAGACCCAAAATATACCGTATTCAGTTTAAATGAATAGAATTAGAATGGGCGTTGTAAACAAAATGAGAACAAAGTGGACAGTGGAAACATCTACGATGAAGGTTGTTGAATATATCATTACAATCCGAGGAATACATGTAGGCACGCGCACAGACAATTTAGATGCTTAACTCGACAGGTAAACGATTGATTTGTTGAAAACAACAACACATCAAGGAAAGGTGGGCGTGATTGAGACATGTTTGAAAGGGTACACACATCATTTATTCATGCTAGAATCCTTGCAAATCGGTTGTCTCGCTAAGAACCCGATAATTATCTTAGCTACACATGCAGCCATAGAGACTTTTCTGGAGACAAATTAAATACTGAAAACAGTCAAACGATTGTTCTATTGAAAACAACAATTGCTCAAGAGAAGGTGGGCGTGATTGAGACCTGTTGGAAAGGGCACATATATCATTTATTCATGCTCATTTCCTTTGTTGTCTCCGATAATAATTTCAGCTATACATGCAGAATTTTTCTAATCAAATCTGTTTTGCTTTAATCCTTTTTTAAAATACCGTTAACTAAAGCTGTCTGCAATTGCTACGTGGGCGTCAGGCTTTGTTTCAGTGAACAAACACCGCGCCTGGTGTAGGACGTGTTTTTGCTCTCCAGAATCCGGACAAGCGGCATCATGTCGGGAGGGCAGCAGCAGTCCCAGACTGGCGACGCCAAAGGTAGCATGTTTGTGCTTCATCTCTTCATATTTTTACATGATATGACTTTGGCTTAGAATCTTAAATTTGTGATAGCAGTGATAGTAGTAAGCCGTAGTTGAATAATTGTCTAGTTTTAAAAATACTTCTCTAGCTACCACGCACACGACACACGATCAGTCTGATTGGAGTGCAGTTGCGGACGCCGCTGCGAAAATACCCAACTCTATGTACGCCTCCAGAGCAGGTAAAATGCTTTTTTAATTTAGATCAGGAATTTCGCCTTGATTTGTTTTCTCATCAAACAAGTGATTATTTGTTAGCAGATAAAGCTATTGCTCGTCCCGGAATTAGTCTGTTTTCTTTTTCTCAGTCACACGTATTTTGTTGTTGATATAACCCACTGGCAGATCGTACAATTTGTTTTCTTACATAAATCATACAAATTGAGATTTAAAACCTTTTGTGATATGATAGATACATTTCTTTTCGTTACCCATCAGACTATGCATATGCAGCAGACGCCGACAAGAAGACTAAATGTCTCCGCCTGTGCAAGATGTTCCTGAAAGCCGCAAGCCTCTTCTTCGGCGTGGTCAACGTCATGCTCTTGCCATTGTTTGCAGGTGATTTTGGTCATAGTTTGTAGAAATTAATCTAAGCTCATTATATCGCATTAAAAAAAAAAAAAAGACAACGTGAATCTAAATAGGTCCACTAATGCAGCACCAGTAATCCCAGAGCAGGGAATGCACATTTCCGATATCCAGGCGTTCAAGACATTCTGGAGAAGGCCCCATGCACCATTTTAGCCCTAGAGTACCGGGCGAATACTAGTAATGAGAGATGTCGACACCAATGTGGCAGTATTTCATACGTTATCATCTTATTCATTCATTTATCAATCAATCAATCAATCCATTCATTCATTCATTCATTTAATCATTCATCCATCCATCCATTCATTCATTCATTCATTCATTTATCAATCAATTCAAATTGTACACAATGCCATTACCAAATTTCAAACCAGAAGGATTCTATCGGCCGCCAGCGTTGCAGCCATCATCAGTTTAGAATGAGCAGTCACTTAGGACACGTTATCCTACAACATGAGTAATTAGTAGTATTCTTTTTTTATTGCTGCAGTTAAGATGAGCACTCTTTCAACGGACATGGGCAAGCTTACAGCACGGACTGAGCTGCGAATAAACGAGCTGGAAGGTACGTTTTTGACATGATATCATAAAATATCAATTGTGCACCAGACGACTTTATGGTCTATCACATTTTCTGAATTCTCTCTTTGAATAGTATTATCATTCCCAAAGCTGTGAAATTGTCAGTTTCTTTAGTACTTGAACTTATTCCACAGTTTTTCCTGGGATCTTAAACTAATGAAAGCACTAAATATATCTTTCAGCAATGTGTGTGTGGCCAAACCGCTCTTTGGGAGGAATTGGCCTTTTGAAGTCACCGACTCCAACAGAGGCACCCGGACCTTCTGGAAAGATGGAGGTCATCATGCCGGGAAACCAGATAGGAGTCGCTGGAGCTGTTGGGCCTCCTGGGCTTCCAGGGCCGGCCGGTCCCGAAGGGCCGCAGGGAGAAAAGGGGTCCATAGGTCCAGCTGGCCTTGGGCCTGCCGGGCCCCCTGGACCACCCGGTACTCCAGGAGAGAAGGGAGATGCTGGTAAGCATGGGTCTCATGGAGAGAAGGGACCCGTAGGGCCGGCTGGCCCCATGGGAAAATCCGGCACACCTGGGTCCCCTGGGTCTTCCGGGCCTCCTGGAGGTCAGGGGCAGAAGGGTCCCATAGGGCCGGCTGGCCCCAGGGGAAATGCTGGCAAACCTGGGTCTGCCGGGCCTCCTGGAGCCCCGGGAGAGAAGGGACCCATGGGGCCCACTGGCCCCATTGGAATGCCTGGGCCTCCTGGTTTATCTGGAGCTCCAGGTAGGATGGGGCCAAAAGGGCCGACTGGCCCCAAAGGAATGGCCGGCAAACCTGCCTCCCGTGGGTCTGCCGAGCGTTCTCGGCCATCTGGATCTCGAAAGAGGAGGAAGGACAAATTCTGGTCCACGTAAATGTAATTGTACGATTTGCAGTGATGAGCAATCATTAAAGGAAAGCTACACAGAAAATTGAAAATCCTACTATGCTATGCTTAATATATTCCAAAGTCAAGTTCTTACTTCAGGTTGTTTCACACAGGTCCGTCATAGTTTTGGGACCTTCCATCGTTTGCAATTTACGCCGTGCTGACGCCTTCTCACCTGATAATTATGGTACACTGAACACTGACACCTGATGATTGAATTCAGCATAACACGGCATAAGTTGCAAACGGTGAAAAATCCAAGAACTATGACGGACTTATGTGAAACAACTTGAAATAGGAACTTGACTTTGGAACATATTAAGTACAGCATAGTAGGATTTTCAATTTTTTTTTTTAGCTTTCCTTTAGCCAAAGCATTATGTCATTTAAGTATAAAATCTTTGTGATATGTTTTATACTCATGTCTATATAAGAAAAGAGTCTGATCTGCAACAGTTAAACAAGCCTGGATGAAAACTGAACATGTGCATTTGCCCGATATTGTAGAAGCCAATAAAGTAAGACCTGTTTGTAAGCAACTGTCTGAAATTTGTCTTATTGTGTCTGGCAACAAGTATCTAATAATGCCTTCGGTTGAGACAAGAACGCAAGAAAGTGGATGAAATAAAAAACGAGAATAATACAGAAATAGAAAAGGCCCCAACTATGTATATCCTTATAGAAATGAAATATGTTAGGTGTAAAACTAGGACATTAATAGATAGTTTGGGCCAGACGCATTTTTCTTGTTCTGTGTATATTGGTCTTAGAGAATTACTGTACGTAGTCCACTTGAATATGCTGACTAATGGGGAGGGGTGGGGCTTTAGCCTTTCTAAGTCCACTTTAACAAGAAAACCTACATCTTTTCTCAGTTCATTAGTGTCACTGATGATTTGTTTATTTGTTCATAACTTTCTACATATTTTGCTGCAACCTTACCTTGCATTTATAACTTTAATTACTTTGTTACTGTTTATAGTATTTTCTCATGAATTGGCGTAGGTTGTATAATCTTAGCATTGCATTGTTTTCAACATGTAGATACATGCTTACTAGCACAAATATGTATAAATCACTTCTGTACATCTAACAAGACCTTGTTGTAACATTGAAATGGTGCATATTTATTTTCGTTGAAGACTACATTCCGTTAGAGTTCATTAATCATGTTGAATTTTGTAGACTTACGTTTGGCTAGCTCATCATATATAGGGCTCCCTTGGAAATCAGTTACTTGTTAACTGAAGGGACTACCCTAAAGATTGATAAATGAATAAATAAATATGTATAAACGTGAGGTAACCAACTTGCTGGCTTGGTCCCTCATTTAACCCCAGCTTTCATCTGCCTGTTTTCGAGTATTGCTCTGAATCGTTTTGCTGAAGATTGTTTTGCAGTCGCCTAGGTTCAGTTCACATTTCTACAGCTCTAAAATTACTATACAAATATCAATTGTTGATTCACACTGTTAATTAGTGTATCTTCTATTGCTAAGTCGCTCTATTATGACATGGTCATCTCCCATAAAATTATAGGTCTGAATCAGAGTCTACCCCAACAAAGCTCATCACAGCTTGTTTATGATAGCCTCTACCAGGCTCCGTGCGATCGCTGGGAAAATAGTTGAAATCGGCCAAATAGAGTGAATAGTATGCCAAGGGTAGTCCGCTATACAGTGAAGCTCATCGCCTATTGACTCTATTTGGCCGCTTTCTACTATTTTCCCAGCGATCGCGCGGAGCCTGGTAGAGGCTAGTTTTAGTCTCAGCTTGTACCGGCATTTTTACATGGCGGTCACCTAGGTTCAGTTCATCTAAAACCTCTAGAAATACTACAAAATACTAAGTTATATAATGAATATTAATTAAGTACAATTTTTCTGATTCAGATTCTACCAGTGCAAATCTAATCAGGCATCAAGTAACTAGTTTAGTCCCTTCATCAACCTCAACTTTACGTGCCCTTTTCGCTTAACATTGCTACATTGCTTTTAAGCATTTTTATCACTTAATTCTATTCTATTGCGTAACAGAATGATAGAACTACTTAATCACTTGAATCATGATGTTAGGGCCATCATACATGAAACGCTTCGAATCAATTCCTACCCCAGCAAAATCAGATCACTATCAGAACTTGAAGAAACCAGTTTGCTTACTTGCTCCCTTCCTTTACCCCAGCTTACATTTGCCGTTTTTCGTCTTTTACTGAGCTAGGATCGTCGGAGAACCGTTAAGTAGTGGCGGTCAGAGGTCAGCCAGTCGCCTAGGTACGTCCTATGAGGGATAAATGGGATTGCCATCATGAATTTAAGGAATACCATTATAGACATTGTTTTGAATCATTTATATACAATTGTTTTTATGTACATGTACTTAAATATTCACTGCACGAAATGGCCTCGTATCCCGGCGTATACGTACAGGGATTCCTTCGGAAATATTCCATATCCCGGTGCGGATTTAGCGTATCCGTTAATTTTATCGGATACGCTAAATCCGCACCGGGATATGGAATATTTCCGGAGGAATCCCTGTACGTATACGCCGGGATACGAGGCCATTTCGTGCAGTGATTGTTATAGTTTGTTATACTGTCCGTGTCGAAATTCCAATGTACTGTCTTGTCCTTGTC
The DNA here is from genome assembly GCF_035083965.1 of Branchiostoma lanceolatum. NCBI lineage: Eukaryota > Metazoa > Chordata > Leptocardii > Amphioxiformes > Branchiostomatidae > Branchiostoma > Branchiostoma lanceolatum. The sequence goes on along the minus strand of NC_089732.1, from coordinate 2,437,652 downwards.
AACAGGGCTAGCCGGCTAGTTTGGCTGCCCTGGTTGTTTGTGTTGAACAGCCAAACCAATGAATAAATAAATAAATGAATCTACGACAAGCTCAGTCGTATCCCTATTTTGACTGATTCTAACAAGTCGATGGGAGGTTGGTGAAACGTGAAACGTACCTGGGATAACCTGGCATATGAAACGCAGGCGGTTGTTACACTGGAGGTCGTTCCAACGGTGTTCTTTCCAGTCAGTGAAATGGACACAATCCTCGTCACCATCGGCGTTATCCGGGTTTCCCGAACTCCACCGGTTGTAGCTCCCGAGAGGAGTGCCATCTATCCACTTGAAGTACCTGAAACAAAGAAGCGAGTAGAACAGTCTCCTGGCCCCCGGGATTCGAACCCGCGCCGAAACCGGGCAGCCAGATCACAGGCACGCACGCCTTAACCAGTAGGCTAAAACCAGTAGGCACGCACCAGTAGGCACGCACGCCTTAACCAGTAGGCTAAAACCAGTAGGTACGCACCAGTAGGCACGCACGCCTTAACCAGTAGGTCGAGACCAGTTAGACTGGTCAGTTGGAGGCGCTTGAACCCCACTGTTACACTACTCTACCTTTTCTTTTTAAGATTCGTCCTCCAATCGTCCTCGAATCTTCGAGTTCGATATCCCTGTGCGGCACACATTTTGCCAGGCTCACAGGGTCGGTGTGGGAACCAGTGAAACAAAGAAGCGAGTAGAACAGTCTTCTGGCCCCCGGGATTCGAACCCGCGCCGAACCCGGGCAGCCAGATCACAGGCACGCACGCCTTGACCACTAGGCTAAAAGGTCTAGACCAGTTAGACTGGTCAGTTGGAGGCGCTTGAACCCCACTGTTAATTTGTTACATACCCCTCTCTGTTCTGATCGTGCAGACCAATCCAGTGGGAGTCGGGGAGGACCCAGCTTAGGAGGAGGTTAGCCATGGGGTCTCGGGGCATGACGAGGGTACCGCCGTGTCGACGACAAGTCTCGACCGCTTGGTTGAAGCCCAAACGGGAGTTAAAGATCTTGTAGCAGATGCCGTTCCCATTCCAGTAACCTCCTGGGCAAGACACTGGATCCAAAAGATACGTCCACGCCATTATTAGACATGACAGACAATCAAACTTAATCTCCATAAATCAAATGATAACCACGCGAGGGACTGAGTGAAATGGTTGTTTGTTTGTTTGTTTGTTTATTCATGAGAAGCTCAAATCCGCTTTTCATTGAGGTCACGAGGCAAGAAGTCCTAATAACTCTATCAACAAAAAGCATTACATATATATTGTACAACATATACATGGTACAACATACAACATATTGTGGAGCGAAAACAGGTCAGTTCCTTTACTTCAAGAGTCTCTTAAAGCCAGATTCGGAGCCGTATTGGTTGAGGATTGGGGGTGGTTGCTCAAGACAAGATGATTTTATAACTATGTAGAATTGGACGGGATTGTTTTAATGTGGTTTTGACCGGAGGAATATAACCCTTACCTTCATTCAACTTGTGCGGCACTGCCGGACCAGGCGGTCCAACGGGACCCGGTTTTCCTGGGGGCCCAGGAGGTCCAGGAGGTCCAGAAGACCCAGGGCCAGCTGGCCCCTTGGGTCCCTTTTCTCCAGGGGGCCCAGGTTTGACAACATTTCCCTTTAGGCCTACCGACCCCTTAGGCCCCTCTTCTCCCGGAGGTCCGGCAGGTCCACGAGTAGCTGATCCCTTTTCTCCGGGAGGTCCAGGAGGCCCAGGGGGGCCGGCAGACCGAGGGCCAGGAGGTCCCGGAGGCCCAGGGGGCCCGGCAGACCGAGGGCCAGCTGTAGGTCCAGGAGGCCCAGGGGGCCCGGCAGACCGAGGGCCAGGAGGTCCCGGAGGCCCAGGGGGCCCGGCAGACCGAGGGCCAGGAGGTCCCGGAGGCCCAGGGGGCCCGGCAGGCCGAGGGCCAGGAGGTCCCGGAGGCCCAGGGGGCCCGACAGACCGAGGGCCAGCTATAGGTCCAGGAGGCCCAGGGGGCCCGGCAGACCGAGGGCCAGCTGTAGGTCCAGGAGGCCCAGGAATAGCTTGCCCAATGGGCCCCACGAAATAGGTTCCTGAAATACCTGAAGAAATTAGTCCGATCATTGATTCGCCTTGTTGTATTATTCTCCAAGTTGTATTGTTAGGCCACAGCAAGTAATTTTTATGGATGACATCAGCGCGCTCAAACTTTGACAGTCTAAGGTGTTTCATCGCATATGAATACCCATTGTAGTTGCCTCAGGTGATGGTACAACAAGCTCTTTTCTGCAATTGTTGTAGTTAATCTATTGAGATGTATACACATCTACAACGACATGTTTACTGTTGAATCAAGGAGGTTTTATATTATATATGAAACCTCATTAGTTAAATACAGGAATAAAAGACCTGTTGGTCATATTTTGTCGCCTCAATTTTTGTTTAACAAGATTTATAATCTCAAAAGTTGGAAATATAGGAATCTTTTTTTTTTTTGCCCGCTTTGCTTTTTTTTCGTCCTATCTCATTAGTTTTGGAGTATGCGGAGGATGTCATCCATAAAATTTACTTGCTGTGGCCTTGCAGTGCCAATCTGAGTAACGAGGCTGTTGTAAGAATGTAACGTACTCGAGGCACCTTCGAACACGGGACCCCCATTCTACGTCCTTTTGTGAAAGCAAGGAGGTTAGTATATACATGTAGTGCAGGGATACCATTTCCCAGATTCGAACCGGGGTCTCTCAGTTAACTGTGAATCCGCTACCAATACGCAAGCTTTGGAAATATGAAATTACGATGCTAATTGTGTTAAACATCGTCATAACACGGAAATATCATTATCCAGATTATTTTTAGTTTTGTCGCCATGATCTTAGTAGTATAGTATAGTAGGTCGACGAGCTTTCGCTACGACGGGGTTATACCGCCCCTTACGGGGTGATATACCATGATCTTACCCTGAAGACATTTAAGGTTTAAAGTGCATAAGACACCAAAATACAACATTTTCTTATTATCTGAAATAGGAGAAGCATCATTCAAAGAATATAAACGTTTAAAACAAATACACACCCTTCTGATGGTATCTGACATTGAACCATCAGAAACCATACTTCCATGGATCCAGCTCTTTTTTCTTATCTGATCTTCTCACCAGGTGATTACATTTATCAGTGACTAATGCCCACTCACGACGTCACAATGAACGCGGCAGCCGATTCGGAACCTTACACCACGGTTTGTGAAAACATTATTTGATGAGCAAACAGTGCTTAATTTCCGTGATAACATTCAATTAAAGGACATGACAATATATATTTTGTTTGCTTGTAAAAATAAAGTTATTTTCTTAATTTTGATGTCATTGGTGTCTTATGCCCTATAAGAATTGAACAGAAATGATAGGAGACAATACTTACGTTCTATCTCGGTCACCCGCACAGTGAGCTTGTGAATCTCCTCAGAAAGGACGGTCATGTTGACTGTATCGAAAGAAAGAGAGAAACAGAAAGAAAATTAAGTTTGCTATAGCTATAGCCTGGGTGCCATCCGATTACTACCGGGGCTCCTACACTCGCTACCTCTGAATAAAATCTATTTCTTCGGGTTAGCGCCTTTAGTAATCGGATGGCACCCAGGCTAAGCTTTCTATGTTATCAATACTGTAAAATTGAACCGGAATTTCAAATAAGATATCATCATTATTGAAAAGAACGAAATTCGAGCTTGCTGTGCTGCACAGTATTATATGGTAGAGTGCGTAGTCCAATGGTTAGCGATCTTGCCTCTGGAACTAGAAGCCCGGGGTTCGATCCCAGCTGTGTCGCTCACCCGACATGCACGCTGCCGGAAAGGGCCGCAGTCCTTAGGTCGGGACGTTAAGCCGTGGTCCACTGTTCATTGTGCTTGTCAAAAAGAGCTAGGAGAATTTCCCCGGTACGCGGTACAATGAACCTGTAAATACTGCATATAACGTCTGTCTTCCTGTCACGACCAGTGGAAGACTAGGTCATCTGTTCAGTGAGTTCATTTAAGCTAAACTGGTTCAAAATCACTTTCTTTTCCTATATGAATAAGCATCAATTTCAAAACTGACCTACAACAAAAGGAAGTACAATGGCAATGATAGCGACGACCATGCTGCCAACGGGTAACCAGAACCTCCTGCACAGGCGGGACCAGTCGGCCGTGTTGTTAGCGTTTGGATCATTGGCTTTGTCAGAGGTTTCTGTTTGACCAAACCAAAAAGAAATGTATTTAAAAAAAAACGTTTACCGCAAAAGAAAAAATGTACAGCTTTTGTATAAAACATACACAAAACTACATATTATCCAAACAAGAAAAGAAAAAAAGATAGATACAAAGATAAAATAGTTTTGTATTATTTTACGATAATCACTCTATCTTACTCCAGTAATTTGACTCAAAATGCCTAATGTTGACAAAGTGATCGGACACAGAGGTTTACAAAATAAAGAAACAATAGAATTGTTCAAAATGCTGGAATAACAAATTTATTTCCAGCAAAGATGAAACATGAATTGTGCCCAACACCCCCCCCCCCTCAAACACCCGAGTCCTTTGAAAAAACAAGAGCACTCATGTAATGCCTGGGTATACAGATCTGTTAACAGATTAATACATTGAAATTGGCAGAGAAAGAACGGAAATGCAATCGACCAAAGTTAAAAATTCCCAAGTTTTCATGCCAAGTTTAGAAAAAGAAATGTCTTACTAATGATGCTAAGATGTTTACCTCTTTCGTTGGAAGTCTCTGGCGGTGGATTCACTTCCGACATGATGCTACTTGCTTGTCAGGTTTCCAAAATCAGAAACAGATCCTACAGCACGCAATGCGTTGCTTGTTTTGATCGGATCCTGGGACCCAAATGAAATGTTTTCATTTTCTTCACGAAAATGAAAGAAAACGATGAAAGCAGCCCTCATTGAATTATTTATCTATGAAATTATTCATTTATACGGGGTAGGCGCGCTCAGTGCTTAACTCACTGCTTTACAGGCGTGCCCTGTACAGAATACTATAAATAGAATAACATAAACACAGAAATACGAGAAACTGATAAACAAAACAAAAACATTCCAAAATAACAACATGAATTGCTATATGCTCATACTCACGTTTGAAGAGACAAAAAAAGACAAAATAGAAAGCCCGACAAAGACGCCGAAAACACGTCAAAAACCAGCCGGTACCCCTCCTCTGCTTGGAGAGTAATATTCTCACCCTTTAGCTTTATACAGTCGAGACAAATCATATCGAATACTTAAATCGTTTTGCTAGTCATTGGATACAAGCTTCAAAGCAATGCATTCAAGGCTTATTGCGTTAGATGAAAAGAATATGCTTTAATGTCTGCATTTATAAGTCTACATATATTGAAAAAACAAGTTTTCGCAAAGATCACACATCGTCGCCACCAATGAGCGAATCTATTGACATTTCTTTGTGAAAATTGTTTTTCTCCGACATCTGCGTGCATTAATGTAGGCAATAAAACGTTATTATTTTTACCTGATGCAACAACGAAAAACAGTGTAGCTTTAAATATGAATTTAAAGTCATAGTCTTGCTCATAGTCAGTAGAAAACGGTCAAGCATAGTACATTTTTCTACATTTCTGCAAAGCTCTATTCAAGTTGATTTTAATGACCCCAAAAGCCTGCCTACCTGCCTGCTGAAAGCAGCAAGACAAATACCTTCAGATGTGTCTTCCATAGCTAGTATTATATGTTATTACTAATGTAGTAGCGAGGCCGATTCGCTTTTCATGACAATGTTGAGAGATTTATTGTAATAGAAATTTCTTATTTCAGTATTTACACGCTCTTGTGTACATATTTTCACTCAAGAAGTCAAAGGATCATCAAAAAACACTTTTCTTATTTTGTACTTTTATTTCAAGCCACAATCATGGAGCTGTCTTCATTGTGCCAGAGCTACACACGTTTTTCATGTGAATTCATTTTGTTGAAGTACATCTTTCTATTTCTGAAGGTTTGAAAAGACTACATGAACAATAAGAATTGATAAACATTGTTTAACCTTCTCCCTGTTGCCTAACTCTGTAACCAATAGGGAATAGGGTGCCAAACACAGCTACTTCAGTGTGCTAAAGGTTAACCTTCTCCCTGTTGCCTAACTCTGTAACCAATAGGGAGTTAGGTGCCAAATGGTGAGTGCTAAAGGATCATTTTGTAACATATTCTGTCCCCAAAAAACACATCATGAAGTGACTAGTTTGCTATCTCGGTCCATCCATTTACCTCAGTTTCCACATGCCTGTTTTGCACTTTATGTCATCCATATAATCGAAGCAACACATCCTTACGGAGGATCGGCGGAGAACCGTTCATCAGTGGCAATCAGCTGGGTCCAATTCACATTTCTGAAGCTCTAATATTTAAATACTACATGAATACTAACAGTTGATAAGTACATCTTTTATAATTACATTACTTTTCTATGGTGATCACGAGATCGTTTCCCATTGATCACGTTGCGTTTGGTATTGCATCTCATTAATATGTATAAGCAGCTACAACTGTGCTGCATTGATATGGGAACCAGTCAGAATTGCCCTGACGAAGGTAACAGAAACGTCGGTGGAATAAATCTCTTGGTTGTGTAAAAATACTTTTTTTTATTCAGTGACTTACCAACCTGATGAAACTATTCACGGATGATCACTTTGTCTGATACAGGTTCTACCTCTACGAAACTCATCGGAACATGAAGTAACCAGTTCGCCAACTCAGTCCCTTCATGTAAATGGTTCATTGACCCCACCTTGTCGTGTTGTGACGATCGTCAGGGAACCTCTCAGCAGTGACGGTCAAAGCTCGGCCTGTCGCCTAGTTACGTCCTGTGAGAGAAAAAAAATGGAATAACCATCGTCACTGTGGTTGACAAGTTCAATGGTGACTGCATTGCTGATCTGATCTGAGGATTGTTGGTACTTGTAGTTATGAGATGTTGTTGTATGCTATGTTATGTTATGTTATGCTGTCCATTTTGTTTCTGTGTGAATTGGTTACTCATGGAAGAGTAGCTGTCCCATTTACATGCGACACCACTTGGTGGAACCTACGCTATGGCGCCCATCTCCGATTCGCAGCCCTTGGGCCACACAACGTTTCTGTTACGTTGTGCACGTCTCTATCACAGGGGGCTAGTCCGCTGGTAGTGATGTGTGTGTCCAACTTCCATACTCTTTCCCCAAATGCTAAGAAGGGCAAGCAGTCTGTACCATATTTAGAGTCTTTAGTATGACCCGGCCTGGGATCGAACTCACGACCTACCGTACGTGTGCAATGCGAACACTCTACCCATAAGGCCATCACACCGGTTGATCATGTTAACATGTTAGTTAATGTAAAATATGGCAAAATATCAGATATTGTATAAACAAGTTTGAGGAGTTACCAGGTCATATAGTTGCCATTTGCTACCAAATGAATTGTTCTTCAAGTCAAGCTAGGTCACCCTACCAAATATTCCTATTGGACCATTTGTACTCTCCAAGCAGAGGAGGGGTTCCGGCTGGTTTTTGACGTGTGTTTTACGCGTTTTTGTCGGGCTTTCTACTTTGTCCGCCAAAAATAGTTACTCAAGCAACTGGATAAAATTTCGAAACTGTCAGACGTTTCAGACAGCATCCGCGGTCTTTCATCAGTGTCTCTTCAGAATGACAAAGTAGAAGTTCCGACAAAAACGCCTTAAAAACACGTCAAAAACCAGCCGGAACCCCTCCTCTGCTTGGAGAGTAGACGATTTGAACAAGTTTGTCAATTCGGCGAGCGATCCGGTCCAGGCTACATGTACATGAAACGTACCTGGGATGACCTGGCAAATGAAGCACAGGCGGCGGCCGCATGGCAGGTCGTTCCAATGATCTTGATTGTCCACAATATATTCGACACAATCCTCATCATTGTAGTTATCTGGCTGTCCATCACCCCACAGAGTGTAGCTCCCGAGAGGAGTGCCATCTATCCACTCATAGTACCTGAAACAAAGCGAGTAGAACGGTCTCTTGGACCCCGGAATCCAGAACCCGCGCCGAAACTACCCTGGAATCCAGAGCAATTGTACAGGCCCGCGCCCCGACCTTACCCGGACCTACCCTCCCGCTGGCCCCGACAAACTACCCCGCCCCACTTCCCGCTACAGCCCACAAGATCGCTAGCCGTACACGAGCGGAGCTTGTTTGGCTAGCGGTAAGTGGGGCGGGGTACGTTGTCGGGACAGCGGGAGGGTAGGTCCGGGGAAACTCCGGGCGCGGGCCGGTGTAGGTCCGGGGAAGCTCGGTACAATTGCTCTGGATTCCAGGGTACGCCGATACCGGGCATCCAGATCACAGGCACGCACACCTTAACCACTAGGCTAAAAGATCAAGACCATTTAGACAGTTGGAGGCGCTTTAACCCCACCGTTACATACCCCTCTCTGCGCCGGTCATGCAGGCCGATCCAGTAAATGTCAGCCTCGGCCAATTCTCGGGCCATGCTCATCAGGGCGCGGTTGGACGCGGCGTCTCGGGGCATGGCGAGGGTACCGCCGCGCACGTCCAAACGACAGGTTTCGGCCGCTTTGTTGAAGTCCACAGGGGACGAGTGAAACATCTTGTAGCAGATCCCTTCCTCATCCCAATATCCTCCGGGGCAAGATACTGGAAAAGGTGCATTCACGACATTTTTAGACATGATTTACAGTCGATCCTGGTCTCATCAACACCTCAAGGGACGGAGGAAAACGGTTAAAACTTTTGGAACTACCTTTACCTTTTTACCTTTTTGCATGAAAATACACGTCTTATTGAAGCAATGAAAAAAGAACCTAACCTTCATTCCTCTTGAACGGTATGGCAGGACTAGACGGCCCAACGGGACCCGTCATTCCTGGAGGTCCATGAGGACCGGTAACGCCAGCTGGCCCCATGCGTCCCCTCTCCCCAGGGGGGCCAGGTTTACTCACCTTCCCCTTTAGGCCAGCTGGCCCAATAGGTCCCCTTTCTCCCGAAGGTCCAGGCGGCCCAGGAATGACCGGGCCTATGGGCCCCTTTTCCCCTGGTGGACCCGGTGGCCCAGGGGGGCCTGCAGATACACGGCCAGCGGGACCCATGGGTCCCTTTTCTCCTGGGGGTCCAGTAGACCCGGCAAACCCAGCTGGCCCCATGGGCCCCTTCAGTCCTGGCGGTCCGGGGGGTCCGCGAGGCCCGGGGCAAGCCGGCCCAGTGGGTCCCTTTACTCCCGGAGGTCTGGGTGGCCCAGGAGGCCCGGCAGACCCAGTGCACGTCGGCCCCATGGGTCCCTTTACTCCCGGAGGTCCTAGTGGCCCAGGAGGCCCCACAGACCCAGGACCAGTCGGTCCCATGGGCCCATTTACTCCCGGAGGTCCGGGTGGCCCAGGAGGCCCCGCAGGCCCAGAGCCAGCTGGCGGTCCTGGCGGTCCAGGGGGCCCGGGAGTAGCTGGCCCTATGGGCCCCCTGAAATCGGTGCCTGGAATGAAAGTTATCAGAGAAATTTTAATTACAAATCAGTCGATGAATGGTGTAAAGTCAAGAAATATTTTCTCTAAGACGGTAGGACACACCACTTAATGTTTTTTTTATTGGTCAGAAATTACCCGTGGAATGACAGCCTTTTTAGTGCTGAATTGGTGCAGGGTTCCCAATCACATAATATACATGGGCAACAGATACATATTTGCTCCACACTTGTATTTTGTGGAACTGTCGCAAGGGTCTGAGCGGCTGCCATTCGGTTCCAACCGAAGTCAGGTGCCCATTCACACCTGGGTGGAGTGAGGAAAGTCGTGTAAATGCCTTTCCCAAGGGCACACAGACGGTGACTTGAAATGACAGGATTCAACCCCGGGACCACTTGGTTCTGAGCCGAACTATAGCTACTTACGTTCCAACTGGGTCAGTCGTGCTGCAAGCTTGTGAATCTCCTCAGAGAGGATGGTCATGTTAACTGCATTATACACTGTATTGGAGAGAGAGAAAGAAAATTAAGCTTGCTATTTTAATACTGCACAATTGAAGCGGATTGTTTTGTCAAATATGTACTATGGTTATTGAAAATAAATTTTAGCTTTCTGTGCTATATATGTATATATATATCTATCTATTTATCTATACATAATTCTCTATATATCTATATATCTATATCTATCTATCTCTCTCTCTCTCTATATATATATATAGAGAGAGAGAGAGAATGAGAGAGATACAGTAGCATCATTCACTGTATTATGTTCGCGGTGGTTTTACCGTATTCTCGCAGTTTTTAGGGTGATCTCTCCATGGCAAAATCACGACACCACGAACATATGTTTTCATTACCTTACCTTTGTTCCGAAGAATTGTTCCAACCACGAACTCAAGACACAACTTTTCCCTCATACTGCAAAATCATGTCCCCGCGAACAAAAGGCCAAATTTACTGTATCAATTGTAATTATAAATTAAGTGGGTAAATTCGTCTTCTACTGCCTCTAAAGAAGAAGTCAAACCTAACAAAACTAGCACCATGTACATTTTAGAATGTAGCATAACATTAGATATAGCCCTTAATATCATTGTATTTGTCTCCATTATTTGTGCTGTTTATTCTTACAATTAGCCCTCAGGCGCTAGGCATGTACTTGCAATAAACTTTGTACTGTAATTACTGACCGACCTGCTAGAAAAGGAAGTACAATGGCAATGCCTGCAAGAACCAGGCCCCCAATAGTCAACCATATTTTCTTGCACAGGCGAGACCAGTCGGTCTTGTTGTAAGTGCTTGGATCATAGGTTGCTGTTTGGCAAAGCAAAAATACATTTCTTAAAAGAATATTCATTGCAAACACTACACAGCTTTTGCATGTAACGTATTTTATAACACTGCATATCCCAAACGAAAATAATAACTAAATACAAGCTCAATACAGTGTTTGAGATCTTGAAACAAAATACGCGTATTTCTTTCGCTTGCCTGTGCCCAATCTTGAAAAGATGAAATATAATCTAACTTCGCCCCTTGAAAAATCAACCATATGATAAATAATGAATATATAGACAAATACATAGATAAGTAACATAACTAAACTAGTCATATTAAATACATTCAAAATGAGACCGTTTTCATTCAAAATGAGACCGATCCCAAAGCCCTTCCCCTATGAACTAAACCAATAAAGAAATACAATTACTAAGAGGTTAAACTTTTCATTATAAAATTATGAAATTACTCTGAACTTATCAATAATGCTCTACCCGCACTAGAGATGTACATGGTGTTGATTGTATTTGCACCCCTGTCCGCAAGAGATCTCCAGTCAGACTGAGATTGCAAAGTGGGTGAGGCGCCTGGAGAATAAATAATGACATAGACAACTTGTAAAAACGCCGATAAAGGTTAGACATCCAGGTAATACGATACGCAAAATAACAGTTACTCAAGCAACTGGATATGATCTTGGAAACGGTCAGACGTTTCAAGTAGCATCCACTACTTTTCGTCAGTTTGTCGAATGATGAATGAAGACCTTTATTGTACATTTTTGCCCAACTGCAATAAGTGCAGGTCAGAACAAAGACATGTTTACACACATACGCATGTCGCGGTACGAGTATCACAGTCTAAAGCCTCTGTCACACTTGTGCGAATACCCGTTGCGTGTGAGTCGCGCATTGAATTTTTTTCCATACGCCGCCGTGCGCACAATAGGCGTCTCACATGCATCTCGATCGATTTGTGTAAGTTTTATGTACGCCGGCATACGCACAATACGGCCCAGTAGGCATGATAGTTTTGGGTATGAACGAAACTACACTATAATATACGCAAGTCATACGTTGTGAATATTTTTCGATCATTATTATGTATGTGTGAGGCACATTTAACAAATGAATAACGAAATGTGAGTCAAGCATTCGTCAAGATAATCGAAACATTACACAACTGTTGTGCGTACGGCTGCGTGTTGAATTTTGTCCATACGCAACTCACACGCAAAGGCTATACGCACAAGTGTGACAGTGGCTTTACGTATAGCGTCGGCGACCTCGCTGCGTTCTAAATTGAATTTGAGTTAGCCGTGACTTTATAATGGGAATATCATGCAAAACGTACCAGTATGACTAAAAAAGACAACAAGTCACACAAAGCGTAAAAAGATTGTTATCGATGAAATTCGCTCGGGTGCAGCGAGGTCGCCAATTTGTCGCGGGTCCAGTGAGAGGGGGGTTTAGTAATGGTGAAAATGCAGGATTGTATGGGTTTAGCTATAGTTGGTTACCGTAAATGCATTTAAGTTCGCGTGGTTTTTATTTCGCACTAAGGCGAAAATGGGGAGTTCGCGGTAGTTCGTCGCAGCGCTATAGTCAGATACTACTACAGTATTGGACAAAAATGGTGGCGGTGGTTTTGAGTTCGCGGTGAAACGGTCGCTGCGAAAACCGCGAACATAAAATCACCACGAACATTTCTGCATTTACAGTATTCTAATTAATATCTAATTGGAACTACTGTATAATGCCAATGTATTTTACCTCTTGCGGCTCTTCTGTTGGTAGTCTCGGGCGGTGGGTTCCCTCCCAACATGGTGGCGCTGCCTTGTCAGTAACAGGTCCAAGAGCAGGTAGTGTGCAGGTTGTTTTGAGCGTATCCCGACACCAAATGAAATGTTTACTACATCGACCTATATCGAATAACAACATGCATGGGCCTTTATACAGTCGAGACAAATTACTTTGAATAATCTCGCATTGCTTCAACAAGCTTCAATGCAATACTAGTTAAGTCTGTTTTCATGGTTAAAAAGAACATGCACGCAAATATTGGGGATACAAGTTTTCTCAAAGGCCAATTATCGTCGCCAGTAATGAACGAATCTTTGGACATTTCTTTGAGAAAATTGTTTTTCTTCGACATTTGCGTGCATAAATGTAGGCAATAAAATATATTGTTTTTGCCTGAAATAATGAAAAATAGTATTTTCTGCAAAGCTTGCTCTCAGTCTTTGTCGAAAATTGTAATCCAGAGTACATTTTTCGACATATATTGTAAAGTTCTATTTCATCGACCCAAAAATAAAAGCGACAACACAGCTGCCTTCAGAGGTGCATTTCATATTACCTAATACGTTTAATGGCTATATAACGTATATCAGATAGCTTTATTACTCGTTTTCTAATTGTAAGGTTTGATTAAAAAAAATGATGTGCATCGTCCTATCGGATGGGGACGTAAAGACGGCGGCCCCGTGTATGAGGGAGCTTTAGGGCGTCAAACCTCTGCACGTAAAAGAACCCAACACACTTATCGAGAAGAGTAGGGGTGACCCGGTGTGCTTGGCCAAAAAATGCGAGCCGTGGCGAAGCCGCACTGCACTACCACTAGCTACTTGAAAAAGCATCATGCTTCACTAAGGTTTGATCAAGGAGGTTAAAATACATGTATTTTAAAGATCTTTAAACTCCTTGGTTTGATCCACTCGGCACCGGGAAGGACCCCTATTCTTTTTTGAGTGCTCGAGGTGTGGCTCTTCTCAAACACGGGACCTCCGTTTTACGTCCTACCCGAGGCACGTCCCCAACCTAAGCTATGCACTCATGTTCACCTGAGTGAAGTGAGGAAAGTCGTGTAAAGTGCCTTTCCCAAGGGCACAACGTCAACGGGACAAATCACGGGACCCCGGAATTCAACGCAGGACCTCTGGGTTCTGGGCCAAACACAGAAACTGGAGCCTACACCGAAGTCGAAAAAGAATGGACGTGTCTCTGACGTCATGATCAGTATGACGTCTATTTCTTTCGACCAATCAGCATATCCCTGGTAATCACGTCACGTGGTCGCTCCCCTGTGAGACAGGTTTTCGCCGAGCGGAGAATCGTTCTGACCGTCCGACTGTCCGACTCTCCGCACTAAACGCTCCTTAGGAACTGTTTGCGGCTCCTTTAAGATGTGAATGTCGAGACGAAGCTATGAAGACGTTGCTGCTTCTAAGGTATGTGTTCTCGCTCTAACTCTTGGTGGCAGTTTTCGTCAATTACATATCTCTGAAACTGCAAAAAATTATCAAGTTTTCTAGGGTCGTTGTTTTGATAATCATTTTCTGTTCTGCTTTTTACTAGTTTGTTCCTCGCGCTCGCCGTGGCTTCGCGTTCGAGTCAGAGGATTGAAGGTAAGAAATATTCCTTAGTTTGCTTCATTATAGGTCTATACGTCAACTTTCGTGGCCTTTTCCTGTCGTCATGCCTTGCTCTTTTCCACCTTCCGTCCAGCTGTTTACATCCCCGGGATGTGCGGGAATTTAGATGGAAATCAGCGAGTAAACAAATGCAAAATAATCCTCAATTTGAAGAGACCTCTCGCTGGGACTTTAAATATTTATTATTGTTCACGTGTTTGGTAGATTCTCTTCAGTCTTGCTTGCAGAAAGGATTCAAGGTTTTTCTTGAGGCGACTTAGGAATTACTCAGGATTACTTGAAGTGGTTGCGAAGTGTGTATTGGCTAATTTGTTGTGTCTGCGCGTGTTCCTATCCGTGCCTACTCTCCAATCAGAGGAGGGGTTCCGGCTGGTTTTTGACGTGTTTTTAGGCGTTTTCGTCGGGCTTTCCACTTTGCCATATTTTTTGTCTCTCTATTAACGACATAGAGACTAAAAAACATGACAAAGTAGAAATCCCGACGAAAACGCCTAAAAACACGTCAAAAACCAGCCGGAACCCCTCCTCTGCTTGGAGAGTATCCGTGCCAGGCGCCTCCCTGACGCTAGTCGGGTGGATCAGCGTTTATTGCGCGGAATGACAAAGGGATCTGGGTCTGAAAGGAAACCGATTATGCGCCATTTGCTTCACAAATACGCGGGAAAAGACGCAACAAAGTAAAGAGAATGTCAAATTAATTAGCGAAACAAAAGTTGCGCGGTCGGTGTGCGATTGCACATTGTTGATCTTTAACATCAACTTTGAAAACGTAAAGACTTATCAACGAGTGCGTAACACGTTTTATATTTATATCATATAAAACTGACGAAGTTTATGATGTTGTTTTACTCCAAGATGTTGTTTACTGGTCATACAGTTCTGATAGAAAACTATGATATTTATAACGCAACTCAAAGCAGAAAACATTGTAAACACAATTCTTTCGCTGCTGGCTCTAATCTTGACCTGAAGGACTTGAGAAAAAGGTTTAAGCCGATCAAGCAGCAAAGTACACACTGTCAGGGGAAAAGACAAACTCGCTAACTACATAATGTGCGTGTCCTATCCAGGCACTCTGACTTGAAGCTGGCTATTAGTACTAGTATACATACTTCCTGTATCTCCAAGCAGATATTGGGGGATACTAGTACTTCATTCGATTCACCCTATAGCTACAAGTATCATGCAACAAACAAGTAGTCAACTTACAATTTACATACAGAATTACACAATAAAAGTTATTACAGCTATTAACAGACAAGGGGGCTAATGGACAGGACAAGCAGGGAACCTTGCGTTTTTTGCCTTCCACAATAATTTCCTTCTCCCTTGAGTGTCGTTGAATACTCTTTGCTCAAGAGTATTTAAAGGTACTCAAGGGAGAAGGAAATTTCTTGACTCATTTCAGCCAGATTAAAGTAATTTGTTGATTGATTTACAGACTAACTTCATTGTCTGCTTTTTTCCTGTCATCCTTTAATATTTTGTGTGTGTGCAAAGAAAAGCTGAAGTTATGAAGTTTGTATGTATTTATAATGTAACCTCCAGTTAGTTATACACTAATCCACCGGGTTGCATAAGTCTGCCACTTTGAAAAACTTGAAAAACTTGAAAATCTTTAGTACATCACGCCCCATATACACGTAAGCACATTTTAGATATACAGGAGTGCATTATACTGGGGGACGTAGGGGAAGAGATCTGTTTGGACGTATCTTTTATGGGTGATGGAATCTTGTACCCTGGTGGAATTATGTAACTTACTAGATATTACATGTTTATTGTATAGAAGCAATACTCTCCAAGCAGAGGAATGGGTCAGGCAGGTTTTTGACGTGTTTTTAGGCATTTCTGTCAGGCTTTCTACTTTGTCGTTGGCTAGATATAAAAAAATGACAAAGTAGAAAGCCCGACAAAAACGCCTAAAAACATGTCAAATACCTGCCGGACCCACTGCTCTGCTTGGAGAGTAAGCTTTCTTAACAGAAGCAAAGCCTACATTTTACTGTTTTAACATATCCTGTTTCTTCCAACAAGATGAGTCAGTCCAGGAGAACGCAAGGAGACGGTCACACCCCAGGGGGGTCCTCGACCAGCCGAGTCGCCTGATCAGGGCACGAAGACAGGTGACACTGCAGGAGCACATCATGAGTAAGTAGTGTTGTCTTTTACATACAAATGTTTGGAACAGTATTATGGATTATAGTACCTTAAGCAAGTTAGCTTAGGGTAGAAAAAACTAGCAGTCACCAATCAAGACCATGTACATGCCAACAAGTACGGACCTTGACATGAAGAAGAAAAAAAATCAAGAAACAGTTTTTAGATTAGATTTTGTTGGTATGTACATGGCCTCGATCTGTGACTGCTAGTGTTTGCCTCTAAATTCAGTTTGGCTTTAAATGACCCTTACACGTGTAGGTAGTGCTGTAGCCTTTGTTATCCACTGTGTCTAGGGCATGGTATTGGAAGGTGGAGCCTTTTGTGGGTACCTAACGGCACAACTTCGGGAGCATGTCAGGGGATTTGAACCCAGGACCTCTGATTCGGGGCCAAACACCATAACCGTTATGCCAACAGATGCCACTTGTACCAGCTTATAAAATACCTCTAAATGATGCATGTTTAAAATCTTCTTTTTACTTAATGTTCCCAGAGACGGCCAATCACAGCGACGACTGTTGTGAGAACGGTGGCACGTGCATCCTGGGAAGCTTCTGCATGTGTCCGGGTAACTTCACGGGGCGGTACTGCGAGCAGCGCGCCGTGACCCTGCCCTGCGGAGACGTGCCGCACAACGATTGGATGTTCCAGGGCTGCAGCCTGTGTCGCTGTGGCAACGGAACCTTCCTGTGCATCGAGCACATGAGGCCTGACTGCGGTGAGCTCTGTTTCATTTGTCTGCTTGTAACATGTCACTGTTACAGTTAAACCTGTAGTAGTGACCACCTCTACACAAGTGACAACATGGCCAATGTGAGCACTTTTTGTTTGTTCTTAGATGATCTTTCCTATTGACACAAGTACTAAGAAATCCTGTCTATGGTGACAACCTGTCCACAAAGACCAGATTTTATCTATACCTACGGAGTGGTCTTTTTGGACTAGGTTTTACTGTATGTCCAATGTGGCAACAGATAGTTGTTGTGAGTCAATCACATGCTGCTGAAATAAATAGAACACTAGCACAATGTTGAAATTTAACGTTGGGTAACATAAATTCGCCATTTTTCCGATAATGGCTGACTGAAATCAATCTAGCAGAACAATAAACCATCCTTTTTTTCCATCATTCTGTCAGTATCATGTACTGTCTTTGCACTAATCATATATATGGTAGATTTTGTCTCTAGTCGTGCTGACACCATAATATTTCAACTTGAAACTACCGTCCGCCGCACGCACAATGACGGTGTTGTCGGACAGGTGTGAACATTATTTCGAGAGAGAAGATTTGTCTGGAATATCTTACCGCTAATTACATTTTATACAGCAGCTATTCGTTCCATCCTTGGCTTGAGGAGAGTGCTATGGATATAGAAGTGTCCAAGTAAAAAAATACACGAAAAAACAGCCGTACTGTACACATCAGGCCTTCAGTAACATTCCCGTTTGTTGAGTCCGTAGAACGTCACTCAAAGTCGATCCCCACCGTCATGGCAATGTGTACATTATTCATGGGAAGTTAGCTGGATGCCGTAGCAATGGTTATACTACTATGTCCATGTGTTCCTTGTTGTGTTATATGAGCAAACTTTGAGGAAAATATCGTCTTTAGTCCACTATCACACGCAACATTTAGACAAAAAAGTGTTCTTCACAAACCTTTGTCGTCTGCTTGACGACAGGATTCTGGGTAATAGTATGGCGGCGGGAAAATACACGTGCCGTAGGTTGTAGCAACAAAGAGGAGTTTTGACGATTGATCACACTTAGTCTCCAGTTGCAGGTTAGCAAAAGAGATTGTAATAAGTTGTCTTGTAAATAACTGTGTTTAGCAGGCAGGAGATGTGACATTTATAAACCAGCGAACAACCGTGCAGTGTGGTTCTCCCACGAAGCCCCCAGACTCTGTCAAAAAGGGACGGAGAGTTTTTGACGTCGCCAACTTCTAATGCATGGTTATCGAAGCTTTTCAGCCAGTGTTTTGAATACGTTAGTCTATCCGGTTTGCATTGCTGGCGTTATAACTGATTTTGCATCTAGCACATATCCCTAAAATACACCTTTTCTAAAAATGGCGAATTTAAGTACCCCGCGAATTTATGTTACCCAACGTTAAGGCTTGAAGTCAACTTGTTCAAATGTCTTTCCAACTCTTTTAGTTACACCTGGTGTTCATTTCTTTCTCTGTTCCAATCCAGAATCTGAGCGAGACGTTGTGAATGTGGTGAACAGCCAGGATAACCTGAACACCCTGTCAGTCATGGACTTGTTCGACCAATCACGCAACAGCAGCTCCTCTGCGCGAGGTCTGCACCATGAGTTGGAGGTGACGCTTCTAGTTAGTCTCCTAGCAACCATTGCCATGGCAACAGTGGTAAAATATGATTGAGAGGAGTGCAAAGTTCCTGTTTGTGAAATGACAAATGGGCAAAACTCAGTTAGCCTGGAGTCCAGCCTTGATAGCTTGGGCCCACTCCCAATGTCCGCTAGCTGCATTGGGAGTGGGCCAAAGCTAACAAGCTTTAGCCTGGGTGCCAGCCTTTTTAGCTTACATACGCTACCCAAGCTCGGCTCTGTGGAGCTTGGGGAGCGGAGCTTGGGTAGCGTATGTAAGCTAAAAAGGCTGGCACCCAGGCTAAACAAGCCTGGACTCCAGGCTAGAACTATGTCTGAAATCAAGCAGAATATTGAATGATGACATTGCAAAAGTGGTAACATATGATTGAGAGCAGCTGAAAGTTCCTGTATGAGAAATAATGTGACCAAAAGGGACTAAAATCTGTCTGAAGTTTAGCAGAAAACTGTACAGCTGGTGGTATCAAAAGACTTCAAATTGTTGGAATGATGGGGAAATGACGTTAAGGTGATAACAAGGAAGCTTTGAAGCAGGCAGCTGTATATGGAAATATTCCAGAAGTCAAGTCCTGTCTTAGAAATTCGGACAGACATTTTCAGACATAAGTGAGAGCAGGTGCAAGGTTTGGCTCCAAGCAGATGTTTGGTGGAAAATTTTAACAATTCCTAACTGCCTGGCTTCTCATAGCCTATGCCAGGCTCCGAGGATCGCTGGAAAAATAGTAGATATTGGTCAAATAGAGTGGATAGTATGCTAGGGTAGTCGGTCGGCCAATAGGTGAACCGTTACTCTATTTGGCCAATTTCTACTATTTCTCCAGCAATCCATTGAGCCTGGTACAGGCTAGCTTCTGGGTGAGTAGCTGCCAGAGGAGCCTGTCTGAGAAATTGTTAAAATCTTTTCCCCAAACATCTGCTTGGAGACTAGAGCAAGGTGAACACAAGTTTAAGTCCAGCTAGACCTTCTTGCAGCATATGCCTAAGAAAAGATGTGGACAGCAGAAGTTCACAAGTATTTATTTTGAGCAGTTGATTCTGCCAAGTTTTATGTGTTAAATTTCTTGATTTTTTAAATGTTTTACTTTCTAGCTGGCTGGAAGTTCAGGAGAAAACATTGCAAAGATGATACAAATGTAGGCTTCGATATGCTTTCAGGGGCAAGTGTAAACCTATGGTTTCATTTAGCTGTTGGCATATCTTGTTATGATTATTTGTTTATGTATATATATTGCAGAGTTTTACTACCTTTTGTTTATTCTGAGTGTTTTGAGTTAAAAAAAGAATAAAGCCTCACAATCTGAACTTGTTGTCCTGAATGATGTTTTCAACTTTGAGGAACTTCCCAGGACTTATAGAAGGTTGTACATGTATATACTGTATCTTAATTTTTCCCAAATGTTCAATGCTAGATTCTTTTCACACTACAGGCCCAAGTAAGTAGACTAGGACCATAGAGATACAATTGTGTTACTTGACAGATTTTCAAGATTCAAAGTAGTAAATGCATTCTGATGGTTTTGACATCCCTAAAAGGTTGGGCTCATTTTCTATGAGCATCCAATATAAAACATGACAGAGCCACTTCTGTACAGGGTTGGGGAACAGACTTACTCCAGACAGGCCCAATTAAAACTGACTTCACCACCTGGACACGAAATGTCAAAAAGCCAAGGATATTCCCAAGGTATCCAATTGGGATTCTCATCCCATTACTGTAAATGCATTCAAGTTCGCGTAGTTTAATTTCGCAACAGGAAGAAAATGGTGTGTCCGCAGTGGTTTTAAGTTTGTGTTTGAGACAATAGTAGACAAGGGTAGGAGGGCAAAAAAATTTTACGGTGGTTTTAACTTAAGTTCGCAGTGAAGAGCTTACCACGAAAACCGCGAACATAAATTAAAACCACCGTGAATATTTTTGCATTTACAGTAGCAGTAAAACTAGGTCTAAAGAAGGTAGCACTGTCTCCTAGCTCTGAAACTAACTTTTTCATAATTATATCTCTTTCACAAATCAACACAGATTAATGTAGCCTCCTTTGCAGACTTCTAGGGGCGCCGGCGTTTATTTTTGAGGAGAGTTGATTTGCGATGAATGAGAAAATTACGAATCAGCACTTCCCCAAAAAATAAATGCAAGATGTCTACGAAGGAGGCTAGATCAATGAACTTACATGTGTGTATAACAGAAGGGTTTTAACACATAGAATACAATGCAACTATGTTCTCCTCTGGACTGAATGCATAGAAACAAAAAAAAATGTGATAAGGATGTATTTTGTACAATACTTTATTTTCTCTAATACTGACTTTAAATCTTTTCCCCTATTTTTATACATTTGATCCCCACATTGAACTTGACTGCTCCATACCACCATGGAAAAATACCCCACGCCGAACATTTCACATTTACCCCAACAGGACTATATATACAGGCTTTTAATTTAATGTCATGATGGATTACCGGTACAGTGTATGTCTGTAAAACAACTTGGTGGAGACGGCCAACAGAAAACGGGGAATATGATATTAAAAAACTTCTCCAACAACCTCTGCTTGGAGAGAATGTAAAACACATGAAGATACCATTGCTTGATCCATATATCCAC
This sequence comes from Branchiostoma lanceolatum, assembly GCF_035083965.1. Classification (NCBI taxonomy): domain Eukaryota; kingdom Metazoa; phylum Chordata; class Leptocardii; order Amphioxiformes; family Branchiostomatidae; genus Branchiostoma; species Branchiostoma lanceolatum. The sequence continues at coordinate 2,416,305 of NC_089732.1, read as the reverse complement.
CCACATTCGTCGCCTGGGGATTAAAGTTATAATTATCGTGAAGCCAATGAAAAGCCTGTATAGGAGTGTTAAGTGTCATGACTTTTTCAACCTGTCATGTTGACAAATTGATGCTGAAATTATCATATTTTCTCAAAACCTGCTGTGAAAGATACCCATACAACATGATCAATTGGAAGCTACAGTGGTGTGTTTTTGTTGGGCAGACCTTATCTGCTCAAACTACGTTATAAACTTAAAGACACCACTGACTTGAGCACGAAAGGGCTTTCAGCCTACTACGGGACACCCACATTAGTGAACAAATTTTTCTCAATTTTATCCATGATTATTAGTTCATCTCACATTATCAATGTATTAGTGAAACATAACAGTATTTTAAGCGAAACAAATACAACAACAAAGACACCAGAAAAAGAACTTTGGGAGAAGCAACAAGAGCCAAAACTGAAATTTCCTAGAAGCATAACGGGTAAAGAATATTACTTAATGGCATGATGGAAAATTAAGAAGCCAACATATGGTCTTCTTTGAGAAGTGATAAAAGAAGCAGGAACCAGACCTTGTTCCTTAATTAAGTATCTACCCTCCCCGTGTCGTTCAGAGCAGTCATATGCCTGTACCTTCGACCCATGTACATGAATACAGTAGCACAGGCGAGTGTAGCCTCTACCAGGCTCCACAGGTTGCTGGAAAAAATAGTAGAAACTGGCCAACTAGAGGTCGCAAACTTTAACTTCTTTAGTGGACCAACTCCTCTGGCATGTTATCTGTCTATTTGGCCAATATCTACTATTTTTCTCTTTTCCAGCAACCCGTGGAGCCTGTTAGAGGCTAAGGCAAGTGTACAGACTGAGAACAAATGTACAGTTGTAAGAGAGCAGCAAGAACTCTGACTGAACTGGTAGAGATGAGACTATTTAGGGTGAACATTTTCACTTGATGATTTTCATGGTAATTCTTCTTTACCCTAGAGACTCTTCACATAATAAGTTAGAACCTAACAACCGAAGTACGGGGGGGGGCATTCCTTGGACCTCCTTGTATGGCTGACAGTTTTGCGACGCCTCCTATCTATTTGTACTTGAGGTGCAACAAAAAGGAGGCCGTATTATCAATGTAAGACTTTCAGAAGTTGGACTTGGAGGAACGTGAGAAACGCGCCATCAGCCATCGTACTGCCATCAATTTCTCAGTGGTCTCACAATGCCCCCTACCTATTCCTAATTGAGGTGCAGCAACATGGACGCAGGGTTTTTAAGTTGACTTTAGGATGTTGGACTTTGAGATACCTGCCACTGACTATCACAGTGATTTAAATTTCTCAATGGTTTCACGAGGCCCCCTATCTATTCCTACTTGAGGTGCAGCATCATGGTTCCGGGATTTTACCAGTGACTTTCAGGTGTTGGACTTTGACAAACCTGCCATTGACAATCCCAGTGATATCAATTTCTCAATGGTTTCACGAGGCCCCCTATCTATTCCTACTTGAGGTGCAGCATCATGGTTCCTGGATTTTCTAGGTACGACTTCCACAGGTTGGAATAACGCGCCATGGTGGCACCGTCGATGACGCGGTGGTCAGCTGACCAACTGACGACCAGGATGTGAGCAGCGTAAACCTCACCACTGGTGTTGAATCTGGGCAACACCTAGGGGTCAAAGGGCAACAAAAATCAATGAGAAATGGCCTTACATTGAGATTAACACTGGTGCAATGACCGAGCGAGTAGAGTGTTCCGCATTCCATAGGTTGTGAGTTTGATCCCCAGTGAGTCATACCAAAGGTACATACAGCTTTCTCTGGTTAGTACTCAGCATTTGGGAAAGAGTATGACAGTTGATCACATACTACTACCAGTAGACTACCTGTAGTTACGTGCACCATCTGGTGTGGGAAGGACTTAAACTTTAAAAAAAAAAAAAACTTTGTCAAAAACTTACATTGTTATGTATCCCAATTTATAAATCATACTAATTACTAGACTATCATATGTTAGAGTTCTTCTCACCTGCGTCTTGCCCAGTGCTCCTATAGCAACTTCAGGAGGCATGATGACAGGCTTGGCATAGGTGCCACCAATCTGGAACACAGTAAACATGACATACCATTGGTTAAGACTCTCATGATGCTCAGGAAGCAGCCAATCACATTGTATCTTTCAGTTTGAAATGGACCAATCATGAGGCATCAGACAGTGAAGATTGAGCAATCCAATGTTGCAACACAGTAAGGAATTAGCCAATGACAGTATCGCATTACACTGTGAGGAATGGGCCAACCATATACCGTCTGTTGTTCCCCGTCTCGCGAAGGTTAAATTTGATTGTGCATAGATGTCACGGCTTGATGGGAGACTACCATATGCCTCTGTCCTGTGGGTTGAGGAGGTGGAAGTCTTTCCACATTTTGTTAACCCATCCTCCAACTTAAGTGGTCATCCCCATGTATTTTGCCCTTTCAGCTTCACAGAGGCTGGGCTTTCTGGGCCACTCTTCATAACAAAAAAAAACAACAACAACAAGCAATAGAGAAATGATCATACTCACTGCCCCTATATTAGACAGTGTGAAGGTACCGCCTGTGAGGTCCTCGGTGCCAAGCTTGCCCTGCAGGCCCAGATTGTGAAGCCTGTTTAATTCTGCAGCCACCTCCAGCACAGACAGGCACTGAACATTCTTCACGTTGGGCACCACCAGACCGTTAGCTGTGTCCATGGCCAGGCCGATATTGTGAGAAGCCTGTAAAATGATAATTTAAATCAAAAAGCAGTGTAACAGCCATTATGGTGACAGAAATACCAAGTAAGCCACAATTCAACTACCAAAAAGTTGTTTAATTCACAAAGGTGCCAATGAACAAACATAACAGTAAAGGATAAACTCCTGACTTTGTTGGGGGAGGTAAAAGGCGGTGGAAGGAGAGGGCTGGGCTCCACCTTCCAATACTGTGCCCTAGACACAGTGGGTAACAACCCACTGTCCCTTGGGCTTCAAAAAGGCTATGGGACTACCTTTACCGTTACCTTTTGTTATAAGAATAGTATAGCTGCTGCAGCATGATGTAATAACATGTAATAACAACTGATCATCTGACTTACCTTATATGTGATGTTTTCACACTTCTCATCGACTTTTGCATTCAGGACTGGATATTGTAGAAGCGCCATGGAAGCAGCCTGGATGGGAATGAAGCATACATTTGTGTAATGTTGATAAGATGCTGAAAATAGTATTAGGACATAATGCACTGGTCTTCTTAGCCTATTGTATGCCGGGTACTCAAACATGCTTGAGGTGCAGATCTTCTGAAACACAGGGTAACGCTCAGAAAGATAATGACTCCTTGCAACTTGGGGTGCAAAAGACCACAGCTGGACTAAAATTCAAGCATCCTGTGTGATGGTTTACAATGGAAAATGTCTTTAAAGTCAAATTTTTACAAAACGATTTGAAAGCAATCGAGGACTATCAGTGTATAATTGAGAAATTCTTTGATCCTCAACACTGTATACTACTGTATCATATTGTTAAGTACTGAAAAGATTTTTGAAGACTTACCTTGATAAAGAAAGGCATGAAGGATAACCTGACTCCGTACAGTTCCGCAGCCCTCTTCAGCTCCGCCCTCAGCTGTACCAGCGCTGTCATGTCCACCTCGTCACAGTAACCAAAGTGTGGGATGGACTGAGCTAGCGTCATGGACTTCATCATTGCCTTCCTGAACCCTGTAACCATGGAAACACTCTCACTTTTGTTTACAAACAATGGGAACACTCTCACTTTCATTTGCTAACAATGGGAGCACTCTCACTTTGATTCAATATGTCAAACATTAATCTAAAATGTTTAGGTGAAGCTTTCATAAAACAATTAAATTCTTGGCAAAAGTCTAATTAATTTTTTTTGACTAGATGATAGAAAAGTCATATTGTTATTATTCATTCTAAATTTTAACTTCTTTGCTCTCATTTCAAATGGCCTAGTTTTGTCTTTCTGGTTATTTTATACCTTGAAATTTGAAACTTCACCTTTCACCTAAACTTTTACCTCTGTACCTACATTTTTGTGTGTGATATAAACAACCAACTTTATGGACACAACAAAAGTACAGAGACTTTCGTAAGGTCTACCACAACAATACATTAAAAAGCAGGCATCCTCAACTGAGGTAAAGCATGATGCTTTTTCAAGAAGCTAGTAGTAGTGCAATGCGGCTTCGCTTGAGGCTTATGCCTAAAGCTCCCTCATACACAGGGCCGCCGGCTTTATGTGACCATCCAAAATGACAAATGCAATCCCTTACAAAATGTCCGAGCTCAGGATCTTAGGACCGAACTCGGGCCCTAGGATCCACGGAATTTGATCCAGATGGCGAAACAGTGGGGTTGCGTTACCGCTTGCGCCATGGGGACATACAAACAAATAAGTGGATAAACAACATCAACTGACCCACTAGATGATTCACCAGCCATTGTTCACGATTTTGCAAAGGTAAGAGAAATAAAGAAAGGTGTAATCAGAGTCATGCACAATGTACTTGACGTTATGTCATACCTAGGCCGTGATAACGTTTGATAGGGGTGTTCCGGACCTGGTGAGATACTGTAAATGCTGAAATGTCACGGTGGTTTTATGTTTGCGGTTTTCGCGGCGACCATTTCACTGCAAACTGTAGCAGTATGAGACTATAACGCTGCCGCAAACTTAAAACCACCGCGAACACTCAATTTTTTCCTTAGCGCGAAAAAAACCCCACGCGAACTTAAATGCATTTACAGTATCACACAGGCTTCTACTTAAATCACCCTTGGTCCCAGCCCTCCCACGGGTCGGATCCTCCTCCAGGCTTTGGCTGTCGGGCGATCCGACCCGCGGTCGGGCTGGTACTTCGGGCGATATGGAATACACCATGTTGTATTCTATATTCATATAGAAAATCATGCAAAATCATAGGGCTGACTTTCCCACGTCTGGCCTCTACCAGGCCCCACAGATCGCTGGGAAAATAGTAGAAATTGGCCAAATAGGGTTAATTGTATGCTAAAGGAGTCGGCTATGGAGAGAGAGTCTAATCTGCCATCCTAGGAGCCTGCAAGTGAAACCCTGGCAAATATTCTCCCTATAGCCGGCGTAGTTAGTCTGGTAGAGACTATGTTTGACCTATCAGCATGACTAGTGGGAGGGATGTTATAAGCGGGTTTACTCAGGCTATAAAGTGGTGGCTAAAGTGAAAATTGATACTGTCATATTTAACCCAACCTACCTTTGATTGGTTCGACTCTGTCCTCCCCCACCACAGTTGGCACGGCAACCACGGGGAGGGGTTTGGGTGGGGCAGGGGGAGGGGGAGAGGTAGAGGGAGGGGGTGGGACGAGTTCGGGGGTGGGGTAGTAGGGTGCTGCTGGGGTGAGGGACGGCTTCACATCTGAAACACAGTAAACATTATGAGTACATTACAGAAAAATCTTACCTCAAAAGGTGCTTGTTTTTGTTTAGAGGATAGCAACTGTGTGTGCACGTGTGTGTGTGTTGTTGTGTATATGTGGCTGCATGTGTGTCAGTAAGCATGCGTTTGTATGTGTGTACATGTTACATATCTCATATTCTGCTTGTCAAAAAAGAACTTCTAAATTCAGTGTTTTTCTGTTATCCTGTTTACTGACAAAGAAACACAGGTAAAACCATAACCTAATGCAAGGCAGATAGAGATTAAAACCCAGAGATACAATAGATAGAAGCCCACCTGGATCAATTTTAGGCGGCTGAGTTCCTGCCAGGAAGTTGAGGACGTCTTCCTTCAGTATTCTCCCATCCTTGCCTGTTCCTAGGACCTCTGATAGGTCAAGCTATTAAATGTCAAACACAAATATTGCCTTTGAGTATTAACAGTAGTAACAACATCAGTGTCGATGAGTAATTCATTAACTAAAAACCTGTGCCTTTAGTTTGAAAGTTTAAAAAAAAATTATTTCTCAGCTGAAAGATCAATGTGAAAACGGACTTTGAGAAGGAAGACTTTAAAAGTTTAAGTACACAAAGTTTTAGGAAGTGAATACAGTCAGATTTAAGTTTTCCTCCCAGCCTTCTGCCTTCATCTTATCATTTTGCTTCCCTTTTACTTTAAAATGAACCTTCTGTTGTATGTAACCAAAGACCTTAACTGACAGAAACTGAAGAGTCTGTACCTTGGTACACACAGTTTTATAGATTGAATACAGTCAGATTCTCTTCCCAGCCTTCTGCTCTCATGTTATCCTATTGCCTACATAATTAGCCCTTGAGTGCAAATATGGACTGGATAACGGATTAATGACTTAATTATGTATTATGATGTATTCATGTATTTATTTATCTAATTACTTATTCAACTATTTATTTTGATGTATTTTCTATGATTGTATTGATATCGGTTACGTTAAGTTTACGTTAAGTTTATTTTTGTACCGTGACTCCTGCCCCTCCGTTTCACTTCGACCGTGTCGAAAAGCGGCCATATTATGGCCGAACAAGCATTCGAAGTAAAATAAAGGCTTTGACTTGACTTGACTACTTTTAGTTTACAACATACCCAGTAATCAAAGACATTCACTGACGGAAAACAAACAAACAAACCAACCTTGTTCTCCATGGCGAGTCTACGGACAGCTGGTGTCGCCATGACCTTCTGACCTTTGACCTGCTGGTGCATGTGTTTCTGGTCCGAGTCTTCATCTGAGGAGGATGTGTCACTGGTCACTTCTGACTGCGCGCTGTCATCTGTAAGGTGAGGAACAGAGCTCATTATCATTGTCATCTTGCATTTCTAGCTTTCAGAAAACTATTTTTCAGCTGGTAGTAACAGTTCTGTCTTCTGTGAGGCAAGGAACAGGGCTCGCTTAGCTCTTGTTTCCCAGATGTGTTGTGATGGCTGAGATAATTGGTAATAACTATTTTTGCATTCGATTGAAGCAGTACAAGATTGTCACGTACAAAATTTTAAATGGCTTGATCCCAGAAAAAATACAATACCCTGTAAGATTGGGTGATGACAAGCATAAAAACCTGACATAGAAGCAAGCAAACACACACACAAACAGGGAAGCTACATCTCCCTGCCTCCGTTCTACTTACCTCTCTCTACATCTAACACCAGGTAGCTATCTAAAGAGGAACACAACAAATAGAGAAGAAGCAAAGAAATGCAGTAAACTAAGTATATTTCATATTTCTTGTTACTTCTTCCTCCAACTGTCTCAATATCTTACAACAAACATAAAAATTGGAAACTGCCCAACCTTTGTTCCTCATTGCTATTTGCTTTACAATACTAACTTACAATACTACCTTAAAATAGCTTATGTCAAACACACAAATGAAAGAACTATCATATACTTCAGCCAAATCTTTGCACATGTATCTCCTTCTCCAGCCTGGCTTTTAGCTAGGACTTTTAGACAGGGTTGTTTCTATATCCACCAACGGTGCATCCATGGCTGCGATGTCCTCCACTTTGTAATGAAGCTACATTTGTAGCCGATAATGCTTGAACAAATTGACAAACAAACACAGCCTATAACATACACCCTTCTCCGGCTATATCTCTATATCCACCCATGGAGTCTCCACAGTTGCAATGTCCTCCACATCGATTCATAGAGAAGTCTGCAAACAATGTCTTCCAACAAACAAAAAACAAACAAAAATAGCCTACAACTCACCCCCTTCCCCTGCTGTCTCTATATCCGCTAGCGGATTCCCCACGGCTGGGATGTCCTCCACCTCGTAGTGCAGTTTGCGGACGATCCTCAAACAAACTGACCAACCAACCAACAAACAGACACAGCCTACAACTCACCCCCTTCCCCTGCTGTCTCTATATCCACCAGTGGATTCCCCACGGCTGCGATGTCCTCCACTTCATAGTGCAGTTTGCGGACGATGCCGTCATACCTGCTGGTGATGGTGACGGAAGCTTTGTCACTCTGGACTTCACAGATGGAGTCAAACTGGGCCACCTTGTCCCCTACCTGCACGTACCTGGGACGGGAATCAGATATTCAAATAAGTTAGAATAGAATGTCTTGTCGTTGAAGAGATTCATCAGTGTCTTGTGGGATTAAGTAATGGAAACATAAAATTCAACATGTTGTCACTCTGGATCTCACAGATGGAGTCAAACTGGGACACTTTGTCTCCTACCTGGACATACCTAGGACAGTGGGCAGCAGTTCAAAAATAATAATTACACATTACTCATAAGTGTCATGTTTACTTCCCAGTTGTGTAAGTATATGCTGCTTCTCCATATAGATCATACCTCGCGGATCCAGAGGGATCAAGACCCCACTTGTTAAAAATTGCATATGTCTTTCGAAGGGGACGTCAAGCCATCTGTCTTATGAATGGGGCAGCCTTCATGCTTAAGCCTCCGGTGTTAAAATTCTGCATGTTAAAGACCCCAACACACTTGCCAAGACAGGGAATAAAGAAGAGATCTATGCACTCACCATTCTTTAACGCTGACTTCAGCGATGCCCTCTCCTATGTCTGACAACTTGAACTGTACAATTTCTCCACAGCAGGCTGAAAAAGACACACAAAACCTAAATATCAACATTTAGTTTCCCCAACTTTGGGTTACATTTTATTCATACAAAAACATGATAAAATAGCTCACTGGTTTGTCAAAACATTTTACAGAGAATACAATGTGGTTACTTTAATAATACATGTATGAAAAAATACTGATCCCTCAACTTTAATTTCTAACATGGGATTAGATGGATATACTTTTAAGCTTGTTATGATGGAGAGTTGTTAAATACGTATCCTTACCTGCTGAAGTTTGTAGATGCCTGAGATGTGTCTGTCTGTGCAGAAGCTCCCCCTGGCAGAGTTTGGTTGTAGCTGCAGGTCTGGCCGAAGCACAGTGGTACAGTCTGGGAACCTAATAATGCATGTGGCAAGCACAGTATTGTCAGTATGTTTACAATCTGAATGATGACATTTATCAGTAGTTTCTGAAAGAGTTGTCTCATGTTTTCCTTACTCTTTTGTGAATCTGCGCCAGTGTTGTCTAACTGGTGTAACTGCCCTTTGGCATAACACACCGTCTGGTCTCACAGAATCCACAGAATCGGCGATGTTCGGAAGGTTCGGAAGATTTCCGACCGTTTCCGGAAAGATAGCGAAGATCCCCCGACGACGTTCCGAGCGCTTTCCGGAAACGGTCGGAAATCTTCCGAACCTTCCGAACATCGCCGACCTCAAACAAGATGGCTGCGCGGTTGAACTGAGGGAGCGATACGTGGGGGATTGTTCGCAAATGGTCGCGCTGTGGATATATTACGGGTGATCTGGGATTCGTACGGGTGCGGAATGATAGGTAAGGGTGCAAGGAAGCTAGGGACACCCAGAAACCTGGCGGGGAAGCAACTATCGCGCAGCGGATGGATGGGGTGTAGATTTTTCAATGGATCTTTCCACGACTCTTGTGAGGGTAATGTAAAAGAGTCTTTAGACATACAGCAAAATATACCCGATTAAAGAGTCGCCACGGCTAAGGTTTCACTCAGTTAGGTGCTAGGAGAGGCTGTGATATTTTTTCGTCTGTCTCTCTCTGTGATGAAAACAAACCATGGCTACTCCTAGTCCCCAACTGAAACCTCTGCTTGTAGAATACCTAAAGAGGGCTTAATTTTTGATCAAGGGGGTTTGATTTAAACCTCATTGTCTTGATGAAATCCACAAAATATTTCTTTCTTTGGTCAAGGTTTACAACCTAGCAACTTGCCTTGCAGTGGTTACATAGATGCTAAAAAAATAATCATCTAAATTCATTCCTTGGGTTATTATGCCAAAAACCCAACCAAAGTGGACACACAGCTCTAGGTCAAAAGTTTACAACATCATTACTTTCCCGCGTGACCCCCGACAAACGTCTCTGATTGGTCAATCAGAAGGCATTTCAGAGGTGTGTCCCTCTCGTACCCAGTGTCACGTGTGACTGCTGTGACACGAAATCGGAGATGTGTCTCTCAGAAACAAACAAACAAACAAACAACAATACACGGTTTATGCGAGCCTTACACGGCCACAACACACATGACCTGATCATGAGTTTCGTTCAAATTTGGTATCTTAGTCAGCTTTCAAAGCTACGTGTCTTGCCAAACGTTTACGTGCAGTCTGTCCCATGACCGATCACTTTGTGACCACATAAAAAAGCCACGTCACACCTTTATAGACTGATAAGTGGCACTGCCTTGTTATGATCTACTAAAGCTGTACTTACCTGATGTCGATATCTCCCAATTCTTGGACAAATCCGCAAAGACGACCTCAAAAACACACGACCCGCCATCTCCACACCACGATTCCAGAAACGCTACCACGCATGTGTGTGAACCTTTCACCTTTCAACTCTATATCACCTCTAACCTCTGACCTTGTCGGCTGCTAACGTGTTGCAGAGTTGCACAAATGATTGCAATGGTGTATTTATAGCCCAAATTAAGCGGATATAAGAAAGAGACCAAGTAGCAGCAACGGTGGAATGAAGAACTGAATGTTGTCTAAAGTTAGAGTTTGATTTTGGTTAACGTAACAGACGTTTTAGCGTTTTTTTGGAGTTGGCACAATTTGTTAGCCTGCAAGGAATTGTAAACGTTACTAGGAGGGCGGTACCGGTGCATTGCGGTATCCGGAAAATGGCAGCGGCTAAGAACGTTATCCTTATTGATGGCAGCTATCTTGAAGGGGTGAGTACAGGTTACGTTACAAGATGTCCATTCTAGATCTACTCATATCTTAGTTTTTCTACATAACGTCTGCATTCATTTTTGCAATAGACTTGAGGTTTACCATTGTTAAAAGAATGTTCAAGTTCCTTTCAATGTGCATAAATGGATATCCAGGAGAGCTAATATTCTAGAAAATTGAACATGTTGTCCCTCACCCATCCCTCAATGTTCCTATCCTTTCATTCATTTTCATTTCATTCATTCATTTGCTCATTTATCTATAATTCATTCATTCCCTCCCTCCACCCTCCCCCAGGGAGGGCAGATCCTGAGGAATGCCACGGCTCTCAGCTGTCTACTGTCTCAGCCAATCAGAGTCAACAACATCCGGGCAGGGCGCAGCACCCCTGGGCTCAGGTCAGTCTGAGGTTCAAGCTTAATTTAAAATCTCAGGTTCAAATCCTGGCAGCTCTGAGACCCAGTTTGTGCACTCTAAAAAGAAATTGTCAAAGCAGGTTTTTCTCTATATCTAATAAGGCGATTTAGCCAAAAGCTTTTTCAGTAGCTCAGAGCAATGTGGCAGAGTCAGTGCTGATATTGACTTGTATAGCCACTTAGCCATCATCCCTACTCTGAAGGTCTAACACCTTAGGCTCCCCTATACACAGGACTGAAGGCTTAATACTGATAGTAAGTCCATTCAAAGGAAAAAATTGTAACCAGATCCTGTCTGTCGGGCTTGAATCAGTCCAACCTCTGGATCCATGGAATTTGATAATCAAATGTATCAAATACAGACACCCCTTGGGCACCCACACATTGATCACCTCTTCCCCAGACCGCAGCACCTGAGTGGTATCGAGCTGGTGCGGGACTTGTGTGGAGGAAAGCTGGAGGGAGGCAAAGTCTCGTCCACTGAGATCAGCTTCACTCCGGGACAGATCCAGGGGGGGAACTTCCTCGCTGACACACATACGGCAGGGTAAGTGTATGTGCATGTTGGTTTTGTTTCGAATTGAATGATTGTAAACATTTAGGTTTACCTGCCTGCTCTATAGGGTGTTTGCTAGGGACGCAATACCTGCCATGCTTATTGCTTGAACTTAGTGGAGTCAGAACTTTAGATTTTCTGAAGTTATAAGTCATACCTGTGTATGCAACTGTATCAAACTATGAATTAAAAATCAAATTTATCAAAGCAGCCCTTCCACTGATCAGGTTGTAGTCTTAAAGGTTAATGGCCAACACTTCTAAGCCAGAAGAATTAGAAACATCCTAATCCTGCATGTGTGTACGGCCGCAAGCCTTGGGGAGAAGGCCCAATCAGTCCTAGGCAGTGAGAGGTTGTGTAACACAGGCTAAGGATAGCAATTCATGCCAATCATGGCTTTTCTAACACTAGAATCTGTCATGTTTTTTTCCAGGAGTATCTGCCTGCTGATGCAGGTGTCCGTCCCCTGCCTGCTGTTCTCCCCTGGCCCCGCCCAGCTCACGCTGAAGGGAGGAACCAACGCTGAGTTTGCTCCTCAGATAGACTACACCACCATGGTAACACATGCGTTTCGTTTTGGATGTAGCCAAACAAAGCCCATTCAAAATAGCTGGTATCTAAAAGTATTAGCAACTAGGTACGTTGATGAAGGTTAGACATCCAGATAGTAAGATATGCAATGCAGAAGTTACTCAAGCAACTGGATAGATTTTGTAAATGGTCATGATTGTTAACTTGTACGGTTGCTTGAGTAAATTTGTATTGTGCTTTAAAAACTAGGTTACCCTCCTACATTACATGGAATTGTAAATTTCATGTTATTCAGTCTTTAGAAAAGCCATAAACTGTTCATACACTGTCTAAAGGAAAGTAACTGACCTATGTTCACCCTTGCCTTGCAGGTGTTTGGACCGATAGCTGAGAAGATGGGAGTAAAGTACACATGTGACATCAAGAGAAGGTAAGACTCAAAAAATGCTGGATACTTAGGTGAAAACAAAATATTTAAAGTGAATACACATACATTCAGGCATGATTCAGGCAAAGCATACATGTAGGTATAACGCCACAGTGCTCCAAGGGTTTGTCAACCTTCTTTGGGATTTAACTCGAGGTCTAGCCTTTTAGTTCTGCATGCATGCCATGTTAGGTACATGCACAACTTCAGTTTGGTATGGTCTCTTAAAGGTAGACTGCATTTTCCATAACAGCTAATACTATGGCTGGCACTGAAGAATACAAGGTTGTGCATCAGATAAACTATGCTGAAGCTGATACCAAGTGTTTATATCCTGTTCCCAGAGGTTACTACCCAAAGGGTGGTGGGGAAGTCCGGATCACCACCTCTCCTGTAGCAGTGGTTTCTCCCATCGACCTCATGGACAGGGGTCAAATCACAAAGGTCACAGGGAGGTCATGGGTTGCTGGGTCACTGCCTGTCAAGGTCAGTAGAGGTTTTTTTTTTATTGCTCTTGGTTATGATGTTATTTGAGTTGTTTTTCGTGAAACCAAAGGAAGGTGTGTTCAGCACCAAGGACAGGCATGGCACTGACTGGTATTTCAACAATATACAGAAAAAGGACAGTACAATATGCTTTTAAAATGTTCACTATAGTGATGGCTATATTCTACATAACTTCACCTTGTCCCTATAGTTGGTAAGGCAGCCACAAACCTGATCAAAGATTATTCAAGGAAATTGATTGCAAGATATGGTAGTCACTAGCAGCTTGCTTGCTTTCAAACTGCAAACTGCAAGAGCATGGGTTATATGTAGGAGACTAGAATGCACCTTTCCACTGCAGTTGTTTCTGTCTTTTGACTGCTATTTAGGTTATTACATGATTGGCATTGGTTTTCATGGTGAAGCCAAGGGAATGCATGTTCAGCACCAAGGACAGATATGGTACTTATGTGGACACCGATGTGGACATCTTAACAAAATGGACAGCACAATTGCTTTCAATGTTAATCAGTTTATAATGATTATGTTCTACCTAACTCCAGCTAGCCCACCAGGCTGGTAAGGCAGCCACAGCGCTGATCAAGAGAGAGTTTCCTGACGTCCCAGTCGACATCGAGGCAGTGCAGGAACCCAGACACGCCGCCTTTGGGAACGGCAATGGCATTGTGTAAGTCAAGGGAATTGCTGTTGTTCTGTCTACTTCTATCCACAGGAGGTGTTAACATGCATGTTAATCTTGTCAAGGAAGGCACTACTTGAAAGAGTTTTAAAACAAGCAAAAAACATTATGTTAAGATACATCCGTCAAGTCAGAAAACAATGAAATGATGTGTGGTATAATATGTGGAAGGGCTGTTATACCAGCTATATACAGATACACTCGCTTACTCTCAGGTTTATCGTCTGTTGTTCCCCGTGGTGCGGGGGTTGGACTTGCTTGCACGAGTATGTGGGGGCTTGATGGTAGATGTAACTATAAAAATCAGTTGTGAATTGCAATTCATTCATTCAGCAATACCAAACACAAGTATAAGTTCATGTTCTTTTTAGCTTCCGGTCATGGATTTTCTTCTACTAACCATTCTATCATGCAAATAGATAAAGTTAACTAACTGATTCAACTTTACATGAAACTGTGTTAGGATCATGGCAGAAACCAGCACAGGTTGCAGACTGGGAGGTTCAGCCCTGGGTAAGAGAGGAGTCCAGGCTGACGATGTGGGGAGAAAGGCGGCTCAGGTCTTAGTGAGGAACCTCAAACATGGGGGATGTGTAGACGAATATCTACAGGACCAGGTGGGGCATTTCAATAATCCTTTTGGGGGGGGGGGGGCACTTCTGTTGTCTAATGTCTTAGTACATACAACATTATAGGACTTTTTGGTATACATGTACTTGAGAAGGCAGGAGTCTAGGCAGTCGAAAGAGGGGATAGACAAGGACAAGTCATGCACTCCAATGTGCAAGTACTTAAAAGCTGTTAGCCTAATTGACAGTACTCTCTACTGAAATGTGTAGAGAGTAATTTCATATCTTGTTTTCATTGTTAAGTCCTGCAAGGATCTGTCCATTAGAGCATTTTAAACATCCATCCATGTATGTGTTCCAGTTGATCCTGTTCATGGCCCTGGCTAAAGGCAAGTCCACTGTGAGAAGCGGGCCGATCACACTGCACACTAAAACTGCAATATTCATCGCTGAGACTCTTACAAAGGTACGTATAGACCTTGAAACTGCTGCCAGTGATATATGTAATTCATATAATCTGCGACTTAGTCCTTTCAACTTGTTGCTGAATTAATTGATGTGTGTGAATTAAAAGAGTATGCTTTTCTCTGCAGCTTGGAATCACTGTAATAACTTTTATGTATAATAGACTCAGTCATATTTGGGACTGCATTCTTCACACTGCAGCAGTTTCACTTAGCTGAAGTGCAAAGTGGAACCAGTTAATATTGCCCTTAGGGTCACTGAAACGTTTGCTGTTGTAACCCTTTGGTTGTTGATAAAGAACTTTCTTTTCTTATTCAGTCTTTTACATGAAGACACTTGGTGTTAAAGACATGATTTAGAAGATGACTTGTTTGTTTTCAAATTCATTCAGACTGTTTCCATGTTGTGACATGTGCAGGCAAAGTTCACAGTAACTCCTGAGGGAGACCCAGAGACGGGCACCAGCATCATCGAGTGTGAGGGCATCGGGATGGAAAATAGATATGGCTGAGGGACAGCTCAATATGGAACACTGATCACCTTTTGCTAATAGCTACCTGTGCAATGTATATGTGTAACCACCACAAATGCCACAGGAAGTTGAGAAAGGGGTAGACGTGTAGCCTCCACCAGGCCCTCTTACGGGCGTATGAATCAGAGAATTCGGCAGAAAAAGGAATGATTAGCCGGTAGAGTCAGTCCACAGTGAAGATGACATTTTGCCAGCAAGTGAAACCCTGGAGTAGTTAGTCTGGTAGAGACTAGTATACGTGTACCAAATTGAAAATGACACCTTGCTAGCCATGTGCACAAAAAATAACAATACAGCTGCAAAGTTTTGTCTTATGCTGTACAGTTTGGAGAGTAAAATCTCATGCATATATAGCAGATAGATGTCTCAACACTCATCACCTCCTGTAGTTCTGATGATCGCTACATGTACCACAGGGACTTCAAAAAGGTAGTGTCACCACACTTATTGAGTGGAGTAGGGGTTCATACATGTATGTATCCTGTTGGAAATGCCACTTTTGATTTTCATGTCAAAAAACATAGCACAGAATGCTGTATTATGCGGTTCATTTCTGTTGTTTTGTTCTGTTGTTCTAATGGCATCAACAACATGACGGTGCCAGGAAATGAGACTTATCCAGTAGATGTCTTGACTTGAACACCTCTTGTATACTTCTGATATCATTACAGCTTCTGCAAATGGCACAGATTCTGCTTCGCATGACAGAAAAAAAGGAAGTTGGCGAAGATAAGATGGAAAACCCTAGTAACAAGGTGCTCAGTGAGAGAAAAGGCGTTGGCAAATCCAGGAGCCAAATAAATGAATTTGTAAGGCATAAAAGGTGTGTATAGATGTGATGTTAGGTTAACTACATTACAAAAACACTCCTGCAACAGTTCTATAGAATAAGCCTTGTATTGAAAAGTACCTACTAGTAAATATTCAATACAGTAATACAATTTGTTTGACTACAAAATACACATATATTTAATTCATTACATTTTTCTCCAAAATTGAATAAGATAAATATTTGACATAAGAAATCAGCAATGACTCCATCAATAGAATCTACTTGCTCTGCCTTTGTTCAGAGATGTCTACATAGAAAGATTTTTGGTCTGGTGATCAGTCTTCATACATTTCATTGAACTTGTAGTTTTATTCAATCAATCACAAATTGCACCACTGGAAGCATTAAAGAATAAACATATGTTAATGCTCTGTGCCGACCTGTTCTGTAAGTTATGAGAATTCAGACATATATATATGGACTAAATGCTTGACGGAGATTGCTACATTAGCAACATATTCATAAAGTATCATATTCATTACCTTAAAATTGTGTTCTTGGTTCTGATTGGTTAATTTATCTGTCAATCAAATGATGTTTGATAGTTGTGTGAGTTATTGCTGACCACATTTGGTTGATACCTGAACTAATTCAATGTTGAATTTTTTTTATTTTAATAGAAAACATTTTCTGATACAGTTAAACAGTTTTGATAGAATTCTGATAACATAATCATGTATGAAACGGCTATGAATTATTCCTTTAGTAAAACTCTCAGTCTTCAAGGGAAAAAATCATACAATGTATGACATAACTTACATCAATTCAGTATTCTACGTCAGCCCCCCCTCCTAGGCCTTTTTACTGGTATTGTAATAATAGGAATGTTGGTAAGGAACTGACTTATCGGATTTGGATACATCTTAAATTTATGAATCAGCCAATCACAGAGCTATAAATACAGTCATGTACTATGATGGGAAATTGACCAATCATATGGCACCATTATATGACATTCATTAGCATAAATGCATGGCTGGAGATGGACCAATCACATTACACCATCTCCAAGTTACCAGAATATAGTGCATATGTGCCAATCACGGAATAGCACAATATGGCTTGGTATGGGTTAATCACATACCACCATCTTAATACCGAGGACATCATTCACATTTATGTTTATAAATTTTAGATACTGTAGATTTCAAGTGTTTGTACAAGTTCAGAATTTCCTGTTCTTTCTAACAACTTCTCCACAAGAAAAGCAAGATTTGACTAACAGTAGAACAAAAGGACCTATTAAACGAAACTGTACATCTGAAACCACTTTTCGATCAATCGCTTGTAGTTGGAAGCTTTTCTGAGGCTAGTGTGGAAATCTAAGTCTCAATATTGTGAAAAAACATATTCATCTGCTTTCTGTACTTCATCTTTAATTCAAACATACACATGTAGCATGATTGTCTTTCTCATGGTTCCAGCATTATTGCAGCTTCTCCTGCAGTTCCAGTCGCTTCTGCAAGGGGTTGTCGTAGATCCATTGCTCCCCATCCTCATGGAAGAGCTGCATAAAGAAGGGAGCATTTTCATCTGGCACACAAAATATAATGACGGCTCAGTACATCTTCAGATTTATTTAAAATGTTCCACGTATGGTAAAGCCACTGCAATTCTGTATAAAGCTTCTAAAAACATCATTTACATGTAGCATATCTAAAATTCGAAGTCATGACCCAAACATTATACCTGTAATACTGCTACTCCATGCATGTGTCCATGGGATATTCAGGTCAAAGTTTAAAGTTCAAAGTACCTTTGTCTCCCATTTGGCCCCAGCTTCTTTCCTCTCGCGGGCTTGTCTTCTCTGCCGTTCTTCCAGAAACTGTTTGGCCTCCGTGGCACTGTCGATGTCCCTACTGGTCATGGCTTCTGTCACTCTCCTCCATAATCTAAAGGAAAAAAAATCTTATAAATATCTTCTGTCTTGTCAGCATTTATTTCTTATATAAGACTTGACTTAGCAAGGGTTTATTTCACAGCACTTTCAATGTCCCTACTACTCATGGCTTCTGTCGCTCTCTTCCATAATCTACAGAAAAACAACAGTTTACAAATATCTTCTTTCTTGTTAGCATTTATTTCTTATAAGAAAACAATAATTAAGTCTTACGCTGATTAAAGTTAAACATCCAGGTTATAACATATGCAAGAAAACAGTTACTCAGGAAACTGGATATGATTTTGGAAACAGATGGACATTTCAGATAGCTTTCGTCAGTGCCTGGACAAGATTTGTATATCACCAAGTTTTAAATCAAATATTATGACTTTCGTCAGTGACTGGAGGATAGATCAGCGGATTTTAAACCACAAATTGTAAATCAACAAATCTTGTCCAGTCAGTGATGAAAGGTAGTGGATGCTGTATACCTGAAACGTCAAACCTTTTCCAAAATCTACCCCAAACAACTTACTTCCTGGACTCGTACTCTCCCTGGTCTTCCAGTTTCTGAACCTTCTTCTTCATGATCTTCATCTTTTTGGTGTCCACAAAAACCTCCTCCTAAAGAAAAACAAAAACAGAATTTTTATAGCTTTCTACAGAGAAATTTCAACAAGCATTGAAGTTGCCAGCTGTTAATTGCCACAAGTATCTATGGGTTACGTACCATTACAAAGATTACAAGATGAAGGCCCTGAAAATCACTTCATGGATGGCACTACAATATCATGAAGGACTTAGTAACATTAGAATTATTTTTGAACTGATGAAGTAGAAAGTTCCTCACCTGTCCTGTTGCCCACTTGGCGTACATGACTCCATTCCACTCCCCCTCTATCACACAGAACGGCTTCTTCTCATTTGGACCCCTGGAATGAAAAATATAAAACTATATCATTATACAATTTGTACAATATATATTTAGCCTAGCAGGTAAACAACTTACTTTTATTCAGGAGATCACAACAAATAAATTTGCTGGTATATAGATTTAGAAAAATGGTACTGTACCGGAAAATCAACATCAAAACAGAGTCTCAGACAGTCACTGTATCAGGGAGTGAATATAGTCATGATATTGAGTTTTCATGTTGGCCTCTTGCCAATTTGTTTATAGTATCTGACTTATAATGTCTAAGAACCAAGCAAATAATTTGGTGTGGTAAAGCACTAAAAATCTGATAGTCTTTAAAGTTTATAACACAGTACAGAAAGGTGTATAATACATGTAAAGTTATGAACTCACATGACTTCTGCCTTGATTTTGTGCTTGGATCCCCCGTAGAACGGCTTGGTGAGGAAGTCGATGTTGCAGCTGTGACCAGACTTGGCACAGGTGATGGTGACCTTTCCCCCCAGCTCCATCCACGGGATGGTCAGGATGGACCTGGGGAAAAAAAACACATCTACAGTTAAACTTGTGTGACCGGTTTCATCTAATTTTCAGCTTAATAAATTTTCAATCTTATATTGTAAATGCATTAATTTCACATAAAAATTTGTGGTAATTAGATTTTGCAGTAAGGAGAAAATCGAGTGTTTGCAGTTGAAACAAGGTGGTATGCAGGCAAGAGTATTTTTGCAGTGTTTTTAAGTCTACACAAACTTATTAATAAATTCATTTACAGTATTTTGAGATAAAATCATCCTGATTTGTGCACAAAGTCCATTATAAGGGATTCTTTTTGGAACAAATGAAGATTTGCACTTTTTTTTCGAGTCTCATTGTAGTTTAATCGTTTAGAACAAGCCTACAACAGCAAAAAGATATTGTTTTAGAATCTACTAAAAACGTGTGAAAGGAAAACTATCCTACCTTCCGTAGCCGTTGGGAAATGTGACAATGTACTCTTCATCATATTTCCGGACCCAAACACACCCTGGATGGACAGGAAAGAAGAAAATTCATCAAAACGTCAGCTATTTATATTTTTTATCATTATTGGTTAGCTATTTGTATATCTAATTTTTGTGACTAGACTAATTATTTGTCTAATTTTCCCAGGATCCTACCACCCCCACTAGACATCTGGGAAGGTCTGCACAGGCCAACAGGGCCATCCAGTTTAAATAAGGGATGTTCATTCCTTTAAGTTGTGTGTAAAAATTTTGTTAACCTCATGATGATGATTATCAATTATAGTTATAGGAATATTAGACATAAACACTAGTCAGGGAATCAAAATTTCTAGTCCTCAAATCTTGAAGTAAACAAGTGATTGTAGTTTTTGCACCTTGCCAGTAAAATGACCTACATGTAGTTTGTGTTGCTCCTTACCTTGCCCAATGTTGTGCACCCCTATAGACAGCCCCAGGAACTTTGACTTGGTCCAGATGTGGGCGTTGAAGGAGATATTCTTGTTGTAGTGCTCCGCATAGAAAGCAGAAACTGCAAGTGAAAGAGAATTTTTGCTTGTTATCAAATTAATGTAATGTTAACTTCTGACAGAAATTGTATCAATATGATGTACCGGTATACCATTTAGTCGCCAATAGAAGGCCTTGGAATAATTCAATACCTGGTTGTTTGTTTGTTTGTTTGGGTTCGCTGAGTGGGTTAAGAAGTAAGACTAGTTAGCTACTGAGCAAGTGAGTTTATGTGAGTGTGTGAGCAAAGCAGTGTATGTGTTTGTGTGAGTGTCTCTCTCTCTTTGTGTGGTGTGTGTGTGAGAGTGAACGAATGTGTGTTTGTATGTGTGTGTGTTCAAGTGTGAATGAGTGCATATTTGTCTGACTTGTTTGAGTGTTGCGCGAAAGTCAATGAGTGAATGAAAGATTCAGAGACAAACATACTTGGCGGATGATGGGAAACTTGTTCAGCTATAAACGTCACATTGTCCCTGGTAGCCCACGGAATAGGACCATCTGTCACTAGTTCCTGCATAACAACAGCAAAAAATTACAGCTGTAAGTTAGTGCTCTAATATACTTGTTGATGCATAATACCTAAATTCTTATCCCTCAACCATACAATTTTTTTCCAACATACAATGTACATATGACATGTACAGCCATTACATTACAAACAATTTCATTTATCAAGTTACTGTCATCCCACCCGTAACCAACCAACTACTTTTTCCTAATTTGGTTTCCTTTTCTTTTGCTTAATAGTAGTCCACTGTTTATTAGTATTATTTACTTTGTTAAGTAGCAGTCCACCGCTATTACTTTGTTTAATACTTTTCATTTACTCTATATTTATATTTATGTATGATTTATCAAGTTATGGTAAATTCTTTACTGTATTGTTCTCATGACCCCTATATTGTTTCATTTTGTTTATCATCCAACTTATTTCCTTTGTATAACTGATTAACTAAAAATTTTATGATTTGATAAAGGGGGGCCTTTACATAAGCAGAAGCTTTTTGGCCTGCCCTGCACTGTTTTATTTATTCTTGTATTTCTTTCTTATGTATGTATATTTTCAAGTGCGAAATAAATAAACAAATAAAAAAAATAAAACCCTGAAGCTGCGCCTCCTCCGTCTGCCTGATATCCCTACCAGGGACTTTGCCCACTATGAACTAGAACTGAATAGCAAAGTTATTTTATTCGCAATCAAGTATTTACAAGAGCCGATGTTTCGATGACTTTCTGTCATCTTCGTCAGGGCAATACTGACTGGTTCACAGTGCACTGAAGCTACTACTGGTGTTACTGCTTTAACACTTTGCTATTCAGTCAGAAATTAGTCACGGATGTAGAATTAGAATTGTTGTCATATGGTAGGAGCTGTGACCTTACCTGCTCCCCTTCTAGATTGTCTGTTCCCAGGTCCCAGAAGCATCTTAAGGTCTCCGCTAATAAGTATGTTATATTATATATACGGTAAGCATTGTAAGATTACCTGTTCCCCTTCCAAGTTGTCTGTTCCCAGGTCCCAGAAGCATCTTAAGGTCTCCCCCAAGATGGGGTTGTAAGGTTTCTTGGCCACGGAGCCCTTCCTGCCGGCGTGGAAGGCCGACAGGTACCACCTGATCACCTGGATCATACGGTCCTTGGGATCCTCAAAATCTGGGATACTGGAAGAAGGACAAGAAGGATAACATTTATGCAATTCTTATGAAACTGTTAACATTCTATACAAGAAATCATCCATAAAAGAAAATATTATATAATGGTGCTGCTCATTGTCAGCTTAAGACTGAAAGTGAGTGAAAAATAGTATTTCACACCCTACCCTTTCTTTCACCTTTCCAGGGATAAAAATTACTTTAATAACTCGTACAGTACCTTTGTCCTCAACCCTGAGGGGGTGGTCCACACATACATACATACATAAAATCTATCTCTCTCCTACTTACCTAGAAAACAAGTCTGGATGTGCAAAGAAGTCGGCGTACATCTCTAACAAGGATCGCTTTTCCAAGATGAAGGTGGGGAGAACAACCTGCAAACAACAAAGAAACAAGTTCACAAGTTAGTGCAATAAACAAAGGTGCGACCCTACTGACCTCAGTGAGGTCCATGCCCACTTTAACCTGTGACCTTACTGATCTTAGAGAGGTCCATGCCTAATTTGACCTATGACCTTATGGACCTGTAAGACGTAACCTTTGACCTATGTGACCTACGTAGTATGACCCTACTGACCTGTGACCCATGACCCTACTGACCTGTGACCCATGACCCTACTGACCTTGGTGAGGTCCATGCCCAGTTTGACCTGTGACAGGAGGTGGGTGATGACAGACTGGTGGTTCTCCATGTACTAACCATAGTGTAACCTATGGCCCTACTGACCGATGACCTATGACATACTGACCTTAGTGAGGTCCATGCCAAGTTTGACCTGTGACAGGAGGTGGGTGATGACAGACTGGTGGTTCTCCATGTTATCTGGTGCCTCTTCCTCACCCCCGCTGGAGTCCGTCACGATGCAGATCCCCCCGCGCATCATCACATCTGCAGGGAAACAGGCAGGCAGTCAATATAAGGGTTCTGGGCTTGAGTCCCAAACATGCCCCAATGTTGTGCCCTTGGGGAACACCTATTTCCTTATTTGACTCAGGTGAAAATGAGGACTTAGCCTTTGGTTAACCCGTATCCTGTCATATGGGACGTAATGTCGGAGGTCCCATCTTTGAGGAGAGTCACACCACGAGCATGTCAAAGATCCCACTACTCCAAAGAGCAGGGTCCATTCCAGTGTGAGTGGATCAAACCTTACAGTTCTATCTTAAAAAACAAATCTGCAGCTTGTACTTACTGTTCAAAACTAAAGGAAGTTTACCGGTTTTGGAAAACAAACAAACATGCAGATTTAACTATACAGTATGGGAATGGCCTGATGGAAAGCTAATAGTCAAACATGTTCATAGTCACCACTCAAGGGACTTAAAAAAATGGTCATAGTAGACTGCTTGTTACTACAGACAGGATTCTGAATACATGTACTTGAGTCATGATCAATGGAGAAAAGTAATCTATGGATGATACCTACATGTATACAGAGGTGGTCACAAGTACAGGCTAGACTGTGAAGTTTTGTCTGTGCAGATTAAAATGACATAATATATAGAGTGGGAACTGTTCTTTTCATTGTGTGCATAGTTTCCGGTACCATGAATATAGCTCTGTAGGTCAAGTATCCTCATTTGCATACATCTATACTTCTGTAAGAACAATTATACTGTCACACTTGGCAAAGCAGAACAAGCTAGTGCACTTCCCCATTCCTTTCTGTAAATACACTGTGCATCTACTATGAGTAAGTTAAGTCAGAGGGTTTATAATACCACTCGTCTGAAAATGAAACATACTCAGTCCACTGTTAGTTTGGTATTTAATACCTTAAGACAACTACATTTTGAAGCTGGTGGTATCAAATTAAAGCCCTCTGAAAACATGTTGACATAGAGTATACACAGTTTTTCAGATTGACAAATCAAACGTCACTATTCTTTAAACAACGAGGAACAGAATTTTTCTAAGTTCAGCATGGGGCTGCCCAAAGTAGAGGAACTATTCCTTGTTCACAGTGATCAGTGTTGTAATTTCAAAAACATGACAACATTTAGTGTTACAGCAACAAGCAATGAGAAGCAGGGAATAAAAACTCTAAGCACAATCCAAACGTCTCATACTGTAAATGTTTACATTTTTGCAGTGATTTATGTTTTGCAGATTTTGCGGTAAGCTCAGACTTTACTGTGAACTTAAAACCAACGAAGAAATGCTTGTTCTGCCTTTTCCCTGACAATCTCACTGTTTCAACCGCGACCTAAAACCCGCTGCGAACACTCCATTTTCTCCCTACTGCAAAATAAAATCCCTGCAAATGTAAATGCATCCACAGTTCACATACCACACACACAGACATACATTTGTATAAAAGAAGGCTAATGAAATTCAAACTATTCAATTACATCACTGTTATCTATTCTGTTGAAATGGTAGCTTACCAGTCATGAAAGTAGCTGGCAACTTCTCAGTACTGTTTCCTATTGTTTTATGGTCTAGTGTTGCTTACGTAGGGCTGGGCAAAATAAATCCCTGGGGATTTGAAAGAGTTCTGGGAAAGGCAGTTTCACAGCTGTCACGTCAACCTTTCCTAAACAAACTTTAATCAGTCTATCAAGGAGGCAAAGAAAGAGGGAGGGGGGTGTTTTCAACACTTTGTCTCAGTTAGTCTGTGAACAGCAACTTAGAGGAAAAAATAGTTAGTAGTATACCGAGCTCCCTTTATTATAAGCACCAAAGGACGAAGCGTTAAAATTTGGGGAATGGATAGTACTTAGACACAGGAAATTTTTGACACAAAGCACTGCACCATTGCCTGTCATCTTTATTGACTGAAATGTAGTTGTTTAGTTTAGGTGGGAGAGCACTGAGCTCTACATGCCATGGTCTTTGGCCCAATTTATACAGAGTTTTTTCAGATATCTAAAAATCCGCCGACATCTGAGCCTTAGATATCTGGACGCATTTATACACACCGACAGGAAGTACCGCAGGACTCACGCAGCGCGCTGATTGCACTCGTGACCCTATTCAACCTTTTGCGCGCGTTTCAAAATGGCGGGAGAACCGCCTGTGTTTTTCGTCATGATGAATATGGTATTCTTTCTTTATCTGACTCGCGTGTGGCTAAACATGAGGCAGCAAGCAAGGGTTGAGCGTAAGAGGCGTTTGAGGTCCCGGGGAAGACGACAGCGACCGGTCAGAATCAACGCTGCGTTCCTACTCGCTGCCCTTGTCGTGGCGGAGGGGGGAGGGCCGATCCACCGAACGATCTGGCATCACGAAAGAAGTCCGTCGTCCGTTTGGGAACAAATGGTCCTTGATGCTAAGAAGTTTTCCCGCTTTATCGCCCGCCAAATATGCAAACTAGCGTGAACCCCGACCTCCAGATGTCTACTACGCGACACATTCTGTTTAGACGTCCGGTTGGAGCGGTCGGGGACTCCCGCTGAGTTGTCGGGCGAATGCTTCAGAGTGGTCGGCTGAAATTTTCCCGACATCTAAAAAAACCCTAATTAAGACCATAAAATTCCTGTTTAGACACAGAAAAAAGCTGTCGCCTGGCAGATATCTGCAGTTCAGATATCTAGACAAGCTGTGTGTAAATTGGCCCTTAGTTTCTAGACCATAGCAGACAATACCAGTAGTTTTCCTTTATGCTTAACCAGAAACCTGTGTTATGTACTCAACACCTTTACATTCTAAACTGTTCATTCTTTTACCTATAAGCATCATTAATTCATGCAACTTCAGCCTTTATGTTCAAAGGTTTGCAAGGGCCGGAACATAGACAGATGACAATACTGTATGTTTACTCTTAAGTACAGGGCTCAAAAGTTTTCTGCATACTAACATGCAAAACTATACCTGCACTACACAAAAAACACCTGTACCATTCTACTCAGTGCATCTTATGAAGTATGCCTCAAACTAGAAATTGTTATGAAACCATTTGAATTCTTGACGCAGCATTCTAGAACATTCTAACAATCAGTACAACAGAAATTCACTACCCTTAGTAAATGTACCCAGTACCAGGACAACAATTGTAGACATGACAAATACCTAGTGCACAACTCCAATTTTACCTTCAGTAACCGGCATATGCAGGTGGTACTGTAAACGTTGAAATTTTTGCACCAGTTTTATTTTGAATTCGTGTTTTTTTAGGGCGACCTCTCATCTGTACAAATAATATGCATTTCCAATGTATCAGAATTGTGTCAACTGCGAGTTTAAAAAACTGCAAATACCTCTTTTCCCCTTCTACCTTGAGATCAAGTCACTGCAAAAATACACAAACTTACAGTATTTCGAGCCCTGAAATACCACAATGCAATACAATATCAAACAATAACCCAGCCAAGCTATCTCACCTGGATTCTCCTTGCCAGGTGTGGCCCCAGTCACCGACACCTCAGGTATATTCTCCTTGTCTTCCTCCTGAAGGTCTGGGTCGAGTTTCTTCACTGGGTCATTGTGGCTCAGGGAGCCCGGGAATCTGTTGGGCATTCGGCTGTGTGAATGAGAACAGTGCCAGTTCATGTAGAGACATCTTGGGTCTATATCCTACCTGTTAACAACGTCACACCTACTACCACGTCATTAAAGGGGCTACGAATGTAGAAACACAAACAATTTTCATATAAGCCAAAAATAAGTTTCCTTTTGAAACCGAACCCTTCTTTCTTAATATTCTAGTACAGTATACACTTCCTTACATCTCTCTTGTAGAGCGAAGCCATAGAAAAGTTTGAATTCGGGAGAGTTAAAGAGTTGTGGTAACCCCCATGGGACCCTTGTGCAGTGACGCAGGCTAAAGTTGTTCCGGTAAATCCACATGTGACACATGGCGGGCATTGTGTTCTAGCCTCGGGCGAGGTGACATTGTTGTCTGACTGGTTATTGTTTGTTTATAATGGACTGTGCCATGATACTGACGATCTGTTTCGTAGTTACTTTCACTTCAGTGATCATTTTACACAGTTTAAAAGACTAGTACATCTTTCATACATGGCAGAAGAAGATGGCAAGCATTGTGTTCTATTCTCAGGGGATGTGTTGGCATTGTTGTCAGACTGGTTATTGTTCTGTTTATCTAGCTGTATTATTTTTCATTCTGGCAGGAAACTCTATCTCAGTCTCTATCTCATATACCATTACATACTCATGAGTTTTAGTACATCTTTGCTATGTGTGGGAAGGAGTGTGTTCTAACCTTGGGTGATGTTTTGCCATTGTACGTGGTCAGACCTGCTATTGTTTGTTTATGTTGGACCGTACTATCTTTATACTGGAGGGGGGCAATCTATGGTGGCTCAGAGTTAGTCTATCTCTTTCTATCTCGTCCATGTGACCATGTATGGTACGCTGGAGGCATCAGTTGATTGTTGTCAGACTGGTTGTTGTTTGCTTATACAGTGGACTGTTCCATTTGTAGACTGGAGGGAAACTACATTTACAAGTAGGGCATACTGAAAGCATTAGTGGCACACTTTTGTACAGCCAAAAAAATCTATTTAATCTATAAATATAATTCATTGTTTGTGGTATACCCCCAGGCTAAAGCAGTAAGCTTTGTTTTCAAACCGGCTGTTTTTGCTGACACTAGTGACAGTGGACTCTACCATTTTCAGACTCCAGGGGGAACTGGTGTAATGACATTATGTGGTCCACTGAAGTTGTTATCTTGCATCTTGCAAGTTTTAATGCAACATTAACAACCTGAGGAAAATTGCTGTATGTTCAGTTGGTAAAGTTTGAATTTTACAAAGAGAATCTCTGTTTTGCATATATTATGTAACGAAGTAGCACGTAACGAAACCTCTAAAATTTTTCTATGCAATTAATTATAACTAATATAACTGGATAACTACAGGAGCTAAGGAAGCTCACAATGAACAAGACGCAGTGGAGAGAGTTAAAGAAAGACTGATTGCAGCTGCAGGTCCAGTGTGCAGACCACTGTAGCAGGAGAACACAGTGGACTACTAAGAAAGCCGTCCTACCCAGGTGACTTTTCCGGGGAAGCCAGGTAGCAATAATGCTGTGCAGAACCGGTAGTTTATGCTTTAATGTTTGGTATGAAGTGGAAAGGACTGAAGACAGCATTTTCCACATTTCACTGAGAACGAGCCTTTTACGAAATAGCACAACCTCTAGAAATTTTTCTATACAATCAATCAGAACTAAGAAATCTGTCCTACTTTGGCGACTTGTCCGGCGAGGCCTGGTAGAACTCGTCAGCGTCGAAGAAGTCCTCGTCCTCACTGCTGGAGTAGGACGTCTGCGGCAGGACGGGAACCTGGAGCGCCAGCGTCACGGCCGGCGCGCTGAGAGGGACCGTGCTGATCGGACTGGTGGTGTGGCCGCCCGTCTGGGTGCTGGTGTCCACCGGCAGCACTGGAGACACAAAACAACCAAGTTAGATCTGTTGTAATGTCTACAAGACACAGTGACACCTGTACCAGACAGAGTCAAACCTGTACATAAAGACCACCTGGTCATTGATACATGTACATGTATACAAGCCTGTCTAAGCTGACCACTCAAGGTACCTGTCTAAGCTGACCACACATGTACATGTATACAAACCTGTCTAAGCTGACCACTCAAGGGACATGCAAAAGTGGTCACTATAGACAGGTGGTCTCCATTTAGACAGTGAAACCTGTACCTGATTGAGTCAAACCTGTTTATGAAGACCACCAGTCCTGACCATTGATAAATGTACATGTATACAAACCTGTCTAAGCTGACCACTCAAGAGACACGCAAAAGTGGTCACTATGGACAGGTGGTCTCCATATAGACGGGTTACCACCGGACCGAGAGGCTGTCCCCTTATAGCAAGTGACAAAACAAAAGAGATGCAAGACAAAAATGAAAATATTTGACACCCATGCAGCCACTCTCTCATTGGTCAAACCCCTAATTACAATGCTATCATTGGTTGAACCGCTAATTTTGATGGACAGTCAAGATCGGTCAGCTGGCACGCAACGAAGTAAAATAGCTAAACGTAACAAATTCAAATACAGTGCATTTCAGGTACGTGCAAATCAAAGAGTTCAGGAAAGGCTGAAAGCAAGAACCAAGGAACTGAGGTGGTGCAGCCTAACTTACGGGGAGGTGCATTACTGCCGTTAGTCTGGGTGCCAGCCTCCACCAGGCCGTCAAACTCCTGCCCATAGTCTGGCACAGGCGCCACAGAGGATGACACAAGGTAGAGAGATAGAGAGAGATCACAGAGACATGACTCATGAGTGTCAAGTTCGAAACGTTCACTGAGTCTCATTGGAAATGATTTGAAAACTTTGTCTAATCATGAAAACTTGCATTCAGGGCTCATGATTAAAATACTTTTGTAGCAGAGAGAATCACAGAAACATGAGTGTCAAGTTTTGAAAGTTCATTCAGTGGAAGTGATTTGAAAACTTTGCCTAATTCATAAAATCAGGACTCATGATCAAAATACATTTGTAGCAGACTTGCGCTGGCTAGTTCTATCATTGGCTAGAGGAGCTTAGGTACAGGTAGACATCAGAAATACCTGCACAGCTCCAATTTTACTTGCACTAACCTGCATAAACCCAATACTTTGACTGTTGTGTGTTAAGTGTCTACTACTACTAGGCAGACAGCAGAAATGCCGAGGTTCGAAGAGGCATTCAGAAGTTTGATTCCTTTCACACTGCTTCTGAGAAATATCTTTTTGATTCTCGAAATAAGTGCAAGAGGTAAGAACCAAACATTTACATGGGGATGGGTACCAGACTATCATGCGTGGAAGCGATTGTTGTTCAAAATGGAGCTAGAATAGGATGGATGCCTGCCTACTACTGACATGCCTGTAGTTGCTGAACAGTATTTACCTGTCATCTGCCCCCCTCCCTCCTCCATAGCTTCAGTAGCCTGCTCCAGACTAGCTGTACTGCCTGAGCCAGAGTTACTCAACTGGTCTGTAAACAATAAGACACAACATCAGTGTCTATAAAGCTAGTATATCTGCCCTTCGATAAAACAGTGGCTGTCACCAACTTCTGTATCTATATAGCCAGTATAACCACCCTTCCACATAACACACCAGCTTCTGTATCTGTATCTATATGGCTGGCATAGCCACGGTGACCCTTCTGCGTAACACACCAACTTCTGTATCTATATAGCCAGTATAACTGCCCTTCCGCATAACACACCAGCTTCTGTATCTGTATCTATATAGCTGGTATAGCCACCCTTTGGTGTAACAGACTAGTTTCTGTATCTGTATAGCCGATATTATCGTCCTTCAGCGTAACACACCAGCTTCTGTATCTGCAAAGCCGATATTACCGTCCTTCAGCGTACTGTATCTGTATCTGTATAGCCAGTATTACTCCCCTTTGGCACAACACACCAGCTTCTGTATCTGTATAGCTGGTATAACTGCCCTTTGGCCTAATACACCAGGTTCAGTGTCTATAAAGCTGATATATCTAACGGTTACCACACCTAACCTTTGTACAACATGTGTCAGTTAGACTTTCCAGCTAACACAAGGAAAACAACTTGACATAGAACTCAAAGAGGTGGTTTGTGCGTTCTAATTGCTTCTCTAATAGCTTTCACCTTTTTGCAGTTTGCAAATGGCTGTTATGGCTAGCACCTTCACAAATATCTGATCAACTTACAATTTTTTTTTCTTTTTCGTTTGGAATCTCCAGCTTAATGGCCATGAGATATACTACAATAGTAGGTAGTGAAAATGTGGGTTAGACACACTCGGAGTCAAATGTGCAAAGGTTAAGTGTGACAGGTCATTAAATATACATGTGTAATTGATAACATATAAAGTGGTGTTGAAGGGCCAAGAGGCTAGGCTGAGCGGACGCAAAATCAAAATGGCACTGATTTGATTCCTGGTGCTCCTGGCAAGGTGTTGTGCCCTTGGGAAAGGCAATTTACACGACTTTCGTCACTCCACCCAGGTATAAAAATGGGTAACTAAATTTGGTTGGAGAGGTAAAAGGCAGTAGACTCTTAGGAGAGGGATGGGCTCCGTCTCCCAATACTGTACCCTAGACACAGTGGATAACAACCCACTGCCCTACGGCCTCAAAAAAGCTATGGGGCTACCATCACCTTTCACTTTTATAGCATTCAAATAGTATCCTGGCATAACTTTGCCAGGTACAAAGTCCTTACCCCCAGTGCTGGTTGCATCCTCAGTTCCAGGCACCCCGTTCATTGTTGTCAGCCTTCCAGAGTCCTTTTATAGCAAGGGTAGGAAAGTGTGTCAGTCTAAAGTTTGATTATGTGACTTGTTTGCTTTTGCAAGGAGCAAAATTTCAAACAGCGTATGAAATAAAACTAATAATCTAAAAGCAGTTACTGTAGCATGTATAGAAGGCACAGAAAAGTCCAAACACAATACTGAAACAAAAACAGATCAGAACAATAGTGTGTAAAAAATGTATGTTTAGCTTAAAATCTTGTGGGTTCTGTGACAGCTTTGAAATTATAATCTCAAATCCTTTTGAAAGGGAAAGAAATATCTTCTGTAAAAAAATAGTGTTTTGGTTTCAATAAATTTCAAAATAAAAGAAAAGCAACTGTGGCACAAGTCTTTCTTTTCAGGCCACAAAGGATAGAATTTTTGTTGTTGTAGAGAAATCACAAAGAAAATGTTTCAAATTTCATTATATTTCGGGGGGTTGTAGAAGTTTAGATTGCAGAGTCAGCATTTTTGTCTTTGATCAAAGGTTGCAGGTCCAGGGTAGTGTATGTGGTGTAGGTGGTGGATGGTTGCTTGGATACCATTCTGGTTAGCTTTACGTCCCCTATGACAGCGCTTCCTCCCTATTCATACCATGCAAAGTAATTTTCAAGACATTATAATTCATTGTTTTCTTGATAATGATGATGAAGAAATGACGATGATTGTTTTCTTCAAATGATCTTAAGTTTGAGATTTACATCTCATGAATTATGATCCGTTCATTTTATTAATTTCACTCCAATTGAACACATTTTGAGTCAAATTTAAGCTCATTTTAGACGATTTGAAATTCTCATTTTGAGTTAGTAGGGCTTCATTAATTTTGAATGATTTCCTACATGGAGCTTGCTTAGATTTATCATCTATTATACCCAAACACAGGTTGGGATTTTTCCATCAGAAAATGTACATAGGGGTCATGGTTGTACATTAATTTTGTACCTTCTAAATTGATAAATCTACACTAATCAGACGAGAAACCAACCAGGATGGCATCCAGGGAAAGCTGAAAGTTTCTGGTTTGTGTAAAAAAAATCACACAACAAAAAAACACAACAAATCACGACCACCGATCCTACACACACTGATACCATGCATGGAGGGGACCGTACCATGTGTTCCACACAGGCGTACTGCGGGGGGGATAGAAAAACAGGTTCAGCAAAAACAGAACCATTGAAAATTATCATGAACACCAGAAACAGCACTGGTACCATTTGTATAACATAGACCATTTCTGAATTAATTAATCAATTAGTAACTTCAGAACCAGAAAAAAATCATTACAAACATTGATCTTTCACAAAATGATATACTGTTGATAGGGCAACATTGCGAGAGAATAAGTCAGAAATTAAACAAAAAATCAGTCTGCACAGCAGTTCAATCAACCACAACCAAGCCAGCAAAGTCAAAGATCAAGAGCATGTGTAGGATGCTTCTCCAGACACTTGTGTGCTATTCCAGAAAATGCAGGCCATTCCAAGAGCAACAAAAAAATGAATGAGTCCAAACTCTTGTTCACACAAACAGGACAAGCAGCCGAGAGTGACATTCAAAACGTCAAGATTGTAAATTTTCCCCACCTTGGCAACCTGCATCAGGACTATGCTGTGTTTAATAGACTCCAACATGGCCTGGGGACAGAAATCACAGATTAAACTAGTTGGCATAAAAATAAGGTTCATCTGTCTTGGTAGCTGACATAGTACAGAGTTAAAACTTTGTTTCAACACAAAAAATAGCTCTTTACGTAAAAGAACCCAACACACTTATTGAGAAGAGTAAGGATGACCCGGCGTGCTTGGCCAGAAACGCGAGCCGTGGCGAAGTCGCATTGCACTAAGCTACTTGAAAAAGCATCATGCTTCACCTCAATTGAGGATGCCAGCGTCTTCCTCAGAATTTGAGTGACCAAATAACTAGATCACATGACTTTACCGACATATGACATCAGCAATTGGTCATAAGTGCCCGGAAGTTTATGTCGCCCACATACATGTAGTGATAGTTGGTGTACCCTGATATAGACTGCAGTAGGACGGTACTAGGTCAAGCTGGGTTCCGTCCAACTGGCTTCTGTTGTAATCATATCTGGTGTATATTGATGCAGGCACAACATGTATGCACATACTCACATTTGAAACATCCACCAAGCTCTGCAATCTCTGAGAAAAGAAAAAAAAGTCTTGATTAAAAACAACACTAACTTTTTAAAGACACAGTTTTCAAAATATTGTTAAGCAGATGATATTTACATGAACTGTACTGTAATGTAAATGTAACTGTCACAGTCTTCTAAAGAAAGTTTTTAGAAGCCAGGTTTGGTCAACATCCAAGGAGGAACACTTCATATCACTTTTCACATATTAAGAATAATAGGGTTGAAGAACA
The DNA here is from genome assembly GCF_035083965.1 of Branchiostoma lanceolatum. Lineage (NCBI taxonomy): Eukaryota > Metazoa > Chordata > Leptocardii > Amphioxiformes > Branchiostomatidae > Branchiostoma > Branchiostoma lanceolatum. Next base: position 2,382,478 of record NC_089732.1, on the reverse strand, counting down.
AGTACATACTTGTAAGCAAATGAAGAGAGATGGGATTTGAATACAAGGTGTACAAAAATTAGAAAGGTAATATCTCTTATTGCGTCTAGATTTCCTAACATTTCAAATTAAGAGGTTTACCTTTTTCTCCTCCTCATCTTCACAGGCGTCAGTCCTGGCCTCCAAAGCCTGAGAAAGGTAAAGAACAAGCAATCAATATTACAATAAATGTAGTTTCATGTCACCCCAAATCCTTACAATTTGATAGTGTAAACAGATTGTGGACCTCTGCAATTTGAAAAAAAAAATAGCATGACAACGTACAACTTCAAAACCTAGACATACCTTAGAAGTTAGAAGATCATTTCTCAACATATAATATTTCTTTCTTGTAGAATTTGGACCAATTTTCTTATCTTTATTGTATAAAATGATTCATACCTTGGTCTGTTTGATGAGGATCTGCAGGTAGGCGTCTGCCTCCATCAGTTTGGTGTCAAAGTCTGCCGTGGTGGTGATGGGGTGAGAGGTCACGCTGGGCGGGAACTGTGGGAAGAACATAAACATCTTACTCAAACTCATGGTACATTTTGGGCTTGAACTAGTTTTTTCTGTGTACCTGTACTGGTGAAGGTGACATCAGAATTCAGAAATAACCTTCACCAGACAGGTTTTACCTGCAACACTAAATTTCTTTGCCATTCTTTTCATCAAAAACAAGGATTTAAAATATTCCCAGGAATACTATTTCGAATCTTGATATCTGCTGTATTCAGGATTACTACTATGAAGAATGTAAGGCATTGTAAGGCATTACCACTGTCACCCTATCAAGGGTCAGTACAGCTTAGGTGCAGTTAGACATCAGAAATACCCTCAGAGTATGGCATGTTAATCAGGTACATTTTTTGCCTCACATCATCAGGCATTATGCTTTTGATTCAACAATTACACACAAGAAAAAAGTTTGAGACTTTTTGGAAGGCCTTAATATTACGCTTCTTCATTTGTCTAATCCAATCCAATAGATCAAACTTCTAGGAGTATGTCAATACATGTATCAACAACAGATCAAGCGTTACATACATGAAGACCTACACTAGCAGGAGTGTTGTGTGATGGTGAATATTGTAATTTCTTCAGTGCAACGTACATAAACACAGGTCTATACTAGGAGAGGTGAATATTGTGATTTCTTCAGTGTAACGTACATAGAGACCTACACTAGGAGACTGGGAGTGGCGAGTGATGGTGTCCTCCAGCGCTGAGATCCAACGCTCTCTCTCATCCGCATCTCGAGCTGCAGAATAGTCACAAGAACTTTCCGTTAGTTTGTAAGTGTGTGCAAGCAGTAAGCTCAGTCAAACCTGTAGAAGTGACCACCTCTGCATAAGAACCACCTAGCTATCGTAGCCAATATTTGGTGGGTTTTAAGTTGGATTAGTTTTCCCGGTGACACTGTCTTGTCGATAGTGTCTTAACCTGTCAACTGTGGCCATTTCCAAGTCCCTTAAATAGTCACTACAGATGATAAGGCCAACAGAGATTTTTTTTCAGCCTTAATAAAGCTTATTGATTGATTGATTGATTGATTGGTTGATAAGCTCAAATTTCCATACTATGAAGTATGATGTTATCAAGTAACACTTATTGTGTTTTTAATGCTGTCTGAGGAATTCTGAACTGAAGTTCTTACTAGTACTAGTAGATCTGCCAAGGGGACCAACATTTTGATGATGGTTGTACCAACCCAAAAGACAACTTACCCCAATCTCCAAGCAGATCTCCACGGTGGCAAAATTGTATCAGCCAGCCAGAGAAGCTCCAGCTAGCCACCGTAGGTCCAGACTGGAGCTTCTCTGGCTGGTTGATACAAATTTGCCACTGTGGAGATCTGCTTGGAGATTAAACTTACCCTGGAAGTGGAAGGTCTTTCCGTCACAGTTGATGGTGAAAGTGCTGTCGTCTTCATCATCGATTCCTATCACTGCACCCTGAAAAAGGTACAAACATGTTGTTAGCTCTCATGGAATATAAAAAATAACAGTTAAGGCCGCACCAATTGACTTTTTTGGTTCTCATTTCTTTAAAAGAAATGATGTGAAATTTGAATATCAAAATCAAGAGGGAAAGTCTGTACAGTTGTTTAAATTGATGCAGTTTTCAGAAGGGAAATTCGAATATAGTCTGTTTTTCTCTCATTAACATTAAACGACTTTAGAATGTCTGAGAATGAATGAAATACATCAATCGGTGTGACCTGAAGAGTTAACATTAATAATCCCGCCTAGAAGAGGTAGCAAAAGTTGATTAATCAATCTTTTTATCCATTCTCTTTTTCTAAAAGTCACCACCTTGCATTATAGTTATTTTCTCGAATTTATAAGCTCTAAATAAGATGCAAAAACGCCTAAGATTGTGACTAAGAAGCAGGAGATATACGACATGGTATGTCTGAGAGAGAGAGAGCAGCCAGCCACCTTTGAGTTTTCTCTATTATTTTGTCCTACCGCAAACTTGTGGCCAGAGTCGTGGAGGCTGGTATTGTCCTCCGTACCAATGCTGGCCCCCTGATGAGGAAAAGGTGCAGTCAAACCTCAACAACACCCCGACCAATCGAATCACGTGAATCGCATTGAAACTCAGATTTGTATCAGCCATTTCCCGACAAATCGCTTTCTAACTTGCGTTAACGACTACATCTGACCAAACAAACTCGCCAGTGAGATGGTGGAAGGTGTCAGATTCCAAAAGACGTTTTCAGATTGACAATTTTGGCACTTTGGAAGTGATTCAATCCGCCGGCGATTTAACTTCTAGTTTCTATTACTTCTCTAAACGCTATATCGCGGGCGGATTCAATTACTTCCAAAGTGCCAAAATTGTCAATCTGAAAACATCTTTTGGAAGCTGACACCTTCCACCATCTCACTGGCAAGTTTGTTTGGTCAGATGTAGTCGTTAATGGCCAATGTGACCACTTTTTGGTGGTCCCTTGATTTTCATTGACACATGCATTAACAATTCTGTCCATAGCCAGGATTATAATCATTGGTAATCGCAAGGTTGCAAAGCAACCAATCTGGGGAATGGTGCAAAAGGGGGCCTAGGTCCTTCCAGAATTTGGGAAAATGTAAGGTAAAAAGTTGGCATTATACTAGTAAGGGTACCCTTAGGGGGACCTAATTTTTAGACCATGTGATTAGATTATTTAGTCTTAGAAGGATTTATTCAAATTATTGGTCAATTTGGAGGATCATAATCAATATTTCTCAAATTAAAACACAAGTAAATTCTTGCAAAGTACCATCACACTAGGTAGAACTAGAAATCAAGCGTAATTGTACTAATTCAGCGTGGTGGCCATGGTCCATAAAAATCATTGGCTAAGCGTGGTGGCTTCTTACGCCAAAATTCTGTAGGTAAAACCCTGGGTGTGTTGCGTGTTCATCATGCAGAGGTTTTACATTTAATGCCTGAGGCTCGCCTATATACACGTGATCAAAGGCTTGATATTCCCCCGAAGGACAATCTGTTCGTGATTTGTTTTTGTAACTGTTAAACTTAAACCTCCACATGCTGATAGTGATAGTGATAGCTGAAAGCATCAGTTCTTTCTAACAAGGGGGTTTGGTTCCCTACAAGTTCCTAACTGCTGTGATGCAACTGTGGGGCTCAAAATCCATTTTTGAGAACAGGTGCATTGGTGCACCCTGCATGACAATCTTCCAGTTATAGATAAACAAAAAACAAACAAACAAACGAACAAACACAAGTCTCACCTTGAGCCTGACACAGCCCCTCCTGGCTCCCCGCATCATCTTGTCTTTGGACTGGCATGATATGAAGGAAAATTGGGGTGAAAAAAACAGCCTCCTTTCTGACAGGAACAACCTTTTTTTTCACCAACATTAATTATAACCCTTTGACAAATATTTACACATTACACATACTGTAAATGGTGAAATGTTTGTAGCAGTGTTACCTTTAAAAGCATTTTTGGGTAGACATCTCACTGTGAACTTAGTATGCTCTTACTAGCAGTGTTTTCCAATATGTCAGTATGGTTGTTTCAGCCAAGACTGTCCCCACACACGTAAATCAATTAAGAGCACTCAGTAAATATAACTAGCATATTGATTATCTCAGCACTATGTCTCTTTTGAATTTGAGGTAAGAAAAAAAGAAAAGCGAAGCCAATGTAGTCTACATTAGGATTGTGGGTCCCTTATTATCATCAATTCTTTCCTTACAACAATTCTATCAATCAGTAATTACCTTTCTTGTTGCTATCACATTGCATTGACCTTTGGCCTTTTACCAAATATGGGGACACAGATACTGTCCTCTGATTTTGTTCTGACTCCGTCCCTGATCTTTAAGATATCTGGACTGTTTCAAAGATATCTTAGAAAATAAAAAGCAGAAGAAGTGCATCTAGTACGGAAGATTTAACGTCTCTGTTGATAATTTGGTATATTCACTTCGATCTCGAGTGAAGAATGCCATAAAAATCACGATGGCAACAAAATCTAACAGGAGGAAAAATCCTCGAATTGGCCAAAATTTCGTAAATCTTTATACAAACCAGGAATCAACTAGACCTTAACTTATCGGCTAACTCTTCTTATCAATGATTTCTGTTGTTGCCGTTGTTTTTCACCCCCTTTTCATTTATTTTCAACAACTTTTCACGCCCCGAAATCTGGTCGACATTTACAAAATCCACGCCCCAATAAAAAGAGATCGCGGGAAAGCTCTGACTTGTCATGTTTTCCTGAGTGTTCCCCTTACCGTGTAGTAGGAGAGCAGGCCTGTGCTGTCGTCCAGCACGAACCAGCGGTACTGCCAGCCCTTCATCACGTTCGTCCATTTCGACAGCGGACCTTCCATCGTCACCGCCATGTTGGATATACAACAGGAAGCTGACGGTCTCGCACCGCAGTTTATAACTCATATGCAGAGTGCATATGCAGGCCTTTTTCTTTACATAAATAGTATAAAGAGTTACATCCTGTCTCAGTAGATCTAAAACCACAGTATCTAGTTTGTGATGAAGGTAAATTTGATTAGTTTGCCGATAAGTGTTGTATAAATATCAGTGGGAATAGAGGCGGCCGTTATGAAACTGCTTAGTGATACTATCCTTGGAGAACGCAGGTACTTGCAGATATAATCTGACCAGCAAGGAGTCGTTATTGAGTTGAGCGTGCTCTTTAATATAGTCGTCAAACTATTAAAAATTTCTCTGAGTCACTACAAAATAAATTCTCATTAATTTGCATGAGTTTATATTTCATACGTGTAACATTTTGCGAGCTTTTCACGGTACTGTAACCGTGGCTTCTCTTGCTTGCAGTCTTATACAATCAGCCTTAGCGGTGCCGACTGTTGCATGCAGAGTCTCTCTAACCCTTTTGCTTGGTCGTATACAGTATCAATGATTAGCCCGGGTTACGGATCATATTGCCAGAGGCGGCGGCAGGAAATTATGTATGGGGGCGAGATAATTAAGATGAAATGTTCACTCTGACGAGCGCCGAATTCCTTTCCGCTTTCTTTCTTTCTTTCTTTCTTTCTTTCTTTCTTTCGTTCACAGTTCTTCTTTGCACATTTAATATCATCATCAAATTAAGACTAGATTTGAACTAACAATCACAACTTAGAACAATAATAGATTATTGCGTACAGAAACTACAATGATTTGAGTTTTCTTCTTTTGTTCTAGAATCCGAAATGAGATGGGAGGTAGTCTGGGTTCTTTTTGCAAGTTTAATTACAGGAGTTGAAGTTTGCAATGCAAGACCATATTCAAATTAGACAGATAAACGTCATGGTGGGACCATGTGTGCTTTATTCATTTCCAAAGTTCAGTTACTGCACAGATGATGAGGAAGATGATGACAATGATGATGACAATGATGATGACAATGATGATGACAATGATGATGACAATGATGACAATGATGATGACTGAGCATGGCAATGTGTCTCTCAGTGTCCTTTATCATTGGATGATTTTCATCCTGAGGGAAAACCTGTTTTGCCATAGCCAAGGCCTCTTGCCAGAGACTGAGTGCTGATTGGTGATTTCCGAGGTGGCACCAGGTTTGACCCAGGTTGTCAAGTGCATTTGCAATGTGAGGATGTGCTGTATTTGGACCATAGATACTCCTGTACATCTGCAGTGCTTGTTCATAGTAGCTGATTGCTTTTTTGTAATCACCCAGGTAATTCCAGGCCGACCCTAGGTTGTTGAGTGAGGTAGCAATGTTAGTATGCGCTGTTTTGTCGCCAAAGACATTCTTATTCATCTGCAGTGACTGTTCAAAGAAGCTCATTGCTTTCTTGTGATAACCCAGATTATTCCAGGACTGTCCCAGGTTGTTGAGCGAGGCGGAGATGTTAGGATGTTCTGTACCCTGACCATGCATAGATCTTTCCATGTGCAGTGCCTGTTCATGGTAGCTGATAGCTTTCCTGTAATCACCCAGGTCATTCCAGGCTAACCCCAGGTCGCTGAATGACTTGGCAATTACGTTATGTGCTGTATCCTGACCAAAGCCCCTGCTCATCTGCAGTGCCTGTTCAAAGTAGCTGATAGCTTTCCTGTAATGACCCAACTGACGACAGACTTTCCCTAGCTTTTGGAGTGAGATGGCAATGTTAGGATGTGCTGTACTGTGACCAAGGATACTCCTAGCCATATTTAGTGCCTGTGTATAGTAGCTGTTTGCTTTCCTGTAATTGCCTAAACATGTCCAGGCTTCCCCTAGGTTGTGGAGTGATTTTACAATGTGATTGTAAGGATGTGCTGTATTCTGACCATAGATACTTCTGTAAATGTGCACTGCCTGTTCACAGTGTGTGATTGCTTTTCTATAGTCACATAGTTCTATCCAGGCTTCACCCAAGCTGTTAAGTATGAAGGCATTAACATATTCATAAGCAATAATATAATGTTCTGTACTTTGACTATAGATGTTCCTGTACATTTGCAGTGCCTGTTCATGGTAGCTGATTGCTTTTCTATAATCACCTAGTCTTATCCAGGCTGACGCCAGGGTGTTGAGAAAGATGGCAATAAGAGGCTGTGCTGTACTGTGATCAAGTATACTCTCTGATATCTGAAGTGCCTGTTCAATGTAGGTGATTTCTTTCCTGTAATCACTCAGATGGTGCCAGGTCTCTCCCAGGAAGTATAGCAGTTTTAATGTCTCTATGCTAGTTCCATTAGCTTTCTTCATGGCCTCACGAAAGCAATTGAGGGCCTTGTCATATTTTTGTATTCCAAAGTACATCATTCCTTGGACCCCTTGGGAATTTTTATATAAATCAGAGATTGAATCAAGATCAAGAGCTGGCTTCTTTTCAGACCATTTCTGCAAAATAGTCTTCAGAGGAACTGCTGTATAATAGTACCTGAAAAGCTGTTGCTCATTTGGTAGATGGAAAACTGGTACAGGTGCACTCGTTTGTACTTCGTCATTGGTCTGTGAGGATCCTTTTTGTCCTTGCAGCACTGCTAAATCCACTGAGCTCAAAGCTGACAGGTTTTCCTTCTGTCCACCATTTGCAATGTAGGTTCTGAGCCTGAGTTCTGCTGAGATGCTGGTAAGCACTATCAGGTGGTGTGCATTGTTGGGGCTTATAACTTGTTGGCTTTCCATTTCTTCAATTGTCTTCCAAACTGTGGTAGGTACAATGCCTAAAGACAGTGCCAAGCAGTCCACTGCTACAGCTGGGAAGCGATACAGTTCTTTCTTTACATCCATCAACCTTTGTGTACTTGTTTCCTTCTTGCTGATTATTTCCATATTTTCCGTCAGTGTCTCCTGTGCCAGTTGTTCAGCCATTTTACCCCCATCAGCTTGCAGTATCTTCACTGTGATGGCCATGTATGTGTCGATCAAATCCTGGTCCCCTGCTATCAGGCATGGGTTTCTCAAGATAGAAGCAAGGTGATATCCTTCCTTCAGGTACAGCGTGGCATCCTTTTTCAGTTTTAAAACCATGTTTTCTGGGGTGCAGATGAGTTGACTGGGTGGTTCATTTACAGTTCCCTGCCTACCCAGTGGAGTCTTGCTTGCCTTTGGCATGGAGCCATCAAATGCAAACCCACGAGGTGTAACAGAGTCATAGTACCAGCTGTCAAGTGGATCCCCAGAGTAGAAGTCATTCAGCGATTTTATTCCCAGCACTGGGAGAATGGTTTCTCCGAGGTCGACTACCTTTAGGTGTAGAAAGTGGGTGAGGTTGTAGAAATACTTAAGACTTTGTTCGCTTTCTTCCTGTACCAAGATGGCAAACTCCAGGTCTGAGTATGGAGTTACCAGTCCTGTGGCCTGTGAACCCAACCCTATCAGGGCATACTTACAGGGAGGGGGACCCATTAACCCAATACACTCTTCTACAAGCAGGCTGATGAACTCCTTCCTTTGTTGTGCAATTTTCTCAAACAAGAGCCTAATGGCCTGAGCTCGTTTTGCCTCTATCTCTCTGACGCATGGGTCGTTCTCTTCATGTACATAGGGATCCAGCTGCTGGTCAATGGTTTCCATCTCCAGCTTGATCTGGTCCCGCATCTCCTTCAGCTGCTTCTTGTGTTTTTCTTTTGTGTTGCCTTCAGTGCGCACATTGCAATGAATGTCTAAAACAGACCTGAGAAATGATATTTTTACCTCTCTAATAGCTGTTTCTATTTTACCATTGAGGACTTCATCCTCTGACCTGGCTATCGCTGCATTGTAGAGTGCTGCTGCCTTGACAAAGTTCCCCCCGTCTCCTGTCTGCTGACCTCGCTTACTGTAGACATCCCCCAACTTGCACAGGGGCTCAACCTCTCGCTGGTACTGCTGGGCTGTGGGATCTAGGGAGGGATAACTTCATGTTGTGGATTTGTTTACTAATGATTTTAGTAACAAATTGCAAGTTAATTGTTTTTAGGATGCTATTTATGTCAGCCATTTCTTAAATTATGTTGACATTGATTTCGTAGGTAAAAATATAGGCTAAAAACTGCCAGGATATAATGTTTTCCCAATATTGATGCATCACTATAAGGTCAAGACCTACTCGAGTAGTCTTAAAGAATGGTCGTTTGCTACTAGTATCCGACGTGAGTGTTTTTCCTCTACCTCTCACATGTACCATCTTGAGTGCAGTTGCAAAGTGCTGCTCTGCTGACTCCAGGTCTGTCCTGCCAAGGGATGATTCACCTTCCTTAAGGTGGTCTCTGTATTGCCTTCTGATGACAAATGATGATTTGAGTTATTGTACACATTTGAAAAACTAATAATATTATGTAAATACGTGGACTACAGAAGATCATTATGAGTCTACATGTATATCAAAGATTAGGTCATTAATGATGGAAGTAATCCAATGAGACCCCATATGCTACATGATCTCATCAGTTCTAGCCAAAACAGTTACTCTGGTTATAATTCCTGCTCCTGTGGTTGCTTTGTATACAATGCAAGACAAATTTTAAATTTCAATAAGAATTGCATTACCGGTTAATTCTGTTATCTACAATATTGCACAAATAGTTATAATCACCAAGCCCTTGTCAATTTTGTCTCACCTTGCTCTGTCTGTCTTGAGTTGGTTCTGGATGATGTCAGTTCCTGCGATGTTCTGCAACTGGTGCTCCACTTGTTTTCTTTCCCTTGGTCTTTCTTCATCTGATGATGGTTTCTGCATTATAAGGTTAAAGACCATCTGTCAACTTTTCGTGCTACATGTACAGTATAGTTATGCTTCTGCTGCACTTCAAGTATACAACAAGTTTTGTATAATTGATACACATAATTGTACGAATGCATGCACACTGCTTGCACGGTATGTTTTACCGTTACTGGTCATCAGCGCAGAGCTTAGAATAATACACATGTAGCATAATTCATGATAGCCAGCCTGCATTCTTTTTGCCTTCTAAAAGTTTTTTTATATGATCTTTCTTCAATGTCAAAACTTTGTTGCACTTGCAGGTGGGTGTATTGAGCTCTGTAATATATATGGTATATGACAAAACTTAAACTTTGTTTACCTTTTCTACTACTTCCTTGATCTTCTCCAGATACATGTTGCGATGTTCCAGTGTCAGTTTTGTCTCAGGATCCATACATCTTGTCAGGGCCTTGTTGTACATAGCAGCTGCCTTGGAGAACTGGGACACATCAGAGGTTTTCTCGCCTTTGTCGAAGTAGAGATCTCCTAATGATTTTAGAACTTCAAGCTCCAAGAACTTGTCACTGTTCCGGACTGCCATCACTAAAGTTTCTGTGTAAATCTCCTCAACAGAGTGCCACGGTTTACCAACTCTTCTGTCCAATTTGTCACAAATTGCAGCGACCCTTAACACATTACTGTTGGCAGTGCCCCAGTAGTCGGGTGACGTCATCTGTGGAGTGTACCTCTGCAGCAGTTGACTGGAGAGTTTCTCCATGTAGCCGATACGATGTTCCAGTGTTTGTCCCATGTCTGGATCTGTGCAGCGCAGTAGGGCAGCAGCATACAGGGCAGCAGCCTTGTCAAACTCTCCTGAATCTTTTTTGAGCTTGCCTTTCTGGAGATGCATGTCTCCAAGACTTTTCAGGACTTCTACTTCCGCAAAAATATCCTGGGAAATAATGGCTTCTCTCAGAGCCCTCCCATGCCCAACTTCTTGGCCATGTTGACTCTTGAGGCGCAACTCCAAGTCCTGTAACTTCTTTACCAGGCTGGTCATATTGATGTCAGGCATTTCCAGTTTTTAGTATCCAGTTGATTTGCCTTTCGTAAAAGGAAAATGCATCATATATAGTTCAGGACACTCAGGTATGTTACTCTGCTAATGCACATGGTGTAATGACATTGCATAGAATGGAAACAATTTTAGGCCACAACAATTTATTTTGTGCTTACAATGGATACTTCAAATCTTTAATGATGTTACACGATGAAGCAGACAATAGGGAGGAAAACTTACATCTAACCTTGTTCATTTCCTAAAGCTTTGTGCACCAGACTTCGTACCTCATTAACATATTTGAGTACCTAGATGCCCCATATTAAGTCCTAGCAAACCCGCCTGTAACATGTCAGGATGAACAGACTCACCTGGATGTCTGAGACTCCACAACTGTGAACCTTCCTGTGTAGAGATTTGTCTGTTTCTCTGGGCTGTACTGGTGATTGTTTTATGTGTTCCCTCTAATTCAGGTGGGGCCGTTTGCTGCGCCACTGCTGGGACTTTCCACTGACTCATACCTTTATGCCATTGTGTGTCAACAGTCTTTTGTCTGGCCAGGTAACCTGATATGAGTTTACACCTAGGGCCAGTCAGGGTTCTGTTACTGTAATTCATAAGATTTACCTTGGTGGTGCACATACTTTGGGGTTGGGGGTGGCTGGTTGCAAGTCGCATTTTCGTGCGTATGAATCCACAGAGTCTCTGAGTCAACTCCCGGTGAGATGCGCAATTCTCAGGTCAGAACGCTCCTGAGTCGACTCTGCGTTAAGCCCCTGTCACACTTGTGCGTGTGACCGTTGCGTGTGAGTTGCGCGTTGACATTTTTCCGTGCGCCGCCGTGCGCACAATACGCATATCACACGCATCTCGGTCGATTTGTGTAAGTTTTATGGACGCGGCCATACGCACAATATGGCCCAGTAGGTATGATAGTTTGGGTATTAACGAAATTACGCTAATACGCAAGTTATTCGTTATGAATAGTTTTCGATTGTTTTGATGAGTGTGTGAGGTACATCTAACATGCGAATAACGAAATGTGAGTCACACATTCCTCAAAACAATCGAAATATTCCACAACTGTTGTGCGTACGGCTGCGTATTGTATTTTGGCTGTGCGCGGCTCACACGCGGCGTTTGTGCGCTCAAGTGTGACAGGTCCTAACACACGTAGTGTATACGTACTAGGTGTTTTGGGAGTCAATTCAGTTGAGTCGACTCAGAACTGCGTGTAAACAGAACTTTTGGGTACACAAGTACCTATTTCACAGAGTCGACGTGAGTAAGCTCAAGGAATGATTCTTGTCGCTCGAAACACACGCACGTTTTTCGCGTGTTTATCCATGGAATCGACTCTGAGTCGACTCCCGATGCGAGTTATGCACGCTCGGGTCATACGCGAATCAGAGAAGCCATTTCAGCGCCATTTGTGGTAGCATCAGAAGCAATTTATTTAGTTTTCGTCGTTTTCTGCGTACATGTTGTGCATGTTGGTCGTTCCAGTGACACATACCAGGGGGCCCAAAATTGACCTTGACCTTTCTCCTCCCAGCACCTACCCACATACCAAATATCATCACAATCCATTCACACGTTCTTCAGTTAGTCCGGTGACACAAACATACACACAGGATAACACACACGCAAACGCACGCAAAACAATATCCCCATGAAAAAGTATTTTTTCATGGAGACAAAAACGCACTTTGAAGATCCAAACCGCAAGGAAACGGTACACATCGCACATACACGGCTCAAAAGCACCCCGCAACGGTTAAAAATAATACTGCAGAAAGAACGTCATACATAAACGGCAATGATCATGGCAATTGCTAGAGGCACAAGCTGTCAGTAACACACTGCTAACATGGCAAGAAATCTACATGCAAATGGACACCTTTGCTCCGCCAGTCTGGCGGACATACCGTGACGTTATCAAATAAATAGGCATCACTGCAGAACAAGGCCAAAGGTTAGATAGTTGTCACCTTTAACCTCATTTCGAACCTGAACCTTCTACACAGCCTGCAGATGTTTCTAATAATAATTCTGTTGCTTTGCTGTCTTGATGAAATCTGAGGAGAGCAAGTTATGATTCTTTTGTTATTACACCACTGTTTACCTGGATGTAACGTTAACCCTGTGATGTTTACGTGAATAAGCTAGTTCGGAGTTGCTACTACGCATGTGCAGTGTCAAAGGTGAAGGCCCCCGCGACGGAAACAGTGCTCGTCTCCACATTGTCTTGATTTGCATAACAACGCCCTGACGGGTTTTATTTCCGTCGCGGGGGCCTTCACCTTTGACACTGCACATGCGTAGTAGCAACTCCGAACTAGCTTATTTGATCATTTGGTAATGTTACTTCACTTGAGTTGGTCTGAATTTTTTTTTGATTTTCCCAGTGCACGGGGTGTCTGATATCACTTTAACCTTGGTTTTAATCAGGGGAATATCCAGCAAGTTGGACTGAAATGTCAATGTTTTCACCATGATTTCCTTGTCTTTACTCACAAAACACAGCGATCTCTTTTGCAGGCTGTCTAATGACTGACCGGTAATTCATCGTAAAGATGCGGGCTGCAATAATATTTTTGTCCGTCACGGGGCGCTTTTGAACCGTGTGAGTTATGTGAAGTCTTTATTGTCCGTGACGGGAACGCGTGTAGCTAAAGTTTCAGGTAAGAAAATTCACAAATCGACTTGTGTCGTACTTGTAAATTCCGGAGTTTTCCGGACATATTTCCAATGGAAACACGAAGATCATGCAGAATCATACTTTTGTGAAAGTCGGACAATAGAATACCCTGATGATCCAGATAGTGTTCAAAGCAATAGCACGAAGTGTTACAAAATCAAAACATTAACAATACGTAAACAAAACAACAAAATATTGAATTGATAACACCCAAGCCTCCTAGCCTTTTTTGCGTTAATGACTGAATGAGTGCCTTGATCTAACTTAATCTTGACCAATCCTCCAAGTTTTCCACTGCAATTGATGTATTCAGTTTTAATCATGATCACCTGTATATCACAGGTGTACATGAACATAATTTATCCATCTTGGTCCTTTCGATTTACGATGTTACCATATCAATAAAGAAGTGGTCGAGCATCAACTTTATGGCTTCATTTTTTAATCTATTTTTCTTTTATTGGAGACTAACAGGTAAGTTTGGTGCACGATAATATCAGTATAGATGTATACAAAGCACACAACTGTACGACGGAGGTGTCACTAATTTAGAGAAGCAGGAATGGAGTCTTTGGTCTATGTATCCAAGCCTGCTTCTTACCATAAACAGAACTGCTCGCTTGTTGACTACGCACACGCCTCTTCCCTTCCCTCCCCTGTTGCTTCCCAACCCTATGGCCGGGCTATTGGCTAAGCTTAGTGCTATTTGTTTCGACGAATACCTAAGCGATCGGCTGGCATGGCGGATTTGCTGAGGACCGGCTTGCCCTATGACTTGTTGGGAGGGCTTAGCCTGTCTGTTGATAGCAAAGTCCTCATGCGTTGGTTGGAAGCGGAAAAGAAAGCCAAGTGTCTGTGTATTTGTGTCCCACTTGCACTTGCACTTGCACTTGCACACTAACAAACTAACAAGACGGGCAAGTAGCAAACCTTCACGTGGTGCCCCCTGTTAATCCCTCGTGGGAGACCAATTGCTACACAACATACCTACTTTTATATGTAAGGTTAGGGGGTGATGAAAATCACCAAAATATTTATCGATATCCTCGGCCCGACGATGGCATTTCATTGAAAAACACTGGAATTTTTGTCTCTCTCTATCTTATTCCTACGTTCTCAAAAGCAGTGATAGACAAAGTGATGATTGAATTGGGACCTCAACTTACAGAAGTATCTTATGTTTTCTATATGTTTCCATATCGTTTTAACTTCATGCATCCCGACATTCGGGATGAAATTAACAATAATTCTGCAAACAAATAATGGGATAAAATTAACAGCAGTGAGAAATGTTCTGCCGGTGTTAACTATTGATTCTTCCCCCACAGGTGACAACTGACCTGCATAACATGGCCTTAATGGCGAAGTTTCAGAACACAGAAGCTTTCGGCATTTTCAGAAGAACGCCATCCAGATTTCACCTGGTAAGTACCATTTGAGATGGTCGTCAAATGAACTTAATGCAACTTTTGTTTATTCACCGTGACGTCTGTGGTTTAGCAGGTCTCTTTCCTACTTTCAAACTTGCGCTCGTACGGTTATCTAATGAATGGAGCCCTTATTCTAAATACACCACTCGGTTTATAAGTACAGGTGACAAGAAAATGATAGTTTACAGATACATCTATACACTGTCAACTTACTGCAAGAATTATTAACCACTTGGAGTCGAGTTCTGCTCTCTTCTTCGTTATGGTAATAATATAAGAGCAGATATAATGGTATAGAGCATTTTTTTACTCCCTGCAAGTGTATGTGTGACTTTGTGTGAAATCTTTAGTGTCATCTAACAACATTGATTGTTTTTTTATTTATAGTCTTTTACAGTTTGTTGCTGCAAAGTTGTTCCAGCACAAGAGATGATCCAGTCTTCAAGGAAGCTGTTGATGATGCTGACACCACACATCATTGCATCGAGAGATCTTCGCACGAACCCAGAAACGCGCATGAATACGCAACATTTTCGGATCCAATCCGGCTGTTTTATTCACGAATGTTTTCTCAGTATTATCTGTGAGGTTGAATAAGAGTACTGTCACAACTAGCATCTTAAAAAATCTCTGTATACAGGTCTTTAGCTTTACCAATTGTTACTTGAAGCACAAAGCATTAAACCATCGAACTACCGACACCCAGGACGTCTCTTCTTCACTGTGTTTATGAATGAATCTCCAGTTACCCTGGTAATCAATATATTCAGATTAATTACACTCACCTGTGTTACCGGTGGACATGAACATAATTTATCCAAATGGTCTTTTTGGTGTCCAGACCACAAGTGAAAGACGCATGCCGTTAAGGTAGTGTAAAGATTTGCAGGGGTGTAGGCGGGGTTGGGGCAGAAAAGGTCGAATAACGCTATTGGAATTTGCATACAATATTAAACATTGTATTGAGGGGAGGGCTAGAAGAGTCAGGGAAATTGTGGGAAAATGAACTTATAATTCTGAAGTAACGTAACATCGTGTTACGTGACGTCTTGCGACACAGCCTGGCGTGGCCAGACCGGCCTTGAGGGCACCGCGGAGGGCCCTAGTTTTTTGAGACACTAAGTTCCCAGACAGAGAACTAGTGATCTCCTAAGCCACAGGACAGCTCAGCTCAGCCGTCCAAGGCTCGCACATGCCAGCCCACTTGGGATGGCATCTTCTCCCGAAACCGGGAGGTTGTCATTTCCTTACGTTGCAGGCAAGGAACGACATAACTCGGTGACATCTTGTCTAAAGCCCAGGGTAGCTCCGGACAACTTTTACTTGTGGTCCACGGATTGTACTGAAATAAGGATAACCTTGATTTCTCCCCAGGAATATAATCTTACTTCTGTACATTTGGATCTCTTTACTTTAAAGTGTACAATATCCTAATGTATGTTCTACTTATTACTGCATTACTGCCTGTTGTTTTCCTTGTTCCGATATTTCACACTTTCTATGGCCGTCTACTGTCTAGGCTACCTGGGTAGATTATGATATATTCTAATATTGTCAGCAGGCCCCCAGCAGTCAGGTGACTGATACCCCTGCAGCAGTTGTCTGGAGAGTTTCTCAAAGTACAAATGTAGCCGATGTGGTGTTCCAGTGTTTGTCCCATGTCTGGATTTTTACAGCGCAGTAGGGCAGCAGCATTGTCAAACTTTGCCAAATCTTTACTGAGCTTGCCTTTCTGAAGATGCAGGTCTCCAAGACTTTTCAGGACTTCTACTTGAGTTAAAAGGCCATTGGCAATAATGGCTTCTTTCAGTGCCTGCGCATACCCGACCTCTTGTCCATGGTGACTCTTGAGGAACGACTCCAAGGCCAACAGCTTCTTTACCGGGCTGGTCATATTGATGTCAGACATTTTCCCTTTTTTTCCCTTATATGATTGGCCTATAATAAAGTGACAAAATACAATTCAGGGAAACTGTGTTACTCTGGGTCATTTGTATGTTACATCTAGTAACATATCGGGGTTCGGATCCGGGGTTCCCTGATTTGTCCCGTTGACGTTGTGCGCTTGGGAAAGGCACTTTACACGACTTCACTCAGGTGAAAATGAGTACCTAGCTTCAGACAGGGACGTCCCTCGGATAGGACATTAAATGTAGGTCCCGTGTTGGAGGAGAAACACACCTTGAGCACGTAAAAGAACCCAACACATGTATCGAAAAGAGTAGGGGTCCTTCCGTCCGGATATGCAGCTTGTACTCATTAGTACAAACCTGACGTGTTACGCATTGAGGCAGTTTACCAGGTATGCAATACAAACAAACAAAAACAAATATCACCAGGAAATGATCTAAGGCCACTCCTATTTTCTTATAATAGAGTCGAAATAACCCAACACACAGTAAGGGAAAAAGGTCAAATCAGTTTTATTCTCTCCACAGTTTCATAAATAGAATAAATCTACTTCTGAAGCAGCATCGTGTTTTTACCTTATTTACAATTTACACTGTCTGTAACTTAAGTATAACACTCGACGTACATCATTCTCTGAAATCCTCTATTCACATCCACAAATCACACGTTTTGTTACCAGATAAAAGGCAAATATGGAGAAGATTTCATGCTGTTGTTTCACCATGTGACCTGTAAATTTCATACAGATATGCTAAAGAAACATAGCCTGAGTACCAGCCTTTTTAGCTTCCGTCCGCTACCCTAGCTCCGCTGCGCTACCCAAGCTCCGCTGCCGGCCAAGAGGAGCTTGGGTAGCGTACGGAAGCTAAAAAGGCTGGCACTCAGGCTAAAAGAAACAAAACTACTCAAAATAAAAAGTCGTCGAAATAAATAATTTGAAACGAATGGCGGCCGTGCTGGATTTGGTCTGTTGCATGATGGTATTGGCACACAAATTTGCAACTACGTTGCCATGGCAACAGGTAAGTACAATGTTTGACAACAATATAATGATACCAGCCGACAGTTTTTTTCCAGCGGGTCTCCCTCAAAATAGAAACTTTAAAAACTTTCCTGCTGTGCAAAACAGGAAAAAATGCAAGAAAAAAAATTATCCTCAAGGCATGGCTTCAAATCACCCAAACTATTTTGGAAAAGTTCAAAACCTGAATGCACGTACAGGGTCAACCGACAGGATGAAACAAAATGCTGTTCACCGCCCAAAACCAGCTTGAATAATATAAACTGGAACAGCCAAGGGCAAGGAGCTTGCCTTACTTTCGTACAGTCTCTCAGAAAAATTCGAATTCACAAACTAAATATGGCCCCAGTTCTGATTTTAACTGTACACTCTTCATATTCTTTACCTTGAAACAGACAAGCTACAATGCAGATGCACAAAAACAACTAAAAACAAAAATAAACAAATAAGTAAAGCTTGACTGCATCAATCAGCTAGTACGTGTACAATTAAATAGATCTATTGATGTTGCCATGCCTATATAAAGACCAATTAAAATACAAGGAAAAGCAATAACTAGACAAAGAGCTGCCTGCATCAATAGTCTGTGTACAATAATAATCATTATAATAGTGCTATTTGCTTGATATGATATCTTATAATGTCTCATCCACAGATGTCACAGGTAGAGATATTTAACAGTTATAATATAAGTACAGTATTGCACAAATACTATTCCCTTATTTGGTGTTTGCACATGATGTCACAGCAATCCGCCATGTTGGTTGATTAAACTGGAAGAGTTATTGAATAATGTGTATATAGGCCACACCAATTTAAATTCTTGGTTCTCGGACTTAGAAATACTAGATTGGAATATGATCACAACAAATATGACGAAAACAAGGTCAAAGGAGAAAATATGTACTTTACTGCACAGTTTCAAAGATTGAACAGTGTCAGGTGCAAGTTTTCATCCCAACCTTTTGTTTTGAATTTATGATGTCTGTGATGTGAGAATTCGACATAAAAATGGCCAGGAACTAAGAAATGAAATTGTTGACTGGAATTCCATACACAGGATCAAATTTACTTGGCAAGCAGCCAGCATGGCGGACAGTAAGGTCGCTCACAATTCCAAGTGCGCATGCACAAGGTCAAAGGTAAACAATTCTCCAAACAGTTCTCATCTTGACCATTGTCACGATTTTCATAACAATGTCCAGCTTTCTTTACCCACGATACATGTCACTCTACATGGGGACTTGGAATTGTGACCCACCTTATAACGTGAGTGCAAACACGGTCTTGTACGTTATTTGCTGATATGGGAGAGACTACGTATGTACGTATGCATAGAAGTTCATATCTCTGTCAGCTACTTATACCGAGGTATGTAAGTACCGTGTACCAAATCATGTTATTTACAGGAACATTGAACATGCATTACAGGAATGTGAGTACTGATATACCAGACTAGTACTGCGTCAGGCCAGACAACCGTTATTCCATGTGTGACATCAATGATCAATGCAACATTTTACAATCAGAGAGTGAGTCAAATTGAATCAAAGGACTAGCTTGTTTTTTTAATACAAGTGAGAATTACAACAGATACAGGTTGATTTTTCAAATTGTAAGACAATCATCATTATGAACACATTTGTGTTCATAAGATTCTTTGAAGAAGTAACAAATTCTGGTAAATTAACAGGGCTTGCAGAGACTTTTTATCAGGTGTAACCATTTTGAAAGTCACCGCTCAACTCTCAGAAGCTGGCAGTAACATTTATCTTTTTAAGCCCTAAAAAACAAAAAACAGCTACTAAAACCGATGTGCATGTTGATGTCATCCATGAAATAGAGATGGTTTGGCCTAAGGGTTTGCAAACGCACCTTACACAACAGGACAACATTTGACTAGCACAAAATTGAAAAAAGAGAGAGATTTACAATGTTGGAACTTTAAAAAAAAGTTAAACAAAGGTATGACGAACATTCGTGTACAGATGTGTCAGAAGATACAGGTTACCATGACGATGTCAGAACAGGAAAATTACTTGACGACCACCTCCGTCTGCAGTTTAAACTTTTTACAGACCATTCCGATTTTACCTCTGGAGTTGCGCTGCCCTCTGGACAATAAATACAACTGCAGACATTATTCAATTCTCAACACAATTTTTCTAGTCTTCTGTGCGCCCCTTTCTTTCATGTCCCTTCTAGGAATCCCTAGTATATAAACTCCAAGCAGATGTAGAGTCTGGGTTGTTTTCACCGTGTCTTTATGGCATTTCACACTTTTTAGTGGACTGCGTAACTATAGCCCCCTATTGTAGTGGCCCAAGGGCTATAGAAACAGAGATGGGCACCGCCCCTATGCACCAAGAAGTGTGGGATTCAAAGGATTTAAACTTTTAATACTTCACTCTCATAGTCATACTCCTGGCTACTGCAAAGATGTTACAGTACAAAACACACAAGCCACACCCTGCATCTGCTTGGAGATCATTCCTACATGGGGATTCTGGAACATGTTCTTCCTGCTGGTAAAGATGTCTCAAGGTGATCACTGGAAGTCCGTGTGAGCGGCGTCCAGAGCCTCGATGTACTTCGGGTCCAGGATCCGCGGCATCAGGATATGTCTGGAACAGTACAAGGGTCAAGTCAAAGGTTAGAGGTCAACACTTACAGCTAAACAGGGCAATCAGAGATGGCAGACTTCAACTCCTTACCCATACTGCTTTGCAACCCATCCAGTCCCACAGACAATAATAGTAGAATCTTTAACTTTAATGTTAGTTTTTTTGAAAAACAAAAATGCTGCAGTCACCTTTGATAAGCATGATTGTATACAAAGTTGCAACAATGTTACAGTGTTTCAAAGCTGTAACAAAGTATCATGAATATGACAAGAATTTTTCAGCATATCAGAAAAGGTGCAGGGGTTGAAAATGACACCGTGATAGTCACCGTGGTATTAGAGTTTCAGAAAAGTGGCAGACTTTCAACAATGAAACAAAGTTGCAACAATGATGTGTCAAAAACTTTTCAGTGTATCAAAAAACGGTTACCTGATAGGCATGAGGCTGAGGATGACCAGGGGAAAGACCATTTCTAGGTAGACGAGGGGCGCGAAGCCCAGCCCGCACAGCAGGCCCAGCTGCAGCACCTGAGAAAAGGACCACAAATGGATCTTCCCCAGCGGCACCCGCCGGATGTAGTGGTTGGGAGGGTAGGCCGACTGGAAGAGAGGAAAAGAAACCAGTTATTGTTCTGTTTGCTGAAAGAGTCTCCCAAGTGTTGATGTTCATATTCAGACCTTAAACTTCAGTATAAAAGTACCTATTAGTCAATCTCAGCATTATCTATATCATATAACATTAACTCACTCACTCACTCACTCACTCACTCTCACTCAATCATACCATTCATTAATTCAAAACCCACTCTGCCACCCATTCAACCGCCTGCTCACTCTCTCGATCATCTAACCACCCACCAACCCAGTCAATCATTCCTTCCTTCTCTTCCCCACAAACCTGTTCTGTGACCAGTAGTATGAGTCTCTCGAATGGTTGACTCCCAGTCAGTGAGGATTTGCATGGCTTTCATTTGTAGTTTGTTCATTGATTCATTTGTGCATTCATTCATTCACTCATTCCTCCCTTCACCCACCTGTTCCGTGACCAGTAGCATGAGTCTCTCGAACAGCTGGTTCCCCGTAAGTGATGAGACTGCCATGAAGAGGAAGAGTCCATTCAGCACGGCCTGGGGGATGTAGTTGAGCGGGGACGGCAGCAGGAGCAGCGACAGCCCGATCAGGATGTGCGACAAGATGGCGGCAACCCGCGTCTCACGCACTCTTATGATACTAAAATGCATAGAAGAGAAAATAAATGTTGATTCTTCTTTTAATCAATGGTGATCACAACAAAACTAGATATAAAACTGTTCAATCTATATCAAATTCTTACAAGTCTCAAAATAACAACAAATTTTCAGTGTTAAGGTGGTTATAGGACCCCAATAACAGATGGTTGAATTACATCTGATTCAGTGAAGAGGGTTGTGTTTTCACCACCCTTTTTTGTGGAAAGTATGTGTAAGAGATATGAATGAATCTTTGATACTGAAATATGGAAATTTTAATATGGATGATTTGAAACATATGGATGATTTGTTCCAACAGAGAAAATTATCACTGACATTGTATTTTCGACAGTCCGACTGCACTCTTTCCCCAAATTCAGTGACAAGACAACTAACTGTCGATGATAACACCTTACGGACACTTGATTTCAGCATTTGGATTAGGATTAGGTTGAATTAATGAATGATTGTCAGATTTATGTATAGGTTTCAGGTTATGCATTACGAAGATATTGATAGTAAATTAACTAACGTTAGATATCATTAACTAAGCTACCTTACATGTACATGTACATGGGATGGAGACATGCCTGGTACAACCATACAATAGTTAATCAACTAAGCAATCAATGTACTTACATGGGATAGAGATGTCCCTGGTCGACCCGTACCTCTACGTCGGCCAGAGCGCGCACGTGTAGCGGGGAGTGCGGCAGCGCGCCGTGCACCCAGGGGAGCCCAAACAGCGACAGCACTGTGTTAATGGCAGCCACCACCAACAGGTCCAGGTGGTATGCTGAGCCTTTCTTCAGTCTGGAGGGAAATTAGAGATGTTACTAAAATCTGTGAAAGATACGTTGAGTAGCCAAAGAACTAAGAAGTAACAAGCTATTCAATTTGCTACTTCAAACAGATCATCAACACTTCCATATCACTGAAGAAAATTGAAGAAGAATCGCAGAATCATGTTCAAAACATCTGAGATTGAGAGTAAGCTCTAGTTTCTATCCAATGCACATCAAAATTATTCGATAGTAAACAAATGTCTTTGTCACTGCTCTTATTGACATCAACGGCTGGAATGTTTGGGGGGTCCTTTGTCCATTTATTATCATTCATTCCAAGGGCAACCATCAGTTCTTTTCTTCATTCATTCATTCCTTCATTCATTCATTCACTCATCTAAAAGTTCATTCTTCATTCACTCCTTACTTGTGAGCAGGGTTGTTGACGATGGCGGCGCTGATGTTTTGGTCCATGAAGAAGAGGAGAGACAGACAGAAGCCGAGGCCCAGCGCAGACTGTCCAGGGCAACCATCTGTTCTTTCCTTCACTCACTCACTCATTCCTTCATTCACTCACCTGTCAGATCACTCATTCATTCACTCCATCCTTACTTGTGAGCAGGGTTATTGATCTCAATGCTGATATTTTGGTCCATTAGGAAGAGCAGGCTTATTCATCAGATTTAGTTCATTCATTCACCTGCTTATCTGAAACATCATTCATTCATTCATTCAATCATTCCCTCCTTACTTGTGAGCAGGGTTGTTGACGATGGCGGCGCTGATGTTCTGGTCCATGAAGAAGAGGAGAGAGAGACAGAAGCCGAGGCCCAGCGCCACCACCATGGCCGTGGGGTGCAGACTGTCCAGGGCAACCATCTGGAACATCGGCCGCTCTTGTACCTGGAACCTCTCCACTGTGGTAAAAGAAAAATATGTACCGTGTAAATAACTGCATGTACACACTTTTCTCATCAGGAAACAAGGAATAACACCAGGAACAATAGTTACAGGAAGAAATATGTTAGCCGGGTATCCCAAGTTCCCAACTTGTAATAGCGGCAGACCCTCTATGCAAAAAGCTGTTTGTGGAGAGGATGAAAGAGACTGAATAGCTTTAATAATAATAAGTTTAGATACCAGGCTAGAAATATCTAAAAATGGTCGCCATAGCAAAAAATGATTTTATAATTATTATATAATAGTAGCAACAATAATAACGGCTCTATTTCAAGGACTTGTATTCCTGTAAAACAAGCTGAAACTGAAAATTTGTTTGAGAATACAAAGAAGCCAGAAGGACTAATTTCTTAATTCAGAGAGCTACAACATTTTAATAGCATCATCTGCAAAACTGCACGTTTGTGTTGAAGAAAAGCTTCTCTTTATCTCAAATTGTCTTTCATGATGATGGTGATACTTACACTGGACGGCCCTGAAGGCATATGATCCCATGAAGCCATTGAAGACGACGGCAATGGGCAGAGCGTAGTCAGCCAGCAACTCACGCTTTCCCTCCGTCAGGTATGGGCTGGAGGGAGGAACAGACAGTCAGAGAACAGAACACAACTCTAGCCTTCGCATACACACAGGAGAACAGTTAGCCAGCAAATCCGCACACACAAACAGACACAAAATAATACACTCATACACACACAAATATACAGACACATACAGAAAGGTCGCTCACACACGCACTCACACACACTCAGTCAACGACACACATAGTACACACACACACACTCACGCACACACACATACACACTCACACACACACACAACAAACAAACAAACAGTCTCAGGTTACCTCTTGGTGCAGTTGTACAGCGTGATCCCGACCCACAGCGTGCCCAGCAGCAGGATCATGTGCAGCAGAGGCCATTCAACACACATGCACGCACACATGCAACAAACAGACGAACAAACAGACGAACAAACAAACAAGCAAGCATACAAACAGCTTTGGTTACCTTTTGGTGCAGTTGTACAGGGTGATCCCGACCCACAGAGTGCCCAGCAGGAGGATCATGTGCAGCAGAGGTCGCTCCGGCTGGCAGTTGTCGGTCAGCACGCTGTGCACCGAGCTGCCGTTCTCAGGCAGACTGCTGTTCAGTGCTGTCAGGTTCACAAATTTGCAGCCCTCCGTGTCGAAGTGTGCGTAGAAATCTGCAATACGAAATAAGAGGTCAGTGAGTCAACATATACTGTATACTCGTTATCAATTACAAAATTGCATTTCAAAATTATCAATATTGAGCTGAATGCACAGAAGCACAGCATGTTTGAGTCTGAACTATGGTTACTTTCATTTAAATCAAGTATAAACCAGAAGATGCTGTTGCTCATAATTATTTTACCAGACTTAACTTATTACTGCATGAACATGTTTTCCTTCAATCTATCAACTCTTTCAACTATACTGTCACTGTTTCTATACCTAAAAAGATATTCTGTGTATTAAATATTCTATGTAATATATTTCTTAATCAAATATAGATTCTTAAAATTTCCAGTGATCTATTGGCAGCCCAGCCTACCTGCTGTTAGACTCCTGATGGCATCCACCACGTATGCCACAACGATGAACAGGGCAAAAATCTCCTCTGTGGATCTGTAATGCAAATTGTGAACATACATGTAAGACAACATGTTAAAGAAATCAGAGAGGTACAATTCCAGACATGGAGACAAAAGAGCAGTGCGCCAAGGGTCACGAAGGGTGTATAGCAATTTTACATAGTGTAGAGTCTGAAGAAGATAACAGATTCTAAAGCACACATACACACACACACACAGACATACACACAAACAGACAGACAGACACACAAACAGACACCCCACACTTGGGGTGAAGTAAAAATAGTTACTGATCCAAATGTTGAAGTGAATTTAACTTGGTCATGCTCACCTTGTAGTGTACTTCATGACGCGGCTGAGTCCGAAGACGGCGTAGATGAACAGGAAGGCGCTGCTGAAGAGCCCGACCAGCCCGAACATCGGCAGGAACTCAACCTCAAGGCTGTGGGAGAACTCGTAGATAACTGGGGGAAAAAAAAAAGATGTGTTTGTCTTTCACTGCCAAGATGTTTTGAAAAAAAAACACCAAAAAAACTTGTGAATAACTCAGAGAGGTGGTGAAAAGAATTTTTAATTGGAGAAAAATATCTGTCAGATTGTAAAAATATATTAGGATAATATACAAAATGAATAAAGAAGAAAAACTAATTTCAAAATTGTTACAATCCTGGTCACTTGGAGTAATGTCTTATTCAAATTCTGAAATCCTAGAATCAGAAAATTAACATCTTAGCACCCTCTGCAAAACTGCACCTTTTGTTGTAGAATTCTAGCTTATGTTACAATCCTAGGAAAGACAATAACACAAAAATGGAAAAATCTGTGGCGTACTAAATGAACCTTTTGAAATTATGAAGAAATGCACTCAGATCATATAAGCTTTTTGGGGTAATAATACGGTACTTAATTGAAATTGCAACAGCACAATATAATATGGAGCAACAGGCAGCAATGCTGATATCATTATGGTAATAATAACCAGCTGCTTACTTTTAGTGTACAGAGCCAGTGGTGCCGTTGTCTGTAGAATCACCAGGGGTTGTCCACCAAACAAGGCGAACATCAGGCCGCCCAGGGTCTGGGAGACAAACACTTTCTTCACATCTAGGGAGGAAGAGAAATCCATTAGACATCTTAGGACACATTAATCTAATTTGTTGGTCATTAAATTAAGAAATATTGCTGAACTGGAAGATCCACATGAAAACAGACTCTGATTGAATGTCTGCACCTTGGTACACAGTTTCTACTGAATTTAGTCAGATTAGATGTAAGTTTTCCTTCATGCCCATGATTTTTATCTTGATCTCTTGCTTAATCTTTACTTTACAATGTCCAAGAACAAAGTAACTGAATCATTGTGGCCTTCGTTTTCACCTGCATCATTGTGTTTTTTTTTTTTTTCACCCACCAACTTGATGTACTTGGCTAAATACATCATAGTTATGTGGCTGCAAACAGCCAATTTGCAAGCTCATATTTGCAAACTCATGCCCGAGGGCTAATTGCAAGGGAACAAACAGATACACTAACGAGTAATTTATGAAAATGTATAACAAACATCCCCTCTTTCTTACCCAGATCTCCATGCGTGTTCCTCTCGTTGAGCGTACCGAACGCGATGGACGGCAGGACACAGGCGAAGTACAGGAACACCGTCGCCGACAGGAGCTTGTGGAGAGAGCGCCGCCCCTTCAGCCCTGGAGAGGAGGAATGGGGGAATGAATGAATGAATGAGTAAAGGAATGAATGGGTGAATGCATGATATATATATATAATTAGCGCGCACCCATTAGAAATAGAGAAAGGGAGATACAAAAAGCTACCGGTCCAGGACAGAACATGTAAACAGTGCGCAACGAAAGCAGTGGAAAATGAAAAACATTTTATATGCGAATGTCCCGAATTTGAAACCGAAAGAAACAGATTATTCACGAAAGTATCCGAAATCTCCAAAAACTTTTCTAAATTAAGAAATACACAGAAACTCATATTCCTTTTAAAATCTTCCAACCCACTCATCATTGAAAGTGTGGGACTTTTTATTTTCCACTGCTTTCAGAGAAGAAATCAAACCCCGCATTAGTACCGTAGATATAGAAACTTACTGTAGAATAGCAATATAGAACGATTTTGTATTCATGTATACCTTTGTTTTACCTTACATTTGTATTTCGACATTGTTGTCAACATGCAATTAGCCTACGGGCATGAATTTGCAATAAACTATTATATATCATGTTAACCCATAGGCTGTAGGCCTCGGAAGGAGAGTTTGATAGGCCCGAAGAGTTTGATGTCTTTGATAGGCCCGAAAGCCGCCCTCGCCCGAAGCGCGGATCCCGAACTTACCCGAAAGCCGCCCTCGCCCGAATTCCGCCGGAAGCGCGCGCCCCCGAAGCGCGCCCGAAGGGCGCGCCCCGTGGCGCCGCAGGCGCCAAGAGCGAATTCCGAGCGGAGCGAGGAATGAGCGATAGGTACGAAACCTCATTTCAAACAACCTAATTTTCTGCTAATTCCTTCGACTCAGGCACTTGGCTTGGTGGTGATTCTCATGTTTGGTGTCCTATTTACCCATGGAAAACACCTAGTTGATAAAAAACCGATGACAAAGGACGATACGAGGCATTTTGTAACGCCCCAAAATCCTTCTTTTCCCGACATGACCGTTACCGGCAGTATGCACGGCACCGCTGTTCACGGAACAATGACATCATGGCCGGCAGATTGGACCGGGCCGGTGCCATGCACGCAAGGGGTTTCGGCACCGCTGTTAACTAAGCTATCATTATGATAAGCGTTGGAAATGCCAGGATTGTGAACATAGATATCTTATTCATCATATATTTGTCTACCAGCATTGTACATGCGTTCCTATTTGCTTCTTACGTACTCACTAGATATCGTACTTCTAGCCAGATTTACCAGCTAAAATCAGACGATAAACGTGCTAAACCTTCCATTAAAACGACTATGACGTATCTCCAGCGTAACACATCTTTTGTGAGCATCGTGTTACTTTGTTACGTTGCAAAATGGGGACTGCAATGGACAGTAATAGGTCCGGATTGGCCCCCGAAAGATCGAAGACACCCCTTCTGGTAACGGTGACCAGGAGTGCTGATTTCGTACCCCTAGATATTTTGAAGTTAGCTCCTCCGAGCGGCTGTCTCACATTGGACGACGGGGGGGCGTCGGGAGTATTTGCATAACTATGGGGTAGGATGTCTTACGCAACTGCTCAGCGGGGAAGACAAACTCGCTATTGTTTTGAGTCCGCGGAGCTGAGGCCTACTGCCCATGGTTAACCATGGAAACTCTTGGAGGCAATCTTTAGCTTACAGTACCATAAAGCAAGTTCAAAAGTAATATGCTTCATCTCAATTGAGAATGACAGCTTTACTTTTTTTACTTTAAGACAAGAGGACAAGTTTATAAATGCTAACAGAAACCCACCAAGAGTCCCCATGACTTTATCATTGTATCTTACAAACAATTGCTATGGTTTAAATGAATTAAAAAGGGTAGCTTGACTAGATTACTCTACACAGACATTGCTGTAACAGTTATACCAAGGAGGTTTAATAGAAAAAACCTTGGTGATATGCATCTCTATCATTACCGTCGGTATAGTCAACCGGTGCAATGGCCTACTCTAGTCGGTAGAGTGTTCGCCTTGCATACGGTAGGTCGTGAGTTCGAACCCCGGACGGGTTATACCAAAGACTTTAAAAAATGGTACATGCTCCTTTCTCTGATTAGCACTCAGCATTTGGGAAAGAGTATGGAAGTTAAACATACACATCACTACCAGCGGACCAGCCCCCTGCTGTAGTGACTTGCACTTGTGTGGCCCAAGGGCTAAGAATGGAGATGGGCGCCAACCCTACGCATCTTATCAAGATGTTTGTGAAACTTTAACTTTAACTAACCGTCGGTAAAGTCACTTAGGTAGTGAGGCGCTCTTCTCTTTAGGTCTCCCCACACACCGGCTCCTGGTGTGAACTTTTGATCCTGAAAGAAAAAAGCAAAATATGTTATCCTCCATCCATGTCTTTTAATCTTCCTTTTAACTTTTCAAAGCAAGAAACATTTTACAACAAATTCAAGAAAGATAACCCCCATAGAGACCTGAAATTTGTGAGACACAACTACCCCAAAGCATACTGTATATTAATAGTTCTTGTTCTAAAATTTTTGTTGTGGTTTTATATATGTTCGCGGTTTTGGTTGTGACTACTTCAATCACTTTGAAAAGGTTTATTTTATATATTTATTTATTTGGCTTTACAGATTAAAAACAAATCTGTGAGGAGCCGGCAACAGAAACCTGGTTTCTCTACAGGGCCGGCTCCTCAACAAATATACAATACAACTACAATACAATACAATACAATTGTTTGTTTCCGCTACAATAACTGTGCAGTAGGCGCTTGAAGCAAAATTGATTTGCAGTACTTTTGGTCTCTCAAAGACGGCTGCAGACTTGATTTCCTCAATTTTGATCCTTCTTAAAAACAGTGCAGAATCGGTTTACTAGACAAAAAAATGACAGAAGTTTTTTTCTTTACCCCTGGTCTCTCGAAGGCGGCCGCAGACTTGATGGCCTCCATTTTGATCCTCCTCCTGTCGGTTTTCTCCCCCCCACGGAGATCCTCCTCCGTTTTCTTCAAGGTCGCCATGAACTCTTCCTCGTCCTGACAGTCCAGTAGCTCCTGGCGCACCTCTGGGTACATGAACAGGGTCGAGAACGTGCGCGCCGTCTCAAGGGCGTTACGCATCGTTTTCTGGGGGAAGATGGGGCAAAAAAAAAGGAATTTAGGCACCTTGCCTTAGACAAAATAATATTGGTTGTAGGTATTGGTAGGTATAGCCTTTTCAGGCCGTAGGAGCAGTGGGTTATTATCCACTGTACCTAGGACACAGCATTGGAAGGCTGAGCGCATCCCTCTCCTTCCATTGCCTTTTCTCCAAAGTTAGGTACCCATTCTACACCAAAGTGGGGTTAAGAAAGTAGTAATGAGTCTTTCCCAAGGACACAGCGTCTAGCCAGAAATCAAACTTGTGACCTTTTGAGTCCATGAGCCTAGCCACATTGCCAATCGATGCCACATCAAACAGATATTAGGGATACAAAAAAAATGTCAGCTGATGAGAACTAAGAGGGTCTCCCTCACCTCCTTCCTCGGTGCGATGACCAGGACGATGAACTGCACCTCCTGGCTGGTCTCCCCCAGGTTCCGCGGGTACTGCAGTCGGGCGATCGCAACGTGACGCTTCTTAAGGTCCGTAACTGACGCACTGGGGAGGAAAGAGAATTGTTGCTTTATTTTGCACTTGTTTCTTACTTCTGATCATGACTGACTATCGGAAGATACTAACTTATACTTTAGCAGGGCTCGAAATAATACTACATGTGGTAACTTTTCTCTTTTCTACAATAAGACTAGTCATAATGCAGAGTCTGTCTTCTTTTCGCATGCAAAATTGTAAATGGTTGATATTCTGCAATTTCAAACATTTGCTGTGTTTTCTTGACACCAGCCAACTACTGCAATTTGCATGATGTATGGATACAGGTAGGTAATGCACAAATGAAGAAGACACATTTCATACACCACAGACTATTACAAATTGTCAAGAAAAACCCCCATACTAAGAATACGAACAAATTACACTACGAAGTTCCAGACTTACAAAGCACATATCCAGGACTGGTCGTAGTCAATCCCTCCGTACTCAGTCTCACTGGTTCCCTGGATCGTTTTTGTAAAATGTCGTACTGGAAAAAAAGACAACAACATCATATTGATTTTTATTCTTTACTTTTACTAATTGAAACATCATGACAATGCTAGTAATACTTGGCATAGGTGAACTTGGTTCAGTATTACATAATCTTAAACTTGATCTAATTTCCTCTGATGAAATTAACAAAATGACTGAATCTAATACCATTGAAGGGCTCATAATGAAAACTTGTCCTTCATTTTGCCAGTAAACCAAGGAGGTTCCTTTCCTATACCTATCCACACACCAAGTATCATAAAGATCCATTCACAACTTCTCAGGTTACGCTGTAAACAAACAAACGGCACCAAAAACATAACCTTCTCGGTGAAGGTATTATTCGTAGCTCTGTAGTGACAGCATTGAGATGGAATCCGACCAGTTTTGACTTTATTTGTCTTTATCAAGAATGACACAGATCAGACCACTCCTCCTTTTATACTTTTTCTGTGCCGACTCTGTGTACTCGAGTTAAGGATATTGACCAATCAGCATAAAGGTTCTCATTTTGCCCTGGTTATAGGCTAGGTTGCCCTGATCTGAAGGTCTAGTTCACTATGCAATGGCTTGGTTAGGTTGCTCTGTGTGCTCTTCTTGGTGAAGGCAATTAGACAAAGTCTGAACTGACCTGAATCGTGTGTGAACAGTGCGTTCTTGGCCGACGTCATGGTGCACTTGGTCTCGTCCTTTAAGATTCTCTCCAGCATGGTGTCCAAGATGTCTTGAAGACTCGTCTCCACCATGTCCAGCATCAGCTGGGCCATCTCAAGGAAACTCGCAACATCCTTCTTAGCCTGGACCTCGTGACGAAAATCCTTCTTCGGAATTTTCTAAGAAAGAAAAAAATAAATAAATGACATGCCAGCTCATACACAAAATCTCCTTAAGGCTTAAGGCAATCTCAAGGAAACTTGCAACATCCTTCTTTGCCTGGACCTCGTGACGAAAATCCTTCTTGGGAATTTTCTAAGAAAAGAATAAATGTTGTAAATGAAATGCCGGCTCGTAGACAAAGCAAATAAAGCTACAATCATCACTCACAGTACATAATGAATTCTTCTTCACCGAGATGTAAGAAAACGAGATGTAAGGACCAAAATTGACAAACAAGCTACAAAATACCAATTCTACTGAACCCAGTGGGTATATGTGTACAATAGAGGTCTTCATTTATTAATTCATTTATTAACGTACTCTAACGCTAGAGATGTTTTGAATAATATAGCACGTTTTAAATCAAACCATGGGTTACACCTAGCGACCCAAAGCCGAACTGCTACATTTGCGGGTTACGTAATCCCGACATAACAGCTTGACATTGATATCAGAGTCAGTCAGGTGGAAAATAACTTCTTCAAACCCTGTAGATGAAAGGGATTTGTGAGGCCGCTTTAATACGACTGTGTACCGTCAGATTGAACATGACATGCATACAGGATAGAATCAAGGCGGGGAAGCTTCATTGAAGTATGGATCGGTGGAAGCCGGAGTGAGTTGAATTGTGAAAATGTTTTGACAAGCAGGAAATGGAAAAACGATTGCAAGCAGACGAACCTAAAATCAGAATAGCAAAGGTCTCTTATTCACAGCCAAGCATCTACACGAGCTGTTTACTAGTACACGAGTATTTGGCTCGTGTAAATACTTGGTTGTGAATAAAAGAACTTTGCTATTGAGACATTCGCCAACGTGATGAAGTTATTCACGGAAACCTAAAATCGACTGAAGAAATAAAAAAATGGATCCACATTCCACTCATTCCCGATAATGCGATGCATGCTCGCAACTTTGCTAGTCTCAGTTTTTAAAAATTTTAAAACTGTTATTTCTAGCTGCTTTTTCAAAAGTGCGATTCATCAATCCAAGTCACAATCAATTTGCCGTAGAAATCGTACTAGAAGCCACTATACAGGTGGATCTAAAACGAATTTCCCGTGCTTTTTATTCCTGAATATTTTTATGGAAACTCAAGCGGCATGAAATGACAGCCACGCAAGTCCTAAATCATTTAACAGACGTTGCGTTACAAGGATTGCATACAAACATTCTCAATCAATGTCAAGTCAAGGACAGCCCATCGTAAACAAAGTTTGATTGACTTAGTTGAATGATTGATTGGTTGATTTAAAGATTGAAGCCCACTAAACGTTCCGAACGTTGATTGCGTGTTTGTTATGCCGCTAGTGGCGCGTCTTACGTCACTCGTGCGAGCGGCACCTTCTGGCCCAACGCTATCATACATAACAGATAGGCACTTGAAACGCTAACCCGTCAGCGGTTTCGTTTGTCCAGAGGAATAAAAGACTAGCCGGTCCCAATTAACGGAGATCAAAACGTTGAGAGTCAGTTTATTTCCGGCTTTGGTTTAATTTAACGCGTGGATCGTCTGAAAGTTAAGTCAACTTCCATGAGTGACTTGAAGAATTGACCGCGACGTTTTCGGGCCCAATAGAACGGGGTGGAACTTCCGGAGGAGTAACTATGGAGCTTTCCCAAAGATTTGTAGAATTTCTTGTTTGCAGTTTTGCGTAGGACTGATTTGGAAAGAGGCCTAACGCTCTGGCTACTGTAGAATGGAACTTTGTAATTTTACGCGATGGCGGTTTCTTATCAGATGCTATCAGCCACGCGTTAGACATCCAGGGCTTATACATGTAGGTATCATAGATGTGATCGAGCCAGATACTTGTACTTGTCTTGTACAAAATGTATATGGACGACGAGTAGCATTACAAAGTTGCTCTCTCTGCGCAGGTGGAACATTGGGTTGGAAAACCAATTTTCACCACATAAAAACATCCCTCCCCTTTCGATTCCACCCTCCGAGACTTTTGAACTAACCTTTCAAACTTTAGATCCGGCGAATCTAACGACCTTTCCAGACGCCAATTTTAAGACGAATCAACATCAAATCTACCCTCGTAGGAAGATTACCGGACTTAGGTACCGTTCCCGAGCCATCTACATGTAAATGCCGGGCATAACCTGGCGTGATGGCGGCCGGATCTGCACCGGGCCCCCACGGCAGGAGCCGCCTTAATACGGCTCGAGAAAATTAACGAGTGCGAGTAATCCTCCTATACTGCGTTAGAGCGGGATTCAATCATGTGCGCAGCACCTCATGTACGCTTCATGAAGCATACAAAACCTCGAGACCTTGAAATAACTTCATTACGGAATCTAGAAACGCAAAGGTTTCATTTTTCATTTGGAACGTTCCAACGCCTTACCGAGAGTTCGAATGAACACCGCTAATCGAAGGAATACAATCGAGATACAGAACCGTGTTCCATTTGAACATTCGAACACCTTACCGATAGTTAAAACGAACGAATGAACACAACCCTTCGAACGAATATCACTGAGATAAAAAAAAAAAAACGCGTTATCTTGGAACTTTCGAACACATTACCGAGAGTTTGAATGAACAATAAGAACTATTTTAAAGAATACTATCGAGATACAGAAATGTGTTCCATTGGAACATTCGAACACCTTACGGAAAGTTCGTTCGAACAAATGAGACCGTTCGAAAGAACACCACCTAGATACAGTGACGCAATCCCTTGGAAACGCTAGAACGCCTCTGACGTCATCCAAACGAACACCACCTAGATACTTCAAAACTGTGTAGTTTTTGCAAGTTCCTACAGTATAATGTCACCAGCTACAATGGACTGCAATAAGGTATTAAAGTAAAAAAGATTCTCACCTCATGAGAAGCGTACATCAACGTGATGTCCTGGTTGGAGGCGTCGGACATATCTGCATGAAATAAGGAGAGAGCATATTTAGACAAAGTCGATTCGTTTGCCACAATACAGTGTTTAAGAAATTCAACATTGCATGCTGAGTCCATCGACGCTGAACTGATCGTCCGCGAGGATGAAAAGGGAAAAGGAGGAGGATGTCCTATTAGCATTACCCTACGATGTCCAACGACGTCCTCCGACTCCGTTGCGGTAGTCCCACGATTTATTCTTACATTCTAAGGATCATCTCTCCGTTACAACGTTAACACAAGTGAAGTCGTACGCCAAACCTACGAGGAAAATTGCCAATTTTCTGTTATACCCCCGTTGTTTGATGTTGTGAGTATTCATTTCTTTAAGTTTAAGTTGTTCATGTTTTCATCTATATAACGAAAAATATCAAAGAGATTTATAACAGTTACAAGAAGCTTACCCGTAGCTAGTTATCATCATACATGCCTTGGATCAGCATACAAAGTCGAGCTTCTTTCTATTTGAATTTTCTTCAATATATATTCTGAATATGAGAAAGTCGCTTATAACACTTACTTGACCTTGCCTCTGTTAGGGATATCTTTCTGTCTAGAAACATATATGCATGTGAATTCATACGCTTCATTTACAACTGTTACTCTCTGACACAGACTTGTTGTCTACCTGCCGTGCGAAGAATGAAAGAAAGTGAAAGTGATCTCGATCCAGTTTAGCTAACAGCTTAGCTAAGTTATACGTTATAAATATGTTTGGATTATTTTGATGTAGGTGTGAGGCACATCTAACATATGAATAACGAAATGTGAGTCACACATTCATCAAAATAATCGAAAAATTCCACAACTGTAGTGCGTACGGCTGGCTATCAAATTGTGTCCACACGCAACTCACACGTAACGGGTATACGCTCAAGTGTGACAGGGCCCTAACCACTGGACTACGAATGCCAAAAAGGGTGTACTACTTACTTGACTTGCAGTCGGTGTCGAATCCTCCGTCGTCAAAGTCGATGGTGACGGACCCACTAACGGAGTCTGGCGTCTGGGGCACGCTCATGTTCGACCCGCGGGACTTCCGGTGCCGCTTTTTCTTAACAACCTGCAAAATACAGACAAGGACACATTAACAAGGACCCTACAAATACAGTAAACATAGCAGTGAAATCCATTTTTTTATGGATGGAAATTTTCGGACTGGGAAACCACACGTGTTTCGCGATACAGCTTTTTCTTAACCACCAGCAGAACACGGGAAGAGATGGCGTTAAGAAAGACCCTACATATACAGTAGACATGGTAGTGAAGCTCAAGCCTTTTATGGATAGAAAGTTCGGACTGCGAAAGTACATGGGCTCCCACCGGTTCTAAGCTGAAAGTTGTCGTCATCATATGATCCTTTTGATTCAGAGAGAGAGAGAGAGAGAGAGAGAGAGAGAGAGAGAGAGAGAGAGAGAGAGAGAGAAGAGAGAGAAAGAGAGAGAGAGAAAGAGAAATAGAGAGAGAACTAGATAGAAACAGGGAGAGAGAGACTCACAGAGAGAGACTGACGGAGAGGGGGAAGAGAGATAGATAGCCAGAGAGCGAGAGCGAGATCTAGACTCACAAGGAGAGTGAGAGGGAAAGGGAGACAGACTAGCGAAGAGAAAGAGGGAGACTCAGAGAGAAGATGGAGTAGGGAACGAGAGTAGGGATGACTGGTAACGACACGAAGAAGAACAGTTATGCAAGACCTTGCAGATCAGGGCCTCAGCGTCGGGGAATGCTACAAAAGCGTAACGATGCGCCGAGTCAACCGGAAAATTTCCGTGACTTCTCAATATGTTTGTCATTAAAATTAGATCAGCAGGTGTCAAGTGTAAGATTAGTAATTAAGTAAATGCAATTTGTCTGTTATGTACATATAAATGGAATATAACATACCCTCACCACACTTTAACTCGAGTTATCTAACTCAATGCATTTAGCCTACGATGAGCATGAATATGCGATAACGTTCAGTGTCATTGTCATTGCTATTATGTAATGGGTCTTTGCACCCACGTGACCGTGACGTCAGAATATCCGGCATACTGGTTGGTTAAACCTATATGAAAGATGTCATTGCTATCATATAACGGTCTTTGCACCCACGTGACCGTGACGTCAGAATCATCCGGCATACTGGTTGGTTAAACCTATATGAAAGATGTCATTGCTATCATGTAACGGTCTTTGCACCCACGTGACCATGACGTCAGAATCATCCGACATACTGGTTGGTTAAACCTATATGAAAGATGTCATTGCTATCATGTAACGGGTCTTTGCACCCACGTGACCATGACGTCAGACTCATCCGGCATACTGGTTGGTTAAACCTATATGGCAGATGCCAAGTAAATATGAATTTATATATACACGTCTTGAACTAGTCAAGCAACTAGTAATAGATTTCTTAATTTGCAAATTCACGCCCGTCTGCTAATTGCAAGTGTACAGGTACCATAATGTAAAAAAAAGGTAAGAAATGTTTATTCTATAGATATACCTGATGTTTCTACGAACATTACTAAGGGGGAGGGGGGCTTCTTCTTTGGAGGCAGTGGCTAATGAAAAGTCCCACGTCTTTAATGATAAGTGGGGCGGGGTTGTAATTTTAGCAGAAATATTTTTTGATGTCTTTTAGCAGGTGGCAATACCATAAACACAGGGAAATGTCTCGGTCTGACTCCAGGTTAAACCAGAGAGCGTTGTGGCTGTGACGTCACGTAAAAACGACCTATACCAGTCCCTAAGTGGTAATATAAGAGCGTAATGATGATGGTAATGACAATAATAAATATGTTCAGCAAAAAACAAACTGGCTACTCAAGCGTTGTCACATAAGAGTGTTTGTAGTATTAAGCAGGTAGCGACCCGGTGGGTTTACAGTCTACCACATACACACACACGTGTGCTGATTGCATACATGACAGACCACTGAGCGTTTTTACTCATAAAATACAGATGTGAATCATATTGTCAAATATAACTTAACCTTCTCTCTGTAGCCTAACACTGTAACCTAGTGCTGCGTACCTAAACGTAACATCAGGTACAGGTTCCAGGAAAGAGGATTAGGTACTGGTCCGGACCTGTACCAGTATCTGTTCTTCTGAACTTCTTCAATAATGACAGAAACATTAATAAGCTGTTTACAAATACAACTTGTCAGCATCTTTGTTCAAAGATTATAACTAAGTTCCTACCGCCAAACTCCCTTGGCCTTACTATCAAAACTCCCGGCCCTCCTGAATGATCTGTCGCATATTAGTAACGCTGTTCCAAAGTGTCACTTTGGTCATGTTTGGTGTTGCATGAGGCTACGAGGTTAGGATATCAGTCACAAAATAAGCATAGACTTGGTGTAAATTTATATCGGTACAGTACCGGTACTTCATGATCCGGTATTTTGGATCTGTGCCTAATCGATTTTCACGGCACAGTGCCGGTACGCAGCACTACTGTAACCAATAGAGAACGGGGTGCCAAACAGCTACTTCAGTGTGTTAAGGGCTAAGAGTGTGTTGGATTTCACCTTCACAGAATGTCCAGTCACTTCATTGATTATGTTATAGATCTTAAAGGGTCACTCGCAACATATGGAAAAGTGATCAATATTAAGTTAAGCACAAAATGCATCGTCAGACGATAAAAAGGGTAACCTAGCGGTTGTCTTGGCAACACTATGCTAACAGGCACCTATATCCTCATTCCACATTTGCTTGCAACGCAATAGCTAAACAAGGAGACAGACATTGAAATCTTTTTCAACTCCAATGTATTGCCAATATCTGTAAAAAGAAAAACCCCTGGTCCTTCAATGCGTTTTTATGTGCTTGTATCATTTCATTTCCGTTCATTGATGAAAGATGTCGGATTGACATCTGAAACATCTTGTATTTTTAATATCGTAATCCAGTTGTGCAAATTGAATAAAAATATTATCATTTCCTCTTAAGTTATTGGATTAACTTTTCGAGTGTACGATCTTTTCGACCGACTAAATAGCCACATGATGTTGCATCATGATGTAGCAATTCCTACAGACAACGCACAGGGTCAAACGCGACCACGTCAACGTCACAAAATCACGGGTTGAAAACCGGTTGCTACGACAAAAACTTAAACACTTCTAACTAGAACAAAACAAGTATAAACCTGTGGTTCGGCAGAGTAAAGAGATTTATCTTCCTCCTCGTGGGTCGGTCGCACAAAAATCATCCGATAATGCTGTGAGTCCGATGCCATCTTTGTCTTTTTCTTCTTTCAGCTTTAACTTTGATTCTATTTCGAGACGTTTGAATGGCACAGGTACGGGGTCGTTTTCGAATACGTCTGGGCACAACAACGCTCTTTCTCCGAGGCTTGATCTTAACAATCTTTAAGAATATGTCAAGACATCCTTGGCCAAAGTCTTTATACAAGTCAACCTGAACTTGTCCATCTAGTCGCGTCCGCCACTTTAAGTTTAACCGTGCCCTCTTCCAAAGAATGTTTGCTTACGGCGACTGTTGAATTTGACCCTTATAGCATTTCATCAGCACTTGTTTTATCCAAAACATGCAATTATAGAGGCGTTGCCACCCTACAGTATCACC
Organism: Branchiostoma lanceolatum; assembly: GCF_035083965.1. Classification (NCBI taxonomy): domain Eukaryota; kingdom Metazoa; phylum Chordata; class Leptocardii; order Amphioxiformes; family Branchiostomatidae; genus Branchiostoma; species Branchiostoma lanceolatum. The sequence continues at coordinate 2,343,336 of NC_089732.1, read as the reverse complement.
CTGTTCTAGAACGCCAATATGACGTTTAAATCAAGATATGATCGCAATTTCCCGATCTAGAACATCCTGTCAGATAATAACAATCAGCTATATTACACACATTCTGGTAGCCACGTTCTACCAACCTTGCGTCCTTGTCCTAGTCCAATTCAAGACTTTTTATTTCTCCACTTCTAGCCGTGACCCCTTCTGTCGAGTACTTGTCTAAGGTGGTTGCTGACTTTGACCCTAGCGGCGTTTTTATCTTTACTTAGAACACCCGGAGGGACCTTTGCCGACCGACGCTCCTATCCCGGCGTTTTAAAAAGCTGCTCTGCCTTGTTTCACTGCGTCATCGGCAGCTGATAGGTGGTGGGAATATGTCTACAATTTCTCCCATATAGATACAACTGCCGTCTAATTATAATCAGACATGATGGCACGCACGCATTGCCGGCATTCACGCCTTTCGCGCGCAACCTGGTTCTAGGTCAAAGGTCACTGACCTGGCCGTGGGTCAAATTTGACCTCTATTAGTCTATAGTGGTTTTAATATGTACTTTGTTTTAGCAAATTGTGGAATGAAACTACGGTAGTAGTATTCTTATTTAGTCGTTCTGCCTCACGCCCAGATTTCTTTTTATCTGTGGAACTTGGTTTTATTTCTGAAACAATAGTATAGAGATTCGTGGGTCTCATGTCACTCCCTGACGTGGCAAACCGTATCTACCGGCTGGTCAACTCCTCTGGTATGTTATTTGTCTATTCGGCCGAATTCTACTCTTTCCAGCCACGTCTGGAGCCTGGTAGAGGCTAGTTTCAGAATTGTCCAAACGTCCCCAAAACTAGAGGCCTAAAATAAAAACGATGATTTAGTGTCTCCCTGACTTTGGATTTCGGAAGCATCTTCTTTCTAAAATTAGTTTTACTGTGTAGGAAATGGCACTGCGATCTGTGACGTCAAGTGCACCTGTCCTCGGCCTCAGGACATGACGTCATCAACCTGTCACTGGGTCAGCTGAGGTTAACGAGCAACTCCCGGGGACAGAACGACGCTCCTAGCGGCGAGCATGTGTACTGCACCACTTGTGGCAACTTCGTCTTTTATCTTTCTTTTTCGTTTTTAAAATATTTTAAACGTATGTGCTTGTGTGGAGGGGGCATGACGTCATCAACCTGTCACTGGGTCAGTTGAGGTCAACGAGCAACTCCCGGGGACAAGAACGGCGCTCCTAGCGGCGAGCATGTACACTGCGCCACTTGTGTCAACTTCGTCATTTATCTTTCTTTTTCTTCTTTTTTGAAATATCTTAAGGGTAAACGTATGCACGTGTGTGGAGGGGGGTGTTGCAAGGTAGGGGGGACGACCCCTCTTTTCACCCCCCTCCCTACTCTCCAAGCAGAGGAGGGGTTCCGGCTGCTTCGACCCCTCCTCTGCTTGGAGAGTACCCTCTCCCTACCTCTCCATTCAACTCTGACACACATAGCAGGTGACTATGGGCTATCACATACCGCCCACAGTATCACGTGTCGTTCTGTACAGATTTAGTTTTCGTCTGTCATCACAGTTTAAGTCTGCGCCTCCCGGGCCCATTTAACGACTACAAATCACTGTAATAGAAAAACCACTCTCGTGTAATCTGCCTCTGGTATAAAACAAATTAACAACCATATTGCCGGGGGAACACAACCACAAACTGAGCGCTTCGAGGCAGACTCCTGGCTGGATTTAAATATTCTCTTGTATAGCTTTAAGGCTTGACAGCGTCTGCTTGGAATGTAAAATATTGTCTAGTCATTTTGGAAGGCTATCTACTCTAAAAGCTTTTTCAAAATACATTTTATCAGCTCTTTTGACAACGAATCAAAGTTTCAAAAACATTTCTAGGTTTCTTGAATAGGTGTTCTTTTATCCAGGGGGATGGCAGTGACAAAAAATAATTCAGAACCAGGATGTATTCATGTGTAACCATAAATACATTTCGATTACCTATTGTCAACCAAAATACCCTGATAAAATCTACAAACTGAAGAGATCTTGGCCATTTTGTACACCGACAGGGCGTGTGACTAGCCTCGAGCAGGCCCCCCTACGGGCGTATGGATCGTAGAATTTGGCAGAGTAAGCAGACAGTATAGTCAGCCCACGGTGAAGGTCACATTTCGCCCGTGTAGGAGCCTGCAAATGAAACCCTGGCAAATATTCTCCCTATAGCCGGCATAGTTAACCTGGTAGAGACTAGTGACCACAACTACTACAGGGGTGTTCCCCAGTTTTTATCCAGATCCAGATCCTGTTTGAAAAAAAAACAAAAAAAAAACAGTCGTACCTTTTTCCTGTGCACGTGGTCGTCGCTCCCATACCCCAGGTATGAGATGGTGGACGCTAGGCTGATGGCCCCTGGAGACGCAGGCCGGAGACGGTTGACGCCTAGCAACACGGGCGAGTCCGAATCCGAGCTGGGCGGGTTGGGCGATACTACAACACAGAGGGGGGAGAGTTCATTTTATTTTAGGTGCCAACAAGGTAATATATAATTCACTATTCACAAGGCTATCATCTTATATACCAGAATTTATCCCAATGGACTTAAATAGCAAATTCAATAGCAAAGTACATACTGACATGTAACAACCCCTGCATTGTAAACATAGGAAAATATATCAAACAATCATGGTCTAGACGTTTAGAAATTCTTCCAATGATTGTAAAAGCTCATGATCCCGTAGTTGTTGTGTATAATTCACTATTCGCAAGGCTGTCATCTTATATATCAGAAGTTATCTCAATGGACTTACATGTAAATAGCAAACATAAGTACATATTGACATGTAACAACCCCTGCATTGTATACATAGGAAAATATATCAAAGAATGTCTAGACGTTAGAAATTCTTCCAATGATTGTAAAAGCTCATGATACACTTGTAGCAGGTAGATTAGCCTAATTTAGCCTTATAGAACTGTAGTTAAGTACTAGTAGATGCCATACTTTGTATCTTGTACAATTGTTGTGCAATAGATTTATAAAGTTGTCACGTTATATATCTAGACCGGAAACAAGATGGCGACCGGACGGTGTCATAATCCATAGACGCGGACGAGTGTGAAATAGGTTTTGCTACCGCGAACCTGTAATTAAAGCACCTGTAATTAAAGCCGAGCACCTGAAATTAAAAACGTTACCACGGAGATTACGTAAAGCATTACAAAATCTCTGCCTGGATTCCTGTCTATGGAAAAGCCTTGGACTGAAAATCGGCAAAATGCCTTAATCGACCAAAAACGAGGTTTAAGAACTGCAACTAACACTTCTACAGATATACCTCCTTGCCTTAAACATGAAACAATCACACATGGTACAATGTATGGCATTAAATCAACAATACTACAAGGCTAATCTATCCTACAATTCTAACTACAAAATGACAAGCACCATCAAATTGACAGGACTTATGAGGTCAATAGTTCAGTGTGCCGGCTTATTTTCCACTGCTTTCAGAGAAGAAATCAAACCCCGCATTAGTACCATAGATATAGAAACTTACTATAGAATAGCAATATAGAATGATCTTGTATTACATGTATACCTTTTGTTTTACCGTACATTTGTATTTCGACACTGTTGTCAACATGCAATTAGCCTACGGGCATGAATTTGCAATAAACTATTGAATTTACGCGCGTGGCTTCTGAAGCCGGCGTGAAAAATTGGGGGGGGGGGGCACCGATTATCATCATTCTGTCACATCGTGTAGAGGTTAGAGACTATCATATCGTACAAGTAAAGTCTACATACCGTTTTAGAGTGAACTCGGAGCCGAGAAACTGTCTAAAAGACTGAAAAGGTTCGGAGTACAGCGCTTTGTTCGTAGGTATGAGTCGGTGTGGATCAGAATGAGTGCAGTAGAACAGGTTGGACTAGAGTTCGTTGACCCCCTTTCTTCCGGCTAAGCAATATTATCTGCGAGTATGGAAATCACCTAATCTGCATGATACATGTACATAATTTAAGATGAAACTTGCATACGTTACAAATTTGAAGTCTCCGTTTGCACGTGTATCAATTTCTCTTTAGCTATCCAAACAAGTTAGTATACTATTTTACTATCTAGAATCCGTTAAATTGTGAGGTAAAAGATTATGTTTTTACAAAGGAAAAAGGGGGGGGGGGCAGTTCTTTAAAAGGAATTTGCGAACACAGAAGGGGGCGCAGACTCGTTCTACTTCTAGATGTCATTGGCCTTATCAGGATACCCAAAAAAGTTCACGACGCTAACAATGTTGGCAAGGAGAAATCTTAAAGTTCCTAAAAGTTTAACATACCTGCTCAGGGCGTAGAATAGTTCAATTCAGCGTCACCAAGTCGTGCTTTAAAAAAGAACCGCACAAGCTCGATTTACGTAAGGATAGGCATTTAATCCACGCCTGGGAATTGTTTAACCTAACAAAGTACAGGTCCGGTTATTTTAATTACGAGCCTGGCTTCTAAAGTTGGTGGGAACAATGCGAAAAAAAACTGCACCGATTATCATCATTCTGTCACATCTTGTAGATACGACATATATATCGTATCGCACATCGATTATTATCATCTTTTTACATCGTGTAGAGGTTACATGTAGATACTATCGGATCGTACAGAGAATGTTTACGTACCGTTTTCGAGAGAACTCTGAGCAAGAAACTGCCTAAAAGACTGAAAAGGTTCGGAGCGAAGCGCCCTGTTACCAGTGGTCTGGATCACAGGGAGCGTAGTAGAACAGGTTGGACAAGAGTTCTTTAATTTGACCTCCATTCAGATCGGCAAGCAACATTATCTGTAACTATGGAAATGACCAGTGTGCAGTGATCCGGGATACCTTTAGGCGTAACACACTGGCTTTGTAGACACGTGGCGGGAGCTGGTTATATTACACCGGACGACTAGCCACGCCTAACCTTTGTAAATCATATAGCTAACTTCAAGCGTTGTTAAAAGCTATCTAACAAAGAGGTTCAATCCTGCCAGTTATAGTGCAGGGGCCAGGGATGGTGGTACTTTGTGAACAAACAACGAAAAACAAATTCGTGGGGTCGTATGGCGTAACGACAGGGTGTTCGGCCCAGAACCAAGAAGTCCCGAGTTCGAATCCCCATGACGCCACCGATGTTGTGCCCTTGGGAAAGGCACTTTACACGACTTTCCTCACTTCACCCAGGTGTATAAAAAAATGGGTATGTTGTTATCTGTACGTGGTACTGTTAATATAAGTTATAAAAACTTGAGTGCAGTGCCACGTCGTCCTTGTCTGTCAAAAACCGAAGTAAAAAAAACAACAAAAAAACAAATTCAAAATATGTTAAAGCTGTTCATAATGCGTACCAATGATAAAAAAATCAATCAACTGTTTCACAGTATTGAATCAACACCTAGCAGTTTAAAAACATGTCCGAACTGGCTTGTTGTGTTTTGAGATGAGTTAAAGATTAGCTGGATTGTCAAAGGTCGGACAACTTTAACAATCATCGTTCTTCAGAGTACTACTAAGTAATTAGCAGATCTACTTGACACGCTAAAAGAACAAAATTGCTGGGATCTGTACTATCTACAAGCCGTAAAATTGTGCGGTAAAATACTATGTTTTACAAAGGAAAAAGGGTGAGGGGCGTTTTTTTAAAGGAATTTGCAAACGCAGAAGGGGCGTAGACGCGTCCTTGATGTCCCTGGCCTCATAAGGAGACTCTAAAAAGTTCACGACGCTAACAATGTTGGTAAGGAGAAACCTTAAAGTTCCTAAGAGTTTTACGTACCTGCTCAGAGTGTAGAAAAGTTCAATTCAGGGTCACCAAGTCGTGCTTGAAAAAAAACCTACGAACTGAGTTATGTAAGGACGGGCATTCAGTCCACGCTAGGGAATTGTTTGACCTAACAATGTCCAAAAGTCGTTCGACTTGTGATAAGTGGCTTTTCTATTTGATCTCCGCGGACCTTTGAGCTTGCAGACGACGCGCGCTGCCAGAACTCTCCTAACAAATGACAAATATATTATCCATTCTGCTGTCGGCAACGAGAGTCTATTAAATTTCGAGACGTCTACAACCGCAGTTATTCAAACGCTTAAATCGTTTAGCCAATTTTTTTCAGACCATTATTCATATTGCGGTTAAACCTGTTACTAATTGATGATGCAACCCGTGCAAAGTCTGACCACTGACCACGTAGATGTACGGCATACCTATGGGGGCGTGGTGACCTATGGGGGCGTGGTTGACCAGGATCTGATATTTGCTTTAGGTCGTATGTCGTGTTTTATCAGTGTTTGCTCGCAAACCTTTCGTCACATGTTCTACCTGTGCTTGCTTGATAATTCTTTGTCACGTGCTTTACTTAAAGGTTAAGTGTATAGCAAGGGGGTATAGTCTTACACATATCTACAGGAAGAAATAGAAGAAATTTAGACAGGCCGATTAAAAAAGCAACAATAAATCAAATAGCACGCCTCTCAATCAACATAAAAAGACAAGTAATGCTTGTTTAGAATTTATGTCACCGCAGTCTATCCCAACACAAGGCCACTTGACCGAGAGCTTGACATTTAAAGAATGTGAACCAGAGTACCATCCATCAAATTTTGAACTATAACTACGAACAACACACGAACGCAGGTACGATGTGAGTGGCGTTGTTGTTGCTGCCGTGCCTTAAAGGGCGGTGTAGAGTACCACAGTCTCCAAGCAGAGGCATGACATCTACTTGTGTTGGTACATCTTTTTGTAGTGTTCTGTACCTTAATCCAACTGAGCGTTATGTTTCTCTAGTCGCCTCGCAATCGGACAAATGATGAATAAATTTGTAGCTTGAATTAAGGAGTACAGAACGAGGGAAAAGACGAACATAATCAAGATCAAACCATTCATCTGCTGCGTAGTCAATAAAAAGATGTGCGGCTTAGGTTTGTTCTTTAAGCTTTTCTAGTGATATGTCTGTTTCTAGTAATATTTCTGTTTGCCTGTTCGATTGATTGCCTTTAGAGTGACCTGCAAAATGTTGGAAAAGACGTGCATAACAAACTAGAGCCACACGTCTATTTGGAGACAAGAAAACGTCGACGTTCATGACGTACCTATATTCCCGTTAATGACGGGCGACGGCGGCGTTTCGTCGATCTGCGGAATCGGTCTGACGAGCGCCGACAACGGCGCAACGTCGGTAAAGTTCGGCGGCGAGTTCGCGTCTTCTTCCTCCAGTGCAGCGACGTCTATAGCTCCGAGTTCTAGCTGCTCTGGACGGTGGGTGTTGGCGTCGCCGTCCGACATTTCTTCTGCCACTCCCGCCAAGACTTCTCAATCTCCAAAACGTCTTCTAGGATTTCTCCGCGCCGTCTTCGGTTTCAACCTGTGATAAAGGCACGTGAAGAAAACAACTATTATGAGCGATGGAAGGTAAACAGAGGAGGAATGTTTGCAAACAGACGGAACAAATGAAGTACTTTTGTTTGAGGTAGCTAAAAGTATCGTACGTAATCCGATTCGGTCAATCTACACCGAATCAGGCAAAACGATCGCCCCTTCTCTCTTCAATTGGCTTTAACTGCCAGGATCACAACAACAGCGCTATTGCGTACCTGGCGAGTTCTTATGTAAGCTTACGTAAAGACTTGAGGTGCGCAAAGTTAGGGCTGTTTTGGGTACAGAACAGAACAAGTATGTGCTTTAAAAAATTGGCTATGCCGTTAAGTACTGAGTATGTGTGTGTGGCCGTAATGGTAGCTGAAAAAAGACGGATTCTCGAAACTTTTGCTTCGAAAGAAAGAAATGCCAGTCTGTGATCTTGAACGAGTTTTATCTGACTGAAGAGCTAGTCTTCCACTGGTCGTGACAGAGAAGACAGATGCTCTGTACAGTATTTACATGTTTATTCCCCTAGCTCTTATCGACAAGCACACTTAACAGTGGACCCACGTCGTAACGTCCCGTTCTAAGAACGGCAAGTCTGCAACCCATTCCAGTAGCGCTAGTGAGCGACAATAACCGGGAGTCGAACTCCCGACGTTTAGGTCCTTCATCAACGTATCCAGGTCTATTATCCACTAAAATCTTACAACCACAGACCGTTGTCAGAATTTCAATGTCAGTGTCAAGCCTCCTTTCGTTAAACGCTGTTGCTAAAACAAGGAAAGGAAAGTGATCCTATCCAGTTTTAGCTTACAGAAGAGTTATTCTTCCACTAGTGAAAATCTGTATTCAGCACGGACAGAATCAGGCAATCAGCGAATCGAACTCAAACGGAAGGCGGAAAATCCCTGCTGGCCCAATCAGTGCCAGGTTCAAAGAAATCGCGGATAAGCAATTAACCATGTCAACGGGGAAAGTTGGAGAGCGCGGGTGTGACGTCAGAGAGTGGGAGCCCGCTGAACATCGCGAGTGCGTCATGGACGGCCTGGGATGACCCGACTTCCGGTTGAGGGGGTTCGGGTAAGGCCATGCAGACATGATTTTATTGATGGCTGTACTTCTCTTTAAATGCTAGATAGGGCCTCCTGGCCATGCCGGTCGACGCATACTTGCAGCTAAACCCACGCCAATCTCGCTACAACCATCCGAACTCTTTCAAAACAATCCCCTTCAACAACTTGAACAAGGACTGCTACATATATTCTTATTTCCCAAGCACATCTTTTTTTAATGTTTGGGCTTTCAGTAAGCTTATGTGGCATCGAATGGTGTATTCAAACGATCTATTTTTGTACCTTTCAACGTGTTTTGTTTATCTTTCAAAGAAATATAAATATTTGCTTTCAATCCGACGCTGACAAGTTATTTGTCCAATTAATATGAATCGTTTCCCTCTGTTTGTGGTCGCCATTTAAAGCGGGTTACGCTTGTTTTCATCTCTGTTTGCGTAGCCTCCACCAGGCCTTCCTACTGGGGTATGGATAGTAGAGTTTGGCAATAGGGTAGTAATTGACCAGGAGAGTTAGTCCGCGGGAACGTTGACATTTCCCTCTTCGAGTAACTGCGCATGGCCAATGAAAAACTATTGTGGCCAAACTCCCGTAGGGAAACCATTCTCCCTATTAATAAGCCCCTATCTCACTGGACCCGCGGCACTTGCGGGGAGGAAATTATTTTCTCCTATGACTCACCGTTGAGCAGTCTAGTTATCAAACCAAAGAAATTACTTCTTCGGCTGCAAACTTAACCTAAACCAAAAACATGTTAATACGCAACTCATGCGGACTTGTATAATATACGCACAAGTGTGACAGGGGCTTGAGATAGGGGCTTAAAGTCAGCGTAGTTAGTCTACTTGAGACTACTGTTGGCGTGTCAACATCTGCGCGCCGCGGCCTGACGCACTTTTGGCGCCGACGACACAAGTTATGCCCGTAATTTTTCATGGTAAGGAAAATCGAATCTTGCGCGACGTAGACTTATTTTTCCTGACGTACGTACAAACGAAAACATACACGGTTACGTCAAGATGTCTTGAAGGCTGCGTCAAGACGTCTTGAAGGTTGCGTCAAGATGTCTTGAAGGTTGCGTCAAGTCGTCTTGGCATCATTTTTCAGCCAGTGCCACTGATATGCTACTCGGCCTCTATCAGACTACGCTTTAACGACTGTGCTAAACATGAAGCTTAAAGCTAAACAAGTCTGAATTTTTGCCATCAGTGCGTTCCTTAATGTTTTGCCTGCTAGAAAAAAATTGTCTTAGAATGAATTGTGAAAGTATGTTTTGTATCATCGCACAAGAAACTCAATCGTACTCTAATAAAATCAAGCCTACGTAACTACAATGTAAACACACATCTATAAAAATGAATTATGAAACGACTTTTTCTTTGTTTTATATCATAGCTTGACCAACGAATTGCAATTGCTATCAAATGCTCTGCACTATGCATTACGTGCGATCAGTTCATGTCAGGTTGAAACTTATTTCATTCGACATTCTTCGTTTTTTGCTCTCCCAACAACGGTATTAAATCTTTGATAACATCCTACGGGTTTTCCCTCACATATCTATTCTATAAATCTCCACGGCACCACGCCTACGTGAACTCGCATTATGAATCTATCAATCTTTTATTGTAGCGTTCCTCCCGCTGAGACGTGGAGACAATTATTGCTACATTGACGTTGATAGAAACCATTACTGCTACATTACGGACGCGCGATTGGCTACAATCCCCCTGCACAGCCGTGACGTCACTCTGGGGCTTGACTGCTACAAGGTTGACTGGTGAACAGAACGATCTGCCAAATTTGTGGATACAAGGACTTAATTTTGTACGGCGGTGCACCTATGATGTATAACGTTGGTGGCCTCACTGCGTCCTAAACTGGATTTGTGTTTCCCTTGAATTTATAATGGGAATATCGTTCAAAACGTACAAGTATGCCCAAAAAGACAGCAAAACACACAAAATGTAAAAAGAGTCGTATGTTTTCGATGAAATTCTATGAGAGCGCTATCAAATCGCCGAACGCTGAGTTTCCAAACCTTTGTGCCGATTTGATATTAAACTAACCTTTAAAGCGAAACGCCCTCTTCAATATAGGACTATTTATTTTACCTTAAAAGCTTACTGTAACTCACTTTATCTTCACGGCGTAAGAAAAATGTACACTTCCACTGAGCTTTAACTTCACGGTGGCGACAAGTGATTTACAGAATGGATGTGTGAAGGAATCATAAGTAATTACAACAGGTTTTACAGGGTGATGATAAGTTCACAGTACAGAGGTGACTGTGAAAACAGTGAACATAAAGTTACAGTGAAGGAAACAAGAATTACAGTATACCGGCTCGGATATCTAGCTGTGGCCCAAATTGCGCTCCTGCTAATACAAATGAAATCAGCGCGCTCACATAAGTGGTTTGCTGAGCACTTCTATCCCGTAGAGTCCCCGATATCCATTTACACCCCTCCCCTGCCGCTATCAAATTACCACTTAAGTTTTCCTGGTAATATGAGACTCCGATGGCTACCATTAAACGCTAGGTGGGCGCTCATCACGACAGTATTACCGCACATAGCACGGCAGGAGGCGTCAAAACTTTATTGCGAATTTTGGTTCAAGGACTAATCTCAGGAAACGTGGTATTAATGGATTAAAGATAAACTATATACAGTATTAGATTGTCATTTCGTATAGCTGAGATATCAGTCTAGTTCAAATAATAAGATACAGTAATTATAAAGACGGTAATAAAAATCTAGTTAGAATAGAATAACTTATAGAAGTCTAAGTTAACAATAATCTAAGGGACAAGTAAAAAGTAGCCACAATGGTAAAGTGGAGGTGGTCACTAGTACAGGTCTGCCTGTATATTAATGGCCAGGTGGTCCTTATGTACAATGGCCATTAGTACAGGTGTGACTGTTTATCAATGATCAGGTGGTCTTTATGTATAGGTTGCTCCTGGTACATATTTGATGGTATTGTTCAAATTCCCAAAGCTGCAACAGTTTTTGGTACCTACTACTTGGTGATCACCCTGTAGTGCGCGCTAGTATCAGTCAGTATCAGCGCCAGTGCGCAACAGACGAGTCAAGCTCAACAGCGCTCTGCCCCTAAGCGTATCCAATCTAGCGGCGTCACTTAGGGCCCTGTCACACGTGTGCGTATATTCAAGTGCGCGTGAGTTGTGCATTACCATTTTTTTGGGTTTAAGTAAGGTTTGCGGGGAAAATATGTTTTTTACTTTGATCCACCGTTGTGTAGCCTAGTGATCGAGCCTAAGAAATCACTACTTCGGCTGCAAACTTAACCTAAACCAAAAACATGTTGATACGCAGCTCATACGGACTTGTATATACGCACAAGTGTGACAGGGGCTTTAGCTCGAGGGCGAACGTAGCTAATGGGGTTTGATGTCATGTTTGATATCGTTACAATCCATATATAGATGTCATTAAGTTATTCTGACCACTTATACATCTGGAACAATAAACAAACAAACAGACACGCGCGCGCGCACACACGCACATACAGACACGCGCGCGCGCACACACGCACAAACAGACACGCGCGCGCACATACGCACGCACACACACACACACACACACACAAACAGACACACACGCACAAACGCGCGCACAAAGAACGGACACACAAGCGCGCGCGCGCGCACAGACCCAAAATAATACATCCGTTTTACCGAAGTAACAACCACGAATCGCACAGACGCTATTGCTTCCTTGCAGTTGTATTCTATTTCAGAATTGCCAGATATAAATACGTTTTGATCAGTAGATACCAGGTCTTAGCAGGTACCATTTACAGCATGATCTCACTGTCAAAATTCACAACGACTTGTCGACAATCAAACTCCGTCAAGAAAACAACATTTACAGTCTGAGATGCCCCCTCCATGTCACGATGCCCCACAATATCCGATGCCCATCTGAATCCCGCCTGATTCAGCACAGGTTTTACTGTGGGTTTTACTAAAAGCTTTCCACACCGCCGGGCAAGACTGGCTTTGCGGGAAGCACGTTTAAGCAGGGGGCGACCTGATGGTTAAACCGAAATGTCGTCGCCATGGCAACGGGCAAACGATATTCGCGTTGCCGTGGCAACGGAACAGGTGGCGCGGTTATATTTGGCGAGAAGGCAGGTGGTCTTGAGACCCTGAGATCGCAGTCCAAAAAAGTATATGTCTCTCCATTCGTTTGTTTATGATTCAGGTAGTCCCTCTACGGGTATTTGGTGAATATTTATAATTTTGCAGGTTCGTTGCCACGTCTACAACGGACAGACGTATATCGCACAAAAAACGTAAACAAAAACTTAAGACACAAAAATGATGCAAGGGGAGAAGGTCGTTGTGCCCATCTTTGCATATACAATTCTTATATAAACACACAATCGACATGAATACAATGATAACAACGTACTTCAATTTCAGACCTCGGCATATCAGCTATGTGGGCGGAATAAAATCAACTGAATCTAAAAGACTGTTTAGAAAATGAAGGAAAAACAACAGGCGCTAATGTCTTCCTTGTATATACCTAAGCTCAGATCTTTACTATAATAACCAAACAAAACACAAAAATGCAATTTGAAGGTTGTTGTTTTTATCTCAATATCTACAATTTCTTGTTATGAATACAGAATTGACATCAATGTTATCATAAATATACACGAACGTATTCAATTTCAGTCCTCGGCATATCAGTAATGTGGGTGGAATAAAATGAACTGAGTCTAAAAGACTGTTCAGAAAATACAGAAAAATAGCAGGCGCTTATGTTTCCTTGTATATACCTAACCCCAGGTCTTTACTGTAATAAGCAAACAAAAATTCAAAACACAAAACACAAAATTGCAATTTGAAAGTTGTTGTTTTTATCTCAATATCTACAATTTCTTGTTATGAATACAGAATTGACATCAATATTATCATAAATATACACGAACGCATTCAATTTCAGACCTCGGCATATCAGTTACGGGGGTGGAATAAAATCAACTGAGTCTAAAAGACTGTTCAGAAAATAAAGAAAAACAGCAGACAGGCGCTAATGTTTCCTTGTATATACCTAAGCTTGGGTCTTTACTGTAATACCCTACGTACGTTAGGCTCAGACGATTTTCATTAAGATATCAAACACTGTCTGAGACTTATTGATAACTCAAAGCCACGCTAATATTGAGAACAAAGATAAGCTGAGATAAGGCTGAGAAGGATTCTCCAATAATGTGAACATCTCAGCCCTAAGGGCTACTCACACTTTGATTTAAGTCTACTGAAAATCCTGCTAGAGGACTGATTGCAAGCCGCATAGTAACATGGCTGATAGTCAAATGGAATGTTTACATGCAACCTGGGAAGAATGCTCTAATAAGGTGCACTTCTCAGCCCTAAAGGCCCGATACGCTTTAATCAAAATCTACTGAAAACTCTTGCTAGAGGACTGGTTGCAAGTCGACAAGTAACATGGCTGATAGTCAAATGGAATATTTACATGCAACCTGGGAAGAATGCTCTAATAAGGTGCACTTCTCAGCCCTAAAGGCCCGATACGCTTTAATCAAAATCTACTGAAAACTCTTGCTAGAGGACTGGTTGCAAGTCGACAAGTAACATGGCTGATAGTCAAATGGAATATTTATATGCAACCTGGGAAGAATGTTCTAATAAGGTGAAATTCTCAGCCCTAAAGGCCCGATACGCTTTAAAAAGTTTGATTAAAGTCTGCTGAAAATGTTGCTAGAGGACTTATTGCAAGTTGCTGATAGTCAAATGGAATATTTACATGCAACCTGGGAAGAATGTTCTAATAAGGTTATATTCTCAGCCCTTAGGGCTACTCAGACTTTGATTAAAGTCTACTGAAAACTCTTGCTACAGGCCTGGTGCAAGTCGACAAGTGCAGTGACGTGGCTGAAATTCGAATGAAACCAATCCATGCAAGTGGCTACTGTAAATGTATTTAAGTTTGCGGTGGTTTTTATTTCGCGGTAGGGAGAAAATGGAGCGTTTGAGGTGGTTTTAAGTTCGCGTTTGAAACAATAGTAGCGCTACAATCATCGGTGGGCAAAACGTTTCGCGTTGGTTTCCAGTTCGCGCTGAAATATCACCGCGAAAACCGCGAACATTTCTGCCTTTACAGTACTGTATGCTGTACGGTAATTGCCTACTATTTGCATATTGCTGATTAGTCTGCTAATTTGCAAGTAGTGGAATTTAGAGCGTATAAATTCCCCATTATGCTTCAATTTAGAAGTGTTCTTTCTCCACCATAGAGAGGAAATCTAGATACAAATCGGAGTCTTCTTTGACTTAGAAGGACTCATTTATTTCGGAACAACGTTTGAAACAGTTATGAATAAGATTGACTATTTAATTATGAATGATGACCTTTATGGGCTCCTGTACTACTGAAAGAATTATTGAACCTAGCTTTATCTTTACGATAGCAGATATATGTAACTGGGCCCATAAATGGGTTAAAATATCACCGTAATACGTGAATCACGACTGGACTATAACATCATGTATCTGCTCGAACGCGCTAGTTCTTCGAAAAGACGGCCGTATACATAATTCTCGTGTTTCAAAACTGTACCAATGGTCATTCGGCCATTTCTACAACTCAAACGTAACATACTTTACCTGAGTCACGACTAGATCATCACATAAGGTACCAGCCACTTCGTAATGGTGCTTCTAAAACACGGCAGGCTATTACTATAGTATTAGGAGAAACCCTCTACTTCAATCCACACAACAAGAATATTACAGGCGCACATATACCTGGCCAAAGTGTTACAAATAAACTAACGTTTTGGTAATTCTTTGGCCAAAGGTCTAATTCGTAATTGCAAGCTTAGAAACAAACAACAGTATACAAGGCAGGCCTACATTCTATATGAAGATATATATATAACATATATAAATAGGATTTATATATGCGGCCATATTTGCGACTCCCGACTAGACCATCACATTAAGTAGCAGCCACTTCGCAATGGTGCTTCTAAAACACGGCAAGACTATTGTGGAAAATCCTCCACCTCACACACGTATAACAGCGACATTATTAGATACGTACCTGGCGTTTTGACGGGAACACAGACGTGAGCGTCGTGATCCAAGCAGTCGTGGTTAAAAAGGGACCGACCAGAAACAACCCAGTGTGGGTGTAAACTGTCGGTACACTTATCTTCAGTCAACAGTTAGTAATGTATTTCACGTTGCTGTAGCTCAGCATTTATTCTGCTGATTTTATCGAACATATTTGTTTATAACTTAAGTCCCTTTTTCCTCATTTTTCAACACCAACGTGATTGTTCTTGGTCCGTCCCTTAAGCGTTCAAAGACGCAGAAGATGCATATCAAAGGAGTCTTCAGGTCGACTAGTCTTAAGGATATGACGCTACGGGACATCTAAGACAGAGGCTGGCATAGGGGTATCCGGTACTACACATACGTAATTTAACGTGCTGGGAACCCAATACCCGACTACCCTAAACGGGACTCCGGTTAGTGTAGCAATATCAACAAACATAATGTCAAACAGCCACATACATAACATCATAAAGGTCAATAGAATGCCATCCAATAACATGCATGTAACGACATGAAAAGAACTGTAGAATAAATAAAACAACTGAAGAAAAACTGATAATTCGTGAACCCCAGTAGTAATCTTACTTAGATAACAAAAGCCAAAATGAAGGCATGTATTCTAGTCAATGCCTCTTCACGTTAAAACATTCAGAGCATTGTGCGGTTAGGATTACGGTTGTGGCAGTGCAATTTCTGTGACGTAAGCTTCGCGAAAGCCGGTTGTAAAACGGACGACGCTGCGTTAAAGGGCTGAAAGTACTGCCGGATAAAAGAGGTCAAGAAAACTGACCTGTATTTTAACTCAGTGTTAGCTCTGAGAGAAAGCTAACCTCACATTGTTTCATCACGAAGGACGGATGCTAATGTGTTTTTTTGTAAGTCAGACCAACAATTACTTCTGCCAAAAGACAGTCACTCAAGCAACTGGAGAAAATTTTGAAAGAGTCCGTCCATTCGTTCTATTGAAGATATCACTATGTATGATCATGTATGTGTACTATTCGGGAGCCTCAGGCTATAAATTACCATCATGTACTTATGATGCTATGGGAGAGCCCAGGGCGTCAAACCTGAGCACGTAAAAGAGCCCAGCACACTTATCGAGGAGACTAGGGTGACCCAGTGTGCTTGGTTGTAAACGCTGGCCGTAGCGAAGCTACATTTAGTCCAGTTACTTACATAGCTGAAAAATTGTGCAAATTTGTCTAAAAGCACCGAATTTGGCACACATGCAGTTGAATGTAACAAATATGAATATGACGGCATCTAAATTTCCGCCCAGAATTAATTTTAAGGGATTTTCCCCCATTTTCAGGCAAAAAAATGTATATTTTGGGCTCCTGGTATTGCATTAATATCTCCTTGAGAAAGCACAGATCTTCGTCGCGATAAATGATAATTGCTTTCCTACCTTTACAATACATATAGTCAAACCTGTCTATAGCGACCAGTCAATGGACTTGAACAAAAAGGTCACAGTAGACAGGTGGCCACTTCAGACAGGACTCTTAACGCCAAGGCGATGTAAAATTAGCCTAATTAGCCACCAAATCCCTAAAATAACCACCGAAAAGTGTCCACAAGGGCCAGGTGGTCCTTACGCAGAGGCGGTCACTAGTACAAGTCTCACTGAACAGGTTCCATGTGCGTGAAAGCCCGCTGCTCTTATCCACAAGCACAAGGAGCAGTAGACGGCAACTTACGTCCCGAGGAATTCAGATCCCTCTAGCAGACGACGTGTAAGAGGATGGAGACAAAAGCCGCGGGATTGGCACTACTGACCCACTAACGGAGAAGAGGGAGAGCCGCTAGCTGCTGAGCCATTCCAGAAGCGTAGCCAGGTTCACCTTTCGGACTACTTCGACTTGCAAGAGGGGCGTCTCAAGAAAAATAGATCATGACGCTTGCTTAAACGGAGAAGGAACAGAGCCGCTAGCTGCTGAACCAGTCCCGAAGCGTAGCCAGGTTCAGCTTTCGAACTACTTCGGCTTGCAAGACTGGTGCCGGAAGAAAACGGGTCATGATGCTTGTGTGTAAGACGTATGTCTTAAGATTCACATCTGACACTTGCTTTGAGCAGCCTTACGTCTGAATGGGCACCTTGCGAGATACGATCTTTTCTGTGCCGTGCGCGTGATTGGTGGAGAGCGTACACGGCAAGAGCTGCTGTTCTCGTGTCCCATTGGTTGATTCCAATGACGTCAATGAAGATGTTCGGAAGATGTTCGGAAGAACATTTGGCGACACGCAAACATCAAAAGTTGTGTCTTAACTCACGGCCATTTCTGACGATAAAGCCGGACTCTCGCTATCTAAGATGGTATCTGTAGTGCAATCTTCTCTGATGAATCTGGACAGAATTCGTTAGGCTTAAGCTACAATGACGTGTACAATGTAATTGAGTCGTTCTAAAAATGTCGCGATTCATTCTACAGTGAATGATCGGAAATACGGGCCTTAATCGACACGTAGGCGTATTTGCAGAAGGGAGATACTTAACTAGATAAAGATAATGACCAAAGCAGGTCCAGAATAAGACCCAAAAGTTTCATTGCAGTGCCAATTAAAGTCGCCAGGGGGCCCAACATATGACCGCATCTTCGATAGGTGACCACGTACCAATCCATTGATAGCTACGTATTTTTCAAACAAACGCCACCGAAAACATAACCTTCTTGTTTCATCCAGTACTGACGGGAACACGCCTTAGTTTCCCGCACACGTGCTCGCGGCGGGAACGACTCCGACTGTTACGCCAAAAAAAAAACAGTTACTCAAACAACTGGATATGATTTTGGAAACGGTCAGACGTTTCAAGTAGCATCCACTACTTTTCGTCAGTGACTCCGACTGTTGATGTCATGTCTGGAGCCAGCCGGGAAAATCAATAAAGGTGAAACTCGCAAGCCTAGTCTGCGGGACCGTTCGTTTTATAAAGATAAAGAACTTAACGTTGATGAAGATAAGATATCCATCTTGACTTAGTCTTCTATTGGACCATCCTAACTTGTCTTAAGCTCATTAACATATCAATTCAGTGTTTTGGGATAAACTTATTCTCTAGTTCTTCCATTTAGTCACTGACGAAAGACAGCGGATGCTGTCTGAAAGTGAAACGTTTGTTTCAAATTTTATCCAGTTGCTTGAGTAACTGTCATTAAGCGTATTAAGAACTTAATTGCGCGACAATTGTAACATGTGTGGTGGCCTGAACAGGCATGGCAGTTGAATTATCATTAATATTTGAAAATTGTAAAGAACTAAACTACTTTATTAAAAATGATTAATAATCTAACTGTCCATGCTAATTCTCAAGAACATCATGCTGCGAATAACATCGTCTCGTTTAATAAAACACAACGGAGAGTGCGGTTTTCATTTACCTCAGTCCCGGAAAAAGAAGTCGAACCTAATAAGTTAGAATTTAGTGCCAGTAGTTAGACTAGAGCACTCGGGTGATGTACTGTTCGTCATTGTCTGTCCGTCCTTTTTATGTTACAAAGTCAAAGTTTTGTTACACGTACTTGCAATTAGACTCCGGAAAAGAACTTTCAATTAAAAAGAAGAGACCACACGATATCAACAAAAGTGATACATCGACGTTCGTGCAGAAAAATTGCAACAAGATATCACAACGTCAAAGTTTATTACACGTACTTGCAATTAGACTACTGGCAGGAACTTGCAATACACTTCCAATTATAAAGACGAGACCAAAACGTATTTCCAAAACGTACGAGTGATACATCAACGTCCGTGCAGAAATATTGCAACAAGAGATCACTGTCCGTCCTTTTCATTTTACAAAAGTCAAAGTTTATTCTATGTACTTGCAATTAGCCCCAGGAAAAGAACTTGCAAGACTATTTCAATTATAAAGGCAAAACCAGACGGTATTTACAAATGTACGAGTGATACATCAACGTCCGTGCAGAAATATTGCAACAAGAGACATCACTGTTGGTTTCCCTGATACACATCCACTTACATCCTGACCCCTGTCAGCCCTCCCGATTCTACCGTCTGACTCTGAGATACCGCCCGTCGTTATGATTCCTAATCCAATATAAAAGCGATTTCTCCAACTAGGGAACACGATAGATACATATTTGATGAAAGCTGTTTGAGATAAGTATTGACGGGTGAAGCTGGTATGTGGGCTAGTGGGCGAGTCATTGTATTTGGAGGGGAGGAATTGTAATTTCTGGGGACGATGCAAAACAGACTTTCTTTTAAAGAAAATGTTATAGTTGAAGTATACATGTAGATGTATACTTCTATATAGAACAGCAGTATAACCTTTGGAACAATGTTGTTATTAGTAATCACTAAAATGTACGCACATAAAAAGGTCATTGCATTTGGAGGGAGGAAATGCAATTTCTGGGGTCGATAAAATAAACCTTTTTTTTCTTTTAGAAGAAGGTCATAGAGCTAAACTTGGCATATAAAGTTTTGAAACTTAACTTTGGTCGATCATATTTCCGTTGTTCGTTTATCAATTTCAGTGTAATATATATAATTGGAAAGCTTGTGTGATTTCCTTTCCTGTGATATCATACTCATTATAATGGTAATCGCATGGAACGAGCATTAATTTATAATCATACCAAAATAAGAAAACAATAATTTCCTTGATGTTATTTAGATAAGAGCAAATGTAATTCCTAGGTTTGATGCGAAATGAATTTCCTTTTGAAAAAAAAGATAATATGTTTGAGAGGTCGCTTCAGCTACAAACTAATGCATTTATGATATCAAATTAACAATGTCCATTCATGACATTCAGATAGAAGTAAAGGTAATTTCTAGGTAATTTCAAAACGGACTTCTTTGTAATTTAAAAGGTCAAAGATAAAGTGGTTAAGTGGTTTCTAGTCAACAATACAGGGATGAGCAAAAATAAACTTTGTCTCAAGGCAGAACTGAAGTGTATGATGATACCAAATTTAGAAAGTAACAATTCTATTATCTTAAGATAAAGGCTTCTGGTACGAACTAATAAGTTTTATGATATGAAATTAACAATTTCCATTCATGACATTTAGATAGAAGCAAATGTTATTTCCTAGGTCGATACCAAACGGACTTCCACGTGCAGAATAAGGTCAAAGATCTAAGTGGTTTATGTCCTACACGAACAAAATGACCTTTTCTTGAAGGCAGTACAAACTGAATTGTAGATGATAATACCAAACTAGGAAAATGACAACTTCCATAGTGGGCATTACGATGTACGCAAGTAAACGTAATTCCCAGGTTCGATACAAAACGGAGTTGTAAAGAAAAAATGTCATAGACCTAAGTGGTTTACGGTTTACCTTTGTTTCCAGTACCAACTAAATTGTATAATTCCGAAGTACGAAGGTAACAATTTCCATGGGTGCCATTTAGATGAAAGAAAATGTTAATTTCTGTGGTCGATACTAAGTGGACTTCCTTCTGAAGAAAAAAGCATTATAAGAACGTTTGTATCTCTGTATCATCCCTTCTCTTTCACTCGCACTTTTTCTCCCATCTAATGTTGCATCTACTCTCGATTCAAGTATCCATTGGTTTCGAACACTGCTTATTTAACAGTCGACTCCAAAATGAAAAACCCCTTGTTACTAAGAGACATATAACCATCTTCAGAACGTCCTCCGCGACAGCGCTAGAGGGCAGATGCGCTTCTATATTACATTACGAAGTGCGTTTTCTATATCTTTTTATCTTCCAATCTGTCAATCATTATTCCCGTATTTCAACATAGCAGAAATAAGCATGTCGAAGTGTTTGAAGTACGAATGTAACAATTTCCATGGGTGCCATTTAGATGAAAGCAAATGTAATTTCTGGGCTCGATACAAAATGGACTTTCTTCTGAAGGAAAAAGCATTATAAGAACGTTTGTATATTTGTATCATCCTCTATCCTTCTCTTGCCCCTTTTCTCCCATCTAATTTTGCATCTACTCTAGATTCAAGTATCCATTTATTTCTAACACTGCTTATTTTCCAGTCGACTCAAGTATGAACAGCCCCTTGTCGCTTAGAGACATATAACCATCATCAGAATGTACCACACGACAGCGCTAGAGGGCAGATGCGCTTCTTTATCACATTACGAAGTGCGTTTTCTATATCTTTCTATCTTCGAATGTTAATTCATTTAAATCAACATGGCAGAACGCATATTACAATATGCAGGTAGTCCTGGTCAGATCTATACACACAGTGCAAGAACGAAGACGAATACTGGACATTATTCACAACAATAATGTGACTCAGTCTGCATTTGTTGAACCTGGACTGAGAACAAACGCAAACACTTGTATCTATTCCTAGTTCTTCCACGTACATTCTATCAGTCTCAAACAGCACATTTGTGACCGTAAAACGAACATCTCCCTTGGCAGTTCACTCTCTACTACACACGAAGCCTCTCCAACATTTACCGGTAGCCCACATCTTTTTATCTATCAAAATTTACCACATTTGAGGAGGGTTTGACATAACAGGTGACTATCACCTTTCGAAGATGTCAACCCGGACCAGACTGTAAGGTTTGAGCCACTCACACCGGAAAGGACCCCTAGTCGTTTCCCAGCTGTTTCACGTACATTCTATCAATCTGAAACAGCACATTTGTGACCGTAAAACGAACATCCCCTTTGGCAGTTCAACCTCTGTTAGACATAAAACCACCGACATTTTTTACCGCGACAGCTCGCATGAGGGATGCATTTCTGCTACATTACGGGACAGATACGTCATCTCGGTGCGACTTTCATAGTAATAATCTTTGATTGCAAATTCATGCCGTAAAATGTAAAAAAAGTCTAATCTATAGATTTATCGGGTGTTTCTACGTACATTACTATATCGTGATAGCCTGGACCAAGTAGAAAATATTTGTATCCAGTACTTCTTAAGAATTCTGTCAGTACAATTATTTAAACAGTATATTTATGTCTTAAATAATACGTCCATTCCTTTGGTAATTCATCCTCAGTGCAATTATGTCTTAAACAGTATATCTATAGTACGTTCTTGTCTTAAACAGTACATTTATGAGTCTGTAACGGCCAACTCCCTTGACAATTCCTCCCCTGCATCCTAGACATATAAATCTATACTCAGCATGTTCCCGACGACAGCAGGACAGGATATATGTGTTTCTGCGACATCATGGGACGGAAATGTCATAATTAGTCCTGCGGGAACTTCCAATTACACTCATGGCTAATCATGCCATAAAAATACGAACTGTGCGCCCGTTTTGGGGTTACTAATTCTGACGGTTGTCTTTTTCATTTCAATGTTATGTTTTCTACACTGAACTTCAATATAATGATTGCTGTACTAACACTTCAATGTGGCCCTGTGAAAGTTAGCAGAAGGACCAATCAAAACGTTGACAGGTATCTCATCTTACGTTTGGCTGTGTTTAAAAGATCCTTTGAAAGCATCTATTGATTTACCAACCTGATGAAACCATGGAACTATCTCAGAGTGGAACTCATTGTCACCAAGCACATTAGGGGAATCATCAGCAGACAGCTTTGAGCAATGCCTGGAGTTAGGTTTGCAGACTGAGGTTTTGGGTGTGACAGGTTGTTCGAAGTAATACATCTAGCTAAGGCCACACTACTTACGAAGCTAATGTGTTACGCCGAAGGGCAGTTATACCTGCTATACAGATACAGAAGCTGGTGTGTTACACTGAAGGGCGGTTATACCTTCTATACAGATACAGAAGCTGGTGTGTTACGCTGAAGGGCGGTTATACCTTCTAGCTGTTATACAGATACAGAAGCTAGTGTGTTACGCTGAAGGGCGGTTATACCTGCTATACAGATACAGATGTAAAAGTTGGTGTGTTACGCCGAAGGACGGTTATACCGGCTATAAAGATACACACAAAAATACAGATATTACAGTAACGTTATATTTCCCTAGACAAAGTTATAAATATTCCTGGCCTTTCTTACAGCTGGGTACCTGGGCTAGCGGTGATCTTCGACTATACAGATACAGAGATACAGATATTACTAATACTACATGTTTCCTTCAACAAAGCTATAAATATTCCCGGCCGTTCTAACGGCTGAGCACGCTTGCCTGCGGTGCTCTTTCCGGGCCAGCGCTTCCGCGAACACGAAGACTTTAATGTTCTGTCAGGTGTTGTCAGTTCGGTTATGAATCTTTGTGTTCTGAGGCTGAGAAATGGACAGGCTTGCACACAGAGGAGGAGAGATACCCGCCGGCTAACCATCAAAAACGTCCGCACGCCGCGGCTTATATCAAACGTACTCCTTTTGGAGCAACAGACCAAGGAGACAGGATTTTCTTGTAATGGACTGTTCCAGTTCCAGCCGAACACCATAAGCCCCGCCCCCTGTTCTATTTCGAAACAGAACAGGGGGTTCTATACGTTCGATATGTTCGATATGGGGTTCGACGGGATCGGTCCATTCGTCTCCTCATCTGCAGGTATTCCTCAGGTGTATACTGTCCCGGAGAAGGCAGCGGAAAGACCATCGAAATGTTGGCTGGTAAGAAGAGGAATTGGACTGAGAGCAATGATTTACCCACCTGGTAAACTAGTCAAAGCGAATCTGGCAGTATCGTAATCATCAGAAATGTCCGTACGCCGTAGCAAATATTAACAGTGCTCATACGGAACCAAACAACAGACCTGTCAAAGAACAGTTTTTTTTGTACAAAATATCAGTTTCTCTCCTTATCTGCTGATGATTCCAAATTCATCAGGCCTAGGAAACATTTTCCCAGGACTAGGAGATAAATTGCCCTAAAGCATGTAAAACAAAGACTACCAAAAACGCTAGCAGGTAAGAAGAGGAATTTGGCTGTGTGCAATGATTTACCCACCTGGTAAATCTAGTCACTAAAGAATCTGTCGGCACTGTTATCTAAATGGAATAGGATGAGCGCCAGTTTTGGTGGACTGAAAATTGCGCAGTAAGGAGTACTTGATAGAGTACCATCAAAGTAGATCAGATACCCGCCGGCAAACCATCGGGGAGCGTACATCATGTGTTACATAACGGCAACATGACATGCCGTGCAATTTACCCATGGAGGTCTGACGAATAGAGTTTTTTAAAACAACTGAGGCGCGATAGCCCGATACCTGAAGTAAATTACACAGTGTTCTATTCTAAGATGAATGAAAAGAAGAAATATTGAAAACGAAAAAGAACAATTACATGCGAAATGCGTTTGGAAAATTTGAATTTCTTGCTTACTTGAATATTTCATTGCAAAAATCAAGACACTAAAATACCTAAAGTCGCACAAGATGACGTTGCTCACTTAGAGCTATGTAATTCAAAGTCTTCTAAAATGAAATGAATGGATGACATTGAAAGTTGAAAATTGTTCTCCGTAAGACAAGAAGATTATTTGCTACCAAATATTAATCCCTCGAATTTTGTTGAAGCTTAGTATTGTCTATGTCCGAACGTGCGAGAATTGATCGAGTCTACTTCTAGTAGTGCGTCTTTTCCTAACAGCTGCCATAATTTCAAATTCCAGAAACATCAACACGAACATCCGCCTCCTTCATTGTCATGACTCGCACGCGCGAGGGCCGCTCACAATCCTGTTCTATCATGAGCAACACGTCCTGGTTATGATCCACCAATTTCGGCAATGCGGCGTGTGTGAATATCTCATCTCTTCCGAGAAAAGGAGGTACATATGAGGTCACCTTGAGGGGAACTTATGACGTCACCACCTGAATGCAAGGTTGTAAATTATGAAGCTAACTTCAGTTCAGTTTTCTGAAGGCCAACGTTGTAAGATTCATATCAAAGTTTTCTAACATAATTTACTTGATCATACAAACAAAGTACTCAAAGAAGAATCTAACCACTTTGGCGCGAACTTTTGACGTCGACATCTGAATGTAAGGTCGTAAACTATGAAGCTAAGTTCAGTTCATTTGTATGAAGGTTACCGTTTCGAATGATAGATCTAACATACTATTAGTTTCTTTTTAATAGGGACAAAATACCAAAATCTGGTTATCTTGACCGCTTGGCGGGAACCTTGACGTTAGCATCTGAATGTAAAATTCTAAATTTTGAAACTATACAAGTTCTGTTCATTTTTATGAGGGCCATCGTTGTAAGATTAGGATGATGGATCTAAGAAGTAATATACAGTAGATTCCAATTATTTGTATACCTTTTTTCTGTATATTTCGTCTTTCTGTATAGAATTCCAAAACACCAAACCATTTACCATCCACTCAATGATAAAAGCAATGTATAACTGTATCGCCCATAATCGTAAAGTTCGGTGTATTGTATAGAATCTTGTCCGAATTTATCGTAAAATGACCCGAAACTATAGGATAAATTTTGGGTTTGTATTGTAGTTTCGGGAGCGGGGACGGCGTCTACCGTTCGACAATCGCACTCTTTTGTTTCTTGCTATTGTTCTGCTATCAAGCAGTCGATATCGGTACCTTTGACATACGTTGATCTCTTCAAAACTTGTTTTTCAAGGCTCAAACGACGCGACGAAAGTCAGATTTTTGCCCGAGCATTTGAGCCTTTACGCTGTGATTTGCCGCGATTCTTGTAATTTACAAGATCATGCGAACAAATTAGTCAAAGAAGAATCTAACCACTTTGGCGGAAACTTCTGACGTCATCATTTGAAGAAAGCAAGCCTCTAAATTATGAAGCTAAGTTTAGATAATTTCTATGAAAGCCATCGTTGTAAAATTGGAATGATCCATCTAACATAAATTACTGGATCATACAGCCAAATTTCTCAAGGAAGAATCTAACCACTTTGGCGGGAACTTCTGACGTCGCCATCTGAATGCAAGGCTCTAAATTGTGAAGATAAGGTTAGTTAATTTTTATCAAAGCCACCGGGGTAAGATTCAAACGATACATCTAACATAATTTACAGGATCATACGACCAAATTATCCAAAGGAGAACATGATCCCCTAGCTTCTTTTGAACTTCTAACGTCGCCATCTGAATGTTAGCGTCTAAATTATGAAGCTAAATTTAGTTAATTCCTATGAAAGCCACCCTTGTAAGATTGGAATAACAAATCTACCATAATTTCCTGGTTCATACTACATGATTACCAACCTGTGACCCAAGTTCAGTTTGTTAAAGCGGCCCGTTGTAAGATTTAGATGAAAAACGTAAATTCATTTTCCGGTTCAGTGAAGTTGAACTCAGTTCCAATTATTCCTTACCGGGCGAACGCAATTAGTCTTCTAGATGGTTCTAATGCGGAAAGTTTTACAGTCGCTGGTTTAACAACATAAAATAAATCAAAAGGATTTGGTTCTAAAGCAGTCTTTCAGATGTTTCTAATGCGGAAAGTTTGATTGTCGACTTCGCTGTTTTACAACAATAAATAAATCAAAAGGATTTAGTTCTAAAGCAGTCTTTCAGATATTTCTAATGCGGTAAACCTTACTGTCTCAGGTACAAGATAAGATCAATCAAAAGGATTTAGTTTTAGAATAGTCTTCCTGATATTTCTAACGCGGAAAGTTTTCTTGCCGCTGGTTTTATATCATGAAATAAATCAAAAGGATTTAGTTTTAGAACAGTGTCGGTTATTTCCAATGCGGAAAGTTTTACTGTCGCTTGTTTTATATCATGAAATAAATCAAAAGGATTTAGTTTTAGAACAGTGTCGGTTATTTCCAATGCGGAAAGTTTTACTGTCGCTTGTTTTACAACATAACTGAATCAAAAGGATTTGGTTTTAAACAGTCTTCCAGATATTTCTAATGCGGAAAGTTTGACTGTCTCTGTTCTACAACAGAAAATAAATCAAAAGGATTTAGTTTTAGAACAGTGTCGGTTATTTCCAATGCGGAAAGTTTTACTGTCGCTTGTTTTACAACATAACTGAATCAAAAGGATTTGGTTTTAAACAGTCTTCCAGATATTTCTAATGCGGAAAGTTTGACTGTTGCTGTTTTACAACAGAAAATAAATCAAAAGGATTTAGTTTTAGAACAGTCTTCAGATAGTTCTAAGGCGGAAAATCTTACTGTCTCAGGAACAAGATTAAATAAATCAAAAGGATTTGGTTGAAAAACAGTCTTCAGATATTTCTAATGCGGAAAATTTGACTGTCGCTGTTTTACAACAGAAAATAAATCAAAAGGATGTAGTATTAGAACAGTCTCTCAGATATTTCTAATGCGGAAAATCTTACTGTCTCAGGTACAACATACAATAAATCAAAAGGATTTAGTTTTAGAACAGTCTTTCAGATATTGCTAATGCGGAATGTTTTAGAAATCGCTGGTTTTACAACATAAAATAGATCAAAAGGATTTAGTCGCAGAAATCTCATGATGTAAGTTCAAAACATTGAACAAGCGATTAGATAATCCCTGAAGTAACGATGTTGAGCGATAGGATAGGTGGGATTTGAAAAGTCAACAACAGCAAGTTTTCGTGGGACATCCGTATATGAGTTGTACATTAGACCGATCCTGTCGAACATCATATCGACCGTGTAGAACCCCCTGTTCTATTTAGAACACCTCCGTCAAAAACAGCGCTGGTAAGCAGATTACGTATATCAGTGACAGGTTTTCTACTGTATTGTACCGTGGTCAGTGGCATTATTGCCAACCTAGCGATGGCGGCCATTTTTGTCCGTCAAGCCCTGTTTGTGACGGAGGTGTTCGAAATACTAGTAGAACAGGGGCGGGCTTTGGGATCGGTCTATTCAGCTATCCTGAGACGGAAAAGATTGTTGAAGGCCCTCTGTCTCGTTCAAAATCCTCAGTAAAACCCGTACGACGAATGTTACCGCGTTTTTAATGGGAAGAGAGATCTGCAATTCCGCTATCACCACAGCGAGTGCGATATTTCATTAGAACTACGTCCTGACGGCAGTTTACGCCTCTCTGAGCGATTAGAAGCCATGAGATTAGGAACCTGTATTCATGTCGCCCGTTGCGGGATATTGCGATGGGAACCTACTAGATATTAAACCTTTACGAGTTGAAGATACAACGAATGAAAGTTACAACCATAGCTATAAGTATAACTTGTAATAGCTGTACTATAAACATACATTAGAAACCTTAAGTAATGAACCATTGCATACTGAACAGTGTGGTGATTTGAAATTGTAAAGAAGCCGTAACAAAGTCACAAAATCTAGTAAAACTGGCATTTCTCACCTATTTGAGCTGGTAACATTTTATGAGTACCAGTAAACTGAAGTAGGTGTTCTGTTATATTATAGCCGTTCCAGGCATACTTTAAATACACATTGCAAACCTGAAATCTACAGTGATTAAGTACAATAGCACGCATAGTGTTGTG
The DNA here is from genome assembly GCF_035083965.1 of Branchiostoma lanceolatum. Classification (NCBI taxonomy): domain Eukaryota; kingdom Metazoa; phylum Chordata; class Leptocardii; order Amphioxiformes; family Branchiostomatidae; genus Branchiostoma; species Branchiostoma lanceolatum. Next base: position 2,314,448 of record NC_089732.1, on the reverse strand, counting down.
ATTCAAATCCGTATAGAAGCCATAACGAAGTCATAAAAGCTAGTAAATGTGCGCCGCTTATATCTTATAAATACCAGTAAAGTCTAGTCTGGTCTGTTATGACCGTTTCAGCTATGCTATACATTAGAAACCATAAGTCCAAAGTAATTAACCATTGTACAATGGTATACGAGACTAGGTAGGTAGGTATAATGAACAGTGCTGTGATTTGAAATTGTAAAGAAGCCGCAACAAAGTCACAAAAGCCAGTAAAAGTAAAACTGGCATTTGTTACCTATTCGCGCCGCTAAGATGTTATGAATACGGGTAAACCAAAGTCGGGTTATGATATGATGTTTCAGCTATACTTTAAATACAAAATGTATAAATGGAAAACTTTACATACACAGTAATAAACAGTAGTAAATGCGTAGTGTTTGTGATTTCAAATCGTACAGAAGCCGTAACAAAGTTGCAACAGCTAGTAAAAGTGGCAATTGTCACCTAAATTTGCACCGCTAACATTTATATGAGTCCCGTTAAGTCAGTGCTCTGTCGTAGGCATTTTGCCAGGACTACTACTACTGAGTACTACTGTATTTTAATCAACGTTCCGACGCCAAAACGACATGACAGATACATGGCGAAATGTTGACCTAAGCCCAGGTTGAATCAGACAGTCCTTAATGGCCCTTTAAAGCCTGCCGATAGACATCAACACATCTTACGACTAGAACGTCTTTTCTATGGACCGTTGTTCTTGCCACAGAGGCGTTAAATGGGTGCCTCTTAACTCTCATCTCATCTATCTCTCACTCTAACCATTTGACCACTGGGGCACCACAGACGATCTTGCAACCAGTTTTCTCCTTCCTTCTCGGTTCACTAAGTGCCATGCCTGTCCATTCTCTGATAAATTATGAAGCTAAGTTTAGTTAATTCCTATCAGGCCCACAGTTTTAAGATTAAAATGATGCATATTTCACTGGATTAAACGATCAAATTATCCAAGTTGAGATTGTTAAAGCGGCCTGTGGTAAGATTTAGATGAAAAACGTAGCTTCATTTTCCGGTTCAGTGAAGATGAGCAATCATTTCTTACAGGTTGAACGTAATTAGTCTATAATCCTCCCATCTTTTCCGTTGCCAAAAAGACAAGACAGATACATGGCGAAATGTCACCTAAGGTCAAGTTAAAACTGACATAGTCTTTACAAAGCCTTTTAAAGCATGCTAAAAGACATTAATACATCTTACGGCTAGATCTAATCATTTGAAAGTTGGGGCACCACAGAAGATCTGACAACCAGTTCCTCCAACCTTCTCGGTTCACTTAGTGTCATGACTGTCCATTCTCTTATATCATCCTCCCATCTCCTCCATTACCTACCCTTTTCTTTCTTAACGCCTCTTAACGCCCCAGCTTAATGGGTGCGTCTCCTTTAAGAACTAGCCCTTCTTAAGTGGCTATCGCCGCGCTTAAGCTCTTAAGATTTCAGACATGGTTTGTTCTGAAGGCGCCTGGCGTGCTGAGATAAACCCGAGCAATAAATCGAGTCACGGCCGGTACTTTCCGCCCATATTGGCTAGGCTCCTATGCACTAGACGGCGATCGGCTTGCGCCCTAGATTGTATCTGTGCGATTATTGACTTCTTCATAACTGGAATTATATGTAAAATCTAAAGATGATGACTGAAAAGACAACAAAACACACAAAGCGTAAAAAGATAAGTTTTTTATCTATGAAATTCGTTGAACGGTCTGTAAAATTGCCCGGTCGCAGCGAGGTCGCCGTTCTAGTGGGAAAAGGGGTGATAACGGCGTTCCTTGTGGAAGGGCACAAGACCTTTAGATAGAGGTCAAATGTACACCCCTGAAGAAGCCTTGGAGGGAAGGAATACGAAGGTTAATTGGATGTTATTAGGTTACAAACGGTCACGGTTTGGCATTCGAGAAAAAAAAAACTTGCGCGTCTCAAGGAATTGGATTATATCGTCTTGACTCGTGCGATAAGAAAGGGGCAGTGGACCGAAATCAGTTGGTGATCTCGTGTGCGAGAGTTCAGATTCAAATCTCGTGTGACAATATTAGGGTGTGACTATCTAAACGGCGGCAGGCGGGGTGCCATGGCAACGCCGCGTTCGATCTGGGTCATCCGCCGGAAAGGGTATTTCTGAATCGCAATTTTCAACATAGGTCAGGTTCCCTAATGCCATAAGGATATGGTTTCGTGCGCCTATAAGAGAGCTGAGATCGCTAATGGAAGACCGGACTGAGTGGTGCAGAAGGACTCATTGTCTCCCGAGATGACATCACAGATGTCCTCGTTCAAGGTTCAAGGTTCAAGGATAAGAGAGAGCCTGGCCCATGTTGAAAATCACAAAATGCGGGCGCTTCTAGAAGTCTACGAAAGAGGCTAGGATTTCTGCACTATAGGCCAATTCTAGATGACGCAGAACTGCTGCGGCAGAAGTAATATTGGGTATTTTTATCATACAGCACAGTTCCCAAGTTTGCCCTCAGATGACATCATTACTACATGACTGCCCAGTTGCGGCAAGTTGGACTGTAAATTTAATTGACTTTTTCTAAAAAGGGTATTCTTCCTACCATCTGAATCCGTACATGACCCCAAAACAATGCAAAGTTGATCGAGAGTAATCATCTCTACATTAAGAGATCTTACAGTTCAACCGCATCTAATTGAAAGCATCATAATATGTATGTTCCAAAATAAAAGGTTCGAACTAAGAGGCCACAGAGTATGTAAATCCAAGCTAAACTCCAGGAGCAATTAATCATGCACAACAGCGCACAGGGTAGATGGCTTAGCGGCCAAGGTTAGACATGTAATGCTTAAAATGCATAAACTTGGAAGAAAACTCACTCTTATTTTCTAAAAATTCTGTACAGCAACGCACAGGGCACAGGGCTTACTTCAAGGTTTACTTTGGTAATACGATACAGATCTGTTTCGCATTCAGTTGAGGAAACATCATGCTTTGCATGCCTTAAATGCATAAATTTGGAAGAAACTTCACATTCTTAATTTCTTTTTTACTTTCGTACAAAAACGCACAGGGGAAAGGCTTACTCCAGTTTTACTCAGGTAATACGGTACAGATCTGTTTCGCATTCAGTTAAAGAAACGTATCGCTTTGTATGCCTTAGAATACATACATTTTAAGAAAAAAACTCGCTTTCTTCATTTTTAAAATTCTGTACACTAACGCACGGGGCAAAGGGCTTACTTCAAGGTTACTCATGTAATGCGGTACAGATCTGACTTGCGTTGAATGGCACAAAGGTCTTTTTACGTGCCTTAAAATAGAACTCTAAGTAGATAGCAAAACCGGCAAGAAACCTCGCGTGATTCTTTTGTAATCCTGGTGCATCAACGCGAAGGGCAAGGTGCTTACTTCAAGGTCACAGCCTTTACAGGTAATGGATCTGCTTATATCTCGTTTTAAGCTAGTCTTAAAAGGTAAAGATAGCCACATAGCCTTTTGTTTTGAGGCCGGAGGACTGTAAGTAGACAGCAAAACCTGCAAGAAACCTCGCGTGATTCTTATGTAATCCTGGTCCATCAACGCGAAGGGCAAGGTGCTTACTTCAAGGTTACAGGTAATGGATCTGCTTCTGCCTCGCATTTAGCAAGTCTAAAAAGATAAAGGTAGCCCCATATAATCTCCAAGCAGATCTACTGGTAGCAAGGCAGTATCAAAAGGGCTAACCAGCACCAAAGAGGGTGGCTTCTGGTAGTGGTTAGCCCTTTTGATACTGCCTTGTCACCGTTAGATCTGCTTGAAGATTAGTCCCAAATCCTTTTTTTTTTTTGAGGCCGTAGGGGCAGTGGGTTCTTATCTTGTGTCTTGGGCACAGCATTGGAAGGTGGAACCCATTTCTTCCCTTCCATCGCCTTTTACGCACCCAACCGAAGTCAGACACCCATTTTTGGACCCGGGTGAAGCGACGGACTGACTCTCCTGGCCAATTGTTAACTTTTTTGCCGAGTTCTACGACCCGTGCCCCCGTAGGAAGGCCTGACGGAGGCTATTCAGATCAAACAACTAGCATGACGGCTAATGGGTTATGACGTCATCTACAAACATTAACAAGTCGTAGCGGGGGGGGGGGGCATTACTAAATGGCAATGGCCTCTGCGACATGCTACTCAATAAACTTGGCTTTGATAAATGACTTTGCCGCGAATCGGAGACACCGGAATAAACCAGGCTTTACACCCGTCTGGGTTCGATCGTAGCTAACCCAGCGGGAGGGAATGTGGGTGAAGACAGGGGGGAATTTTATTGAACTTTTCTAGCTCTCGCATGTCATACCGAACCGGCAGAACTAATTCTTTGGTCCCATTTTTAATCCGGAGCCCGGCCGGGCAGCTTGTGGGAACGAAAAATATGATATATTAGACAACAAAAGACACTAAACGTAAAATACCCCCAACACCTTACCATTTATTGTGTATTTTCATGATATGCATTTTTTTTTCGTTCTCAAAGCAATACTAAGAGAGCGAGAGTTTGGAATCTCCAATTGTTAAACTAATGTAGCCAGCGGGACGGGATGTGTGTTTTAATAGTCTTAAAAGACTATTAGGGATTTTATTGAACTTTTTGGGGCCTCGCATGTCATACGGAACGGCAGAATATCACGAATCCCGTTTCTACGATAGTAACAGAGCCAGCAGGACGGTTTGTTAGATTTAGGAGGGACAGCGACGGCTTTGGCTTTATCCTGACTCTTTCAATCCCAACGGAAACCGACAGAAGAAATTTATACAAGAAGATTCACGAATCACGCTTCCCTGTGTGCATTAGGGTGGGCTGCTAAAAACAAGCATGTTATCCATATGTTTTGTGGATCTGCTGGGATTTGACTTTGATTTTGAAGCAGAAACATCACATGACTCTTCCCTCCATCATCGAATGTCCAGTATACACACAGACTGTTTCGCTCTACATTGTGGACACTGCATTGTAAAATGGTATTGACATAGAAAGCAACAAAGGCATACATGTACCAGATTTACTAGGACTACATGTTTTTGGATCTATTACTAATTAGGACTTCAATCATCTGTATCTCTGTTATATTTTGTCTCATCCTTACCTCTTCCCTCATGACCTCAATGAAAAATGGCTAGCAGGCTGATTTGAGTGTTTCTTTGATGAGCAAAGGTTCAAACAAACAAACAAAAACTCAGTTACAGTGAAAAGTGAAAGGAAACTTAGCTAGTACAAATTTCAGCAAAGCTACTCTAGAAGAAAATATTCATCATAACTTGACTTGCAAAATTACCATCTACCGTTTTCATTATCAACGTACTCAGTCAAGTTGACACCTTCAGGATTGGTTATCATAATCATGGAAGTCACTAATTGTAGAAACCCTCATTAATGCTATCTATTACTAATTAATTTCCAATTAGGACAGATTTGCGGCACTTAGGATGATAAATAAGTCATTAATCTATTCTAATGGAACGGAGATAAATAAGGGATAACATTTGTAAAACTACTTATCTCAGAAACGTTTCATTTCATTTCAAATAAATCCAAAGTCTCAGAAGTTTCGTTGATGGAGGTTAGACATACAGATAGTATAGTAGAACATGACGTATTGGTACTACGCAATGAATCAACCTACTGATTCGAACGGGTCGAAGAAGATGACATGTCCTTATTTGGTGATACTGGCGGGAAAAAGCTCACCTGACAAACAAGACAAGAGGCCCACTGAGAGCATCCCGCAAGTGGTTACGTCGCGAGAAAAACACCTTACGTCACTGCGCAGAAGGGAACTGATAACGTCACAAGGGACCTGGCATATCAAATCACACTCGTTTGAAAAAAGGTCTTCCAAGAAAAAGGACAGTATATCCCTTTAGAGTCTGAGGTTACCCTAGAAGTGGCTAGATGTCTAGAACCGAGTAGACCCCTCAAGACCTTAGTGACTACGTCATTAGAACAGTCGATCCTGAAGATTTGGAGAGTATCCCAGAAGTGATTACGTCATTAGAACAGTAGACCCCTCAAGACTTGGACAGTAGCCCAGAAGTGATTACGTCACTGAGGAGGCCTCGAAATCATCAATCATCGCGGTACTCATGGGCCCGACACGAGACAAGTGACTTAGTCTGTTAACGACTGATAAATGATGTCCGTGAAAAATCGACAGGACAATTTGTAGTACATACATATGTACTCAAGCACTAAAGGACTTCTGGTCTCTCACGGCAATTAGGCCATCCCATTGGATATAACGTTAAAACACGAAGCTTTCATGGCCGTAATTCCAATAAAAATACAGAGTTTCCGGAGATATTTTACTTTCTATTGCAAGCACACACGTTCTTTAGACAATGAAAAAAATGCCACCAAAATATAACCAGGGGAGCAATATCTAATGGCATTTAAAACTGCAATTACCTACCAGCCGCAAGAGGCTCTCTGGTGCCGAGAGAGCCCGACCGCATTACTCAAAATAGCGTGTACGTCCGACAATGGCTTGGATGCCAAACTTTCCTGCCTTATCCTGTCAGACATAAAGAAGATTTCACCTCAAATACTTTTTATGTCAAGCGATCGATGAAAGGCAACTTATGATCGACTTAAAGACCTGCCTTTGGGGTTTAATTTTTAAGAGCCCGTACTCTTTGGGCGGACTAATTCAGACATGAGACCTTCTACCCGCGGTGACTAGTACATCAATCCTGGCAGTAGCCATGTGTCCGACAGGGGACAAGTCTGCTAAAGTAATGACTGATGCATGATGTCCGTGACAAATATGAAATAATAACACAAGCAAAAATGTATTTGACCTAAAAACAAAAATAGAATCAGAAATAATACTTTGTATCGTATAACGGGTAAACCGACTAACGGTTTAACACACCAGATTTGCCAGTACATTAGTTACATAAGCCAAGACAGATTAATAAGTAGCAGCGTACCCCCAACTGTTATCAAGAAGTGTGATGGGTTTTCTAACGCGCTAGAAATGTGGGCAACTGTCGGGATTCGAACTCATAATTTCCAGGTCAAGAGCTTATTTGGGATCGCCACGGTCACTAACCCCTGGACTAAGGCAACTACAAATAACTGACCTCAAAAACAGCTCACGAGGAAGTACAAGATACCTACAAGGCTGACTTGCGTGACCCACTCAACCCGGGGTTGACCCCTATTCTTACCGATAAGTGTGATAGGTTTTTTAACGTGCTAGAAGTGAAGATTTGAACTCGCAACCTCCAGGTCCAGAGGCAGGGTTACATGAGACCATGTCCCTGTCACTAACCCCAAGGTTGAGCGCACTAATACTTGATCTAAAAATACAAGTCGCTGGCCTAAAAAAACAGCTCCAGAGTAAGTTACTAAGTACAAGATACTTAAGGTGGGGTACAGGCATGCGGCAGTGCTTCTGGGGTGTCTTGAAAATACTATATAGTGTTACTTGTGGTTCTTGATTTTTTTTCTCCAAGTACCTATGTGCAAGACAATAATTTATGCAAATTTTTATGACGTCATGATGACGTCTTCAACAATCACAGGGCCACGCCCCTTTTTACAAAAGTGGTTCTTCCTCGCTTACGATCCAATATACAAAGCTAATATTTTAGGGACAGATGCATAATAATGCCATTGGTCAATACACGGGCTCTTTTTTTAATATCTTTTTAAATTAATTTTTGGTGAATTTTTTTCATTGATCTAATGAGAACCTCCTTCTGTGGGCCCTCACACATTATCAAAGTATCAAAATGCTAATGCCACCCGTGAGAGGCAAGTTCAGGTGGTAAACCTCAGAACAGCATTTCTTTTTCTGCCCTATCATATAAAGTTTTGTCAAAATTTTGCCTTTAAAATCATGCTGTAGGGGTAGTATTCATAAAATTGGCATTTAGTAACCGTAAAATGACCCCAAATCGCCATTATTTGCTTTTTTCCCAATCACGCAAGCACTAACAGTGACATACGGGTCAATAACCCCTGCAAACACACTATCTGACAGTCAGAGCAGTGTTCACAGCCAGGCCAGAGAATCCAGCTTTCCAGAGGGAGCGAGGGAATAGCCAAAATGGGGGCCCCTGATTGGTCAGGCTGTTCCAAAAGGTATCGGCACCCAGTCAAGACGTTGGAAACTGCAACTTGGCCCTTGAAGTTTGCGGTAAACTGATAACCTATGTAGGAAAATGATGCCAGATAATGAAAATAGACCTATACATCTAACAAATCAGATGGTTATTTTGTCTTAATATATTTGTTGAAAATGTGCTGCCGCATGCCTGTACACCACCTTAAGACAAGGTTGGTTCAAGTGATCATCAACTCAAACCGAGAAGGACCACAGCTCTTATTGATGAGTGTGATGGTTCTTTAATATCTGTGGACAGCGGCCGGGATTCGAACTCGCAACCTTCAGAGGCAAGGTTATTCGACACTCTATGTCACTCACCCCAAGACCATGTATGCGCTTTGACCTGGAATACAAATAGCTGCCCTACAAAAGCACGTTGCTATTTGACCTATAAAAGCCTCTAGGATAAATGTTGAATTTCATACTACTGAGGATACAAGTCATACCTGTAGAAGTGACCACCTCTACCTGGCTATCGTGGCCACTTTTTGGATGATTTTCCCCATGGACACAAGTGACTGCGATTAAACAGCGTCTCTGGTAGAGCCATCAACCCATCAGAAGGTCAATGACCCCATATTGTGGCAACCAAAAGAAATACCGCACACATTTGCGATGACACGAATATGTTGGCACCCCGTATAAATCATCATCAAAGCCTACAAGTAACAGAATACATGATGAGAGACATGATATGAATGGAATGCGGTAAGGAAAAACAGGCCATTCACTCCACTCAGGGAGCGCAAGTCATTACGATTCCCGAGTACTTGGCAATGGCAGGGAGGTCACTCCATTCATATATAGTACGCACTCTCCGCTCAATGTCCATTTACTCAACAGGCTGCCCTATATCGACCCTAATCTCCAAGCAGATCTATCGGTGGCAATGGCAGCATCCAACTGGCAAAAGCAGTATTATTGGCCATCGGTGACCAGTTGGACTGCTTTTGCCAGTTGGATACTGTCATTGCCACCAATAGATCTGCTTGGAGATTATATCGATCCAGCCTGCGTGTGCTTCTCTTCCAGACATATGCATGTTTCCAAAAGTGTATTTTAAAGATGCTGTGCCGTATGTTTAAAAAAACAAACATAACGTTACATATTCGTAACACAACATCAGAGTTACGTTGATGAGGGTTAGACATCTAGATACGCAACTAGCTGAAGCAACTGTATAGATTTTGGAAACGGTCAGACGTTTCAGGTAGCTTCCACTACCTTTCGTCAGAGTTCACCTTCTTTACATATGATAAATTCATAGTTTTTTGTTAAATTCCTGTTGGACTACAAATCTTGCTCAGTGTCACTGACGAAAGGTAGTGGATGGTACTTGAAACGTATGATCGTTCACGTACTAGTATCTATCCAGTTGCTTGAGTAACTGTTAACCTTACAAACAATATCAGAGTTATGACTGAATATGACTGTCTCTTGTCACGTGATGATCAACATCAAGTCACATGGCAAGAGAACTCCAAGACGAGATCTGACTTTATTACCGGGTTGACGAAGAGACAGAGGTCGTCTCGAAAGCTCCCCAGAGCAAACTATTTATGTTGCGTGTAATGCTTAAATATTTGTCCAAAAAAATCAGAGTTACCTTGAAATAAATGAAGCAATCAGTCATAAGATGGCATTTCAAGGTTGCTTTGAACTTAATGAACACATCAGTCATTTTGTGGCGCTCGTAATAGTCTGCGAGACAAGACTATTCTTCGGGAATACATTGCGAGAATACGTTACTGTCTAATGTATTTATTCTATGTTGCCCAAGTGACTTCACCATTAGGATGGCGCCTCGCAGTTTGTAGAAATACATATATTCTAAATCATAGTGTTAGAGCTTTTTCTGTATGGTGCAATTTTCATTGTAATAACAGCATTCTATGAGCAAGAGAGAGACAGCACTTGAATAAAAATATTCCGGCACTGAGACTGAAATTATACGTTTCGAAGCGTATAATATCAATAAGGGTGCCGGTTCGCATAGGAAAATGGCCATATACGAGCGCTATCAAAACAACTGTAAATGTTGCATGGTGCAATATAAGTTGGGATAATGATGGTGACCTTGATATGAAGCAAATTACAGCCAAGCGCAATCAAGCTAACGAGTAACAGTATACAGTACGCATGGTGTACTCTCCAAGCAGAGCTAGGGTTTCGGCTGTTTTTTTACGTGTTTTAGGCGTTTTTGTCATGACTTCTACTTTGTAATCGTTTTTGTTGTGTAGCGACACAACAAAAACGATGACAAAGTAGAAGGCATGACAAAAACGCCTAAAAACACGTTAAAAACCAGCCGAAACCCTAGCTCTGCTTGGAGAGTACGCATGGTGCAGCAGGTAGTGAAAATCGAATAATATAAATAATGACTCTCCAAGCAGATGTTTGGCCAATTATTCGGGTATTTTTGCCGAATTCTACTGACCATGATCCCTTAGGAGGCTAATTACATACTACGGAATCTCCCTACGTCCTGCGTTTACTGAATATAAATTTCTACCATGCACTAACGTTTGACATTAAACGTTTCTGGCATCGATAAAAAAACACCCATTGAAACTACCATAGAAACATCATTAAAATTGACAACTACGGAATCTCCCTACGTTCTGTGTTTGCTGAATACAAAGTTCTATCATACACTAAGACTTGACATTAAACGTTTCTGGCATCAAGAAAAAAATGAAACTACCATAGAAACATCATTAGGCAACACTTTCTGCGTTTACTGAATACAAAGTTCTGCCATACACCGTACCAACATTTAACATTAAACGGTTCTTGCATCGATATTGAATAATTGTAACTGCCATACAACATACAAACAAACAAACATTGAAATTACCTACTGCAGGATCTTCCTACCTTCTGGGTTTACTATATACATAACTATCCTATTTCTCTACCAAACATTTTTTAAAAATCAATATCAAACGTTTCTTACATCGACACGAAAGCTACGAAATGACTCATAACAGCAACCAGGTATGGCTCAAACGCGACTGACTCAGCAAAGAAACAAATTGCTTATTCAGCATGCGGAGCATCATGTCTGTATTTCAGCATTCCGTGGTTGTCCATTCCTCTACATGGTATGGACCGTTCCAGTCGAACACCATAAGCCCCGCCCCCTGTTCTATATGTTCGATATGATGTTCGACTAGAACGGTCCATTGTGACGACGCTTCTTAGAACGCTACCCTTTTCTCGGTTATATTCTGTTACGTCTAACGCCATCGTAAGCCTGTTTAAAGAACAATATGATAATCGCAAACTATATCCCAAACAGGGAAAATCAAAATTATACTTTAGTGTAATGATGTTGATGTTGTCTTAACTGTGTTGGAGGGCAGCTTGTAAAGGTGCGCAAGTTTGGCCCTCCCTTTCACATTGTGATAAACTCAAATAAAACGATAAAAATAAAACAATAAAACAACATCACCATGACAAATCGTTCAAACCGACTATTAAAGAAATATAAACACGGAAAACGAGTGCAATATAATCACTTCAGCATATCGCCTCTGGTGTTGCTATGAGTGCTCGTTAGAAAGCTATCTTATTATCTGTCTCTATCTGTTATGCGTAACGACATCGTAAGCTCGTTTAAACAACGGCACAATTATTACAATTATTCCCAAAACCACAACATAATAAATCGTTCAAAACCGAGGATGACAGGTAGCTTCTTTCCTCTGCAAACTGCATAGCACCTCTGGTAGTGTGACAAGTGCTCTTTAGAAAGCTATCTTATTATCTGTCTCTATTCCGCTATGGCACTTATGCGGAACGACATCGTAAGCTTGGTTTAACAACTGCATGATAATCATCACAAGCTCGTCCCAAAACCACAACATAATAAATCGTTCAAAACCGAGGACAGAAGTATCAACACGGAAAACGAGCGCGATATAATAATGATGCTCACGAATATCAGACAAATATTCTTTAGAATTCTGTAATTCTATTTCCCGGCTGTCCCCTGTAATGCGGCACGACATCGCAAGCTTGTGCATAAACCGCAGTAACGCACTCTTCCCCAAATAATAACTCATTTTTCACAAATGACACTGTTAGAAACATAAAAACACGGGAAACGAGCCCGATAAAATCACCTCTTCCCTTCGCACATTACCTTTAGGATTCGACAATGTTCTTTACAATTTAGCTGTCTTATTTTTTTTATCTTCAAGCGTGCTCAAATCACAGTCGCGCACTCTTCCTCAATAACACAGTACATTTTTCACAAATGACACTGCCAGATACATAAACACACGGCGAGATAAAATCACCTCTTCCCAAGCTCTTTACAATTTAGCTGTTTAATTTTCAATCTTATGCCGAGCGGCACTTCAAGCGTGTGCTCAAATCACAGTCGCGCACTCTTCCCAAATAACAGTACATTTTTCACAAACGACACTGCCAGATACATAAACACATGGGAAACGAGCGAGATAAAATCACAACCTCTTCCCATGCTCTTTACAATTTAGCTGTTTAATTTTCAATCTTATGCCGAGCGACACTTCGAACGTGTGCTCACATGACAGTCGCGTACTCTCCCCCAAAAAACAGTACATTTTTCACAAACGACACTGCCAGATACATAAACACATGGGAAACGAGAGAGATCCGTTCGCACCTTACCTGTCGACAGCTCTCGCTTCGCTTCGAATAACCGAGGAGGGTCAATCCCCTACGAGTAACGCAGGATCTGCGGGCAGGCGGGCTTTGAGCGCACGCGCTAGGCAGGGTGCAAACGGTAGGCTCCCTAGCGGGCCTTTGGGGTGGCCTTCTCTTGTTGGCGTATCGTGTGTTTCTCTCCAAGCAGATGTTGGTGGGGAAGATTGTGGCCTTTTTATCCTGTGCCCCGATTTTTGCCCGCTCTCCCCACCAACCTCTGCCCCAGGTCAGAGGCTCAAAGGCTAATTGTTACCCTATCAAACTTCACTTGGTTGGGGAAATCGGACAAAAACGGGACACAGGATAAAAAGGTCACAATCTTCCCCACCAACCTCTGCTTGGAGAGTACCGTAGTAGTACCGGACACAATCATGACGGATGCGCAATCACAAAACAGCATATGAAATGCCAAAACAAAGAGAGCACAACCCGTGATGCTACGGTGACATTTACCACCGTGCATTTACACACAATTACAAACAGGCGCCAGGTCGGGCAATTTGCGGGGACCAAAAATATCATAGAAAAAGACAACAAAACATACAAAACGTAACAAATGAATCGTAGGCGTAATTTGTGTAAATTTCTTGATATACAATTTATTTTTTCGTTCCAACCGACAAGGCCGTGGTTTGGATACGTAGTTGTTTGCTGTCATGTGTAGCCCTTTGCACACGCCTACAAACGAGGCTATACAAATGCGAAGTTTCAGAATTCCGTAGGCGTTTTGCCCATCCCTGGATGCCTCCCCGCTTTGGATGGCGCCGAACCCGGCACGCGGCGGGACCGGCACGGTGTTTGATGCCGCATGACAGCAGGGTACGTCCCAATTAAGGTGGGGACAGCCACGGAAGCTGTGACGTCACTGCATCCTGACAGTCACGTCTTGTCGTGACGTCACGTGTATGACGTTTGTGAAATCGAGAAGACAAACATGTGAGTCGAAGTTAGACGCCTCGAGTAAAAAATATGCTACCCTTGACCATAATTCTGTTCTTCTGCGCTGTCAATAGTGACCTTAAAATCATTTCAACGTCAGAAAAGACACGAAATCCAAAGGTTCTCTTGCAGTACCATAGAAAGCGCTAGGTGGCCCAAAATCAACGTCCTTCATGTAGCTAACTCGTATGCACATACTAAATATCATACAGATCCATCTCTAACTTCTGCGGACCACAAACCCACCCACAAACAAACCCACAATCGACACCGAAAACATTAGTCTCTACCAGGCTAACTACGCCAGCTATAGGAAGAATATTTGCCAGGGTTTCATTTGCAGGCTACACGGGCGAAATGTGATCTTCACCGTGGACTGACTCTACTGGCTAATCATTCTTTTTTTCTGCCGAATTCTACGATCCATACGCCCGTAGGATGGCCTGTTGGAGGATAGAAAACACAACGTTCTTGGCAATGGCACCAATGTTCAATAGATCTTCGTCACGATTCAGTTCAAATTGACCAGAGTAACCGTGCCTTATTCCGTCCCTCTGATTGGTCAGGCTCTATTCCACTAGACGGCGATCGCGCTGCGACCTCGCTGCGACCTAAATTGGACTTGATTTCATAATTGGAATATCATACAAAATGTTAAAGTATAACTGCAAAGACAACAAAATACACAAAGCGTAAAAAGATTCGATTCTTATCTATGGAATTCGTTGAGCGCTATGTCAGATTTTAGGTCGCCGCTCTTATGCTTCGGTCCCATTTCCAATCCGGGGCCCGGCCGGGCGGCCTGTGGGAACGAAAAATATGATTTAAAAGACAACAAAAGACACAAAACCTTTTAGAAAAATACTCCTACCATATATTGTGTATTTTCTTGATATTCAATTTTTATTTCTCGTTTTTGCAAACAGCCCGGCCAGGCCCCGGATTGGAAATGGGACCGAAGCACGAGTGGAATGGGGTGTTAAGTTGGCCGCCTTAAATTGATTAAAAACAATGTAATCAGCCCTTAGGGTGGGATAACAGCAGCTTGTTTTTTCCATTTCTACTCTGCCCTATTTTTCCGAGAAAGGGAGCATAATTGAATATAAATTACGTTATTTTTACAACGCGGACAGACCAATCAGCATTCTTGCACGCAGACGGTCATAAACGGCTGGGTCACTATACCATTACTGCATTAGCCTATTTGTGAGATAATCACATTTCAGTGATTTCACGTGTAGGAGGGACACAGAGGGAGTCTGTTTGCGCTTTAAAACCCTGATTATTTCTGTTTATGTCCTGATAGTTGTTTCTTATAACGCTACGCAGTAACCACTGTGGCGCAGTCTAACCTCCGCTTGTAGAGTAGCTAATTGAGCCGAGCTTGTATAACACAGGCAGCCACAGTTATTCTCCAAGCAGAGGTTTCGGTCGGGTGGGGTTGGAGTGTCCGGGATTTTTAACGTTTCTCTCCCTTCTCATAGAAACGTTAAACACACCGGACACTCCAACCCCACCCGACCGAAACCTCTGCTTGAAGAAAAATGGAAGTTCTGTTGCAGTACCAAGGTCGCATACCAGGGGGGGCCCAAAATCGACCTTGAACTTCGGCTTCACAAAACCTGCCCACATACCAAATATCATCGTAATCCATCAAGAGGTTCTTGAGTTATGCTGACTACAGCCGTGCGGAAACACAAACAGACAGACAAACACACACACAGACACACCCAAAACTATATCTCCATTTTTCATGGAAATAATAAGCCACACTACCTGCAAAATGTGGGTGTCGTTGTTATAATTCTTATAATTCTTCAAAACTAAAAAATACTGCCTTTCCAACCGCACCTACCTATCTACCTGTCAGACAAGTCAGATCCACCGCTCCGTCTCCGAACACCTGTCGGTTCTAACCACGGTGATACGTGTTTACGCCCGAAGCTTTCTCTGTATTTGTTGCGCACTCACGTTCCCACTCGGATTAAAACGGGAATATTAATACACATAAACACACCGCCGGTGGGGATGGCTGTTTCAGATGTACTTTATATAACCGCCATCAGCCAGGAATAAAGGGTTGTGTTTTCTACTAGTATTCATTACTTTACCACAACTATTGTTCTGTTTTGTCCTGTGCGTGTGCGTACGTGTTTTTTGTTTGTTTGTGCGTGTGTGTGTGTGTTTCAAATTAGTCTGGTGACCCTCGGTTGTTTGTGCATTTTTCACCCAGCCAGCGTTCTGAAGGCGTGATTTAATCGCAGCCTCCTAAATTGGATGCCGCTTAAATTCTTATCAATATCTTGGCGCCTGCCTGCTACTAATATATTCATTGATACTTCAGTTTTTAAAATAATTTTTTTCATCAGCGACGCCCTATATTTCTTTAATCCTTTAACCCACTGCATGTCCTATACCTCAAATTCTTCAATCTCATATCATATTCCCATATCAAAAAGTAATATATTCGTAACATCACCAGTATCTGATGAATTCTCTATCAGTGTACGTCGGAGATTTCTTCAATCACTCAAAATTACTGTTGATAAACCCGCCTACCATCAGTAGTCAGACGAGACTTCGTTATCACTGTATCATGCATCAGTTCGGAACGACAAGGGTATTTGAAAAAGTTACATTCCAATGCCAAATTTGTAATAAATTTTGGGACAAATTGAACATAGCATAGGGCGTAGTACTGATGACTAAACATGACACATGTTCTTTTACTGCTGTTCAACTGAACTACTTGTTTAGCACAAGTTGAATTTAAAATTCTTTAGTGAAGTTAAGACCAAGACTGAGCTGTAAAGAAATCGTTATCCTTGTTCTAATCCGAAGCGACGATGTGTGCCGGCAGGTCTAACTATGGGGGCGGCCTAGGGGTAAACTCGAAGCCCCGGAACTAACCAATTATTCCCCTCCGTGATTTTGCCGCAACGTGGGTTTCCCACCGAAACCACGCGTGACGTCACACGGCGTCATCACATGACGTCGTCTCGTCAAGTCAGGAAGGCAACTGACAGAACTTGAACTTCAAATTATTGACGTTTCGTGGGAGTGTATCAAGTAATAGCAACACTACCCGATATGGACGCACTTTGGTTAACGAATTGACTTATGGTCAGGACACGTTCGTCGTAGGCTCTACTAGGCCCCGCGGATGGCTGGAAAAATAATCGAAATTGGCCAAATAGAGTGAATACAATGTAGATCTCCAAGCAGATCTAACTGTTGCAAAGACAGTTTATTTGGTTGCAATAAAAACTCCTTTTGCCAGTTAGATACGGTCTTTGCAACCGTTAGATCTGCTTGGAGATTATGATAAGGAGGCGGCTACTGAGAGAGGGTCCAATATGCCATCCACGAGAGGTCGCAAACTGTAACTTCTATAGCGGACTAACTTTGGCAAATTTTTACGATTTTTTCCCAGTGACCTGTGGGGCCTGGTAGAGGCTACGCTCGTCACACGATCGTCGTTTGATGTTTTATCACAAATCCACTGGGGAATATCTAAACTATTCTTCATGGATTCATAAAAACACAGAACGCACACACGTATGATTACAATACAGGCAAAGCTCAGGTAGCGTGCGTAGTCCAGTGGTTAGCGATCTTGCCTCATGAACTAGAAGCCCCGGGTTCGATCCCGGCTGTGTCGCTCACCCGACATGCACGCTACCGGAAAGGGTCGCAGACCTTAGGACGGGACGTTAAGCCGTGGTCCACTGTTCATTGTGCTTGTCAGAAAGAGCTAGAGGAATTTCCCCGGTACAATGGACTTGTAGATACTGTGTATAGCGTCTGTCTTCTCTGTCACGACCAGTGGAAGATTAGCTCATCTGTTCAGTGAGTTCATTTGAGCTAAACTGGTTTGAGATCACTTTCCTTTCCTAGCTCAACCGTACATGTGAACGACGAATGAGACCGCGCTGTAACTTAACAAAACTCTGTAAAGCGAAAGGACATTCTTTGAACCACCGGGAACTTTTTACATTCATCAATGGTTGCATGCATGCAGTGATATCGACGATAAAACAGGGAAAAAAGAGAAGAAGAATGGAAAAAAGGATGAACGCCGTCACAAAATCCATCTTTCAATTCAGCTGGGAGCGTCGATTGTTGCCCGCAAAGACAGACAAGTCGCTAGACTTAGCTATAGCGGACTTTTTCACTGCAACTTCCAAATCCGTACATAACTTATCATTACCGGCTTAGGTGCCTATTTTCCCGCCGTCCTTACCGGTAAATCCACCCCATAAAATAGAGAGAGCTCGGGCGAACTCAGACGCATTGAGCTGTGTGGGGAAACTCTGCTTCATGCGTGCGAGTGGGCGACAATATATAATTATCTATACCACATTAAGTGCCAAAGCTGGTCTCAAAACGTTGAGCCCTATGCCGAATTCCGTGACAGTTAAATTAACTATCAGAAAGAAGCAGAAATGTGCAGAGAAAATAAAAACTAACAGTAACGTTACATCTACAGTATTAGTACTGCTAGTACTTTAATTCATGTTTGGAGAGATTCGAAAAAAAATCAATGTCAATTTCAATCAAGTTATTTATTTTACCAGGGTCCATCTCAGATCCACGGATCTGCTTTTCAGATGACCCTGGGCTCAAACATTAAAAAATACATTAAATATGACCCTAGAGGCATATATGTTTCCATGTGTCTCTGATCGGTTGTACGTAGTCTCTACCAGACTAACTACGCCGGCTACAGCGTGGACTGGCTCTACTGGCTAATTTATTCATTTTTCTGACGAATTCTACGATCCATGCGCCCGTAGGAGGTCCTGGTGGAGGCTAGGTTTCACGATGTGAACGACTCGTTTTAAAGCAGATATTCAGGGAGAAGATTGTAACTTTCCGCTACGCATTTTCCTTACCTGGCTTAATAAACGTGGGCGAGCTCAAACGCACCGAGCGGTTTAACCGGTTCATTCCGTGTGTCTAAGCTGGTGTACTAAAGTGGAGCCCTGTGTCGAGTTCGGTGGGCAGTAAAATTAACGACTAAAATGTGACAAGAATTCTTGAAGTAAGAAAAACAACTCAGAGAAAAGCTATGTTCCCATTTAGGGAGACTTTAGTCATGTTAGTCTTTGGTTTATTTATCTATCTATTCTTTAACTTATCATCTCCGTGAAAAATGGAGATATAATTTGTGTGTGTGTGTGTGTGTGAGTGTGTGTGTGTGTGTGTGTGTGTGTGTGTGTGTGTCTGTCTGTGTGTTTGTGTTTCTACTATTGTAGTGAGCATAACTCAAGAACCTCTAAATGGATTATGATGATATTTGGTAAGTGGGTATGGTTGGTCAAGTCAAGGTCGATTTTGGTACTACAGCAGAATTTGTTTGTTTTTTTAAATCTATTTGTTCAGCTGACATATAAATGTACAATGTCTAACCTAAGTTACCCAACTAGCCAACCTCAGAATATACAAATGCACCTACCATCAACAGTACATGTATTTACTATTTGGTTGTCCTTACCACATTCATCTACACGTTCGTATGAGTTGGTCCAGATGTCACCGATCAATTGTCAAGAACACATTGCGAATGTATTGGGAGAAAGATTAAATATTCAACGCTACATGTAACGTTATACTTTAATTTGCTGGAATCCCCCGTGCAAAAATGCGCTGCGTTCTTTACAACATACAAAGGAATGTGACCTCTATATATACTATGCATATAGACATGAACTTTCCGATGAAAACATTTGCTCGAAGGACACATACTTATTCAATTCCCAATAGCGCACGCGCAGGATAGCAGCGGAAGCTTCCCTTTGTTGCCATTTTGCTAATTTGCATATCTATGACGCAATCACAGCTGTTTCATGGAAAACTGGAGGGTCATCAAAGAGGTCATAAAATGCTGATAAGAGTTGGGTTGTGAAGATTAAAGCCCGTTTTCGCATTCTTTGTGGACTACAACAGGATTCTATAGATACCTTAAAGATAGTAAGGTGCAAAACAGCAGAAAAACAAGTCACAGAAGATCGTAAGAGAACCGTTGTCATGAAAAACCGATCTCTTGGAAACCCTAACATACCCTCAACTCTAAAGCCGGCGAAATAATGCACAAAGCGATGACTCATCGTATATGGGGCGTTTTACGTCGCAAAATATTTCAGGATTATAAATGCATACCTGAACCATTTTTGTGACTTAATCGTGGCACAATCATCGCGTAAAAAATGCAACGCCGGTGTCTAGACAAGAAAACCGGCGTTTCTATGGGGAGGGGGGCGCTAGTGTACACTTTTTACGTCACACGTGTAGCCGGCGGCTTGGACTGCGCTTACGCAATTAACACAAGAACTAGTCAGCCTGTCACTTTCACATTCCTAGTAATCGTATCTTCATAACAAGTGTTTAAGGAAGAAATATTTCTAACTGGAAATATTAAAGGCCTACCTGTAGATCTAGCAGCGACTGGTGATTTCTCGGTTTTGCTTCCGTCTCGCGCGCGATTTCATCAATGTCCGGTGTAGCCGCCGCTCGGTAAGGGGGTCAAAGGTTACTAGGTCTGCTCCTGTGTACTTCCGTCATGACGTGCGCATCAAATTACACAAACGGGTTCTACCTTGATTAAACAAACGTGGGATCGGTTTGATAGCATTTTCCAGACTACCTGTTGGTGAAAAAATAGCACGAACTGGCCAACTATGGGGCGAGGAATTTCTAAAAGGACTTTGAACCTTTGCCAATGTCTACACAATTCTTTTCATCAACCAGACCTCCTTTATCAAAGACCCTTTAATACCTGAGCAACCAAAAGAGATTGGTCACTAGGTAACTCCTGCGCAGATAGAGATGAAAGTACGTTGATAGGCAGGACTGGGTTGTCCTATATGATCCTATATTCTGCCAGCGTGTCGCCTAAAGCTCTCACCCAAGAAGCTTCAAACAAAAAGTCTTTTGTTCTCAATAAAACTCAAAGCTCTAAGGATCTTCAAGCTATGTTACCATCAAAGTACTGGTCTGTGGCTTTTATCAAACCTTTTTTTGCACCCTGTTTGGCAAAATGATTTATGAGACAGACTTTCTTAAATGCTGAGGCATTTGCAAGATATATGTGATCATATATAATAAATATGAAAGGCAATAGTACAGTTATTCAATGTCAGACATGTTTTACGCTTATTATGTTGCCTGCATTATATGCCAGGAAACTGTAACTAAAACAAAAGCATATGTCAAATTCCTCAGTTGAGCAAATGAAAAGAGTGAGAGAATCTGAGTCAGTGGAAAGTGCTCAAATGACAAAGGGCAGCAGTTTCAACATCGGTATTTATGTTGCAGTTCTCAAGTATATCGCTAGAGGACGCTCGTACACTGTTGCCAAGCACAGCAGATACATGCTGTATGAAAACTGATCGCTAGATGTCGCTGTGAGACCGTCAGACTGACCTTGGAGCATCAATAGCAGCTAAACGCGATAAAAGATTCTTTTACTTTTAAAAGTCGAATTCAACGATCAAAAAGCTTATATAGTAATCAACAATATTTTTATCTATTGCATTATTTGTATACTTAATCCTTTTTGGCCGAATAATTTACGAAACTGTAGTTATATAATATCTACCGTTTTGATGCAGTGTTAGTGGGATCCTGGCAAGGTGAACCATAAAAACCATGGCGTTATCTATGCTTTTAGTTCGGAATTCTGCGGCGATTTCCCGTCTGGGGATGTTGTCTGCGCCCTTAAGATCGGCAGCCTTGTCTTCGAGACTGGTGGCACCGATGACAACAACTGCACAGGAAGAAATGGCGAAATTCTGGGACAAAAATGCTCAGTAAGTTGTGTAGGGGTCATTATAGTTTTTTTAAGGGTTCTTACTCAAGATGTCGTGTCGCTCTTAAAACATGTTTTTCTATATATTTGAACTTTCTACGGTGCCTTTAGTATGAATTTTCACATTAAGATACTCAACGTACGTTTACAGGGCTGTGATTACAGTTGATGATAACGGGAGTCGCCCAAACATAGGACGTTTTTTTACGCGCTCGAACTCACGGCGCTCCATTGCTGGTTGTCAGAGAATGGTCATGTTTTAATGAATGAATTTTGAACACATTCATCTAAAAAACATACATGGACAAGAAATGTATTCATAATGTTCATGGGCCCTTCACGCTCCGAGTTACAAGCGGCAAACGCTGTGAGACGTTTTCACGAATGTACCTTCTGATTTAGTGCTACGCCAGATAGTGTGCCTAACTTAGTACGCTTTGGTAATTTTGCTCTCTTCGGAAGTTGGTGATAAAGTTAGGGAAATGTAAATAAGGCTTGAAGTCTGCTATATTCTAGCTTTCTTTTGACCGGAAAATTTTGACTGTGTGCACTTCTAACGTCATGTGAGAAGGGCTATATCTAGCGCATCCCAGCTCATGTTCCCACGGGAAATAGACTACTACGCGGCCCGACGTACGTATTGAATGCGGCCCGACTTACGAAATCATTACGAAAAAACGACACCGCTTACATCAACAATACTCCGTCTACTTATTGGGAAACATCTTCGCCATCTCTGTATTCAGTTTCCTTTTCATAGACGGTACCAATCACATGTTAGAGCGTAACAAAACTGTGCGTTGAAACGTTCCGCCACCATCGCGGCCCAAAAAAATGGCGGGAAAACAACGTCGTCAGACGACAGCAATGTTTACGTTGTTTTTCATTGGTCGGTTTTCTTCTCAACAAACACTTAAAGACCCAAATTTTTAGTGTTTTATGAAATTATTTTTCTTATGTGTATGATAGCTGTGTGACTTATGTATCTGCTTGGCACAGGTCGTATATTTAGGTGCCGGGCCGTCTAGCTACGCAGTGACCCTCTACTCAGCGTTGCCATCATTATTGTCAAAATACCATTCTCGACAAAACAAGAAATGAATATGTACACATATGTTTTGAATGCAAATAAAAATTATGTGCATGGACTTGGTTTATTTATCTTCCTTATGAGCATAGTCAGTGGACACAAACACGGCGTACTTATGCATAACAAGATCACTAAAAAATCCGTCCTAAGTTAGGGCGCGTCCTAAGGTAGGGCAACCCCCGTTATATTATCTAACAGAGAAATAGAGTTATATCACATAAGACTGGATATATAATTTTGGGATATACCAGAACGAAATGGGGGTAGGTAGCTTTATAGTAATTTTTCTGTGTTGTTATGTGAGGGGGTGAGGGGACAGTCCTGCAAACGAAGGCTAGCAAGGCAAGCAGAGATGGCAGACTTCACCCCCTCAGTGATAATCGTCATCAGGGAAAACATACAGACACTGCACTGCAGAAACATGTGGACATGCAAGAGGGCCTGCATGGGGGGGTCCCGACAACGCTCTACGCTAAATTCGGAGGGCCGGCTACGTAATACGCTAAATTCAGAAAGCCTCCCTACGCTCTACGCTGAATTCAGAAAGCCCCCCCTACGCTCTACGCTAAATTATGGAGTGGTCGGCAACGCTCTACGTAAAATTAAAAGGCCGATTACGCTCTACGTAAAAGGGGCATGCAGGCCCTCATGCATCATACAGACAATCCAATCTCTGAATTTATCACTCCCCTTGGTGGGAAATGATATATCGTTATCATATATACCGCCAATTTTTCATGCCGGTTGAGGAAAAAGTGTCCCATGCCACCAACTAGACCTGAAACTGATATATTTCATCAGATGATTAGATTTGTTTTGACTTATAAAACTCTTGCGTGCAAAACATGTACATAATAATTCACCAGGTTGTATTATTTCAGCCAGTAGGTGCCATATGTGAGTAATGAGGCTGTTGTAACTCACTCGAGGCACCTCCTCGAACACGGGACCCCCATGTGACAGACTCCCCTGTTTATTGTTGCCTGTTTAGGAAGAAGCATCCGTTGTTGCCTCACCTGGAGGAGCTAAAAGATTTGTTTCGAAAAAAATCTTGTAGTTGTAACTTTGATGTAAGCAAAACCTAATCTTTGTTACTGACTGCTTTGTTTTTTTTACTTTTTGCGTGTTTAGGAGGAAGCGTCCGATGTCGCCCCACCTGACCATCTACAAGCCCCAGCTGACTGCCATGCTGTCCATCACACATCGGGGGACCGGCGCTGCTATGGCTGGATGTACGTATACACACTTTTCAACATGCTTTTTGTAGACCTAATCTCCAATCAGATCTAACGGTTGCAAAGACAGTATCCAACTGGCAAAGGGAGTTAAAAAACTAAAGGACTAAACTTCAATAACTAAGGTGACTTAGCTTGTAGGTCTACAAAGACAGTATTCAACCGGCACTCATTTGCCAGTTGGATACGGAATTTGCAACCGTTAGATTTGCTTGGAGATTATTGTAGACCTACAAAAGTACAAGTCACCTTAGTTAGTGAAGTTTAGTCTTTCATACTCCTTTTGGTGTATAGGGTCAGTGCCCATCACTGTATCAATAGCCCTTGGGCTACACAGGTCTCTACTACAGATGTACACACGTTATTCATTCTTTTCTTTTTTGATAGACCTAAAAACTGACATGAGTCTCCTATGAAATAAACAATTGTCATATGGCCTCCGTCGGTCAGTATTGACCATGGTAAAATCCTAATTCACAACAGCCCTACAGCATCGACTATGGCTAAACAGCCCTATACGAGAATGGCAGTCTCTGCCACAAAAATCACATCACGTAAATAAACAATTACGCTGGTAGAAATGCACTGAAGATATGTGAGATGACTTAAGAGAGTAAGATTACCAGGTGTGGGAAGAATTAGCTATTATCTATAAGTTAACTGATACATAATGGTAAGATATAACTACTGACTTATAGTAGATCTTGGATAACATTCCAGAGACAAGCAATGTAATTGACCTGAATGTATCACACCTATGTTCCATACATCATTACATGTATATTATTATCATTATCATTATTATCATTATTATTAGTGTTACCATTATTATTGTTACGTGGATCCCACCAGGTTTTGGTTTGTTGAAATTCTATTCCCTGTTGTTGTTTTTTACCCGGACTGGGATTACAAAGGACATGTATCCTGTTTCCCGGACAAACCGTTTGCATCATGTGATGTAATAATGCTGAAATAAATAAATGTATCTTGATGGTATGCCACCTGTGTTCCAGTTGTGTATGCATTCTCCATGGGGATGCTTGTGGTGAACCCCCTGCTGGGCTGGGACTTCCCGACCATCATCAGCTTTGTGAGTATGCAAGATCTTTTTCAAGATTTGCTTCTTTATTGACTTTTTCTGTACCAAGCTTCATGTACTTAGGAAAAAATATCTGAAGATATTCAACAACTTGTAAGATACTTTGATGAAGGTTATACATCCAGGTAGTAAGATACGCCAAAAATAGTTTCTCAAGCTACTGGATTTTATCCAGTTGCTTGATTAACCATTTTTGGCATAACTTGTAAGATAGTTTGTAATATTATATGTAGAACAGCAACATTTATTCTCGTTTTGTATCTACTGCTTATTTGAATTTTGTAGCTGAAGTGCATGTTGATTTTTCCTATATTTCACTGAATCATTTCCAAAGGAACAGAATTTTCTGACACATACATCTTTATCAATTGAAGGCAAGTTGTTGCTTAACTGTAGTCCTTTAAACCCTGTACAGATCTAAAGTCTAGAGATCCAACCCTGGCTTTGAATACCGTTTATTTTTGGACTCTTAATTGAAGTTTATTTTCATATTTCTTACAGTTCATTGCACAAGTCAATTAGTCTTTTTCTTCAAAACATGTACAGAATTTTCCAATACGTGATATTGGTGAAGGCACATGATTGCTGCATTGTTGTCCCCTGTACAGATAAAAAGCCTGGAGATCTACAAAGGTTCTTTAACATGCTTGAACTTGAAGTGTGTTTGCTGAACTGTTGTCCTTTTATTCCCCTGTACAGATAAAAAGCCTGGAGATCTACCCAGGTTCTTTAACATGCTTGAACTTGAAGTGTGTTTGCTGAACTTTACTCCCTTTATCCCCTGTACAGATAAAAAGCCTGGAGATCTACCCAGGTTCTTTAACATGCTTGAACTTAAAGTGTGTTTGCTGAACTGTACTCCCTTTATCCCCTGTACAGATGAAAAGCCTGGAGATCTACCCAGGTTCTTTAACATGCTTGAACTTAAAGTGTGTTTGCTGAACTGTACTCCCTTTATCCCCTGTACAGATAAAAAGCCTGGAGATCTACAAAGGTTCTTTAACATGCTTGAACTTGAAGTGTGTTTGCTGAACTGTTGTCCCTTTATTCCCCTGTACAGATGAAAAGCCTGGAGATCTACCCAGGTTCTTTAACATGCTTGAACTTGAAGTGTGTTTGCTGAACTGTTGTCCCTTTATTCCCCTGTACAGATGAAAAGCCTGGAGATCTACCCAGGTTCTTTAACATGCTTGAACTTGAAGTGTGTTTGCTGAACTGTAGTCCTTTTATTCCCCTGTACAGATGAAAAGCCTGGAGACCTACCCAGGTTCTTTAACATGCTTGAACTTGAAGTGTGTTTGCTGAACTGTAGCCCCTTTATTCCCCTGTACAGATAAAAAGTCTAGAGATCCACCCGTGGCTGATCCTGGGGGGAAAGTGGTTCATGGCCTGGCCAATCGCCTACCACGCCTATTCCCCTGTACAGATCAAAAGCCTGGAGATCTACCCAGGTTCTTTAACATGCTTGAACTTGAAGTGTGTTTGCTGAACTGTAGTCCTTTTATTTCCCTGTACAGATCAAAAGCCTGGAGATCTACCCAGGTTCTTTAACATGCTTGAACTTGAAGTGTGTTTGCTGAACTGTTGTCCTTTTATTCCCCTGTACAGATCAAAAGCCTGGAGATCTACCCAGGTTCTTTAACATGCTTGAACTTGAAGTGTGTTTGCTGAATTGTTGTCCTTTTATTCCCCTGTACAGATCAAAAGCCTGGAGATCTACCCAGGTTCTTTAACATGCTTGAACTTGAAGTGTGTTCGCTGAACTGTTGTCCTTTTATTCCCCTGTACAGATCAAAAGCCTGGAGATCTACCCAGGTTCTGTAACATGCTTGAACTTGAAGTGTGTTTGCTGAACTGTAGTCCTTTTATTCCCCTGTACAGATAAAAAGCCTAGAGATCCACCCGTGGCTGATCCTGGGGGGAAAGTGGTTCATGGCCTGGCCAATCGCCTACCACGCTATGAACGGGGTCCGCCATCTCAGCTGGGATGCAGGCTACGGATTCAACATGAAGGTGCTTATTTATGTGTCTTGTTAAGATCTCCATTAGTGATTTTATGCATGCATGCATACTTCACTACGGTATTCTTCCTGCAGTCATTGGAGCCACTAACTACCAATGGCATAGTACGCAATATATTTTACGATCAAGACCTTACCTTAGTTCCGCAAACAACACTGTGTTGTATTGGTTGGCAAACAACAGAGTGTTCGGCTCAGAACCAAGGGGTCCCGAGTTCGAATCCTGTCCTGTCACCGATCTTGTGCCCTTGGGAAAGGCACTTTACACGACTTTCCTCACTTCACCCAGGTGTAAATGGGTACCTGACTTCGGTCGGGGAAGGTCGTATTGAGGTCACCCGGTGGCGCCGAATGGCAGCCGCCCAGACCCTTGCGAAAATTCCACATAATGCAAGTGTGGATAAGATATGTACTACATGTATATGTATATGTTGTGTATTATGTGAAACCTGTAAACCCTGCATCAATTCAGCCCTGGAAAGGCTGCCATTGCGGGTAATTTCTGACCAATAAAAACCATTCTTCTTCTTCTTCTTTCAAACGATGCTCCTTCGGAGACCTTCGGTTTTGTGCCGCTCGTTCTATTTCCTTGATTGTTTTGAATCTAGCAAAAGAGAAGGGAAAAACCGTAGACTTACTAGGATTTTGCTATACTATGACTTTATGACATACGATTGCAGTGGTATAAACAAAATAAAATAGTCAAAACTTGTACCTGTCAGTGTGGCAACCTCTGTATAAAGACCACCTGTATCTGTTGTGGCCACTTTTTGGTTGTCCTAAAAATTTTTTCTGCCATTGACTTAAGTCAAGCATTAGTGGTGATCACCGGCTTGTCTTCTGTGTCCCCTGAGTGGTCACTACAGACAAGTCTGACAATCTCCACCTAAGGACTACCGGTATACGAATCTGTTGTGGCCTCTTTTTGGTTGTCTCAAAGACTTTTAGTGCCATTGAGTTTTGACTCAAGCATTAGTGGTCACCTTAGCCTTCTCTTACTCCAAGTCCCTTGAGTGGTCACTAAAGACATATTGACTATATGTACAATTCTAACCTACTTCCCTTCTATCCCACAGGTCCTGTACAGGTCGGGGTGGTTCGTGTTTCTCAGCTCCTTCCTCCTTGCTGACCTCATGCTCTACTTCTTGTAACGCTCGAGATCAGAAGATGTTTGATTAGAGAAATTATATAAATGTCAGAGAAGGAAAGAAATAGCACAGAAATATACATTATTGTTGAGCTTTTGAGTTGCTATTTGTGCATATGTGTTTATTACATTGTAAGATGTCTCTGATTGCTGATCTAATATTGTAACACACTCAGAAGATACACAAATAAACTATGGTAAATGCTATACATTAAAAACAATACCAGACAAGAACAAGTGTCCAAGCAATTATCTGTAAGAAGAAAGGTCTTTGATTGATGTCTGTATGAATTTGTGCACGTGTTGTACTCATGTCATGTTGACACATGTACATGTACTATGCATGCAGGTGTGTATGTGTATGTGATTTGTACAGAGCTCGGTACATCAGAAATTTATATCTAATCTCAAGACTTCTTTAATTTTGTCTGAATAGATACACACCAACAGCCCTACCCAACATGCCTAGCTGCACCGAATGTAAGAAACTGGCCTAGGCCTGTCACGTTACTTTTCTGGTATCTGCTTGCATGTGATTCTATGTTCAGTTGTCAATAAAGATCACAACTTTGTAAGTCTCAGTAAGTTACTATCACATTTAGTCAGTATGCTCTAGTAACTTTCTACTCTCCAAGCAGAGGGGTTTTGGCTGGTGTTTAGGCGTTTTTGTCGGGCTATTATTTTTTGTATGACAAAGTAGAAAGCCTGACAAAAACGCTTAAAAACACATCAAAAACCAGCCGAAACCCCTCCTCTGCTTGGAGAGGAGTAACTTTCCCTTACATCACCTCCATAGCATGTGTCTAAGCCCACACTGGACTTTAAAAGGTTTAAGTTAAATTGACAGTGACTATAATCATTTTTGACAGACAAATCATTTTGTTTGCGCGGTTGTTACCGCCCCAGGCTGGAGGCCTGCCCGCCTTAGCCTGGGACCTAGCCACAGAAACCTAGCCTCCACCAGGCCCTCTTACGGGCGTATGAAATCGTAGAATTCGGCAGAAAAAGGAATAATTAGCCAGTAGAATCAGTCCACAGTGAAGATCACATTTCGCCTGCAAGTGAAACCCTGGCGTAGTTAGTCTGGTAGAGACTAACAGAAACCCCCAGACAGCTGGAGTTTGAGTTATACAGACTACAAGCAACCCAGTCTGGTAACGACCAGGTAGGGAATAGTCGTATAGTAAGGTTCTCTAAAAACAACCTTTTGGCAACTCACTTTTGGAGTTCATTACACTCTGATGCAGGAACTTGAAGATCAACATGAAAACACAGTTTCAAGGAGTAAATATTTTCCTCCCAGAATATTTTCACCTTGCTTGAGGTTTTCTTTCGATATGCTAGTGTGGGCTATATAAGCTGTGACTGAAACATAATGATCTCGAAGTCTTCAGTATATAATGTACAGTCAATATTTTGCTGTATCCATTTAAATAAATAGCTAACTTATTTTTACTCTTTCTTCACTACTGGTACGGGACCCGCCCACTCATTCAACTACACCATACAGTATATCTTAACAGTGAATTAAAAGTAGCAAACTGGAAAAAACAAACATGATTTCAGATTCAAACTTATCGGTTTTATTTCAGCACTGAGAGAGAGGTAATGTGTGGCAGAAGTCTGTTTCAGAGAACAAAGCTTGGATGGACGTTTGCAGGAAGTAAATATCGACTGAACGATTCGTAGCAGCCAGGACTGGTCACACTTGATGATAATTTCCACCCCCATCTAACTCTTGTCACCCCAAAAATCATCGTGGCACAAGGCGTTCTCCATACTGAGCTGGACTTGAAAAAAAAAAACGCAATTTAAGCCTGATTTACACATAGGTTGACTCAGGACTGTGAAAGGAGAACTCTAGGCCACTCAAGTAGCGTTTTCTAGTAGATAAACTCCACTTGAGCAGCCCAAAACTTCTCACACACAGCCCCGAGTCGACTCCGAAAACTTGTGTAAATCGGGTCAAAAGTTGTGTTAAAACGTGTACCAGACGCAGTCGTGTTTGAAGTACCCTGCACAACAATGCCACAAACTGTTCAGTTCACATTCTTCACAAATTTTACCCAATGGCTTTGTCCAAATCCCACCGTTTGAAAAAAACCTTGAAACCGTGCTGTAACCGTGTGCTCGGTGAGAGTTTGACAGGGGTGGTTTCTATAGGGAGATGAGTGTTAATCAATGTCGGATGTCACGGCTGCATTAGCTTGCAAATATGTACAGTCTAGTATCGTATGTTCCACATGGCTTGTCCGCTGATAATCTGTAAAGAGTGGAGTCACCAGCACAAGCACAACAGGTTACAAGCCTCGCGTCCCTCTGTCTTTGTCGATTGAACGTTCTGCACTGAAATGTATCTACAATGTTGCTTTCTCTCTGCACAGGCAGACGACTGTTGTCTGAGGGTAAGGATAAATTTGTTGTCGGTAGTATTACAAAATGTGCCCTTAACAGAACTGAGCTTCCAGGAAGTGTAACATATCGGCAAAGGAAATCTAACCCCAGAGATAGTAGAGACTTGGGAGAGGTCTATTCTATACAATCATCTACACACATCTCCGCTGCTTGATTCCATACTTTGCCTACAGACTCAGTAAATATTCCTCTTTTCTTAGAATACTTCTCAAATAAAAATATATAAAACAAAACAGTTCGAGTCGGTCATACTGTGGTAGAGTGTAATACTACCAGAAAGACTTTTCCCTTCTTATGACCGATCATCAATGCAGCCTTTAGACTCTAACAACAGTAGAGTCCTCTTTAAACAAAACTGACAACCAGTGGACTAAGAAAAAAAAAAGAGGAAAAAAAAATTCACTGCATAGCATACTATTGACATGACAAATCTTAGAAAAGGATGTGATAAATTCAAGTTCACATTCCAAGGTTCTCTTTCAAGTTCAGGGTCTGTTGACATCCATTCTGCTTCTTACTGTCCTCAAAAAACAGTTATTTCTTTTTACTATCATGATTCCAAAAATATCTCCATTGGGTGTCTTCTCTTGGGTGCAGAGTTTTTTTTTATCCAACAAATACACAATACATTGTTATACATCATGCTGTCCTATAATGTCATTTTTCAGCTATGATAATTTCTTTGGGTAGTATATATATATAGTGTTGCCTTGCTGGAGTCTTTCTCTCTCTTCCAAGTACACAGAGAAAAAAGCCCAGAATTTTTGTATTATTTTTTTCCCCACCACAACCAACAATCGCTTTTTTGTACAAACAGAAATCATCAAGCTAGCCAACTACACCACAGTTCTCCTGTATCTCTCTCCTCGGTAGAAGGTTTGAATCTAGGTGCCACCAAGTCCACTCACTTTTCTCGTCATCGTGTCGTTTTCGTCGCCTTGCGTTGTCCCTAACTCGTAACCAACACCACCTTCCTCTGATGCCACAGCGCCCTCAAAATATCATCCCCTCATTCATGAATACATCATACTTCAAGCCCCCGAGAATTTTTTGTTTTTAAGAACTACCTAAACAGTGATTTCCTTAATTCTTACTTTCCTCGCCAACTTGGACTGTACGGAATGATGTAGCTTAAGTAGCACAGAGAGATTTTCTTTTGCCAAGGTTCGGAACATTCGGATATCCTTTATACAAGGCAAACTCGAATTCACCCCCCTCCCCCTTTACCAAGGTCGGAACATTCAGAATTCCTTTATACAAGGCAAACTAGAAATTTGCGCCCCCCTCCCCCTTTCTGAAAGCTGCCTATCGGTTAAGTCTGCGGACATCTGAGGAAGACGGAAGTTGGCGACTCGTCTCGGGAGCTAACGCGGCGACCTTCGACCTCTGGGTCTACTTGCCCAGCTGCGGGAAATCCGCCTCGTTGTCGACGTCAATGTAGGCGCCCGGGTCTGCCCCATTGTAACGGACACCGCCGCGGCCACGCCCACCGCCTCGGGGACGGTCGTCGCCCCCCCGCCCGCGGCCCCCCCTGCGGCCCCCACGACCGCGCTGAGGCGAGTCGGCGAAGTGGAAGTTGAGCTCCACAGACGGTTGCTTCTGCCCGCGTTCCCCCCCGCGGCTGCTCACAGCCCGGAGTTCCTGGCCATCCTTCAACGGGAAGAAGTCCTGTATGGAAGAAAAGAACCAGCTTTAATATAGAGACACGTTGATGAAGGTTAGACATCCAGGTAAACAATACTAACATACAATTCAAACTGAATTCAACTGAGGAAGAGTGATGGATGTCACTCGAAATGTCCGGAAATAATATCCGTAATTTATCTGGTAGTATACTTTAAATTGTACGTTAACATAGAGACACGAGAAATAATTCAACTCGAGCATGTCTCTATACCTTGCTAAAGATATATCCATATGCCAAACTTGATTTGGCCTCATTTAAAATCAGCATAGATGGTAAAAGAACAAAGAAAACATTTTGTAAGCTGAAATAAAATGTGTATCTGTTACTAGCTGTAAAACATGAAAGTTTCACAAGATTTCTAGAGTGAGTTTATCTCAAAATTGGCTGTTATCTTATCCAAAACATGCAAAACATGAAAAGCATGTGTGACACCTCTAAGCAGTACCAGGAAGGTGAAATGACAGTTGGAAAAGAGGCAACTAAAACAAAACTTAACAACAAATGTTCCACCAAAACTCTCCACAATACACTTAAGCACTGAGGCTGGAAAGAAATACATATTTAGTCAACTCAATCAGAAAAAGCTACAGACTTCTGCACAGGGGAAAAGGACCGGCAGAATGCAAGTAGAGGCAAAACAACAGACGGGCGACGTAGCTTCAACCGCACAGGCTTACCTGTATCCGAAAGATCTGAGGCCGGTGAGCCCAGTGGGGTGGGGATGGGGGAACGTTACCATGGGAATGCCACGTACACACAAACCAACGGGGCAAAATGAAATCAACCACACAGGACAGTAGAAGAGAGAGAGAAGAGAAACACTCATTAGTCTCTGAAGACATGCATGTTTTCTCTGACTTGTGCTACAATAGCAGACCACAGTTTTTCTGTACCATCTACTGGCATGTTTTGTTGTGTTTTTAATGTTATGTGTTAAGCTTGGTGGTCCAAGAAGCCTGATTAAAAAAGTTAACAACTTAAGACTTTTACACACTCAGAAAATGTTGTCACCTATCCAAGACTTACAAAAGAAGTTGCGAATGTGGAGTATGTAAACTGAGACAACCATGTTTTTAAAAAAAGGTTTGGAAAGCACTGTGTGACGAATGTGTATGTGAGTAAATACTACATGGAATGTATAAATTCCTTGCAACAGCCTTCTACAACAATCAACCAAACAAGGATTTTCTATACACAACCCCCTGCAATACAACCTTTTGCACAGGAGACTTCTGAATGTTACACAAGAACATTAGAGAATACTAATTTGTCTCGTTATTGCAGCAATGCTACAAATCCAGTATTGAGATTTAAAAACAAAAACTTTCACTGCCAAATACTGACACAATTCACCAACCCATACACAACTCTAAATGTAAAAAGTTCATTTTGTAAAAAGTTCATTTTGCAAACAGACTTATGAAACTCATCTAACTCCACATCCAGTTGGAACGTGCTGGGATGAACCGTGCCGGAGGTTGGGAGCTGCCCAAGTCCTACTTACCCCTACTCCGCAAGGAGGCGGGGGAGGCAGGAAGATCTTCACAAGTCTCATCCTAGCCTCGTGTTCTCGCGAGACTAGGTCACTCCGTGAACAAGACGTACAGAAGACGTCGAAAATTTGGAGGTGCGTATTTCGCTACCTTTCTTTTTAAGTCACTGTTTGAGGAATATTCTTGTAACTGTTATTACACGTGACTGATGAATTTCTTCAACGTCATCTAACTTTTTGAATCTCACCTTGTCGGCATCCTCCTCTTCCTGGCCCTTCTTGAGGACGTAAGTCTTCTTCCACTGGGTGAGGTCCTCTCCCTCCCCGGCCTTCCTCAGCTTGAACCCGGTAGCCTTGGGCTTGGTGTCCTTGGCTTGGAGAGCCTTCCATTCGTCCAGCGTCATCTCCTTGGGTTCCTGCTCGCCGGGGGCTTCCTGGCCTTCTGCTCCCTCCCTGGGTACAGACAAGGAAAAAAAGGTTAGTGACGCTAAAGAAGAGTGATGGATGTCACTCGAAACGTCTGGAAATAAATCTCCGAATTTTCATCCAGTTGTAGAGTTTGAATTGTCTTTACATATCGTTTACCTTCACAAACGTATCAAGGAAAAAAAGGCTTTAGGGAACTGCAAACAGAAATGGAACTCAAACTAGTTTCGCTCACTGAAGAGCTCATCTTGATTTGATTTTTGATTTTACTAGAATTGCAACAGTGCAATACACTTGGCAAACAGATACCAATTTCTGACATATAGTGGGACACAGGCATAATATACCCGGGTGGAGTGAGGAAAGTTCTGTTAAGTGCCTTTTCTCAAGGGCACAACATCAGTGACATCAGGGGATTCGAACCCAGGTGGGTTCTGGGACAAAAACCCTGCCGTTACATCACACGACCCCACTAATCTTCCACTGGTCATGGCAGAGAAGACAGACTATGTACAGCACATACAGGTTCATTGTACCTGGCAAATTTATGATGGAAATTTAATGATCCTTGTACATGATAACTGTGCTCAGATGGTACGGACGTTTTGTCACCATCAGGCCCGAGGACCTTGATGATTCGGGAGAATATTATCGTCATCGCACAAGTCAGAGTTGGAAGTTCTAAGTGAAGACCCAACATGGACAACCATATAAACATATATGAAGTATAGGACTGGTGCAGTTTAGGTGCAAGTAGACATCACAGAAAGAAAACTGCACAACTGCAATCTTACCCGCACTAACCTGCAACTGCAGAAGGTTATCTTGAGCCATGACTCAAGATTCTATACCATTGCAAGATAGAGCAAGGCTCCAAATAAAGTTAATCCTTACTTGGCTTCAGAGTTCTCCCCCTCCTCGGTTGGTGCGGTCCATTCTGGGTTCTCCTCCGCACTTCCAGCAGTCACGTTCAGGTCGCTGTGAGAAGAAAAAATACATCTCAATCAGAAACACAATATACAAGCACTACAACGATGCAGCATCTTTACAGTAAAAAAGCTAACACCTTTACAGTGAAAAAAGGCTTGTGTCCGAACAAAAAAGTTGTTAAAATGCATGGGAGTCAAATAGATCTTACTATGATTGTTTGGCCTCAAACATGTACCTCTTGAAATATGGAAAATGGCTTTTTGAATTGGAAGTGCCATAGGTTTTATCTATCTTTACACTGCTCATTTTAGAAATCGGGTATTCGGAAAAGTTATACATTTCAACTGTGCTCAGATGGTACGGACGTTTTGTCACCATCAGGCCGCGAGGACCTTGATGATTCGGGAGAATATTATCGTCATCGCACAATTCAGGAGAGAGTAGCTGTCTCCTTCTAATGTCAAAGAAGACTACTACACTTCATTGAGTGGAGTGGAGCATGTCTGAAGCTGACAAGGACAGCATTGTCTAACCAGGATGCTTGGTGGACGACTGTCAGATAGCCAAATGCAACTGGAGCAGTTTCATTCACTCCTAACTTATCAGGGAAATCTTAAGAGGTTTGCCATGACAATCTTGGCAGTGTAAGTTATCCAACTTTCTCAAAGCATGTTAAAACATATTTGTTTAACCTTTCCACAGAGGTAGCTTTGGACTCAGTATTTGAAGGCTTGAAATAATGGGTGCATATGAGATTTTATGCACCCAAAATTGGAGCTGAAGTGTACCTAGATATTTGTAATGTGTGTATATACAGCATATTCTTAATTACAAGTTTAAATCTTATAGTTAGCTATAGAATTTCAGATAAAACTTCTCAATAGAGGCAGTAATTTTGCAATCCATTAGATTTTGCTGACATTCAACTTTATTTTATGTTGAATTTTTTTTCTGTGCACCTAAATTTCTTGGTAAGGTGCACCGACTTTTCCCAAACATAAACTTAGAGGTTGAGCTTTATTAGCAGGTAAACAGTATAGACCCTGACGCAGGCCACTCAACCCAACATTTAGGAGACCTATCAAGAAAGTAGTAGAGAGTTAAAGAGGTGTGACTTACTCGGCAGCATCGGTCTGGCTTCCCCAGTTGTAGGCTCCGCCTCCGTCTCTCTTCTCCGACGGCCTAACGCCACTGCTTAAGGGAACAGGAGAACAACTTTCACTGAACTTATCCCACACTCTGAGGGAGGT
Source organism: Branchiostoma lanceolatum (assembly GCF_035083965.1). Classification (NCBI taxonomy): domain Eukaryota; kingdom Metazoa; phylum Chordata; class Leptocardii; order Amphioxiformes; family Branchiostomatidae; genus Branchiostoma; species Branchiostoma lanceolatum. The sequence goes on along the minus strand of NC_089732.1, from coordinate 2,278,078 downwards.
CTGAGGTACTCAGGCTCTTAAATATCACCTCAAGACACTTTTGTAGCGAAGCTACATTTCTGTAAAATGTCTCTGGTACCAGACTTTCATTCAGTAGATTTCCATTTGGTAGATTTCCATTTGGTAGATTTCCATCTGGTAGATTTCCATTCGGTAGATTTCCATTCGGTAGATTTCCATTCAGTATATTTTCATTCAGTAGATTTTCATTCAGTAGATTTCTATTCAGTAGATTTTCATTCAGTAGACTTATAAACAATACTTCAACATTTTGTCTTTAAAACGAATGCATTGGGCAATTCACAAGCCAGGCAGGCACAGCCTTTGAGCTAAGATGGTGCTTTCAAATTTTAAAAAGATGTTGACAGTAACTTTCCTAAAATTGACTATCTTACTTGAATATGCTTTTTGTATGAAATTTTTGTGAAGTTACAAACTCTAAAATAGCCCTCATGAAATCCTAGATAGTTTTTTGAAGAAGCGAGTATGGAAGCCCTGGTGAACCTAACAGGATGGCACCAAGGCTAACTTAAAAAGAAAAGTCACAAAATATTTCTAAGCCTCAAGCTTTTTTGGGTACCCTGTTGCCATTCTAGATAGTTCCCCTAAAGCTCCCATGCCCCCTTTTTGAGGGAGTGAGTATGGGAGCCCAGGTGAACTAAATAGGATGGCAGAAACAATGGAAGTTCACAAGATATTCCTAACTGTCAAGCTTTTTAGTGTGAAATGTAACTTAAAGAAATCATTGTCCAAAAATGTCCAACCTTTTCTCGCTGCCGCTGTGCCGTTCAAACTCTCTCTTGCCACGGAAGTCGCGCCCGCCGAAGAATCCACCCCGTCCGCGACCACGCCCGCCGCGGCCGAAACCCCCACGACCTCGCGGGGCCCGGTCAGAGTCAGTCCTCTCAGTCCTGGTCGGGGGAAAAGAGGAAATTAAATTGGATGAATGTGCTATGAGTATGACACAGGCTGCTTTGATAACATTTCAGATGACAAAGGGCTATTCACATAATTATAACACTTCAACTGTGTTGGATTCATAATCATTCATTGACAAATACTAGAATCATGGTTGTTACAATTCAATACATGGAATTTCATATTCATGGTGCCATTATTTCACAACTGCGCAAAAACCATCGCAAACATGCCAATATTTACAGTGCTGCCACTCTAATGAAATTCATAGGGATTTGATGCTGTGGTAGGGATAAAATTTCAGTGTTTGCAGTGAGTTTTTAATTTTGCGGTTGAAACAAAGGGGTAGGTGTGCAGGAGAAAGAAGAAACATTTTCCAGGTGATTTTAAATTCGCGGTGAAGAGATCATTACACTGTACCACTGCGAAGATTAAACCACCGCGAAAATCTCCACATTTACAGTAACCAGTGAGAGCTCCCGTCTACCTGCAGAATTACAGGTATTGTTACATGCTTTTAAAGTGCTTTTTTTACAGTACAATGGTGGGTTTTCCTTGCTGCAAATTAATTTATCAAAACTTGTACGACCCTGACCTGTATTCTGTGAAAACGTTGCGTCCGCCCTCCTCGTTGTCCTGGGTGCGCTTGGGCCGGTTGCCGCGGTCCCGTCTGGGTTGTCTGTCCGATCTCTCGTCTCCGTCGACGTTCACCGTGTTCGATTCCTGCTGCTGTCGCCTCCGTTCCGCGCGGTTTGGTCTTGTTGAGGGTGGGTCTGGGAACGGACAGTTCAGAATTAGAATCTTTCAAAATCAAGTGTAGAATTTTTCCTAATTTGATTTGATTTCTATTATATTACAATTGCAACAGTGCAATACATATGGATCACAGGCAGCTATTGCTGGCGTCGTGACCCACACAAAATATACTCATTTTTACACTTCTGTGGAGTGAGGATGGTCGTGTAAAATAGGTTTTTAATACCCTCATACTTTCACCGTTTTACCTAATCTCCAAGCAGATGTTGGGTACAAAATCGGACCTGGTTTTCTGGGGTCAAGTACTGTCATAAATAACTTAACGATTTTCTAACCAACATCTGTTTGGAGATTTACCCTTCGAAGAGAAAAATGCAGACGACCATTGACCATATAAGGGCACACAGGGCTATTTTGCCTCTGATAATTTTCCCTTCAGAAAGCCTCAGAATGCCACAATATTTTGTACTGCGTGGGGAGAATTTTGAATGACTTTACATGCATCATCCTACACTGTCCAAACCTTTTTCATATGCAGATCACTGCCTTCCACACATCTCTCAGCTGTTTTGGTGCGTTAGTTGATCATTTTCACCCTGGAGGTATTTTTTGTGCAGTTGACCTCTATTTTTGGCGACAGTTACTAGACCGAAACAGGAACAGCTGACATCTTTCTCACTTCCAAACGACCTTTCCCCAAAGGTCAACAAAATAGAACCCAGGAATTCTATCGCCAGAGGGGAAAACTGCAAACATTGCCAAGAAAGGAAAATGGTTTGGAATCTATCTCAAAACAACTACAGGGAACTTGTATCTTTCACTAGCTCACCATGGCTCAGTAAAGCCTCAATAACAACTAAAACAATACCCATGTATTGTCAACATGGGTCCTACATCGAATCCATATCTATAAACAATGTTGAGGAGTATCAATAGCCTATTTAGACTCTGAAATCAATATCAATGAAAAAAACACTGCCTGGCATGATACCAAAGAGGCTGTCTTGTATTGATTCATCACACAACCTGTGGTTTTTAACACTTGTCTATTGTGTCGACATTGATCTTTGTAGAGGTACTGTTATTAGCAGTCATTCAAGCTACGTTAGCATAGGAAAACGGATAGAACGGTCTATATCACAAATCTTAACGTGTGTACGGTGCGTCCAAGAAACTAGACTAGTTTTTTCCCCCGTATCTGACGTGTTGAGATCACAATGTCTTGCAGCATATTGTTAGGCATTTAAGTTTTGTCCACTCTTTCGACTGAATAGATATAGCCAAAGATGCAAACTAATAACATGCATTATGTAATATACTTGTACTTGGCACATGGAGCATTGTCAGCGGTGATGTGTTTAGGCGAATTGACTGGTGCATATAGGGGCGTATCCTAAAGCGTGGCAAGCTCTTTGTTGTGATCGAGGTGAGGCTTTCCTTAAACATGGAACCGACAGCTTCAAGTGTTGCATATCAGTACAAAACTAAGACCCCGTTCACATTCAAAAAAATGGATCGGATGAAACATTTATCCCGATAGAATTAATCCGATCGCGATTGATTTTTGAGTTCACACTGCTCTTTGCCAAGTGGATTATAAAGTACGCCGTGATTCGGGATACGAACCCCTGACCTAGTGATCCCCAAATGAAACTACTAATGACTAGATCACTCCACTCTACAAAACATATTTGCATTCTAGACTGACACGAGATAAAATACTGTGATAGCACGAGCCTACTTCTTCTCTTATGCAGCAAATACATATACATGTATTAATGTAGTCATGGTTCATATGTATGCATTTCTTTTGTCACGTTAGCACGCTTTCCTTTGTCCATGTCATTCTGATCAAAAGAAGTTATTGAATATTTTCCTTCACATTTGTGCTAGTCTTGTTTAGCATAGATTAGAGGATATGCTACATGTAATCAATTATTCAATAGCAAAATATGGACATATTCTTATAACACACCCACCACTCTCACCTTACATAACCTTGTAATTGCATGCAGATCAATTCCGGAATATGGAATTGGGCATATTTGTGTTGCACCCCATTACGAAAACTTGGTTAAAATAATTTTTACATTCAATGCATCTTCTTTTATTCAATTATTCATATCAGTGAGCCACATGTTGCTTTTCGATGCATGTTTCTGCAAAATACTCGTGACAACATGCACATCAAGCTTGGATTCAGGTCTTGTGACAAGGCAGGAGTAATTTTTGCACCTGCAAAGTTGCACGAAAACAAATATAATAATCAATGTTTTTTTCAATATTTTCGTTACCCATTCATGCTTAATTTGCTCTTCTGTATATAATTTACATGTTCCTGCAACACACCTGCGACAAAATGCATATCCAGCTCAGATTCAAGTCTGGTGACAGGAGGAGTTATTTTTGCATCTGTTAAGTTGCATGAAAACAAATTTGAAAATATAATCATCTTCTTAATTTCATATTTTCTTCACTCATAATTTTGCTTTTCTATACAAAATCTACACGTTTCTGCAACACATTTGTGACAGCATGCACATCAAGCTCGGATTTATATCTTATGACAAGATAGGAGTTATTTTTGCACCTGTAAGCGAGCCCTGCACCCCGTAGTGCGATATTGTTATTGTTCTGCACAGGTGCCAGATGCCTGGACTACTGTTGGGCAATCCGCAGGGCCATGCAACCCAACCCCCCCTACCAGGCCTCATTCATACGCAAATTCCTGCACTTAAATCTGATCGAGAGACAATCAGCTGTGATGAAGAACAATTAACACATAGTAAAGGTGCTAGAGAGGTGATAGAGTTAGATGGGGAAAGGGTTTTAAGTTAGGAAGGCGTCTACAGCTAACTTGACGTACGCATGGTACATGGAACATGGCGCAGACATGTAAACTATACCGCCGACATGTTTTCAGGTCGACCTCGTTTTACCTTCTTTCTTCGGTCGGTCGGGAACATTTTCCTTTTCCTTCGCGGACGTAGACAGGGGCTTCTTTTTGTCAGGTAGTTTCGCCGACTTGGGTTTCCTTTCCGGATCCTTGGCAGCCTTCTTGGCCTTCTCCTCCTTGTTCCTTCTGGCCTTTTCCTCTTTCTCCGCTAACTCCTTCTGACGGAGCTCGGAAGGATCTTCTTCGTCATCACTCACTAAAAATGAGTATTTGTTCGTGACAGTGATTCCGTATTCACTATCCATTGGCATCCTTGTGCTCCGCCTGCTACAGGATGGCGGTGAAAATCTCCCGATGCTAAAGCCACATGAAGACAAAATCTGTAAAGTCCAAAATGGCGTGTTGGTCTTCTGATTGTTGCGCGGGGGCTGCTGGGTAGATGGCGTGTGATGTCATGAGGGGTTCTGGCACCTGGCACTTTCACTCAAATGTTTGCAAATTCCTCGCGCTGCTGGCACGGAAAATCTTTTTACTTCTCGTCAATTCAATAAAGCTATCGGCGTCAGAATCGCTGTTGAACCGTAAATCGTTGTTGCCAAGGTGGAATGAAACGGGGTCATCTGTTTGACCTACATCCAAATATGGTAATTTGGCGGGAAGGCGAAGAGAAAGCGCGAAAGCAAGGACCTGTCATGAAAAGGCGTGATTATTTAATGGCTTTTTGTGTTTAAAGTGTTAAAATTTGAAGATTGGTACGGAATTTAAAATCTATAGTTTGAAAATACCATTTGTCACAAATCTTTTCAATGGCCAGAAATAAAGTGTGCTTTATGCCTATTCATTCGTGTTGAAGTTGACATTTTGCATAAAAGACGTCGTTTCAATACACAAATAAAGGCCAGAAGACCTTCGCTTATGCACAGTTGTTAACTAGAAAAGATTGTACATAAAATGATACGTGTCAAACTAGAACGCTGAATAAAAACGATAAGTTCACTTTGTTCATCGCATAATGGCCCATTTCCCGCGCAAAATGAACCCAACCTGTGATTACCCACAATCCCTGTCGGCAAAAAGCCCGCCAACATTCGGTCCGTTTCCAGTCCGCCATTTTCTGCCGATCAGACCGCGCGCCACAGCTCCTGCAAAATGTCCCAAAATACGGCCAGTCCGGAGGGAAAGCTCCCCGTCCCGGACATCAGAACAACCCCGATGAAGCCGAGAAGGGCCAGCTTCTCTCCGGGCAGCCCTGGGTTCAGCGACTTCATGGTGTACCCCTGGAAGTGGGGGGAGACCGCGCAGAGTGTGACTCTCAGCCCCGGCAGTTCGGTGGAGGGGTCGCCGCCGGGGCGCGGCCCGAGGCACGATGCGTCCCGCCGAGGCCGTCCCCGGGCCGACAGCATCACCCAGCTCATACAGGAGGGACAGATGACTCCGTCAGGGATCCGCTGTCAGACATGCCACCGAACCTTTCCTCGGGAGAAATCGCTACAAGCTCATCTCAGAACACACACAGGTATGGGGACCGGGTTTTGTATGGCCGCCATAATTTTTGTACGGAAAATTCCTCAGCATACCGCGTGGATATCACCAAATGTCTGCAATATTATGTACCCTATGAACTCATGATATTGTTTCCTGACTGTATACATGCCTTTATTTTTGAATTGTGTGTAAATATTTCCTTTGGTATTTCTGAAATAATGTTTTGCTTAGATAATTTTCGACCATTCATTCATGATTGGGGTCATTTAAATCCGGGTAAAAACTTACGATAGGTGACAGAATTTTCAGCAAACATTTGTAACTGGGCAAAATAAAGGTATTCAACTGATCAGTGCACTATGTTAAGTTGTTGTGAAAACTAGTTCTACTTTTATTCATTGTCGCACTTCCGTTTTCTGTGTGTTATTATGTGGGGGTTTCTGTTGCATGTTTTTGGCGCGCTCTTTTGTTTTAAATTTCTCCACATTTGTTCGACATCGTACATACATTCTCTTTATATCAAATAAGCGGTTTTTGCGTAAAATCACAGTCATTTTGATGTGATTTTACTGGGAGAGGAGCAGATCTTATGAATTTTAAAGCTTAAAGGTCCCGCCAAACCGGTTGGTTATTTGTTCATTGTTGTGGATCAGGCGGGAATGAGGCAACCGACACGCATAGGCAAACAGTGACGTCACCAGGGTGTTGGTTTCAGATCTGATAAGCCGAGTTTTGTTTGCCTTTGGGGGTGGGTTTTAAACATTTAAACATTTTTCTGTATTTTTTAGGTTTTTTTTCTTGCTTTTGATGCTAAATAATTTTATTTTCTAGTGATTTTGAGTTGCTTTGTAGTTATGGATACTTGTGAGTCAGTGTGTCAATTTTTATTTTTATAACGATGACTCAGTATTGAAAATTTGAGTACTAACTTGGTCAGGGATAATTTTAGCCAATCAAGTGAATACCTGGGGGTTTTTTTACCAGGCAAGTACAAATTAAGCTAATGCACAATTTTTTTATTTGCATGTATATGATTGACTAACAAGTAAAGAAGAACAGTATTATACCACAGGTCGTGACATTCAGCTTTACACCAGGACACTAATAAAAGAGCAAATTTGATCATGTTGTAGTATTTTGACTTTGAACTCCAATTGACTGTTGTTCTATTGTTTCACCAGGCGAGCGCCCGTACCGCTGTGACTACCCCGACTGTAACAAGGCCTTCGTACAGAGCGGACAACTCAAGACTCATCAGAGACTCCACACGGGCGAGAAACCCTTCGTCTGTAACGTACCAGGTTCGTACAACTCTGATTCTTTCCTTGATCATCTCATGCTCAAACAATACTTGTAGTACAAACGTAATCCTAGTTTCTGGTCCTGCATAGCATTACCCAGATGAGGTAGAGTAATTCCAGTGCATGTATCACTTGTCGAAGTGTCGGCAAAGAATGCCTTTGACTTTCAATGTTACACATAAGTTATTTTTTGTCAGCATACATGAGAAAAGTACTATACAATGTACATTACTATCTTCCCAGTTTCCAAGTAAAGTTGAGGTATTTCCACTTCTTATCAGATAATTGCATCAATAATTATCTGACAAGACCCAAGTATCATTGTCCTGACTGTGCCTTCAATATGTATGTTTGTTCCCACACCAGGATGCAACAGTCGCTTCACCCACGCTAACCGCCACTGTGCGGAACACCCCTACGCCGGGCTGCGGAGGGAACAGTCCCCGACCTTGGACCTCAAGGTCAAGGATGCGGAGAACAACAAAGCTGTGGCAGAGTGGCTCTCAAGGTGAGGACAAGATAGCTTGACTAAATCAAACTTGTAGCTGTCTACCACTAGAGCTGAGTGTGTGTTAAGACAGTGAGAGTTTGTGTTACACTAACAAAGTGAAACAGTCCTTGTGACTGTTGTATTCATTTTACCAAAGGAGTTTATCACTATTGGGTGCCCTCTTAACCTGTAGTACTTTAGAGTTAAGGAATCGAGCAATTTTTCCTGTTGTAATTAAAACATGCAGTTACACATAAACAGCATGTTTGAGATCCTGACACACTTCTTACAATACATAGGAGCAGGCATGGTGTGCCATTGGAAAAACTACTCAGTACACGAGTGATTTCTTCAGTACATACAATGTACGTCTTTATCAGATGATCTAAATATTGTTCCTTTGTTGACAGGTACATGGCTGCCAGACAGGAAGACAAGACGCCGTCCAAACAGAAGGAGCAGGAGCGACCAGAGGTGCCGCAGAAGTCCGCAGACGAGACGGAACGAAAGCAGGCACGCGTTGCCGCGCGGCGACGGATCCAGGAGCAGCGAGACAAGTGGTACGGTGCCCTCGCGCTGGTCGAGCTGGCCGATAACCTGATGCAGCAGGACTCGGCGAAGAGCGAGGAAGAAGAGTACCAGTATGTTGAGAAGAGGGATGCACAAGTACAAGCGGGAGGGCAGCAGAACCACCCCTACTACATCCCTTTGTAAATAAATAATGTCCTCTCCAAGCAGAGAAGCTCTGACTTGTTTTTTACTTGTATTTAGGCATTTTCGTCAGGCTTTCTAGTTTGTTTTTAATGTCCCCTGGCCAAACGGAACAAACTAGAAAGCCTGACAAAAACATGTTAAAAACCAGCCGGAGCCGAACCTCTGCTTGGAGAGTAAATAAATTGTGCTGAATGAAAGAACTGATAGAAACTGCAGCAAACAAACTTTTCACACTCATTCCAGCTTCGACTAACACTGTTTAGGAAACAAATGATAGCTCAAACGTAATGTCATCTCTCTGATATTAGTGGTAAGGAAGTAACAGTTTTTTTGTTCATAACAGTATGGTTGTATGTTGCTTTGCAGTTGCTTTACTGTGTGTTAAGATATGTATGTTGTAAATGGTATGTGTGAGGGTGGGGTGCTCACCACTTCAAGATATGTCTGTGATGGTACAATGAAACTGCCTAAGAGCTTTTGTGATTATATTTAATTACAGAGAAAGCTAGCAAAGAGGAGACTTGAAAGAAGAGCACCTTTTGTGTTGTCTGTCTAGAGTTTTGTGGATATAACCTGCAGATAAGGAGGGTTTGCACCACGTATAATTATGAGTGTAGATTTTATTGTCCGAATATTACAAGGAGCTAACCAGTGTTATGGTCCTTTTTGAGAGTGTGAATGACAGATGTATTTAAAGTTAAATTATTGCATATAGCGGTAATATGCAGTTGAGAGATGTAACTATTGAGATGGGGAGAGTTGGAGTTTTGGATAACGGCTTGCAGAAGTGAATTTCTCAAGATGATAACATTTACACCATTCAGCAGACAGCTCTGAAACAATGTGCTTCAGTTTATGCTTTCAAAAACCCAAATACATCACACAAGTTGAGTAGCGAGCGTTCATAGCTTGACCATAATAACACAAAGTACTTCTGTTAGCAGTGGGGAAAATGTGTGACAATTGTACTGGTGGGAAACGGAACCTGTGTTATAAGAGGTTGTTTGCTTTTCTTTACTAAACAGTATCGGCAAATTAAACATGTCAGAATTCTGCAAAGGAATAGTTTGTCTTCTCTTTCTGTGGTGGTTTGTTGGAATACGAATTTAGGACTTAGACCCTGGCAGTCTTTTAACTAATTAAAGGTGTATATATAGAGGTGTGCTAGTTTACTAGGAAGTATAAAGTCGGACACAACTTGCTAAGTGTAAGATTGTTATATAAAAATACGAAAACAGGCTAGATTGCAAGTTAAAATGGAAACGGACAACAACTTTAGATTTTCACGAGACATTAATTTTAATCAGCATTTTTTCTGTCATTACAGGCTGACATACATAAGGTCCAATAACATCCAAAAATCACATTTAGTGTAGACTTTCTAAAGATGTGGGCAGGAAAACATTAACATGCTACAAATCATGGTCATCTGGATGGTAAAGCTCACTCAGTAGTCGGTACACATAGGATGGGGCGTTGCCACCTCTGGAATAAGAAGTAATAATTCTGTCAGTATTTACATGCAATACAGATATGGTAAAGTCTTTGACAGGCTAGCCATAGTCAGTAAATTTCACTGAATCATTTGAAAGTATTACAAGTTTGCATTACTCATATAACATTTCAGAAAGGAGGACACCATGCTTTCTATTTTAATTGTAAGGGATTGCATTCGTCATTTTGGATGGTGACGTAAAGCCGGCGGCCCCGTTTATGAGGGAGCTTCAGGCATAAGCCTCAAGCGTCAAACCTCTGCACGTAAAAGAACCTAACACTTATCGAAAAGAGTAGGAGTGACCCGGTGTGCTTGGCCAAAAACGTGAGCCGTGGCGAAGCCGCATTGCACTACCACTGCTACTTGAAAAAGCACCATGCTTCACCTCAATTGAGGATGACTGCTCTACCTTTTTTACACAATCTAAAAACTAATGTAGAATATCCAACATGTTCGGGAAATTTATATCCAGTCTTGGAGACTTACATGTTGGAGATGAAGAGAGTGACCAGTTCCGGCGGGACGTAGTCAAACACGGGGTTGGGAATGTGGACCTTGGACACCAGGTCTCCTGTGGGATGGGAAGCATTCAACAGTCAGCAGACCAACTAGCTCTTTTTGTACCGCGCATATGTAGTGATATATGTTGATAGGGTTATAAGGACTTAAATGATGTAATTTGAACCTCTGTTATATTTTATCTTTACCCTTACATCTTCCCTCAATGACTTCAGGCCGATTTGAGCTTCTCATGAATAAACAAATGTTCAAACAAACAAAAAACAGTGTACCTTATGTTACAGCAGAACTAGAAACAAACATAGCATGAATTTCAGTGAAACTGGTATCAACATGCAGATACCATGCATGTCCGGTCATGCACCCAGACGTTGTGCCCTTGGGAAAGGCACTTAACGCATATTTCCCATGTCCTAAGCCCAGAAATAGGGTTTGGGTTGGCGTTAGGAAGGGCATCCAGCTGTAAAAACTCTTGCTACAAAAAAGACTTGCACTTGATGAGGAGTTCTGGGGATCCCCCATCCATGTGTAAGCACGGCAAACCCCCATATGATGGGGAATAAAAGACGTAAAATTGGATAGAGAGAGAGAGTGAGAGTTGTATCATGAAACATCTGACTCTCTCACCTTCAGAAAAACTCAACACTTCCTCTGGAGACACAAATCTGTTGAAAGCAGCCTGTTTGGAAAAGAGAACAATGGATTTATTAAGGTTTATGTTTTAATCTTCTAGCACTCAAAAAACATTTCAACTTTGTTAGGAACAGACTGAAGATCTCAGAGCCAAATGACACTGTCCCTACTTGATCATTGGTGGTTTATAATTATCACCATCAAACAAACGTTTATACAATGCTGCAAAAATTGCTAATGTCCTTGATGAAGGTCAACAACGACTAAAACCTGACCTACCTGGTCTGATGAAACCAGAAACTGTGGTGACAACTTGAACAGGGAAGCACAGACAATCACCTGGAAATAAACAGTTTTTTTAGATCAAGACAAGGACAACACTTATGCAGTTACAGAAACACCCTGATGACACAGAAGTACCACTAGAACTCTTACTTCTTCTCAAAAATCCCTAATCAACAATGGCATTTTCTGAACAGCTAGTGTCATTCAATGATTACTGTATGGTTAGAACAATCGCTAGTGGACCACTTGAAGCTGCCAATGAGAGCCAACAAGAAGTACAACAGACTATCTTCAGAAACTTACAGGTACTGAGTGGTGTTTTGCAGCTAGAGCGATTCCATGGCTGCCGTTAATGGCCTTCAACCTGTGAGCACAGAAAGTATACTTCAGACATGGATAACAGTTGTACAATGTAGTTAGAATACTTGAAATAATGAACAGCTGAGAAAATAGTTGTGTCCTTTAAAATTCTTAGGGTGATTGCCCTTTAGTTTACAATATTACAATTTAATATTACAGACTCAATTACAGTTCATTACAGTAACAGACACAGTATTACAGACATCATCACACTTAACAGTATCACAGTTTGTTTTAAATACCTGGTACCTTCTGTTAACTATGGAATTAAAACAAATATGAAAGTGATCATATATCATTCCCTTTCCACTGCTTAGTCAATAGTTACAGCAATACTAATAGAAAGCTAGAGCAGTTTGATAGCTCTGTGATTTCCTCACCCCCCATTGGCCATGACGGTGTGAGTTCCGATGATGACCTTGTTGACCCGTGACATCATAGCGAACACTGCGGAGTCTGTGATCACCACGGTCTCGATGCCCTTCTCAGCAAGGTTCTTGGCAAGGACCTGGCCCTGGAGGAAAACAAGAAAGTTCAAGTTTTTAATGAAGACAAGAGCTCTAACCAGTGCCTGTCATTCCATAGAATTTTGCTGAATACGACTGTACATGTTTAAGACCATTCTGTCAATCTTGACGGACAAAAGTCTGTGAGAAAAGTATCCAAATTTGAATATACTGTCCAAATTTACTGCATCAAGACAGCCTGGAAATTGAACAACGGAAATTTGTACCCGGCGACAGAAGAAAATTGTTTTTAGGAATCCATCCCTTCGATGAAAATCAGGTTGACGGAATAAGAATTTGAGTTGGCTTGAGCCCTGATGAAGACAACTACATGCCCTTCATAAACACGGAGATAGTGACTAAAGGGAAAGAGGAACAGCACTCAAATCTTCCTAACCTAAAATAACTATTGATGGATTAAATTGAAATACTCTTATAACAGTATTGGCTCTTGGGTTTACCTGTCCTAATATCCATTAAGATAGTCATTGATATGTATTAGAAGATGATTCATATTTTTGCAGTGCTGCACTGACAAATATCATAAACTATAAAGGAAGAAAACAGAAATACACAAACCTGGTAGAAGGGACCTCCTTCTGCAACAATCACTTGGAACTTTCTTTTCCTTGCAGCGCTCTAAAAAAAAACACAATTCAGGCATGAGAAATCTTATAACTTTGCTGGAAAAAAGGCGTCTTTCTTAATTCTAGTTTTATTTTGGAAACCTACATCCAGAGGAGGATGGATTGAGACATCCCCCGAGTGAGACGATCTGGGCTGGGTGGATACCCGTAGAATGACAACCTAGTCAATATATACCGTAGAGTGCTCCGGGAACTTTTGTGCCTAAACCCTTAGTGACTTACAAGTAAAGGAATAACAAAAGCATAGCATACCTTGAGGAATGACTCGACAGTTCGAGATCGTCCCACCGTCATGATAATCTCATTAGAGTGGATGTGTTCCAGTGCCTGCATAGCGATGTTGTCTGCACTGTAGGGTTTCAATATACATAACTTCAACATTTCACATAGCTAAAATGGATCTTGTTAAAACATAGATGTGAATGTCTTAAACTGTCATCCAAGAGACATAAAATTACATAAACATGAAACAATGAATCTACTGAGTTTACATGTCAGAAATCAACCTGTGCCTTTGTCCTTCATTTCTTGTGAATAACTTACTTTAGAATCTAACAGCAAAAATGAGCTTCATCTTAAGATGCCCCATTAACTGTATCTGTATACTTCCACTTAACTTAAATAGTTTTAAGTTAAATATTCTTTTAGACCAAAAAAGGCGAAGTTACCTGCTTTCCAGCTCAGTCATCATCTCATTGATGGCTTCTATAACTGCAGGCTGGGGAAGGATACAGATAAGATGTTACAATCATCACACAGCTCAAGTTTTATTACACTATCTCCTATATCAGAGCTGTTATTTCTTCCTGAAGAGGAACATACAAATGATACAAACAAGTAAACCTACAAAATTTGAGTACCTCGACACCGACTCTCTTATCCTAATCATTACCAATATATGTAACTTTGCCATGGTGTTCCACAGCCATGTGTCTTTGTGAAAGCTCTTCCTTGTATTGGAGGTATGTCAATTGATCAAGAGAGAATCAAATTTATTGATTTTCAATTACTAGAAATCGCTGATAGACAGAGAACTGATATTGTCATGTCTTGTGCTCATGATAACTACTGACAATCTATATTGAAAGTCTATATTGTATTGACAGAATGTCTTTCTATACAGTTTAGAAACTGACACAACAGCACTTTTCCCACTTTACCTTTAGCCCATGGAGACTGAGACTGTAGTCATCATCTTCTACTCCTGCCACAAGCAGTTTCTGACAGGGAAAAAACATAGGAATGTTTACATGTACATATCCAGCTTGTGTTCAGAAATGTACATTGATAAACAAAAGGCAGTATCAAACTCAGAGCACAATGTTCAAGATGAAGCATTATGTTTTATTAGGCAAACTAAATGTACATCTTGTCATGCAAATGTATAACTTAGTTTCAACTCACAATGTGCTTCTACAAGTACAATGCAAATCAGACATTTATCTAAAAATTCTGATGAAAAGCACCGTAAAGACAGGAAACCTTCTTACATGTAGAGACTCCTGGTCACCCTCCTCATTCTGGCCTCGTAATCTAGATGTTGACAAGGGGTGAGAAAACTCTTTTTCTACAAATGTATGTGTTTCACAATGCAAAGATGGACCTCTGAAAATCTAATTTTCTGTTCAAACATGAGTTTCTATTTCATACTTGTCTTTTAAGAGAATTAAAAAAGTGACAACCAACCTGGCATATTCCTCTCTGATGATCTTCAACACTAGAGGGAGGAAAGATATGAATGATTAGGCTAAACTGGTATGGAAAGATGCCTGTGATTTGCCATATCAGAGAACCATTTTGAGTATCAAGATGACTAAAGAATGTCTTCATGTTAAAGCAAATAAAACACTGAAAGGTAAGATTACAGGAGTACAGCTCAATGAAACTAAATCACTACAAACCTTTACATGCCTAGAACACAAAACTACATCTGTGTCAATAAAGTTATAGAACATGTTGTTGCCATGGTAACGTACCTCTCCTGATCATGTTCCCCACCACAGTCTCGGAGGGTTGGGCACTGACGAGTCTCTTTCCTTCTCTCTTCACTATAACCATCAGGTCTCTATACAGAACAACAGAAAAAAATATGTACATGTAACGTTACCATCCATTTAGTTAATACTTGTGAATGTACCAACTCATAATGCTCAATGCCCTACTATAGCCTGGCATGGTGTGCCCTACTATAGCCATTTACCTTTAAAACAACACCTAGAGTTAGATGTGCAAAGGTGTCAACTCATTCAAATTGTAACATATGGAGCTGTTGCCGCATGCCTGGAAAGCTGGTCTGCTACGTATACACTGAAGGGCAGTTATACCGGCTATATGGATTTGAGATACATATGTATATTAGATGAAAATGATTTTGTTTCCGATTCTATGTTGAATATGATATATAGACTTTTAAAAGGCTTTTTAAGCTTTCAATCATTCCTTACTTTGCGGTCTGCCATCTAGTCTGTGACACGACCCTGCGCAGGATGTCCAGTGTGGTGTAGGCAACATTGTAGGAACCTGGGGTTTGTCTGGAGGGAAGCAAGTACAAATACTGTACATTCATTCATTTTTGCAAAAGAAGTAGAAAAAAGGGTTTTTGCGATGTTTTAACCCTGCCTTTGAAATAGTAGCTGTATGTTGGAAATGCACATTCAAGGTGTCATGAATTGGTGGTGGAGAAAACTACGAAAATAAAAAAACATTGTTAACATTGGATGACTTTTCAGCACTATATTGTATCATCAAATCGGAAAATACAATCTACTGCACATCTGCATCTTCCTTTCTGTTATGATCCCTGGCTTCCTTTAGGATTTTTCCATTGCTCCTAAAGCCTTTGGGAGGCCTTACGCTTGCTAACAGTAGGATTAACCTTTAGCACACTTAAGTAGCCGTTTGACCCCCAATTTCCTATTGGGTACAGAGTCAGGCAGCAAGGAGAAGGTTAAACATGACCTTAAGGTGACTGACCTCTGTCTGAGTTGCCCCATGAAGGTTTCTATCCTCTCGGTCAGCTCCGATTCCTTCCCGTCACCCGGCATGGTGGCCTGAAAAATAGCGTATGTTTACATTTTATGTTTTTATGTTTTGTAGAGTAGACTGAGAGTAGAATAGGATGGAGTGCAGTCCAGTACAGTACAGTACTGTACATGCAGAAATGTTTGCGGTTTTTGCAGTAAGCTCTTCGCAGCAAACTTAAAACCACGGCGAACACTCTATTTTCTCCCTACTGCAAATTAAAACCATGCAAACTTAAACGCATTTACAGTATTTTACAGTAGAGTAGAAATCAGAGTCAAGGCTTCAGCCAGGTAGGAATGGTTGCTCCTTTAATTTTCTACCTCCAGTTTTTGTCAGTTGATGGCTAGCCTACGCTTACTATCAAACAAAACAAACATACAAAATAATGCATGATGCAATGACTCAAACAATGTCAATTTGTCTCTTGGGCTAGTCTATTAAGGGGCCAGGTTTTGTTATGATATTTGTTTGAAAAGAAAACAATGCCATGCTTTAATTAAACATCAATAAATCCTCATCATCATCTATAAATCAATCAATATACTTATTACAGAGAAATGAAAAACCATAGAGCTCCATATGGTTCCTCTACAGTGGGTCTACTGTCTGCAACAGAAATAGGACAGAAAAAAATGTCCCAAAAATTATGATTTACCATTTTCCTCCTGTCGATGCCAGACCTGTGTGAAACCATGTCCCTATATAATCAGGTCCAAAGTCAAGGATCATAAAAGATATAAAAACACCCCGGATCCGGACGTGACGTTCCTTACGGCTATGTTTAACCTCAGTCTGCATGCTAAGTCAACAAAGGGCCGTCAATAAATAACGCCCAACCCTGCGGCATGGGAAAGGCGCAAAGATTTGAATCCTTATCTGAAGTAGAATTGCCTTTTGATAATTTGACAGCATACGTATTATGAGCAGTGCACTAACGTAGACACCAGTTATGTAACATATCATCACATGTCTACCTTTAAGAGGTTCTAACAATTTTCCAGCTGCAAAAGAGCGAAGTTGTAGAAAAAGGCATCCCAAAACTGCGCCCCTCCCCACAAATTATTTTAGACAAAATCATGTTAACCTCGCGTTTTACGTCCGATTTGGGGATTGTAAACGCAATCCAACACTTTATAATAGCCTTAAAGAAACTTACCTTTCAAGTTAGATTATTTCTGGCTCTTAGCGAACTACCTAACGAAGGTAAAACTTCAAAACTTGGCTGGATTTGGTCTTCTGCCTGCAAACTCGATCTGGTCTTGCTGACGAAATTTTGCCCGAGTAGGGGGTAAAGGTCACAGTGTGATATAACCAATCAGGACCAACTTTCTTGGAAATTGACCAATCAACTCGCAGGTATTAGTCACTTGAGATATGACTTTTCCAAAATGGCGCCGCGCAGACGATAATATGGACGTGAATTTTTCTTTCAGTCAATTCTTGACGATATCTTTTACTTGTGAGGTCTTAAGGGCATAAGTTTTACTTTTCAAGGTTGTCAACATCAATTTCATGCCGATGACATTTCTGACTGGATAGTTTTCTTTCTGACAGAGCTAGAAAAGAAACGTTTGGTGCCTGCCCCCCTCCCCACCGGTGTTGACCATTCACTGCCACCATGAGGGTGTTTACTAGTACGTCAGTTCAGCTGTTGGCACTGTTCAACAGAGAAGTCGTACAAACGTGTGTTTTAAGACGATATGTTCATGATGGCAGACTGAGAGTGTCGAACATGTTCCAACCCATGTCTACAAGACAAGGCAAAGTCTCAGGGAAGGGGAAAGAGCTCACTTGCAAGAGTCAACGGGTGAGTAAAAACAAAGTTTATGTCTAGACTGATAGCATCATGTTTGTGTCAAGAAACTTGTGGTTACACTTTCAAAGTGCCACAAAAGTTACATAGAGAAGAGATATGCACCACAGGATGTTGCACTGATACTGTCAACCCCCACTTGACAAAAATTTATACCTGAACCTTAAGGATTTGTGATGAGTGGTAGTTCTTTTATTCAATTCAATAATGTTAGTTTTGTTACCTAAAAACACAGATGAACAAATACCAAATGTGACCAGTGCTTCCGGTGTTAGAGGAAAAATCACAGCTGCCTCTCATCCATTAGATAATGTAACGTTTATTGTCTGATTTTTAGCTGATGCTGCAGACAGGTCTGATTCGTCAGAGGTGCACTCCAGGTGTTCAACCTGATGGCACTGGCAGTGGAGAAATTGGTACAACATGATATACTTTTTTAGGTAAAACTTCTGTACTTCTATCTTTAGCTGATGCTCCAAACTGGTCTGATACGTCAGGCCCACCCTGGTGCGTTCCACTTGATGGGGCCGGCACTGAGGGCGGTGGAGAAACTGGTACGACTGGTGGACCAGGAGATGGGCGCCATCGGAGGTCAGAAGGTCGAGATGCCAACCCTGACCCCAGGAGAACTGTGGAAAGCCACAGGTAACAGATTGACGATCTTGATTGTGTGGCAACTCTGACGCCATTTTTTTTTTATCATGCAATATGTCTATGTCAATAGAATATGACCTGATGATATAGTGTTGAAGACTTAATTCAATAAAGGATTAAAAAGAGAGGTGGGATACAAAAGTAAGGAAGTTTGAAGTAGAATTTAATGCAGGGCTACAGCTGCTGCCTCTAACCTTAAATTTGTTACATCTTTATCATTTGTAACATTTGTGACAACTCATCATTCGTAGTGTTGGGAAAATGACAATGCTGTGATGGAATTGTTTTCATTTGTGACAACTCATGATCATGTTACCCTTATCTCATGTCTTTTTTTTTATGTTGACAATTAAATATTCCCATCTCCAGACAGATGGGACACGATGGGTACTGAGCTGTTTAAGCTGCAGGACAGGCACAAGGCAGACTACTGCCTAGGACCGGTAAGAGCTTTCTTATGTATTTTGTACAATGTAGTTTTGTTTTTAATCTTTATTTAAGTCAAAGCTTTGATGCAGTACTCAGGTAAATTGACAGGGGGCATTGTTGATCTGTATAAGGGATAAAAGCAGTTTTGACCATTGTGCAGCAATGGTACTGTGCAGAAACATACACTTTGTCCAGTATCACTGACTTTTCAATCTGAAAATTAATGTTAGTACATTGTTATGTAATGTTAACTACAGCCAGTCTATAAAATGTGTCCTTGTGATGTTGTGTTTTTAGACCCATGAGGAGGCCGTAACAGAGATTGTAGCAGCTCAGACCAACCTGTCCTACAAGCAGCTGCCCATCAAACTCTATCAGATAACAAGAAAGTTTCGAGATGAGAGAAGACCGAGATTTGGCCTCCTGAGAGGCAGAGAGTTCCTTATGAAAGGTATGGACCTTCATAGCCTGTGTACAATGCTCCTGAGTTAATCATTTTGTACCGAAGCATGTGCTACATACATGTACATGCTTTTCATATGACTTGAATTGCAGTGTATGTCTGTTAAACATGCCAACATAGTGGCTGGTACATATTCAAATTATAATTACTATGAGGTTATCGATCAATGAAAAGCCACTATACTGAAAAGGAGTAGCAGGCAGTTGCTACAATATGGAATAGAATTCATCTGAAGTAAAATAATATCTTCCCTACTCCATATGCAGACCTTTACACATTTGACACAAGTGAGGAAACTGCTCGTGAGACATACGAAGGTGTGAGTCAGGCTTACAGCAGGGTCTTCAACAGGCTGGGACTGGACTATGTCAAAGGTACAGTTTCTTTTTTTCTTCATACTACTGTACTGTACCTTGTACATATATGTCAATTAATGTGCACACTGGTCTCATTGTACAAAATACACATGGTCGCATTGACCTCAGTAACCATTTTGCAGGCAACAGCTAGGTGAAAAACTGCATGCAGTTCTTCTAAACCAAACCAAATCTGAGGCTACATGATAGATAGCATAGATCCATTGCTTAAGACCAACTTACAGGAAAACAGAAATATCACAACAAGGTAAATAGTAGTGGACAACCTCAAGTCAACCGTACACACTCACGCAACGTCTTCAGAAAAGACGCTGTAGCCGCATAGTTCCCGTTCAAAACTTTATTACAGCCCACACGTTTCGGGCTTGAATGAGAAAAATCACAAGAAATCACAGTTCCTTGTTCCCTGTCTGTCCAGTTGAAGCTGACCCAGGCGACATCGGCGGCAGCCTGTCCCATGAGTACCACCTGGCTGCTGAGGTGGGGGAGGACCAGCTTCTCGTCTGTTCTAAGTATGTTGGGTTCACATCTTTTGTTTGTAAGTTTGCTTGTTTCTATGGAATTAACAGTGTGTATGTAGAGTACTTTAAAATGTTTAACCTTCAGCACACTGAAGTAGCAGTTTGGCACCCAGTTCCCTATTGGTTACAGAGTTAGGCAGCAGGGAGAAGGCTCCCATGTCATATGTCACAACAGCAAATTAGGGATATTTCTAAGACAATTGTGGGTGTGTCATACAAAATTCTCAACACTATTTTCTTTTTTCTCCCTCTTTACTTACAGGTGCAGTTTTGGAGCAAACAAAGAGGCCATTGGTATGTTCAATAAATAACTCGCATCATGAATTCACCTATATAACTTCCAATCTAGATCTGTCTGAAAAAATCAAATGTTGAAATACATATACCTGAATTCAGTAAGTCAGTAACTATATATAAACTATATGTTTTTTTGTTCCTTTCTCAGCTGATTTAAATACAATGTACGTGCAATACAATATAGAAACAGATGACACTAAGTGAAACATTGAGAACAGAAATATTGAGAAGAATAGAAAACTAAGAAGGGTGGAGAAAAATGGTTGTCAGATCTTCTGTGTTGCCCCGACAGTCTGTATTCTCTGTTACGGCCGGTGGAAGTATAGCTCTTAAGTGATCTAAACTGAATCAATATTGCTCTCACTTTCAAATAGCTAGAGTAGACGAGATGAGAGACAAATTAATACAGAGTACAGATTCCAAGACTAACGACAGCCTCTGTCCTGCCCAGCTGCAGACCAGAGTTCCTGCCCCTCCTGTTCCGGTGCCCTGTCCCTCACACAGGGCATCGAGGTGGGACACACCTTCTACCTCGGCACAAAGTACTCCGCTGTGTTTAACGCCAGCTTTCTCAACAACAAGGGACAGCCACAGTAAGCTTCACTTAGTTTATTTTACTTCTCTAATGCCACATGTATGTACACCAATTTTATTTCCTTGATCCTCTGACATTTTGAAATAGAATTTAACAAAAGATAAAGACAGAGGGCTGCAAGGAAAGCGCGCGTGGTCCAGTGGTTAGCAATCTTGCCTCTAAAACTAGAAGCCGGGAGTTCAGTCGCAGTCCTCAGGACAGGACGTTAAGCCGTGGTCCACTGTACATTGTGTTTGTCGAAAAGAGCTAGGGGAGTATCCTCGGTACAATGAAAGCCTGGTGTGAATACTAGCCGAATGCTGCCCACCCCTGTATCAGGGAACCCTGCAGCAGTATAATTAAATAATGGATTCTAGTACTACTACTTATGAATCTGTAAATACAGTACATAGTGTCTGTCTTCTCTGAGTCGTGACCAGTGGAAGAATAGCTCCTCAGTGAGTTGAAACTAGATTGAGATCACTTTCCTTTCTCCTATTCCCCAGGCTGTGTGAGATGGGTTGTTATGGACTGGGCATGACACGTATCCTGGCAGCAGCTGTAGAAGTCCTGTCATTGGCCGACCAGATCAGATGGCCAGGGGTCATCGCACCCTACCAGGTCTACATCATCCCTCCTAAGGTACGCAGTAGTGGGCCAATTAGGCTTTAACAGCGGTATTCATAGGTTTGAATCATCATTCCTTTATGCTTAATCCAAAGACGTAACAAGGAATCTAAGAATCAATCCCTGAACCTTTCTGACTTTATATGTCCCATCTGTGGCCGGGACTGCTACGTGAGGATAGGACTGACAAGAAGCTGTACACGACCATGGCACCAAAGTGCTACCATCATCTCTCGAGATGGAATGATACATAATAGTACTACTAACAAGGCTATGAGAGATTTGATTTTTTTATTTGTTTTTTTCTATTTTATTAGAATTGAAACAGTGCAATACATGTAGAACACAGGCAGCTATTGCTGATGTCGTGACCCACACATAAATACCCATTTTTTACACCTGGGCGGAGTGAGGAAAGTCGTGTAAAGTGCCTTTTCCAAGGGCACAACATCGGTGGCTTCAGGGGATTCAGCCCAGGACCGCTGGGTTCTGGGCCGAGGACCCTGCCGTAATGCCACACAACTCCAAAGGGGGTGATGGCAGACTTCACCTCTTTACAATACTGCTTTGCAACCCTTCTAGTCTCACCAACAAAAAAAGTACCACTGAGGATGCTTGGCAACGCAATTGCATGAATACACACACAGACGCATACATAGACAAACATACACACAGACAGACACATAGACAAACACACACACAGACACACACATAGACAAACACACACACAGACACACACATAGGCAAACAAACACACAAACACACACATAGACAGGCAGATAAGCCAAAAACAAAAGTTCACTCTTACATAGTTTATACTCCCTTTTTTGGAAATACTCAATGCTGGCTAAACTGACATGTTCATGTTTTTAATTTTCCTGTACAGAAAGGCAGTAAAGAGGAGGCCGCCGCACAACTAGCCGAGGATCTGTATGACATCATTCCCCAAGAACTACCTCATCTCAAAGGAGAAGTCCTATTGGACGACAGGAGTCACATGACCATAGGCAAAAGACTGAAGGATGCTAATGTTTTAGGATACCCGTATGTTATAGTTGTAGGGAAACAGGTTGGTTGATTTTTTGCTCTCTCTCTCTCTCTCTCTCTCTCTCTCTCTCTCTCTCTCTCTCTCTCTCTCTCTCTCTCTCTCTCTCTCTCTCTCTCTCTCTCTCTCTCTCTCACACACACTCACTGACTCACTCACTCACTCACCCACTCACTCACCCACTCACCACTCACTTACTCACACTTGCACACACACACACACACACATTCCAAAGAAAATATAGAGCAAAACTGTATGAAGTAATGGTTTTTATTGCACAAAAACTGCATAAAAACATTTTGCAGCCTGTTGCCAGAGACAGCTTTTTTTTTACAAATTTGCTTATACACACAGAGTTAAAAGTGATTGTTGAATTACAACCAATAAGACTAAGTATTTGTAAAAGCTTCCTGTACAGTATAGACATATTACATAGTGAAGTCAAGTAGACATATTATTTATATTGCATATAGACTAACAAAGAAAGCCTAGAATAAGGACGAAAAGGTTGCACATCTAGCAGTGTTCAGCTTTGCATGTTTAAGAGTTATAATGACCTGATGTGCTCCCTTGCAGGCCCTGGAGGAAGACCGGAGGTTTGAGTTGATCCAGCAGACTGGACAACAGACACAAACTTATCATGTCAGCAGGGAGGAGCTGCTGCAGTTACTGTCTGACTGTGTCACTATATGATGTTTGTTTCTTTGTTATGGTACTTTGTTTTGTTCTTCGAGTATAGCTTAAACAGGGTGCAATATATTATTACAAGACTAAACTTTTCGTCCAACACTATAAGAGAAATTGGGACTTGGTAATAATGAATTCTACCAACAGAGATGAACTTTCATGCTAAGGGTGCAATACATGTTATTTGTATACCTGCAATACTGCAGGTTGACAGAAATTCTACTGCATTTTGGTAAAATGCTCGATCATGCATTAAAAATTCTCTTACACACTCCCTCACTCACTCACACACTCTCTCTTCTCTCTATTATTAAATATACATACCAAAATTCTCTCATTTTATAATCTATGGAAAAAACTGTCATTAAATAGAGAAAAGACAAAATAGGTTGACATTTGTCAAACCTGTAACAAGCGGTTTGTTGAAGAGTTATTTCTTTGCATTCAGATGTAATCAGCTTCCTGCAATTCCTCCTTACTCTGCTAGGAGGCACTGCAGGTACAATAGTACATACAGCAAGTCATTGGACAACACTTGTTTAAAGACTGGAAGAACTATTTTGCATTTGCTAGCAAATCTCGGCTGCATAGTTAATTCAACATTTGTAGAACATGACACTTAACACTGCAGAGGTTTCAATCAACAACACCTTAGGACTGGACTTAATGCTACCACCAGAACTCTGCAATGAAACTGGCACTGAAGCCCCTCACGGTCTGATAGTGCAATCCATTAAGTCTTATAGTTACTTTAAATCAGACATCTGCACAGGCTCTCGGATGGCATATTGGACCCTCTCTCCGTAGCCGACTCCCCTAGCATACTATTCACTCTATTTGGCTAATTTCTACTATTTTTCCAGCCATCCGCGGAGCCTGGTAGAGGCTAGTGTGTTTCCAGTTTTGCGAAACAAACAAATATCCCTGGGCTGCAGATGTGCGACCCTGAGAACCGAGAGCCTCTCAGATGAAACAGTTTCAGTAGCAGAGAAACAAACTCTCAAATGTGTGGCCTCCAGACGGACTGGGGTCAGAGAAAGGTTACTTCTCTCAAGATGGACATAAAACAGGCTGTCATCATTATGGGTTACAGGAATGAATGTTCTAAAGGTGAACTATGCGGCCTAAGAAGGATGTGTGTCATCAATGTCATTCTTATGCCCAGGGCAGGACATTCAATCATCATCATATTTCTTACTCTTGAATGAGTTGAAACACACAGATGGTTTCGTTTCTAGGCATCCTCAATTGAGGTAAAGCATGATGCTTTTTCAAGTAGCTAGTAGTAGTGCAATGCGGCTTCACTACGGCTCGCGTTTTTGGCCAAGCACACGGGTCACCCCTACTCTTCTCGATTAGTGTGTTGGGTTCTTTTATGTGCAGCGGTTTGAGGTTAATGTAGATTTAAGCTTCCAGTATTCTCCATCATACATCTTGACATTTAAGCGACCAATGCGAGTTTGTGTCGCTTGACCGCTAAGTGAGCAAAGATCTGACGGATTGTTCAACGAATTTGATAGAAAAAGACAAAACTTTGTGTGTTTAGTCGTCCTTTGAATCATACTTGTACATATTGCATGATAAAAGTGTTGATGATGATGACTGCCCCTAACATACGTGTGATGAACGGTTTCAATGTTGGTTGTATACGGACGCTCGGGTCACTTTAACTTTAATACGGTCGCTCTGCGATCGCTCTCAGCGGGAGGGAGGCATAACTGAATCTGACGGCTGGCTTGAGGATCAGTCCGCTCCATGCATGTATCTAATTCAGGAAGTCTGCCAATGTTGAAAGCTAAACCTCAACAAGCTGTGACCTCAGCTTCTAAAGCCTGGTTATTTACCCTGAACACTACGTGAGGAGGCGTTTCCAATTAAACTCATGTAGCTTTTCAAGTCTTTCAAAGGAAAAGTCGTGGATGAAATTTTGGGTACTGTAAAAAGTGATTCCATGCACTGTTTTACTGTAAAAGTGGAAATGTTCGCGGTCTTAGCTTCGCGTTGATGGGTTTCCGGAAAAATCACGGCAAGGAAACACTAGTGAACGTTTCCTCTTTTACAGTACTTCTAATAAGGGGAGGACATGTATGTGAATTGTCTGCTACTTTTAAGGGGAGGCATGAGTTATAACCCTCGCGTTATGAAAGTATGTCGATGTCGATTTCCTGTAAAGGTTCGCTTCACGGTTCAGTTCGTCTCTGAATGTTTTACTTTTGTTTTGACGGATGAAGAGTTGGTATGAGAAAAACAGGAGTGTTCTTGCCTGGAAAAGTTGCTGATCTTGATTTTTTGTTAAACTCACGTTATGAAACTATCATTGCCAACTTCCTGTCAAAGCTTGGTTCTTAGTTCGGCTTCATCTCTGAATGTTTTACCTTTGTTTTGACGGATGAAGAGTCGGCATGAGAAAAACAGGAGTGGTCTCGTCTGTAAAAGTTTAACTGTTTGACACCTCAGCGGGGTGTGATGACATTGGGTATGAAATATACTCCCAGGCGCTTCTGAGTTCAAGTGCCAGGTCGCAGCGTGTACTGTTTCAGGGTTGAAAACAGATGTTTTGATTTGGCTTGTTTTTCGTGCCGTTTCTCTATCGTTGTACGTGTGCACACTCACTCACTCACTCACACACATACATACGCACACACACATACACAGTGACACACACAGGCAAACACACACATACATGCGCACACACACATACACAGTGACACACACACGCAAACACACACATACACACACACATACATACGCACAGACACAGAAAATTTTGGAAGTCTATTTATTTAGTCATTTCTATACGTGATTAGTTCAAAACAACACCATCACAAATTATAGCGACGTCCATGATAAAAAAAAAACGCTGTCGTTGTCATGATGTGAGAACTCACTGAAAATGGTCACCGGGCACATAGGCTCGCGAAACTAGGGGGATCATCATACGGCACGTTTTTGCGCGGTTTTAAGATGCCAAAAGTATGGAGTTACTGCGCAAATGTACTTAACAGTGTTAGTAAATGTCACTACCATAAAGATTTCAGCATTATTCTATTTCCACTTTTTGGGCTCTGATATTGTTTTGGTTGCCTTTAATAGCTGTAAAAAGGTACGCACGAAACACCACCAAACCCGCTCGCTACATCTGCTTGGAGACTAGGAATAGCAGGTCAGCCTTGCTCCCATGTTGCGCTCGGGATACAAACTGTTGTTTTGTCAACAGCCGACACAAAAAAGGCATTTCCGGGCTGTTTGAACGAGCTGGCAGCAGGAATGTCGAGTCTCGTTCCCAGGGTGAATACGCACACCTGTCCGGTTGATGGATGGGGGCAGGATGCTGGTCACGTGATTATCGGCAGCCAAATTTGGACATGAAGTTCGAAACGTGTTCCAGTCTTCATTCTAAGTCATTTTGAGCAAGTACAGGGGGGGGGGGGGATCTTCAGTTGTTCAGGTTTGCGGCAAGTTGCTAGTAGAAAGTGTATACTGGTTTCAAATTTTAAAATTGGAGGGCATTTTTAAAAAGTCACTTTAAAATTACAATTAGAGTGTGAAAATTCAAAAGAAGTCTATGGGTGAATGAAAAGTGGAACATGACAAGATTATGGATAAATGATTATAAGCCGGGATGACAAGTAGCGATGGTAACCTAGATCGCAACCAGGAATGTATGCACAAGTATTCCGAACCATGTGTCTGGGTGTTTTACTTGTCGTAAAGCTGGAATGACCATGTGTTTCACGGTACCAGGCAGACGGGAGTCGTATAGTTAATGAGCAGGCCCCAATTTAGTTCTCCTTATCCGTCACACCAACCGTTTGGGGGAATCTATCTTATAGATGACGTCGATAGGAGGTAGACCCCAATGTGACGTGAAATCAAGGAGGTTTATGATTTTCCCCTGAATACAACTTTGGCCTCTTCAATCTTAGTCGTCAAAAAGTTCTGTCCACAGTGCCTGATGTCCTACAATAGAGACATCATATCTCATCTATTTTCATAGCGGAAAATGTTAGCAAAACCATGCCCGAAGGCTAATTACGTGTTGCCACGTACAGTATTAAAGTAAAGGTAATGAAATGGCGTACGTTGGCACTGTAATGTCTTCATAGGACCCCCAACCCAGTATGGCCATCAGCCTCACTGAAAAGCTGTGCATGTAACAGGATAGTTGGCAAAACAAATTGTCCTTTCTCACCTAAGTACTAACGAAATTCCTGCCATGCGCGGCGATTTCTTAGCTTGTTATGAAGACACAAATCAAACACATACGGCCATAGAAGGTGCCTGTAAATGGGAGCTTAAGTTCGCTACGCGGTAAATCTTGGACTGTCACAGTAATGCTTCGGGCACATTTGCACCGGTGTCCGCAGGGGGTGTAGACCCAGCCGGGCCCTAAAGCCACAAATGTGTACTCTCCAAGCAGAGGAGTGGGTCCGGCTGTTTTTTGAGATCGAAAAAACAGCCGGACCCACTCCTCTGCTTGGAGAGTACACATTTGTCCCGTTGGACTGCGGGGTACCGAGGGATACCTCTCGGTGTTTGCACGATTAACTCACGGCGTCTATTTGTTACCTGGTCCCAGGTTGATTTTGAGTCCTAGTTAAATTCAGCCCGGGGCCCGGTCGTGCCTACATCAGTGCCCAACTGGAGATTTTCGGTGATCTAATTTCTCTGTTGTGAAGGCCCAGAATCCAGAGGTCCTGGGTTCAAATCCCCTGACATGCCACTGGTATTGGGCCCTTGGGAAAGGCACTTAACGGCACGACTTTCCTCACTCCACGCAGGTGTAAAAATGGGTACCTGACTTCAGTTGGGGAGGTGAAAGACGGTGGAAAAAGAGTGGATTGGGCTCCAATACCTTGCCCTAGACACTGGATATAACAACCCAGTGCCCTACGACCCCCCCCCCCCCCCGCCAAAAGGCTATGGGACTACTTTTACCTTTTACATATTTAAGTCTGTGTGCCAACCTTGCGGTTTGGCCCCCTGTAGCTCTGTCTGTGCCAGCCGTGCTGTTTATGTTTATCCCCGTCTGTTAGAGACTAGTAGATCTTAGTTCTGTGCGCCAACCTTGCGGTTTCTCCCCTGTGACTGTGTCTGTGCCAGCCCTATAGTTACTGTGTGTGTTTATCCCCGATCCATTTGTCCAATACCGTGCCCTAGACACACTGGATAACAGCCCCTACGGCCCCCAAAAGGCTATGAGACCACCTTTACTTTTACCTTTTACCTAGTCCTGTGTGCCAGCCCCTTGCGGTTTGGCCCACTGTCTGTGCCAGCCGTGCTGTTTTTGTTTATCCCCGTCTGTTAGAGACTAGTAGATCTTAGTTCTGTGCGCCAACCTTGCGGTTTGGCTCCCTGTAGGCTAGCTCTATGTCCTCTATCTGTGCCAGCCCTGCTGTGTGTGTTTATCCCCGAACCATTTGTCAGAGCTCCTGATCCCCTCGCGCCCCTCCCTCCCCCGCTAGACTCGCGGTTTTAGCTCTAGCCCGAGTCGACAGGTCCAATAGACCGGCACGTGTCATATTCCCCAAATCTCCAAGCAGATCTAAAGGTTGCGAAGACCTAGACCGTATCCAACTGTCAGAAGACGTTCTTAGGTTGCAATAAGAAATTATTCTGCCAGTTGGATACGGTCTTCGCAACCATTAGATCTGCTTGGAGATTAATATGCCCTCCTCCCCCGCTAGACTCGCGGTTTTAGCTCTAACCCGAGCTGACAGGTCCAATAGACTGACACGTGCCGTGGCCTCCGTCAAAATAAAAGGGACTGGTGGCTGGGTTATCTCGGGTTGCCGTTAGGCAGTGTTTGGAGCTTGCTTTTTCTGTCATCATCATGCTGCGGTTATCTGATTGCTACCGTTTTGCACCGATAGCGTCGTGTGGTGAGCCACTGAGAACGGCAAATGCTGCAGTTCTAAAACTCTAAGAGAAGCTTTTCATTGCTTATGGCTTGGTCCCACTCCCTCCTATAGTCGCTAGCCTAGAGTTATCCTTCTCCTTTTTCTCTATCACTCCAAACAATATACTGAATTGAATTTTATCTTTATTTCATTTCTCACTTCTTTTCTCGTTTTCTTTTCGTTCATCCTTTCCCCTACTTTTTGTTCTCTACGCTTTCCTTTATCTTCTTTTACTTTCTCTCCCTCCCTTTCTCAAATGCTTCATTTTCTCAAATACCATTGACTGTTCTTTCTATTTCTTGTACAGTGGACCGTCATCTTTACTCCATTCTAGTTCTGACCCACATTCCACGCTACATAAACCTCGTTCTCCGTGCCCCCAGCCAGCTTGTTTTTGTTCCTTTTCCCTTTAAACAGATCCTGAGAGACACACATACAGCCCGCGGTTTCTTCTCCCCCTCAAAGTGTACAGAGGTAATGTGATTAAAGGACTAGTGTTGAAGCATATACACACCTTGGGGTATTTTTAGTCCCTTAACGACATATACAGTGGCACAGGGTGAATAGGAAGAGTGATGGTATAAACAGCACATCGCTACCGAAGGCCAACAGAGTGTGTGCCTAAACCTAAGGCACGGTCATATTGTCGCACGATCTTTTTTGTCGTACTGTGATCATGATGTCAACAAAAAATTGGCATAACCGACCGTCGACACTACGGTATTTACGACAACATGCATGTTCCGTCACACAACAGATGAAATTTGTATGACACATCCAGGTGTGTCCTGTGAATGCCTTCGATTTGCTGTCGTAAAGTTGTCCTGCGACGAAAGTACAAGTGTGACTGTAACGCCCCGTTCACATAGCCTCCGTTGCAGGCCTTCCCACTAGCGTTTTGGTAGCGATTTTTTTCCCCAACTTTTCTTGGGGGGGGGGGGGGCGATTACCACAATCCCAAGCAGATACGGGGCCCAAGCAGATACGGGGGCTCAAGAAGATACGCCCCCCCCCCCAAAAAAAAAAAGTTGAAAAAAAAATCGCTAGTAAAACGCTAGTGGGAAGGCCTGCAACGGAGGCCGTAGTACCGTTCACAGTCGACGTCGTATGATAGTCGTACGATTGCAAACTAATGGCCGAGCATGTGTCGTACGAAATTCTTGCTTTTAAAGGTTATCTCATACAGTTCCTTGTCGGCAATTGGTTCTATCGTAATATCACAGCCTGCTTTTCTACGACATCAAAACCTTAAGCTTATAGCGACCTACGACGAATGTAACAGCGCCGTAGGGACCTTCCAGTAGACAATGTAAACTTGAAGCTTTGCATACTGTGGATGTCATCCCAAAGTCGAGGTCGTTAGGCCTCAAGATGGCTTGAAGTAAAGTTGTCTTTTCTGTCTGCACGGAGGCTAATGCACGCTGAGAAGCCCCGGTCTGAGGGCAACCGGGCTCAGTACGTGCCACTGTCTCGTTTACGTTACGAAGCTTGTACGACACATCCACAACAGCCCCAAGAATGCCTTTGATTTGTTGTCGCAGATAGCTCTGTCCTAAGACGAATATGACATTTAAGACACAATGATGTCAGTCTTACACGACAAGGCGAATCCAATACATATGCAGAGGTCATCCCAAAGTCGAGTTCGTTGGGCTTGAAGTAAAGTTGTCTTTTCTGTCTGCACGGAGCCTAATGCACGCTGAGAAGTCCCGGTCTGAGGGTAGCGGGGCTTAGCCCCCGTTGCAGACTCCTTCCGGGTGTTTTCATTTTCTAAGTTTCAGCTTTACTATTACTTTTTTTTCTTGTTGTTGGCCAGCAATAAGAAAAAAAATGTAATAGTATAAAAACAATAACTTGAAAAAGAAAACAGTCGGGAGGAGTCTGCATCGGAGGCTAAGCGGGGCTCAGAGCGTGCCACTGTCTCGTTTTCGTTGCGGCTTTCTGTGTTAGTCCACTGGACGGTCTCACATATCTGTTTCAACAGGCCGTATGTCTCCAGCTGGAGTGGATACGTGTGGAGGGCACAGCCCATATAGACTCACCGAACACCAACACAGATGACTAGTTTATTGTTCCAAAAGGCGGGTAAAAAGCTAGCCTCTACCAGATCCCGCGGATGGCTGGGAAAATAGTAGAAATTGGCCAAATAGAGTGAATAGTATGGTAAGGGAGCCGGCTACGGAGAAAGGGTCCAATATGTCATCCTAGGCCTGCAAATGAAACCCTCGATGGCCAAACACCCCTGGCAAATATTCTCCCTATAGCCGGCGCGGTTAGTCTGTTAGAGACTAGTATAAAAACTACTGGTAGCCTAAGGGGCGAATTGTTCAGCTTTCCTGGTTCATTGGTTTTGAATATACTTGGATATACAGAATTCTGAAAAATATGAATTACAAATTATGCAAATTTTATACAACCAATATCATTTTCATATCAAATTACATCTAAATCTTAATCTTTACACTAACCCGTTTGAAAAGACTTTCACAGCTTAGAGACATATGGCAAGAATAACAAATTATACAAATTATGTACAACTTAAAACAGATCTAAATCTTAAGGTCTTTACACTAAACCGTTGGAAGAGATCTCCACAGCTATGTACCCAGATACACCGCAGCCGAACGCTTCAGTAAATAAACTCTGCCCTCTTGAGGCGGCTGCGGTCAATGTCAAATATTTCGTGAAAGCGATCCTGAATTGGCGGCTTTGTGCCGGTGGTAGCTCCTGAGTGAGGAGGGAATTTTTGTGTTGGCCACTGTGCGGCGGTTTTGCGGGTCGGCGAGTGTTTGTTTACAGTCTGGATCCGCACAGAGGGAGTGAGAAGGGACAAGGGTAAGGGTGTGTTTGCTGACGATCTACCGTCTGGTTCTGCTGAAGGGCACTGCGACTACTTAACGACTTCAGAATGAGCGGGTTTTGCTTTTTTCTTCTTCTCGCGGTCGTCGCGCTGAGCGTCGCCTCCTCGTCCGGATTCACTCTCCTGGCAGCGGAGCCCGACACACATGTCCTCGGGAGGTTCAAGCAGGCCGGCCGAGAGTTTGTCGTCGAGTCCACCGCTCTGGAGGACGAGATCGTCTCGGAGATCGGCGTGGTTCAGGATGAAGGCGTCTACACTCTCTCTCGCCTGCACATCCCCGCCAAGTACCTCAACACGCGGCAGGTGCCGGGCCTGCGGGAGAAGGTGGTCGGGGAGGCTGGCGGGTTGCTCCGACGGGCGGCCGAGGCCGGTCTGAAGCTCGGGACCGTGGCGAAGGTGTACGACAGGCTGGTGCACCGCCTCTACAACTCGACTCACGGGAAGGCCATGGAGAAGAGTCAGCTCCGCTTCGCGCCCATGTACCACCTCTCCGTCGCGCGCGTGGCGCAGAGGCTGGCGAAACACGGACTCAACACCACCGACGGGCTCTGCACGGACAGTCTGTCCTACGTCCACGGCAACGGGCTCTTCTCGTGCGAGGAGGATTTCCACCGGGCCGTGCCCGTGAAGGCGGCGGTGACGAGCGCGTCCCGGGTCCGCCGACAGGCGTTCGGCGGCCGGTCCTACAGCAGGGACGTCGACGAGCTGTACCTGGACGTGCCGGAGCTGTACGAGGGACACATCCAGTGGACCTACGGCAACATCCCCGTGGCCTGGTGGAAAACCGCGCAGAGGATCGCCAGGAAGGTGGCCTGCGGATCGCCGTCCTGCAGGTGGGTTTAAGATATATCATAATTTATCTTGATAAATAAGTTGATAAGCAACAAGCTAATATCAAATTCAGGGTAATTCCAAGTGAAAAACAATCAATTATAGTGTACGAGCACAAGTGAAGACAATAAAGACTACATTGCTATTTTATGATAATGTTCTAGATCTACTTTACTTATGTGGTGTTGACTTCTTCTTTCAAAGCAGAGGGGAAAAAAGGCTTCAAGTTTGCAATGATGAGTGGTTTGGATTATTTCAAAAGGACGATGATTTTGATTTAATGGCATAAAACTATGTGGAAGGGCGCCATGATATTGTTACAAGTCATCGAAGCATTAACTTCTCCCCATGTCTTCTTCCCTGTCTTAACTGACTTAAGGAAACGACAACAACTCTCCCGTCGTGCAAGTGGGTTTAGAAGATATCTCACCAGGACAATGGCATTTTCTAGAACTCGTGATTATCCTGCATGTACGTTTTGGTGATCCATCTGCCTCATTCCAACTTTCAGCCACCGAAACTTCGACAGAGAAGAAAACAAATAGTTGTCTATAAGAAAACTCCACAATTCATCCTATCATTTGCCAACCTGATAAACTATTCATTCTATAATGAGACAAACGTTCATCTGAACTGGAAAATAACTTCATGAAAGAGAAACATGGTTTCGTCAGACTCATTGAGGCATAAAATGAAGCGTCTTCTTTTCTTCCTTTCAAGAAATCAAGAAAGCGATGACTTTTAGCATATGTATATATACTAGTATATTGAATCTTTTGCGAAGTTATCCGATTTCCCGAAGTTTTCTATTTTTACTACAAGGAGGATGCTTTGTTGCCATTGCCGTTGAAGCAAGCAAAGCTGGGCCCAGGCTTTCCCAGATTGACATTCCAGACTCCGAATTCCGCCTAACGTAAACACAGACGACAAATAACACTAAGGGGCGAACATGTGGAGAGGAGGCTGGAAAGAGTCGAAATTGGCCAAATAGACTGAAAAACATGCAAGAGGAGTTAGTCTTCTATAGGGGTACAGTTTGCCGCTCTGATATATCGGACCCTCCCGCCCTAGCCGACTCCCTTAGCATACTGTTCACTCGATTTGGTCAAGTTCTGCTATTTTTCCAGCCATTCGCGGAGTCTGGTAGAGGCTAGGGGGCTGACCAGGCGTGGTTAGTGGAAAGTAGATGTCACGGACAAGAGTCAAGTAACAATTCAGGGCAGAACAAAACTAGCATGTCCAGGATAAAGGATACAAAACACAGACGTTATACTGCAGTACCAAGGAAGGCCGCCAGGAAGCCCAGAGTCGACGTTGACCTTTGTCTTCATAAGACCTTCCCACATGCCAAATATCATCTCACAATCCAGAGGTTCTTTTCATGCTGATCACAAATATCCGGAAACACACACACGCACACACACACACACAGACACACACACACACACATACAGAGAAAGAGAGAGAGAGAGAGAGAGACACGCACGCACACAGACAGACAGACAGACACAGACAGACACGCGAGCACACACGCAGACAGACACACGCAGAGACACACCCAAGACAATACCCTTGTTTTTCATGAAGGTTACAAAACCATCGGGGAAATGCCTGCACCTTCATAGCAGGCTTTACTACATTTTGTACGATCGGCGACTTGATATTGCCGTTTTTTCTTCCTGATTATCTTCTGTTTTCTGACGGCCACCTAGTTTTCATAGTTCCAATGGTAATTTGTTTGTTGTCTCCATCATCGTGCTTTGGGATGGAATACTTATGATTCTTAAGCCCCCCCCCCCCCCACTGGACCCGCGGCACGCTGGCGGCGTCGCTGCGTTCTAAACTGGATTTGTGTTACCCTTGACTTTATAATGGGAATATCATTCAAAACGTACAAGTATGACCAAAAAGACAACAAAACACACAAAGCTTAAAAAGATTCGTTATTTTGTCGATGGATTCGTTGAGTGCTTTGTCAATTCGATCGGCCGCAGCGACGCCGCCAGCGTGCCGCGGGTCCAGTGAGAGGGGGGGCTTTAGATGTGACTTATTGGCGGTACCAAGGGCTGTGCATGACGGAATGTTCAGGAATGTCTCGACTGAAGCCCAGACAACTGCCCTGCTGAGAGTTCCCCTAACCGCTACCGACGTCTGGGTAATTGAGCTATTGAAAGACGTAAGCGGATCTAAAACAGAGATCTCGGCACCCAGCCGTCTTGAGTTATCCGTCTGAAACTTTCCCCTCTCTAGGATCAGGTGTGGCACCTGCAAGCGTTCTGCGGTGTGTGTCTGCACATGTAAGGCCGGTATAGCCGGTATATAACCACATGTCGTACATTTGTAATGAAAATGTTGCTTTTTATACGTTTCTGCCTTTTGTCAGACCACACAAAAGTTATGATACGCTCGGATATGGTATCAGCCTGAGTCAGCGATATGACATCGACTGTTTCAGATGGCAACAACTGTTTGGGGACCCGCGCTTCGGCGTAACACACCAGCTTATGCTTCGGTCCCATTTCCAATCCGTCCCTGTCGGGCCCCGGATTGGAAATGGGACCGTCACTTTGTCGTATCGCCACTAATTCTGACATTCATAGGGCTATTTGCGGAATTGAAGGTAGTACGGGAAAGGGGTGACGTCTGCCATTTCTGATTGCCTTGTTTGAAGTTGTTTCTTAGCGTTTCCTTTTCTCCCCTACCTACCTACACCCCTTACATGCCCTCCCTCTTTCTTTCTCTCTTCCTTCCCCAGTTCAAGGCCTCAGCCACTCACATGAGATCAGCTCCAAGACTCGGGTCTGCACCCTACTGGGCTTGTGTATCAAGTTTCAGTCCTCACTACCGACTTATTCCTCTGATCTTGTTCTACGTTCCCCCTGGTCACTCTGGTTAATAAGAACCTGTTTCTTGCAGGCTGACCTATAGCTTAGAGACTCAATTTGAGCTTTGTTACATAGCTTCTGTCGTATCTAGTTTTATCAACTACATCATTTTTGTCCGCGGCAGTGTTAATACTGGATACATTTCAAAGGCTGTCGATACCGATCGAGGAGGTGCCTCGAGCACGTTAAAAGGCAACAGCCTCATTACTCAAATGGGTACCTACCGGCTGTACTTCAGATCAAAGAATGAATGAATGAATCAAGTGATTAATGAATGATGAATACCCGGCTGGTGGCTCTGTCCTGTAAACCAATGCTGGTTAAAAGAGACGCCAAAGCTTTGAAGTTTATTTCCCAATCGGATTGACTGACGCATTTTATATATTTTGAAGGATTTATCCAAACAGAACCGAGAGCTATTTACCTGACAACGTTTCCGTAGTCTATCTGCTACCTTCCTCATGGTAATATTGACTCAGGTTCTACTTCGCACTGCCGCCAGGTGGCGCTTCTGTGAGAAAAACGCGGTCCCAAACGTGACTCATTTTTGTATCCCCTCTGAAGGGTTGCAGTGTGAACACATGGCTGACACTGGTCGGTCGTTACTATGGATACCATCAATTTATTTTGAACAGCTTACGTTTGCAGACACTCTCACCAGGACGATAGCGAATGACTACCAAGGCTAGATTCACCATTGGTGGGACTGTTTTCGAAGTGAACTTAAACCTACCGAGATGGTATAGACTATCGTTGCCCAACGTTAGAAATGAGGTTTTTTTCTTAATAGGCCAGAATGGCTGTAATCCATTCAACTTTGTGTGGTCTCAAAGTTCGAAACAACGACAACAAACGATACAGGTCAGAGGATCAGCGTGTCAAAAACGTTACGGATAAACAGACCGTAACATAAACCTACACAAAGTTGTGCGGCAAAAAGTCTTCACTTTTTCAGACGAGCTCAAGGGGGTTGTATGTCCTCAAACGAACCGGTAAAACTGTTTCCATCCGTTGCCATGACGACAGGGTGTTGTGGGCTGCTGGGATGGACGACTTGACACTCTGTTTTGACACGGGAGTCCCCCGACTTGTGTCCTCGCTGAAAAGTATAACTCTGACCCGACACGCCGGCTGGTGTGTGTCAACAAACATGGCCACGGTACGTGTACGCGGGTTCTGGGGCGGGCCGCGGCAAGGTACTTTCATGGATGTCGTCATGTGTGCTGGTCGGTTACTCTGTGGTTTAGAGAGACAGCAAAAACCTAACAAAGCAAAAAGCCCGACAAAAAGCCTAAAAACACGTCAAAAACCAGCGCAGCCAGAACCACTCCTCTGCTTGGAGAGTACTGGTCGATGGGGTCGTGTGGCGTAACGACAGGGTGTTTGACTCAGAACCCAGAGGTCCTGGGTTAGAGTCCCGTCATGTCATGACCATGGGAAACCACTCCTCTGCTTGGAGAGTACTGGTCGATGGGGTCGTGCGGCGTAACGACAGGGTGTTTGACTCAGAACCCAGAGGTCCTGGGTTAGAGTCCCGTCATGTCATGACCATGGGAAACCACTCCTCTGCTTGGAGAGTACTGGTCGATGGGGTCGTGCGGCGTAACGACAGGGTGTTTGACTCAGAACCCAGAGGTCCTGGGTTAGAATCCCGTCATGTCATGACCATGGGAAATGCACTTTCACGACATTCTTCACTCCGCTCAGGTGTAATAATGGTTACCTGACTAAGAAACCATTGAGTAAGAAAAAGTAGAAAAAAAAGTGAGAATCTCATGTACTTCTGTGGATGACTGTGGTGTAAAAAATGTCTGTTACCTTGTGGAATTAATCCACTCTACTTTATATTGAGTAAGAAAAAAAGTATCACTGACCTGCACACACCCTCTATGTCCCTACAGACAGACGGGGTGCGAGGAGTTCTACGAAGGCTGGTTCTGAAACCTTGTGTATTTTGTTCCTTACTGACTTGTACACACCCTCTATGTCCCTACAGACAGACGGGATGCGAGGAGTTCTATGAAGGCTGGTTCCTCCGCAACACGGACTACGGCTGCTGCAGCGTCAGGGACGAGCCCAACAGGAGTGGCTGTTGCAGGTCAGTACAATAATAGACCGATCATGTCGAACACCATATCGAACGTATAGAACCTCCTGTTCTATTTAGAACACCTCTGTCAAAAACAGCGGTGGGTGGTAGGACAGAAATGGCACATGTAAATATAGAATACAACACAGTGTATTCTGAATCGCCTGAGCTACCGGCTCGACCGCTGGTCGTATCACCGATGCAACCCACGGGAGGGCTGTGACCGAGGGAGATGCGGAATACACCGTGTTGTATTTTATTTTATGTCATGCCTGGGCCTGATACGGGTGTTCCGGACCGTGTGATAACTATCCGGATCACATAGGGTTCGGGAGGGTTATCACACAGGCTTCCATAGAATATTTCGAACGCATTTCGAGCGCGCCGGTTGCGCGGCCGTCGGAAATTCGAATACCGGATTCGGAGATTGGAATCAATGTTGCTACAGTTTCTTGTTCGAGGACACAAAACTCCCTCAACTTCTGACGCATTCCGCATTGAAATGTGTGTTTTCTCGGGTGGGTATGGCCAAGGTATGACATAAATGTTGTATTTCGCATCACCCTCGGTCCCAGCCCTCCCGCGGGTCGGATCGCCCTCCGGCCTACGGCCGTCGGGCGATCCGACCCGCGGTCGGGCTGGAACCTCGGCTGATACGGAATACCCCGTGTTGTATTCTATATTTATTGTCATACCCACCCGAGAAAACACAAATTTCAATGCGAAATGCGAAATGAAGTTGAGAAAGTTTTGCGTCCTCGAACAAAACAAAAGTTGTAACAACATCGATTCCATCCTCCGAATTCGGTATTCGAATTTTCGACAGCGGCGCAACCGGAGCACTCGAAGCGAGTTTGAATCGTTCGAATCAAACTAGGAAAGAACGGGGCCGTACCGTTAAGTACGGACCGGTCCGAACACCCATATCGTAGGTTATCGTTTGTGCTATCTATGGTGTATTTCAGTTTCTGTTTACCATTTGTTTTCATGTCGTACTAATGTCTTGTGGTAAACACATTGCTGAGCACAACCTGAGACCGATGCTGTGATGACGTTGTTATTTTTGCACTCTCGGTCCCAGGATAGCCTCGATGTCGTGCTACGTCCACCAGGCCCGTTGCTCGTGCTGCGTCATCCCCTACTACTGCGGCTGGGGCTGCATTCCCGACCCGGTGTCCTGCTACGGCTGGGACCGAGTCTACAGCTACGGCTACAACTCCTAGACCTGCGGAGACGCCCGCAGAGCCGGATTATAACCTCAACTAACATTATTCCACCGCGTTACATAAATCCGCCACTTTGAAAAACAGTGTGTTTGAGAGATCTCTAGTGTAGCACCTCCCAGGATTGCACAGTTTAGATATACAGTAGTGCATTATACTGGGGGATGTAGGGATGGGGATCTGTTTGGACGTATCTTTTCATGGTGGCGGAATTATGTACCCTGATGGAATTATTTTAGTAGATGTTATAGTTCCAACTTCATTCTGCATGTAGTACTGGAATTTGATGAGATGAATTTCCATGGGGTTGCAGGAAGGCGGGAAAAAATTGAGTCTGCGTACTAAAGTATGTAGTTGGTAGTGAATGTTTAAGACTGGGCACATTCCGTAATCATATAGCGCCAATTTCATACATTCCTGAAAGCTAAACTAAATAGTTTCTTATTTCGTCCCATTGTTCAGCTATCTTTCCTTTTATTCTTTTTCATCCATCCATTCATTCTTTCTTCCATCCATCCACCCATCCTTCCATCCAATCCATTCGCCCATCTACCCACTCGTTCATTTCTTTCTATCCATCCATCCAATCCTCCATCCATCCACCCACCCATTCATCCATCCATCCATCCTTTATTCTTCCATATCCATCTTTCTATTCATCCATCCTTCCTTCCATTCATTTTTCCATCTTCATCCCTCCCTCCATCAACACATTTCATTCATGTCATTGTCATCCTTGAGTGCATTTCATACATCTTCCACTAAATGAATTCATTTCTTCTTCATTCCATAATCCATCTGGTCATTCATTCACTCATCCAATTTATCCATCTACCTCCAATTCCTCTTCATACATACATACATATTCTTCGATTATTTATCTCATTACTCATTTGTGATAAAGGCTCTGCATTCACGTAAAGCGCCATCGTCCCCATTTTCATCCATCCAATATGTCTTTTATTCTTTCGATCCCAACAAACCTCGAGCTCGTGAGGTTACAGTTACATATCCATCAACAAGGTGTAGTAAAAGCGCCACCTAGCGCTTTCAGTTGTTTCTACAGTGTGTGAGCATGATATTTTTTTTAATATGATCCTTGTTATGTGAACGTAGCAATGATATGTATTCGTTGATTAGATTTGATTTTGAAACCTATTCCCAAAGCGAATTGTTTTGAATGATCACAAGATCTAGTGGTGCACCAATGGCTGGTGTCTGTATTGAATTAATGACACAGGACCCATCATGTAACGATATCAAGCATTTATATTTTGCTGTATAATATTACTTTTTCGACGTTAGCGGGGATTCTTTATGCTGAATAAAGTTATTTTCCGTTCATTTATTTGTGTATGTAGCGGATTCTTTGATGGTATTACGTGTCCTCAAACATCGTAAACACACGACAAAATACAGAAAAACGTTATCAAATAGTTATTTCTTCTCACCGTCATCATCTTGAAATGAATTGATAATTGTCTATGATGTATTTGAGTCCACGCGCACACACGCACGTACATACATACACACACACACACACACACACACACACACACACACACACACGTACATACACCCCCCCCCCCCCACACACACACGTACATACACCCACACACGTACATACGCACACACATACATATATATATATATATACACACACTCGCTTTCCACAAACAACTACACTAGATAGCTTATCTTCAGAAAAAAAAAACATGTTGGCCATGTTGAGTCTCTCACCTGGACGAACGGGTCCATTCTTGTTCTATAGAAGAACACAACAACAGAAGTCTGTCAACATGTAAGTCTGTGTGATACAAACCCTAGATTCGGGGGTGCCGCTAGGGGGCGCGATTTAACCAGGCTACATGTGTATGTACTAAAGTGTCTTGTTAGCCTCTACCAGGCCCCCGTCCTATCGTTGGGAAAATAGTAGAAATCGGCCGAGGTACTCCGCTATACAGGGTAGTCCGCTATACAGTAAAGTTCCGTTTCGATGGACCGCCTATTGAGCTTCACTGTATAGCGGACTACCCCTGGCATACTATTCACTCTATTTGGCCGATTTCTACTATTTTCCCAGCGATCGCGCGGAGCCTGGTAGAGGCTATGTCTTGTATCTTCCTCTATCTCTACTCTCCTGTTAGCATGCATTTTGCACGGCTTCTCCGAAACCTCTTTTAAGCGCCGAATTGTCCACACACGCTGCACATACTGCCCCAAAAGCGAGAGTTCGCGCCACACACACACACACACACACACACACAGACTGGCTGTCTAAGTCTATAAGTAAGACTGAAATAGTTTATACTACATATAGTATATACATGTATATATATACACCAGAGGGTAGCTCAAGCGGTGTAAGCATGTAATGAAGACCACTCGTGCCACTTGTATCTAAATCACTTTTATTTCTAAAGTCAAGTCCACCATCCAATAAATTATGCAATGATAACAGAAGTACACGCTAAGTAAAGCAAATACTGCAATGCCTTGGGCAGGAAAATACACATGGCGTCGGGTATCGCACACGGAACCTCCATATGTTCAACGGTATACAACAACATCTTTGCACAGCAAACAGGCTTCCCTTGCATTGCACACAAGATAGAGATTACATCTCTTTTGAATCTGGATTTGGAAAAGCATGGAATTCAAGTGGTATCATCGAAAATCCCATGATTGTGATATGAGGGATATCATGTACTTATATTATGTAACATATATTTATCAGGCATATCTTGACATGAGATAGTCTTAACTACATGAAATACATACAGCATATGCTTACGAGCCACACGGCAATGTAAGGTGTTAACTTGTTCCTGAATTTTGTACTGGCTACTGACAACGTATATAAGGCCACACCGATTCGCTTAGTTGGCTCTCGATTTTTAGAAAATAATATCTGGAATAATAACTGGAATATCAATATGAAAACAAAGTCCTAAGAGAAAATATATACCTTGGTACACTTTCACTACACAGTTTCACTAACGGGAGTGAAAAGGTGTAAGTTTCCTGCCATAATCGCTCTGTTTTCATTTTGTCCTCTCGCTAAATCCTTACTTTAAATTGTCCGAGAACCAAGGAAATTGTTATTGGCGTGGCATAATCTTTAAACAGATGTACAGCCTCTGTTAGTCTTTGTCGCTTTGCCCATCTTGTCAAATAGTCGCGAACAAATATGACAAGGACGAACAACCACAAACCAACGCACCGCATCTGCTTGGAGATCACGGCTTCACAGCCTATAACTTTTCCTTCAGGAATGCCTCTAGCTTTAAGGTTGCATCCGCCGCAAGTTCCCGGATGTCCTCTTCTTTTTCCGGAGTCACCTTTCCGTTCTTTTTCCTCCACCATCTTTTACCACGTGACCACAGTCCCCGGCGTGCCCGCCCACCAGGACTTGCAAAGCTTACTCCGATCTCCGGGATATCAAAACTGAGCCGTGAATCGGTTCTGCGTAGTGCTTCTTCTTCAGAAAGGTTGTCGCGCGAGGTCTTCCCGAGGGAGTAGTCTCGCATCTCGGCGTCGAAGGCCCTGACGCCGCCGTTGAGTTTGTCCACGTGTTCCTCCAGGTCCTGGAACTCTGCAGCGAGGCTGTTCTTTTCCTCGCGAACGTTTCTCACCACGCCTTCCAGTCGTGTCAGCTTGGAGTTGAGGGTGTGGACGAAGTCTC
The DNA here is from genome assembly GCF_035083965.1 of Branchiostoma lanceolatum. Lineage (NCBI taxonomy): Eukaryota > Metazoa > Chordata > Leptocardii > Amphioxiformes > Branchiostomatidae > Branchiostoma > Branchiostoma lanceolatum. Next base: position 2,235,089 of record NC_089732.1, on the reverse strand, counting down.
GCTCGTCTTGCACCATGGTCCGGAGGTGCGCTCGTAGCGCCTCCAGTGGCGAAGGGGCATCCGCCATCCCTTGATGACTGGAACCCAGGCTATCAGGCTCTCCCGGATCCTTCCTTGGCGAGACGGCACAAGGCTGATGTTGCGTGTTTGCTACAGGAGCGCACGGTCCTTCCAACAAACCCAAACTATCCCTTTCTGGTGCTTCATGCACTTCCAGGGACTTTCCTTCTCTTTTATCGGCCTCAGACTCCGCTGGGTCCGTGCTATGGAAGCTGGCATGAGGTTTCTCTGTAGCTGAAAGCCCCTGGACAAGGCGTGATCCCTCATCAGGGAACGCTTCCGCGTCGTTTTCCTTGGAAGATGTTCGCGAGGGCGCCTCCAAACTTGAACTCTCCTTCACTGTGTCAAGTCCATGTACACATACGGGTACCGAGCCTGGGAGGGTTTCTTCACTCAGCAAAGCTGTTCCCGACATATCTTCCTTGTTACGACCACGAGTTTTGTTTCAAAGAAGGCCAGAATATAGAACGCAACGGGATGGAACGGAGGGAACCCGTCTTCTGTCAGCTGTCGGGTGTGCGTCGCGTCGGCAGCGTTCGAAGTGAAGTTTGCCTGCGCGTGTGTGTGTGTGAGGGGCTTGGGCAAGCCGTTCTGTGTACTGTGTACCGTACACAGGGTGACCACACAGAACAAAGAGTCTGTGTATCATCTGTCTACACAAACTTGACTTGATGAATGAAATCCTATAGAGATGGAGCGTCCCCCCCCCCCTCCCGAAAAGGGACGACAACAAACTATGGTGTCTAGGATGGGAAATTCAAAATATGAAGAATGTTGCGACATGCTTTGGACACTGAAAATATGTCGCAACAATCGATTGGAAAATAGTAAAAGCACCGGATATTGAAAATGGTTAATCCCATTGTTGCTCGATCCGCGGTAATCTTCTTCCTATCTAATTCATTTTCCATTTAAGGGAGAGCGTTACGTATATCAGGATTCCGTGGACTATCATGTTTTATCAGCATTCATTTCAAAGGAGCAGCACATTTTTCATGTAATCTCAAAACAAGGGCAACACAGGACAAGTAGTCCATCGTATTTCTATGAAAATTAAACAAATTGTAAATATGGCAGTGATTCCAGATTTTCTTTTTCATCTCAAAGGTAACTATATCATGCAGGTTGAGATTGTCAGAAATGCCGAGAATGTGGTCTAAGACTTGCCCGTCTTTACCACCAAATATTAACCTGTCTGTTGCGTGTTGTTCCTCACAGTGGGATATTTGTTGGAGAAACCCTCCCAGCGCAACGACACGTGCTCGTCTGTCGGTCCATATTGTTTGTTTATTTGTTTGTTTGTATATAGTCGGTAAACGTGAACACATCGGATTTGCATGATAAGCAAATCCCGTAAGGCCCGTGGGTAGGGGGATTGCCACACTTGTCCGTCTGATTTCCGTATTCGATATGTCTGCGATAACGTATGCGGGGAAGAAGTTTTTTTTACTTTAGCCCACCGTTGTGTAGCCTGCTGGTTATCGAACCAATAAAAAGATACGGATTCGAACGCAAGCTTTACCTTAGCCTAAATATGTCAATACGGAACCCATACGGACTTAATATACGCACAAGTGTGACCGCCCCCTAACTGACCGGGCTGGTAGGTTTGATCCACCCACACGCGGGATGGAGCTCTACTCATGCCTCCCCATTGCTTCCACCTCCCTGTTTCCTTTGTAAAGAGACCAGTTTTAGCCAGATAGAAACAGCCCCAAACTGTGAGGAGACATACAATAAAAATTGCTTTCAAGTTGATGGATATCACGGTGATACAAGCCTGGGTAAGATGGTAAGTTTGATCCACCCACACCGGGAGGGACCTCTACTATATATCGATAAGTGTGTTCGTGTGTGTGTGTGTGTGTGTGTGTGTGTGTGTGTGTGTGTATGTGTGTGTTGGGGGGGGGGGGTATTCAGTGCTGCAGCACGCTTATTTTCTGAACCACTCAACCTACGATATACACTCAGGCTGATAGCCTACCGTATGTACAGCACACCGAAGTAGCAACATGTCCTTTGGGTGTCGTAAATCACCACACTTGCATACTTACAGATCGAACACGCCCGAACCGGGTGGAGATACACAATAGAGAATGCCTCACATTGCTTGCAAGTACCTGGTTCCTTTGTGTACAATGTAGCTGCGGCCGAGTCGCAACATTACAGCACTAAATTATTCATAAGCTACCTGCGAAGGAACAATATGACGTCCTTGCGAAACAGATGAACAGTAGAAAAGACACGTTTTGGCCAATGATAAATGTCACAGCGTGCTTGTAACTTTCATTTGGTCGAGAGAAATTACTATATCACGATGTACAAAAACCTGCTCAAAGTTTAGCAAGGTCTTCTGTAGCGTTTACAAGACACCACACAACACGTGACATGTACATAAGACCTGTCCAACTTAAAAAGTGGAGGCGCACATAAGAAGCACCTTCATATTGCTTCCAAGTCGCTTGTTGCTTGGTGGAATCAAGGACATTATATTATATGTCCTCGATGAAACTGTGGGCGATTCACAAAAGAACAATACTAAATATTTCATGAGGTATACCAAGGACATAATGTATTGAGTATCCCTAATGATACAGCTACTCGCGGACATACAATATGTGTTGTCCTTCACATCAGAGTTAGGGACAGGGACAAAATAGGATCGGCAAGAAAAGTTTGACGAATGATACACGACACGGCGTGTTTGAAACTTCCTTTTGGACTGAAGCAATGACTATTTTCATTTCTAGGAAAGATCTATTCAAACTTTTGGATTGTCTACCATGTCCACAGAACACCGACATCGTTTCTTTCACATGTATTAAAGCCTTGTTGTAGACGAACAATAGAGAACCATCTTCCTATCACTTCCAATTCTATGATTCCACTGTGTAGATGTGGACAATTCACAAAATAACAGCACTAGATATTCCATAAGGCACCCTTAATGCTACTAGTACAGATTGGAATTCCAATCTCTACTAGGAGAGATTGGAATCCTTCTACTGAATTGGGATCTGAATATTGGAATTCCAATCTGTCCTAGAACAAATGGGAATTCTATCAGGACAATCTCCAATTCTAACAGGCTACTGGCGGACATACAATATGATGTCCTTCATACGGAAGTTATTTAAGGACAGGGACAAAATAAGATCGTCAAGAAAAGTTTGGCCAATGATACACGACACAGCGTGCTTGTAACTTCCTTTTGGACGGAAGTAATGACAATCTCTATTTTATTATTTTTTAGAAAAGATCTGTTGAAACTTTGGTTTGTCTACCATGTCCACAGAACACCGACATCGTTCCTTTCACATGTATAAAAGCCGGACTAAGGCCTGGTTGGAGACTCACAATAGAGAACCATCTTCTTATCACTTCCCATTCCGTAATTCCACTGTGTAGCTGTGGAAAATTCACAAAATAACAGCACTAAATATTCCATAAGGTACCCTTAAACAGCTACTCGCGAACATACAATATGACGTCCTTGATACCAGAGTTAAGGACAGGAACGAAATAGGATCGGCAAAGAAAGCTTGGCCAATGATACACGACACAGCGTGCTTATAACTTCCTTTTGGACGGAAGCAATGACTATCTCTATTTCTAGAAAGATTCTGTTAAAACTTTTGCATGGTCTGACGTGTCCACAGAACACCGACATAGGGACCTTATTTTCATTTGGGTATTTTCACAAATTAAGAATAAAAGCCACACCGCTAGACATAGAAAAGCTTGGAGTCTGACAAGGGAGGGGTTCCTCCAAAGGAGCAATAACGCCCTGGAATGATGATAAAAAAGTGAAAACCGAGCCAGACCAACTTGTGTGGAGACATACGACAGAGGATGACGTCACATCCCCATTGCATCCAAGGCCCTGGTTTCCTTGTAAAACAGTGAGCGATTTACAAAAGACCAGTTTGAGCCAGATAGAAACAGTCCAAAATTGGGTGGAGACACACAATAGAAAATGCCTTCCTATTGCTTCTGAGTCCCTGGTTCCTTTGTGAAGCTGAGGGCAATTTGCAAAAGAGTAGTCGTAAATTTATAAAGCCTTCGCCATAATTATATGTCTTAATGGGTACCACAGTAATAAAAAGCCCCATATACATGAATGATACGGGGGCGCTTGTGCTTGCTAGAATTCGTTGCCACTATTTAGATTAGAATCGTAAATGCCTTGGCAAGTCCTTTTTATATTTGTAGATCCATTCTATATCCATTGTTAACATTATTACAGGTGAACGTGTAGGGACAGGTAAAACTTGCCACATATAAATTCACCTAGATAAATATGGTCTTGAATTGTGTTTGTTTGTGTGTATGTGTGTGTGGGGGGGGGGGGGTGCTCTTGAAAATAAACCTAAAAATATGACGTTTCTCCTGCCACTGAATGCTTTCTCTCAGTTATTACTTCATGCAGCATTTATTGACCTTCATTGTTGTTTATATCATCAGCTTGGAAGCCGCTACATGATGCTGAACTATATGTGTACATAACCTAGTTACCTAGACCTTCTTCCTCTAGTTCCTAGTGGAAAACTAGTCAGTTATAACAGCTTCACTCCAGGCATATCGTTCCACCGCCGCTACCTTCACTTCGTTCTAGCCGAGGCCCATCTTCTCCAGAGCATTGATTATCTGTCTTCCCCAATCTTTTGATGACCAGTTTGCCCCCTTGAAATCTTATTAAATTTGACAACGATCAACGGGTATTCACTACTCTCCAACCTCTGCTTGGAGAGTAGGTACTGTAAATACAGAAATGTTCGCGGTGGTTTTATTTTCGCGGTTTTCGCGGCGACCGTTTCACAGCGAACTTAAAACCACCTCGAAATTTTTTGTCTAATACTGAAGCAATATGTCAGACTATAGCACTGCCGCAAACTTAATACCACCGCAAACACTCAATTTTGGCCTTAGCGCGAAAAAAACCCATGCGAACTTAAATGCTTTTACGGTATCCGCTTGTTACGAACACAGGCGAGAGAAAAGTCAGTCCTGTCTGTCGTTAGTATTCTGCTGCTTCCTCGTCAGAAGTGCGCCGAGGTGAAGGACATTTCTATCTGATGTCCTTGCAGAGATGAAGGACACTGATGACGTCTGTACCAACGTCACCTAGCAACCAATTACAGCAAACACTATGACAACGGTCTTAACAAAAGTCCCAAACACCCGCCCAAAACTGTCAGACCTGTTGAAGTATCTGCAGGGCAGTAGACAGTGGACGAGAGAGAGTTAGAGTGAGTGAGTGAGACAGGAGAGCGCCATGGGGAGGTCGTTTCGGCGCTTGTTGATCCTCCTGGCAGCTTACATCATGTACACGGGCCCGTGTGCGGGTGAACTAATGGATTACGGTAAGTTAGGTGTAAAACGTACCTGAAACTGGGTTTATTTTGCCGCTTGGGAAATGATTTGCCATCACATCGTGTTCTGCCGCGTCGGCATGAAAGATAGTAACAAACTATTTGCCCTTTTTGCCCTTCGATCTTGGATACAGTTTGCAAGCTAGAATTGTAACAGAATCTAAAAAGTGTCGATGAAAACGGAAAATGTCGCATGTGGCAGCTGAATTTCTTCGGTACTGCATTGATAGTCACGTTTGGCTGGGACGGACCGACATTTTGTTTCTTATTAGCCTGCGTCACTTAGAAGGAGTCTGCTAACTCTACATGGCATTTCCCGTTGTCCTCTCGATCAGATAAGAGACAGGCTGATGAACCGTTCAATGTGACAGGGTAGATTTTTTATCAGACAAACAATATGCTGGACTGACGACAGTCAGGCAATTGTAAAATTTGACTACCTTCAGTCCACCAACAAAGTCAGCCCAGGGTCGTCGACAGTGTGTTTCCGGCTATACAATGAAGTCGATCATGCGTCCATTTTGTTATTTCGCCAGGAAGATTATTGTTCCTGCAGAGCGTGACGCGTGCAAAGCAGGCGTGGTGGTTGGATCCATATACCGAAACTAAAAAAAAAAAAAAGAAAATCGTCAATGTTGTTATCTTTCACTCTCAATCACTCATGACCGAAGTGGTCGTAGGGGTGTCATGACAGCCAGCCGCAGTGATCGGTGCCCATCCTGCTCTGTCCTCGGCCTCTCTGATCAGTTGTGCAGCTCTCAGGCCAGTCCATGTCTTGATGTTGTCCAACCAGGTCTTCTTTGGCCTTCCTCGTTTCCTCCCTGCTGCTACTGTACCCTGTTATCTTTACAGAGCGTGATGTGTCCGATGCTGGCGTGGTGGTGGGGAACAAGTACTACACTGTGGTGGACAACGCCAAAGTGACGCACGACCAAGCTGTTTCCACCTGCGCCAGACTGGGCGGCCGGCTGCCGTCCTCACGATACGATTCTTACGCTACAGCATATCGGAAACTAATGTACACAGTTGAGTATCATCTATCTTTTCATGTATACATCTTTGCACGCACCTTTTGTTTTGGACAAGGTATGTAATATCAATAGTCATCAATTATGGAATTATGTGCCTAATTTCTATAATTAGGTATGAGATCTTCGGACTCTTGTTAATGATTTGGTAACACTAGTATCCCTGTCGTAGTTGTTTGTATAGAATCTGGCAGCTTATGTGTATACGTAAAACAGATCACGTATTTGTATGCAAGTTCATCTGTTTTGATAGTTGACACAGTACAGAGTTAAAACTATTCTTTAAAAAAATGCGGAATTAAATTCTGAGGACAACAGAAGAAGCACATTTACAGTTCTTTGCGACTATTTTTTGTGTCAAAAAGTTTTAATTCTGTTCTATAATTTTTTTTTCCTTTCAACACTGAAGGGTTACGTAAGAGGGTTTTTGGGGTCGGCCTTGGCCGATTTTTGGCTGGACATCAGACCGGACCCGATTGGATCTGCTATATGGAAGCACCCAGACGGAACGGAAATCGAACAGTTCTTTTACACCAAGTAATGTCTCATTAACAAGGGGGTCTGCCGGCCTAGCCTCTACCAGGCCCCGCGGGATGGCTGGAAAAATAGTAGAAATTGGCCTAATAGAGTGAATAGTACGCCAAGGGAGTCGGCTACGGAGAGAGGGTCGGCAAACTGTACCCCTATAGCAGACGAACTCCTCTTTCATGTTTTTCTGTCTATTTGGCCAGTTTCTACCCTTTCCAGCCGCCTCTGGAGCCCGGTAGAGGCTCTGCAGGCCGTGCTCTGAAGTCGAGTTGGGTGTGTTTGAGTGTGGGTGTGTGGGTGGGGGGGGGGGGGGCTGATGTGAGGCGCCAGATCAGAATTCCCAAAACGATGCTCCGCCGCCGCCAATCAAAATGTCCGCAAAGCCACAAATTTGCCACAACGCTGCTCATGGGGCGTGGTACTTTTCAAAGTATGAGTCGTGAATACCTTTACCAAGGAGGTTATCCTTTCAGGGCTGTGTGTCTGTGTGTTTGGGTGTCCGTTTGTGTTTTTGAGGACAGCATATGCCGAGAAGTCCAGAGCGAATTTGAATAGTCAATAGTTGCGTTCCATGATAGGATTCTCAAGCAAGCGACACATGTAACTGACAGGAGTGTCGATTGATATCAATTATGCGAATGCATGCCTACTTTGCATAAGCAAGGAAAAACATCAATGGTAGTAAATGACGGGAATTTCATGCTTATGGAAGTTGGATAAAGGTGAACATCGTTAGACATAAATCACGCAAATCATTTACAAAATTCATGAAGAAATGCCACAGCAACCTTCTCTGATGAGATTAGACTTTACTTTCATACTTTGTACAGTTTGTGTTATTTGCAACCAATACTGATATATGAGCCCTCACTAGTTCATTCTCCTTTTCAAAGGTTTCCAAGTCTGAGACCTCCAGATGGCGATCCAAATGATCCCGCCACGAGATGCATTGTCGGAGCCGGATATGACGGCTTTCTTTTCGCTTCGTGTCAGGCCTTGAACCACTTTGGATGTGAATTCAACCTAGGTGAGTTCAAGCAATAAACAAACCCCACACAAAATATCACAGAACCCACACAATGTAGAAAAAGTGGTATCCTTTGTCTTCCACTGTCTCAGAATTAGAAGTCAAACCCAATCCGTTTGAATTTAGAGTAACCATTTAGGCTACACCAGTCACACGTTACATTGTTCTCCATTGTTCGTCTTGTTACTTGTAATTAGCCTTCGGGCAAGAACTTTCAATAAACTTGTCATTTTTCCAACATCAAAACATATCATCTTTATAGGTAGCTTTCAATGTTTCCTTGTGGGAAAATATAACAAACATGATGGCGACAAATAATGAGATCAACGTAAGGAAAGTGACATAAAACCAATCTCATATTGAAGACTAGATATTGGACAAGAAACGTAGCTTCAAAAATAAATATTATTAACTACATGTAAGACTCAATTGTGATTTTTGCTAAACGAATTTCACAATTCTTTTGATATCAGTTACATGGTGTCGGATTATCTTTCATGCAGAGTTTGACGCCCCGGATTCTCCATGTTTCCCCACGGTTGTTCTGGACACAGGGAGCCGACCTTACGAGAAACCGTTTCAACTGTTGGGAGCTGGGGATTTTTCTACATATGGAAGGTACGTTACAGGCTCGTTAAATATGTAAAATTTGGCATGTTCCAAATTTCAGCATAATTACTTTAACTATGGTGTAAGCTCCAAAATATAATTTCTAATTGAAGCATTGCACAAAAGATCCTAGAAAATTGCTCCTGGTTAGAATCTGAGATGCCTTCCTAATATTATTTTGACTTGTTAAGACTACTAAAACTACACGAGTGCAACATTCGGCGGTTGTAGACTAAATTCCACAAATATTTACATTGCCTCTGGATAATGAATACTTCAATCTCGTTCCCAATGCAGTATCGTTGACCTAGACTGTCCCGGAGACTATAACATCACCTACAGGTGGAAGGTTCGCGAGGGACTGTCTCATCGTGATGGCTATGGCGAGGAGCCTGATGTACCCGCAGAAGTTGCCATGGCCATAACTGCTACTACTGAGTACGTTCTCTTGATAAACTGCACACGTGATCCCATGTCCGATTATGACGTAACCAGCCTGTTTCACACCGTCTGGCCAGTTGCCTCTAAGCCAGGAGATTCAGATTTTAAAAAAAAAGAGAAGTACTAACAAGCGATTAGGATTCTTCACCACTATAAATATCAGCCCAATAAAAGCTGAGGATTTTCTGTCTCCAACACCATTACGAATTCATAGTCTGACGATTTGGATTTTATTGGAATTGCAACAGTGTAATACACGTGGGACACAGGCAGCTATTGCTGATGTCGTGACCCACACACTTAAGTACTTTGTTACACTTGGGGAAAGTCGTGTTAAGTGCCTTTTCCCCAAGGACACAAGATCGGTGGCGTCAGGGGCTGCTAGGATGTGATTAAATTAAAGCTAATTCAGAATTGCCTCAATTTTTTTGTCCCACGTCATGGTCTAGGGTCAACGTTTAAGGCCCCAAACTTGCAATCAGGTACTAGGGCTTTGTTCAGAAGAGTTTTCTCTTACGTTTCGGGGCCAACAGACTCAGATCAACAGACTCAGATGATATTATCTGTAGAAACCTTGTTTTTGAGGAAAAACCTTCACTAAAATCAACTTTTCCCCCAAAAGCTCCTATTTATATTCTTCCCAGGCCGTTCAACGAAATACAAGAATTTCCCAGGATAATGACTGACACAGCTTTAATGGTTATCATTTTATCTATGTGATATAGAAAAAAAATGAAGAAAAGCTTGACAATTTATTTATTTCTAGGGACGAATCTGCCATTATAGACCTGTTTCTTCTTAGGCGCTTACCTTCCGGTGCTAAATCCGTGAGGTGACTTGGAGTATTCATTGCCATGGGCTCACAGACTGTAGGTCAAAACTAAAACTGGTGTTTGTAATCACGCGACTATGACGTAAGCATTGTCCGCCATGATTGAAGTTACCAATTCAATTTTAATTTTTTAACGTTGTAATTACCTTTACTCTAGGGAAATGGCAAATCATTCCCTTGTCCTCTCAATGTGGTTGTTTTTCCCGTTTTTGTTGCTGGAACAGGAGCATCATGCAGAAACAGTTTACATACCATGACAACACGATCACGATTCCTGGCAACGCTCTACGTGTGGGCAAATACAGCGTCCGTCTGTCCGTCTCTGTAACGCATGGCGGTGGTGTAACCACGGCAACGGTAACTACGTGGGTTGAGATCAAACACTCTCCAATCAACATCTTAATTATCGGAGGGTCCAGGAGGTGAGCTGTTTTAAAACGATATATCAATTTCATTTCTTGGTGCTCTATCACAACATACTGATGCCTATCTATTGAATAGCCAGGAGTGTTACAACTTGACATTTAAACTGCTCGAACACATTTGTCGATGAGAGTAAATATTCACGTGTATGCTTTAGCAAAATCCCACTGCACTATCAGCAATGGAACAACCTTTTTGAATAGAGAACGATTGCTTTCAATTGCAATTAATACAAGAAGAAAACATAGATGAACGCATTTTTTTACTGCCGACAAGGTCCCAGGGTGGCGGCTATCTTTTGGACCGATCGGAAGACGCGGAGACTCTGGACCCAGATGCTGGACCTAGAGAATACATATATGGATATAGACGTCAAGACGGCCGTTATCTACCTGACAAATGGGAATGGACCTGTCGCCGCCCAGACGGTATGACTCTATTAATCTATCTATTCATCATATCAATCATAAAGACATTATATTTCTAATTCAGTGACAAAAAGCCAGGTCTGCTTGACTAGCTAGCTAATGGCTGTCATGAAGGGCTAGCGCAGGGGATGGTACAAGTATGCAACGAAACATCTATGAAAATTATGAACTACTGTATGTACCAAATACTTAATCTAAGGTCAGAGATTAGATTTTACTAAAGTAGGTCATATGTATGGCCTCCGTCGGTCAGTATTGACCATGGTAAAATCCTAATTCACAGCAGCCCTACAGCATCGACTATGGCTAAACAGCCCTATACGAGAATGGCAGTCTCTGCCACAAAAATCACATCTGTAAACTGACTCAGTTCTGTTGCAAAGCTCTTTTCTGCGGATCCGCTTTTCTTCTGCGCTGTGTATCAGTCTGGCTTCTCCTGATTTGAGCTAGGTCAGGGCCAGCAAAAAAATCCTTTAGGAAGCGATGATTTGGGCTTTAACGATGGTGGGCTTTAACGGGCTGGTGGAAATGCGAACGTTGGATGGCAAGTTTCCGAATGATTGCCGGTTGAATAAGGTTCACTGGATTTTGTTGTTATCCTCGTGTTGCGAAGGCGGGATCCAGTGGTAGATGCTAGAAAAGGTTAACATGTTACTGATAGAAATACCTCAAGATAATACAACAAAGTAATGAGATACATGAACGAGCAAAATATATCATGGAGCCAATTATGCAGATTATGTGGTGTGTGCATTTCTTGCTTTATCCGTACTACGAAATACTAAACTAAATACAAAAACTAGCAGAAAGATTCATAAAAAACTTCGATCAAAAGTTGATCTCACCACAAAATAGTTTTGCCTTTTCGTGGAATGATTCATGAGAACAAAAGACCATAAAATTTAAAGTGAGTCAAAGAACTTGACGCTGGGTTCAAGAGTTTTCTTATTTTCAAGTACAGAACAAAGTAGGCTTTAACCGTGGCTCCTTGCTTTTTCTTTCAGGAGGAGACTGTGATCAGACGCTTATTATGAGCTCTACAACTTGGGGAAGTACATCAGATTATGCCAACTATGACTTAAGAAACCAATCCCCTTGGACCCAGAGGGCCAGATCAGGAACCTTCATCGTGCGAGTTGCGAACCCTCAGCCTGTAACAGACCGCGTCTGGCTGCCGTACGAACAAGAGGTGACTCTGATTCCAGCGGGACTGCCCACCTGCCTCATAAGGTACCGGCATCTTAAAATTTGTATGACGGATTTTTACCAAAGATGGGTAGGTAGCTTTCGTTAGGGATGTCTCTCGGATATGACGGTAAATGGATGTTCTGTAGTTAAGAAGGACGCTAAAACTGTCCACACTTCTATATTGTATTTTACATACTCGGTGATGAGTCTAATTATCATTATGGGCAGGCAAATACATCAGCCCTTCCACTGGTCAGGCTCCTTGAAGCTTGATGGCCAACATCTCTAACTCAGGACGATTGGAAACATTTTTATACGGTTGACCTGTGCATATGTGCTAAGCTCATGGGCAGTCCCTGGTAGCGATGGTTTTTGTGACACAGGTTATAGCTATGACTTGACTATCTGGACATTATCTGATAATCAATAATGATACTCGTTAAGCAAATGAAGCTGAATTCATATTGCGACACCCCGATCCAAGTAATGATAAGATCATAGTTTCTGACATACTCTGTTGCAATGCGAAGACACATCTACATGGCAGACATTGGTAACTATAATTGACATCAATGTCATATCACTCAAATGTAGTCTTGTAATTTTCTTAGATCAAGATTCATACACATGAGACGTAACATGACATTGGTGAATTGGATTGACTATTATTGACCATTGATCATTGTTGTCAGATGTACCCTCGGGGACAACTGCAACTACCTGGCCACTAAGAGTCACCAGCGGCTGAGGCTGTGGACAGAATGTGCGAAGTTCTATAGAAGTTGGAATAAATTGTATGAGCTGGATCAATCATTCTGGTGGCATGACAATGGGAATAAACCGGATCACTCCTACTACTGGAGTCTGAAACAGTCGCCGGATGGGTTCAGCGGTATTGACTGGGGGAACGACACTCTGACGGGCAGGGAGCAAGACGAACTGATCGTTAAAGACCACGTATTCACTGTAAGTGCTGTTTCATGTCCTTTTTGATCACCTCTCTCACTCTCACGGGAAACAAGCTGTGATCAAGAAAACTCCCATATTCTCTCTCTCTCTCTCTCTCTCTCTCTCTCTGTCTCTCTCTCTCTCTCTCTCTCTCTGTCTCTCTCTCTCTCTCTCTCTCTCTCTCTCTCTCTCTCTCTTCCCGATACAGTCAGGTAAAATTAGCCATTCAAACGTTCATGATCTAGTTTTTCTAAGACTCAGAGCAACCTATGATTTTTAGCACACGCATTACGTTTCTTCCAGGTTCCAGGAGAGTACATCTTACGTCTGGACATCCTGACAAACGGTGTTCTCTGCACCGGCGGAAACTGCAGCTATGCAGAGTGGAAGTTTTTCATTCAGGGCCCGCCTGAGAACGCGCGTGAACCCGTCTGTGCTGCCAACATATCAGTACCTCTGTCCTCAGGTAAGGGTGTTTTAGAAAGTTGTGAGGTGGTGGATATAAGATTTAGCCTTAGTTAGTTTTTTTGGTCAGTTTTCTGTGGCAACAAAGTTCATGTCAACGTAGCAAAACCTGAAAATATGATGGTGCCGAACAAGACGATTCTGCACGCTTAGGATGTTTTAGACATAGGAACAAGAGATGCTGTTTCAACCTTGTCCATGGTACCGGTAAGGTTAAAGTAGCTTTTGGGTATTGTTACGAGGTGAATATTGAATACGAAATCGGACAGCTATCAATAACCTGGTTTAAAGACTTTAAAGTGCAGAAGCTTTACTCTGCCCTATCATCTGCAATGGCCTGGAGACTCTATAGATATGTGTTGTGCTAGCCCTTATTAGAGACATTGTAACCTTGTACTAAAATGTTTATCACCACCCCGACAGTCGAGTGCAACCGAACACAGCCGTACAGCGAGCTGGACACGTCATGGACCGGAGAGGGCTGTGAATGCCGGGAAGTCTCCAACCTCTGTACCTTAAGCCCGACGGAAGGAATCGCCCTGACCACCAGATTTGACTTGGGCTGCTTAGGTACGTTTATACCTTTACTTTTAGCATTCGGTCCGACATGCATGGATCTGTGTTCACAAACAATAGATAAACATTTTAAGTTTGTTGTGGTATTTGTTTACAACTTCCTGTATGAACATCATATCTTCAGCCAACCTTGTTGAATTTTGGGTTAAATTTCAAGAAAAGGAGTGACTCCAAACGCCAGCACTTCAAAGTACCGTGTGCCTGTAGATTTTTGATTTGATTTATTAGACTGTAGGAAAGTACAGCCAGGACTACCCAACTAGCCGAAGGCTATTACAAAGGGTTAGCCCTGGGAACAGTATATTCAAAGTTCAATACAAACTTTCACAAAGTGCGCATGCGTCAAACACACACATAGCGGCGGACACAGAACACAAAGTAAAATTACATCGAAGAAACAAACACTGCACGAAATGGCCTCGTATCCCGACGTATACGTACAGGGATTCCTCCGGAAATATTCCATATCCCGGTGCGGATTTAGCGTATCCGTTAATTATATCGGAAACGCTAAATCCGCACCGGGATATGGAATATTTCCGGAGGAATCCCTGTACGTATACGCCGGGAAACGAGGCCATTTCGTGCAGTGAAAATTAGCAAAAACCATCAAAGGACTGAAGCGCATATGGAAAAAAATGCACAAGACTAAGCTATATATAAATCGTTAACAATGTCAAGCCAAAACTTAGGTTTATATTACATACTAGGTTAGCAGATTATACAACATGTCATCTAATACTTGTGGTAGGTCAGTCAATTATTTACAGAGTATCTGTTGCCGAGTGATGTACAGAGTTTGTTTTTGAAGGAGCTGACAGTGAGGGATGTGCGGATATTACTGGGAAGAGAGTTCCAGAGTGAGATCGCTCGACTAATGAATGTAGATCTATTACCTTTCCACATAGAATACCAACAGGAGAAGTTTTGTTGTTGGGAAGTAGGCGAAATGTTATGTAGGTGAAAAGTAATCCATAGTAGGACCTTCGGAATAGTAGGTATGGCACCTATTTCCTCACTCAGTCTCACGATCAGGAAAGAATGAGTACCTACCTTACGTTAGGGACGTCCTTTCGGATAGAATAATTAAAGATAGCCACCACGCACTAGAGCACTTTAAAGATCTCTTCACACTAATTGTAAATATTGCGTATTTATTTTGTCGCCAGACTTCGAAGCTGTCGGGGCGATTCGGTATGAGTTCTACTACAGAACCAGAGCCACAGCTTCAGTCAGCACCCTCTCGACTGACTCCGAGTCGGGACATTACAACTTACTGCAGCACGGGATGGTGAGTAGGACTCTGGTAGAGCAGTGATATAGTGAAAGAACTCATTAAGTACAAATCGCATCAATCGGAATAAAGAATGAGTTATAATGTTTTGAATGGCTGAATGCCAAAAAAGATGTTAAGGCAATTGATGCAAATAGGCCTGTTACGACGTATACACCTCGGGATATGACCATATTTCAATTACCCAATATATAAAATATGATTGAAACCGTAATCTCGTTGCTTTCAACACGTGTTTATATTGTTTCAACTAGAGTCATAATGAAATAATTCTTGCCGTATGATTTATTTGAAATACCTTTCTTCCCGTGCTTAAAAGTCTTTTATTTGAAACAGTCGCCAAATCCGCGTCCATTCAAGCTGCCGTCCGGTCTGGCGTCTGATGACTACAAGGTCTTCATTCTCGTGGAGATGTCCGACCAGGAGGGAACAACAAAGACAAGTGAACTGGAGCTGACGGTAAGGGGGATGTTTAAAAAAAAATCAAATCAACAGATATACAAGAAAGTCCGCAATACAGCATGCATGATGAGTTTAGCTTAGCCCTTGACACTTGTATATTTTCTATACCAAGGTTATTATTCTTTTCGCACGTTTTCTAACCTGTTTCTTCTGTTAAAGTATTGGGTTTGGGATTTTTAAAATGCCTTTTTACTATGTTATGAAGTCAACGTAGGTGCTAATTCATGAGGCTATTTGTTTTGCAATAGTTATAAGAAATTCTAGCGTGACAGGATAATGATGCTTCTGCTGTCGATGACGATGATTATGTTGATGACGATGATTATGTTGATGACGATGATTATGTTGATGACGATGATTATGTTGATATATGCGCATAACAGGTTCGGCTCCCTACTTTTGAGGAACTGCTCACCGCCATCGACGCCACCAACGCTGAAGTGGAGACCGCCATCCGCTGGGGAAACAAAATGGAGGCCCTGCACTTAAGTACCATCATAGCGGCAACTCTCAACAATATCCGCTCTGAAGGAGCTTATGGAGTGGCTGACTGGAGGAAAGTAAGTGCAAATGAATGGCCCTGTGTCATTAGCTCTAGAGTAAGAAAGAACGTATGGGGGTATGCCATGCATGAGGCATGCAAATTAACCATAAACTTGCAAACAAGTTGCCTTGCCAACAGTATCAAACTTTCAGCATGTAAGCTGAGGGCCTAAATATTTGGGATTTTTGTGTCAGTCTTATAACTGTCCATCATTGTAGTGACCCTTCTGAAATCACTTGCGGACTGAGAGAAAGAGAGAGGGGTTTTTATCTCCATGAAAAATGGAGATATAGTTTTGTGTGTGTCTGTGTGTGTTTCCGGACTACTGTCAGCAGCATAACTCAAGAACCTCTTGGTGGATTACGATGATATTTGGTATGTGGGCGGGTGTTGTAAAGCAAAAATTCAAGGTCGATTTTGGGCCCCCTGGTATGTGACCTTGGTACTGCAGAAGAACTTGATTTTTCTATCTTTTGACCTGGACATGCTATGGTCTTGATTTTTGGTGGCAGATAGCTTGTGATGTAATGAAGAAGTGGTATAGGTTTGGGCCCCCTAGCAGCTTGTTCTGGAACTGCAGGGGCGTTATTGTGAAAATCTTCTAGAAGAATAACTGAACAGAGGAACGTTGGATTTCCATGATATTCGGGTGTGCAGGTAGCTTGTTTACACTTTCACTTGGTAAGAAGATCATCAGCGTTATGCAGTAATATATCATAAGATAATCGTCTTGCTGTCGACGCTATCTCAACAGGCGCGAGAGGCGATCATCTACAACGTTGGGAGAGTTCCCATAGAGAACGTTGAATCCGTCATCCAGTCCTCCGAGTCTCTCATTCAGGCCACTCACTATGACGACGAGGTCACGGCAGACGCACAGGTACTCATTTGACGTCATACTGACGTCATACCTACGTCATGTTGTTACAATATACTGGTACCATCGTTCATATTATAGCATAGTAGGGCCATTTGTAGAAATCTTGAAGTGCCATGGTTTGGACACGAACAAGGGACACTGACGTTACGCCGTTGGACCCGTGTTTAAGTTGAGCCAAATCTCGAGCACGTTAATGCACACACCACAGTTCTTAAGGACTGCAGCCTATCTAGGGATTGGAACTTTCGGCCTCGTGGGACATAGTACAGGATCGCTTGCTAGCACTAACACAGATGTCGAATGTTACATTTTGCCAACAGGTCAGTGCGGCAGGGCAACTCCTCCACATGGCCAAGTTCATGACTCGAAAAGTCACCACAACAAATATGACACAGGAGAAAGTCGAGAGGGTTGCTGGTATCACCATGACAGGTTAGCAAGCTAAATCTTTTGCAAAATTTGTGGTCTTCAGACAAATTTTGCACCAACTTACGTTAGTGTTGACTCCCAATACTTGCAAAAAAACTGTTGTCATGTCAAGACAAAGTAAGAAAAAAACAGTGACTGTATTTCGAACACCAATGACTTTCATGTTTTAGAATGGTCTTTCTATGCAGAAAAATATTTCTATAAAATACTATGTATGCATTTCTTTTTTCACGTTCTAGGTGCCTTTAATGTCTTTAAAAGTTCTGAAGTTGTTGCCGGATGGAAACACAACGGAAACGGGCCACCTGAGGATGCCAACACGACCGAGGCAACTGAAGATACGAATACGATCGGATCACCTTTGCTCAAGGTAGATGCTAAATCTTCATCTATTAAGTAACACGAATATGCACTATTTGAGCAATAGTAGTTTTCTTTTGCACTCACGTGACTGTAACGTAAGCATAACCCGCCATGTTAAAGGCCCAATATGTAAGATTTGGTCAATACAGAAAGTCAATTTTTCTACCATTTCTTTAGATAGTATGTTGAATAAACATTGTACAATGACATACCAGTATTCAGGAAGGAATGTTCACCACAGTTTCTGCCAAACCTCCTTACCAGAGTGTTAGCAGTTTTGAACGGGGAAAATCCGCTTTATCAGTTCCCTACAAACTTGGCTAATATATCTTATCCTCATTCAAAAAGATATGAGTGTTTTTGAAGAAGATGATCTTCATAACATCAGCTGTTATCTAGATCCACTGAAGTGTCGCTAAGTAATTAGCCTACACAGGGGTCCTGCCAGTGTACAGGAAGCTTTTGTTTACAAACAGTGGGCCCTAGGTTGAGGTGGTGTCACAGACTTTTGCAGCTTGTTTTTGTACAGCTAAAAAACACCATACATGCCAGAAATAGACGAATTAATGATGGAAATATGCTGAAAAGTGGTTGTCTATGTCATTTGCATTAGGATTTTTGCGCCAAAATGTCACATAAAGGGCCTTTAAATGGTTAAACCTGGAAGTTGTCCGGTAGATTTGAATGTACTCATATAGGCTCCTTCATGACATAGCTCATCGACAATTGTCCTCAATTTGCACCTGTTCTGAACTGTTCTCTGTCTATTTGGTTCGAATTCCCAGCCTTCTCAATTTTGGGGTAATGCAGCTATTTCTTAGCCATCCTCTACCATTTGAGCAACAAGTTAGCGACAAATGACGGAAAGTAAACGTCCTAACCACAAAATGTTTCTCACCTGCTGCTTGGACCTCCAATGAACCAGGCGCTCATGGATGTTGACAAGTTCCAATAACATGTTATATGTCACTCATTGTTTTTGTACCTTGTTTTCTTAAGCAAAGCGTAAAACAATATTTTGATCCCTGTTCTTCCGCAGAATCGAAACGCCACCACCGTGGCTTTTCGTGCCATAGATGAACTTACTAACCAGATTCTGAAGGGAAAACGGCCGCGTGAAGTCGTGACAATGATATCATCACAAGACTTTCAGGTGGGTGTACAAACTGGCATGTTTATAAGGAAGAGAACTATCGCATGCCAACCACTATCACTGCCACTTTTAGCCACATTTTAACTGTTCCTTTATACCGGTATGCAGGTTGTGATCAACAGGACTGACTGCCTCACGTGGTTTGATTATGAAAATCATACCGTCCACTTCACCAGTTTTGAAGATGGAACCTGGTTCCGACTGCCGCCATTACTAGTATTCGTGAAGGCATACGCACGCTCGGTTTTGGTATTATGACTTGGATTGTACATTACATGAAAAAAAGATATTTAAATTTCTATCATTTCTCTAGATCAAGCAGAGACATAATGAGTGAATGTGATGATACATTACATATCATAATTGTCAAACAATAAAATATCAAAGCACGCATGTAATTAACCACTGGCCAGCAACTTAAGCTACGTGTCTCTCAATTTCAATCCGAAAAATATACACGTAAAATACAAAGTGTGAACTGTTTGTAAATATAAATGTTTACGATTCAAATATCAATGAGTTATGCTTCGATGATGATACTGTTCTTAAAATGGCATGTTATCTTAGATCAAGCGATCATATTTCAAACTGCTTACAACACTCAGTACGGTCTATATCTTACGACGTTTCATGAAATAAACCATTCTACTCTGAGACTCCAAGCAGAAGAGGGTTCTGGCTGATTTTTGACGTGTTTTAGGCTTTTTTGTCGAGCTTTCTACTTTGTCATTTTGTGTGTGTCTGTAAACCCCAAGAGACAAAAAAAATGACAAAGTAGAGGGCCCGACAAAAACGCCTATAAACACGTCAAAAACCAGCCAGAAATCCTCCTCTGCTTGGAGAGTAACCCATTCAGTCTCTTTTCCGATTCATCGGCCGCAGAAGCTCACTGGTGACATCAGTGAGCGGAGACTCAAGTCAATAGCGCAACGCAATTTCTGCGGAACACAGGTGGGAGAATGATAAGTTATCAATGTTATGGTTCGTTTAATGAATTTAGAGACAGGGAAAAATATGAATACAAAGACAGTGATAATTCATACAAACACTAGAAAGGCAACATTTGCGAGCAAATACAGCATGTTTAGCCATACTCCTCGCCATGCAAAAAATGGACCGTCCCAAAATAACAATGAACCCTTCTAAAATATTTGCAGTAAAAAAATTGATCACCCCAGTCCAAAATTGAGTTTAAAAACAATTAGTCTCTCTATACAGGAATGGAGTCTTCCAGTAGCACCTCAAAACAATATGGACCAGTCCAGAACATATCCACTTAAACAAATACACTTCTGCTAACAAATGGACTTTTTCATAATCACTCCAGCTCAAAATTGAAATAAATAATTAAAGAATCCTCCTCTTGAAAGAATGGGATATTCCGTGCCATCTCCATGTAAACTAGACCAGTCGAAAAATATCCGCTCAAAATTACAATCTTGCGCATAATCAACCCAATTCAAAATTGAATTAAAAAAAGATTAACCCCAGGGAAGAATGAAGTCTTCCATAGTATACATAATGATATATATAAAGATTTATAGTATACATTTGGGGTTGAAAATAACGAAACGAAAAAATTGCTTATTTCAAAAATCGTTTTGGAAGGCTGTATGCCAAACATTTGAATGAGAGCCTGTGTTTATGACCAAGGCAGACACATGCCAAATTTCACATCACTTTGGTTTAATACATAGGAATCGGAGATGTGTATCTTTGTTAAAAAAAAGAGTGAACAAAGCCATGTAATCACATGACCTAGGCAGTCACATACCAGATTTGGTATAAACACTAGGGCAGCTGACCCAGAAATGCAAGATAACTTAATTAACTCAATTGGCCAATAAGGTGGTCGCGTTTTTGAATGCAGTGGAAAAATGTCTGTCACTTCCAACACTGTATGTAGTATTGAAAGTGACAGAAGTGGCAAATATTGTCAAAAAAGCCCAAAATAAATCGTTTTGAAGAGATGTATGCCAAAAATGGGAATGTAGTCCTTTAAATATTTGTTCAAGGCACATCTACAGCGAATTTCAGGTCAGTCAGTTGAAATACCATGGCGCAGGAGGCCAAGAAATGCTAAAAATAGTCTAAAAACCTCAATAAAATCATTTTCAAGGTCAATATCGAAAAAATGAAAACAAGGGGTAGGGGTATTTGCCTATACTACCTTTGTACCGAATTTCAGGTCATTTGGTCAAAAAATGACAGAGATGAATCGATTTGAAGATTTGACAGGAGGAGAAGAAGAAACCTGAGTAAAAACAATATGTTGAGCCATACTAGTATGGCTAAACATAAATAGTTATGAAAATAAACATAGACACAATAATTATTCATATATTAAACAATAGTTGCAGATAGTTGGCATCCTTGTCTACGGTTACCATTGGGTGGGAGGGAATCAATGTAAACTAAACTATTATCATGTTTGAATTCTAATGCCATATGTTATAAAAGTTTTTGATTTCAAACTCCTCAGGTTTTCCACAGCCGCTGGAGGAACCCTTTTGAGTACGCGTCCACCACAAATATCAGTCACAGAGACTTAGGCATAGGAATAGGAGGGCTGCATTTCAGCGACTCCTTGGAAAGGAAGGGGATTTCTGGCCTGGAGGAGCCCATAGAGTTTTCCATCCTGAGGCACAACCAGTCTGTGGCAGCTGTGGAGTTTGATGACGTTGCAGTAGGCGGGGTAAAAGAGGTACGTAAGCTGTTATATCAAATATTTTGTTTGGGCTTTTTCAGGTTGGCAAATCGACGTTTTTTTCGTAGATAGAATTAATGGAAATGACCGACGTTCGAGTGATGCTTCCGGTTCCATGAAAATACTGGCACAAGCAGCTCCAGTCATCACAGCCTTGAGAAAGGATTCAAAAGTACGACCGAAATGCTTAATTTGATTGCATCTCAGCAAACCGTATCAAGTTTCTAGAGGCCTGCTTTGAAGTCTACAATAAAAATGTAAAATTTTCCTTTACCTTTCAGTACGTCCCATTCAAGTACAACAGCTCCATCGACCCGGCAGACACGTTCATCTTCCTGGCCCCCAAGGACCCTCTGGTGTCCCCAACCTTTACCCTGTACCTGGCCTACGGCATCAAACCCAACGCGACTCTGTTCGACCTGACCACCACTCTTCCTATCCCTTCTAACATGAGGTATGTTATATGCCGGATGGTGATGACATTGGTATATTTTGAAAGAAATTTTTCTTATACGTTTTAGACGTCTGGACAACCACAGGCTTTGATAAAGCAGGCGTAAAACTAATGAAGTTAGTGTTGGTTCCAATCCTAAATGTTGCCATCTTGTTGATAAAACGAATAGCAACTAAACTTTTGTTTCATACTATCTTCTTCAGGGCTTCGTGACTAGAACAACCCAGTAGTACGTTTTCATTGTTTCTAAGGTATCGAACAAGAAACACTGTAAGCAAGTCAAACTTATTCCTTTTCCTCACAGATATTCTCTTGATCTGGATGAAAACATCACCGTGACGTCAGACCCGTACATCTGGCGAGTGCGTCTCGGAGACGTGGACATTAGGGACAGCAATGACATCCACTGGTACATCGGTGAGGAGATGATGCTTTTGGTGCCAACAGATCTTCCTCTGTTTCTTTGTTACATTTTCGGAACAAAATTAGGGTACTGGTGTTGTAGATAGGAAGGCTTCCCTCTTTTACAGCCTACCATGACGAATTAAAGAGCTGAAAATGTCATTGTCCTTTTACATATCCTATTGTATTTTTACATGGCAGGAATCGTGCCTACAAGTGCAGACGGAACTGATGAGGGAGGTGGTCTAACCGTGTCGTTTGGAGTCTTCGTTGAACCCGTAGAATGCGTGTTCTTTAACGAGAAGGACCATTTCTGGGACAGAAGTGGTTGTCAGGTACGGCACATTGTATTTTTGTGTACGTTTGAAATAGTGTAAACAAATGAACGCTAAAGTAGTCACCGTAATTGGCATGGATAATTTTCGTGTACTCGATAATTTTCGTTGCATCTTATAGGATTTTATAAAAATGATAATGAAATTTTGGCTCCATGGAATTCACATTTGTTGACATCTTGAATTCCGCAGGTTGGACCTCTGACGAGCAGGACCCATCTCCACTGCCGCTGTGACCACCTGACCAAGTTCTCGGGCCTGATTGCTCCAAACGAGATCAACTTTGAGCGCGCTCTCAAAGGTTTCCTTCTGCTGAAGAACCTGATTCAGAATCCCATCGGCATCATGACGTGCTGCGTCCTGTTCTCCTTCTACATCGCCTTGTGTGTGCCTTGGACAAGGAAAAATGATGCCAAGGACCTCGGGAAGGTAACTGAAAAAGAATATGAATTTAATGCCCACTTTCATGTCATGAATGCAACAAATATTTTGTAGAGAATACGGTGAGACCTATGGATATATGTTGTTTTGTCCCAGATCACCACGGCAGCAATCTTCGACGACACAAAACGTCCCAAACCTCGCTACTACCTGAGGGTCTTCACTGGACCGAGAGCAAACGCCGGGACGACAGCAAAGGTGAGACCGATTCCTACTTTAACCAGTTCTTTTAAGTATCAGTTCATGTACATTGTATGTTTCATTTGGTACTTTTAAAGCATATCATACCAATCATCTAGACATTTCTGTACTTTTGTTTTGTCTATCATCTTAAATCTCTGTGACATCTATCTTATTTGATCGTAGGTGTCCATCATGCTGCACGGGGCGACCAGGGAGTGCGGCCCGTTCCTCCTCCACCAGCCCTACTCCGCCATGTTTGAGAAGGGAAACATGGCCGGGTTTGTTCTGTGCACCGAGACGGACCCAGGCTGGCTCACCCACGTGCGCGTGTGGCACGACAACTCCGGGAAGGAGCCGTCCTGGTAAGTCCCTCTCCAGGAATCAAGTGCTTTTGTAAATCCTGCTGGTTAGGTCATGCTAGGAGGGTCTCCATAGAGCCCTGGACTGTGAGAGTTTGTGTTACGGAGCGTTGGTGTTACACGGATGAGTTCCCGATGAATGAATTAGTTACAATAAGAGGTTAAAACTGACATGTAACGCATATTCTGTCTATGACATAAACAGGTTCCTGGAGAAAGTCATTGTGGACGATCTGCTGGGTGAAAACCAGCAGTACTACTTCCTCTGCAACAGGTGGGTTTCGTCAATGATAGAAAATCATGGGCACGTTTAGAATTCAAAATATTCATTTAGAGAGTACCATAAACAAACTGCAATCAATGCCAGTCCAAATTGCAATTGTACTTGTGGCACAATTGAATAGAGGATTTGATATAAGGACGTTGTGTTAGAAGCAATACATTGTGCCTTTATTGATGACAAATATTTTAGCATTTTACATACTTTCTTCTAGGTGGCTGGCCTTTGATGAGGACGATGAGCAAATTGAGCGCGTGCTGCCTGCAGCTAAGGACGAGCAGCTGGTGGCCTTCAGCACTCTGTTCGCTGATAGAACAGCTAAGTAAGACCTCGTTCTGTGATACTGTCATTCAGGTTGAAGTTAGAATGTACAATGTGACGCATATCATGATACAAATCAGGCATTTTTTTAGTCAGCTTTATACTTCTGCATTATAATGCCAGTTGATTATTTGATTGCTTGGTTAGTGGATTGATTGATTCATTGATTGGCTAATTGGACCACAGGGACCTGCGAGACGGTCACATCTGGTACTCTGTGTACGGACGCCCTGCCAGCAGCCCCTTCACCCGCACCCAGCGCGTCTCCTGCTGCCTGTCCATCATCATGTGCACCATGCTGGCAAACATCATGTTCTTCGGCCGAGGAGACGACTTCGCCCAGCCGGAACCCGTCAAGATCTTCGGATTTGATGTGGAGATCCCGATTTCCTGGCCTCAGGTAGCCACAATGTCTAGGGAGAATCTTTGACAGAGCCAATATTGTTTCCACTTCTAAACGTTTGCATAAAGGGGTAGTAGGACGTTCTCATATATTCAGGGCTATGGTATCGACATAGAAGATATAGATTATATTTTGGGGCTATATAACACAGACCAAAGAGATACCGTATTACGACATTGAACATACATCTGTCTTTAGCTTTAGACATTACATATTGTTTTCTTCTACAGATTGTCATCGGTCTCCAAAGCGCCGCGGTGGTGTTTCCTATCAACGCCATCATCATCTGGACCTTCCGGAGCGTCAAACAGCGTCCAGAAAATACACAGAAGAAAAGTATGTTGAATTTCGCAACTGTTCACGACATACCACACACAAGCAAAGATAAGGAAAGAGTGATACACAGGAACAATAGTAATGATATGAATACCAGAGACCTTCCTGGTTGCATTTCTACATTGTGGCTCTAGATGGCGCTTCACATTGGGCTTTAAGATATATTTCAGCATCAGGCTGATGATTGGCACCACTATGTTTGTTTTAATGGCATGTCTACCTCTAGGCACTTCTGCTGGCAGCCGTGCCATCGAAGAAGACAAATCGGGCGGACGTCCTAAACGGTCTTCATCAAAGAACAAACCTGCTTCCACCGGACTGTCGAGCACCGAAATTTATCTGATGAACGTGGAACCGTCATTGCCCGACCAGGTGCGTATGAAGTTAGTATAAAGATAGCATATCATTATTAAGCTGACGCTCAGTAAATGTATGATACACTTCACAAGATACTTCGAAGTTTTAGATATTTACTATCTTTATATACACAGAATCATATAGGATAATTTGCTGTCCAAAAGTTTACGATCTTTACCATCTAAGATATTTGTTTCTTATTGCCGAAGGTCCGGAAGGAAGCTGCCCGCACCAGGCAGGACGAAGTCACTGAACCGACTTCCCCTGGACAGAGCAAGTCTCAAGGTTACGATTAAGTCTTTAGTTTCTGTTAGGAGAAAATAGTTCATCAACGCAAGGGCAAAATGTCAATGTAATATTATTTTAGAATGAGAAAACTTGTACACCACAACTAGCTTCTTCAGTTAAACGGCTACCTTTGATTGGTCAGTTTTTAGTTTAAATGTTTACTCATCAGGAAAATTTCATTGACTTGTACAAGCATATCCAAACACCCCATAACTTATTCTACATGCTTTAATTCTCGCCCAAAATAGTACGTCAATCTTGCAGCTGCAAAAACGTGAATTGATAATAGGTTATCAGATAATTCACATCTTTATAATTGCAGAGGTGAATGAGAAATACGCTGTACTGGACGATCCGGAGAAGGACACTCCAGGGGTGCTGCCGTGGTGGTTTGTCTATATTGGTGAGTAACACTTGAAAAAAGTTCAATATTGTATCCATGGACACCTCACCTGGACAAAGCTGCAGTCACGATAGATATCTGACGTGCTTTTCGGAACGCCCGTTACGATAGCATTTTTTGCAATATCTAACCAGGTGTTTTACTGTGAATGGCTCAATCCCCAGGCTTCGTCCTTGTGTTCGTGACCACCAACACCGCCGCCTTCTTCGTCATGCTGTACACGTTTGAGTTCGGGCGGGAGAAGGCAGAAGCCTGGCTGCTCATCTTCCTGACGTCATTCCTCTCCGACCTCATCCTCATCCAGCCTGTCAAGATACTCGCCATGGCGGCGCTGTTTGCGGTGTTTTTCAAGGTATTTTCCTAACGCTCACACCGTCACACATATATGTGATACCTATCATTTAACATGTCATTATGACTTCCTATGGCTGGGTATATTGCACGTTATATGCCAGTATCTGTTTTGCTGTCGCATACATCATCCCCGATACAATTAGTTCTTAGCTTCTTTTTTTTTACAACTGATATTTAACTTATATTCTTAACCCTAAGTACACAAGGGGGGGGGGTGCCAACTTTGACATCGTATAACTACCAAACTTGTTGCCTTTCCTAAATTGTAGTTGGCAAGAATTTTATGATAGTGGTATGAGATTATTATTTTTCGTGTTGCCATGGCAACGGGTTTCTGAAAGGAATTTTATGCAAAGTCATTATTTTTTAAACAATGATGTTTCTAAGGTTTTCTTGCTCAACCACACTAGTTTTCTTACATCTTTATCTTTATTCGAAATTGCAACAATACAATACACAGTGGAACGTCAGGCAGACAAGCTGATGACAAGTTTTCTTACATTATTTCATGATTTCATGTTCATAGATAATGCTGATAAGTTGACGTGATCGGTCATGATCCTAGATCCTAGATGGCGGACCATATCATTAGCTTAGATATCAAGAGGCTTTTCACCTTCAAAGTCGCCACTACCTGGTATTTTCTTAACCAGAAACATTCGTTTCTAGTGTATTTTTAGTGTGTTTTGGGGTCATTAAAAATGGCCGATCCAAGATGGCGGATACCAATGGATAGCTAAATACATATGTAAAAGACCGAAAAACTCCTTCCCGTCGTCATATATTGGACCATTTTTAAAATATTTTTGTTTCATTATTTGCCTACACTTTCCAGAAAGCGGAAAAAGGGGACGAAGGGAAGAAATGGGATCTAAAACAGTGTGAAGACATTGCTAAAGATCAAAAGCAGGTTAGTTTACATTCATTTTTATGGTGTGCAATAGAATAATATGAAGGTAATGACGGTACAATATATACATGTAGTTAATGAGGAACATTAAAAAAAAGAACTTACCACATAACACATTGCGAACTTTGTTAAATATGTTTCTCCTTCCAGGGTCTACCTGTCCCGGACCAACACGGTTCCCCGGACCTGGCTCAGGCCCGGATGGTCGCCGTCCGACGCAGGAAGCTCAGGACAATCCTGAAGGAAGTGGCTGTTTACGCCCTTTTCCTGACTGTGGTCATGCTGGCTGCGTACGGACAGAAGAACCACATGGCCTTTTATATGTCCAGCGAGGTTCAGCGACTCGTTGTACACAACAAGGAGATGTCTTTCGAAGAGGTAAATATAAATTAATATTTCATGTCAACAATGCAATTGCAGCTGAAACCATTATAGCAGAAGCATATCACTATTATCCATGCCAGTAGATGGTCATTATGCTGATATTGGTATAGAATGAACTTTAAGTGTGTACTGTTGCATATCATTATGACCATATTAGGTGAGTGATGCAGATTCCTACTGGACCTGGCTGGAAGATGCAGCCATCCCAGGTCTTTACCCAGACGCCTCTTCAGCCGTCCTGGACCTGCCTGCCTATCGTGTAGGACCGATACGGCTCCGCCAGGCTAGAGTCAAGCTGGGTAAGTTTTGATGTGTCGATGTCCATTTTCTCATAAAGCATCATCAAATGTTGAACAAATGTGGTTCCAACTTTGTGATCTTTTCCATTATTGATGGTGATATGTTGAGCCTACGTCACAATATTTGGGGATTGTTTTAACGTACTATCATCTATAATTGTATTCCGGCTCCAGATCCTGACTGCCTGGCGACAGTGTCACCAGGAAACCAGACATCAGAGTGCGACAGACGCTATGATTACTTCAGTCAGGACGAAGGGCGCTACGGAGAAGGATGGTTGCCGCTACCCACAGTCAACATCACCGCTTTCAACGGAACCAACGGCACCGCAGAGATAGCAGATCAGAACGGCACAAGTCCGTGGGAGTTCCGGTCGCCTGAAGATTTACATGGTAATTGCAAAATAAAATGGGTTAATAGGAACTCCTTTTTTTCAGAACGTATAGATCTCATATGTCTTTACTGCCTTCGATCATTTCTAAGATAGTTTGTTTTATGTTCCAGAATTTCTCTATGCTGGAGACCAAAGCGTGTATTTTGGCGGAGGCTACGTCGCCGACACGTCCAACAACGCGTCACAGACATTGGCAACAATCGAAGCTCTTAAGAATCATGGCTGGATTGATAGAGGTGTTTATCGATGAAAACACATACAATACAACAATGTATTCAAAATTTCACATTGCATATACTGGAATTATTTTTTTATTCATTGGATAGATTTTCTTGTCATGCAACGAATGTGTTTTTTTTTTAAACATTATCTTTTGTTCAGCAACCCGAGCCGTCTTCACCGACGTCACCCTGTACTCGCCCGACTCCAACCTGTTCTCCATCGTGACCCTCCTGGTGGAGTTCACGGCTATCGGGGCCGGCTTCCCCCGCTGGGAGGTCCACACCGTCCGCCTCTACCGCTTCCACGGCGGCTGGGAGGTCTGGATGTCGCTCGTCTACATTTCTGCGCTCGCCATTTTCACTTTGGTCTTCGCCATCAGAGAAGGTTTGTATTCTGTTTTATGTTTTTGTTTAAGTATGATAGATATGTTCCAATGATATCATGTCAGGGATAATGCCTCACAGATTTAAGCAAACATACAGTGAATTACAAGATCTTACCATTCAGTTATGAGTTTTATTCTGTTTAATCCGCGTTCAGCTGCAAAGTATTGACTTAAATGTTTGCAACTGAAACCGAGATTTTTTTGCCCTTGCTTTTGTCACGACAGTACGGACAGCTTACAACAGCGGAGCCCTGTACATCATGGACTTCTGGAACTGGGTGGAACTGATCATCATCCTCCAGGCCGTGACGGGGGTCACCACCTACTTCTACTCTGAGGCCGTCCTAGAGGACGTAGCAAGTAAAAGGAAAGACAACAGTGCGTCCAGCGTTGATGCAAACTTTGGTCTCTCGGGCTATTTCGTGAACTACAGGCGCGCAGCCGTCTGGGACCAGGTCTACACTTACGTCATCGCCACCCTGTTGTGCAGCGTCACTCTCAAGATGACCCACCTGCTGCGTTTCAACCATCGCGCGTCTCTCCTGATCCACACCCTCAAGCGCAGCGTTGGTCCGCTCTCCGGCTTTTCCATCATGTTCTTTCTCTACTTCTTTGCCTTCGCCATTCTGCTTCATCTGACGTTCGGTCTGCGCATGCTCGCCTACAGTTCCTTTGCTCGCACATTCGAGGCGATGGTGACCATTATAGCTGGTGACCTGAACTTTCAGCAAATCTCTACAACTACTGGAAATCTTGGAACTTTCATTTTGTTTCTGTTTGTTTTCATCTTCAACATCTGTTTAATTGGTTTCTTTGTGGCCATCATTGACGAGTCTTATCATAGCGCAAAGGATGATGAGCAGTTAGAGAAAACTGACTACGACCTGAAAGGGTTTTTCAAATATCAAACAGAAAAACTGAAGCCAAAGAAAAAGGCAAGGAAGCCCAGAAATGAAAACACAACTGTGATGGGGCCTGGTTATTCAGAACTTAAGGTAAATGTGATGAAGAGGTTGAGGACAGTCTTTGAAGACTTAGATGAAAGATAGAAATACCAGTTTTGTTCTTGACTAGGACCATTAATCGGTTCTATCGGTATTTTAATGATGCAAACTATACATGGATCAACTGAAAATGCATGCTACGATTTTTTGTCTTGTTGATAATGTTTGATAGAAAGTAGAATAAGCAATATACCTATAATATTTGGTAGAATTAACAATGTTGGTACGTATAGTGTTTGATAGAATAAGCAGTTTTTACTTATATTTTTGGCAGAATAAGCAGATTTTACTTTCAATGTTTGATGGAATATCATTATGATCACGTATTAAAATGTGATAGAAAATACAAGTTGGGCCTATGATAATCGTACAGCGTGATTGTTATTTTATTTGTTCGAGAGGAATTACTATAACAAGATGTACAAACAGCTGTTCAAACTTTTGCAAGATCTGCCGCCTTCACATGACACCGCACGTGACGTGTGTACAAGCCAGATAGTACCCGCCCATCTTGAGTGGAGAAACACGATGAAAACACCGTCCTATTGCTTCCAAGTCGCTGGTTCCTTTCACAAAAATACAGCACTGAATATTTCATAAGGTATACCAAGGACATTATACATAATAATACAGCTACTCGCGAACATACAATATGATGTCCTTGATACCAGACTTAAAGACAGGTACAGAATAGGTTCAACAATACACGACACACATGTACAGCGTGCTTGTACCTTGCCATGACTATCTCCTTTTTTTGCCAAAAAATTGCATTGTCAGCACACCGACATCGTGTTTGCACATGTATAAAAGCCAGAACAAGGCCGCTCCATCTGGATGGAGACACAATAGAGAACAATCTTCCTATCACTGCCAGTTCCGTGATTCCTCCGCTGTGGCATGGGCAATTTACAAAATGACAGCACTTAATATTTCATAAGCCGATAAGGTATTATTGATGCAGCTACTCGCGAGCATACAATATGATGTCCTTGATAGCAGACGTAGGGACAGGCACAAAATAGGTTCAACAATACACGACACTGCGTGCTTGTACCTTGCCTTGGGGCGGAAGCAATGCCTATCTGCATTTCTAGAAAAAATCTGTTAAATTTTTCCATTGTCTCTCATGTCTACAGAACGCCGACATTTTTTTTTTCAGATGTATAAAAGCTCAAGGCTGCCACATCTGGATGGAGCCACACAATAGAAAACCATCTTCCTATCACTTCCAATTCTCTACTGTGACATATACAAGCCGGACCGAGCCGGCCCAACCTGTGTGGGGACACACGCGACAGAGAATGCCTTCACATCACCATTGCTTCCAAGGCCCTAGTTTCCTTGTAAAGCAGTGAGCGATTCACAAAAGACCTGTTTGAGCCAGATAGAAACAGTTCAAACTTGTTAGAGACACACAATAGAAAATGCCTTCCTATTGCTTCTGAGTCCATGGTTCCTTTGTGAAGCTGAGGGCAATTTGCAAAAGAGTAGTCGTAAAGCCTTCGCCATAATTATATGTCTTAATGGGTACCACAGTAATAAAAAGCCCAATATACATGAATGATACGTGGGTGCTTGTGCTTGCTAGAATTCGTTGCCACTATTTAGATTAGAATCGTAAATGCCTTGGCAAGTCCTTTTTATATTTGTAGATCCATTCTATATCCATTGTTAACATTATTACAGGTGAACGTGTACGGACAGGTAAAACTTGCCACATATAAATTCACCTAGATAAATATGGTCTTGAATTGTGTTTGTGTGAATGTGTGTGTGTGGGGGGGGGGTGCTCTTGAAAATAAACCTAAAAATATGACGTTTCTCCTGTCACTGAATGCTTGCTCTCAGTTATTACTTCATACAGCATTTAATGACCTTCATTGATGCTGAACTATATATGTTCATAAACCTAGCTACCTAGACCTTCGTCCTCCCGTTCTTAGTGGAAAATCTGTCAGCTGTAGCGTCTCTCCAGGCTTATCGTTCCACCGCCGCTACCTTCACTTCATTCTAGCCGAGGCCCATCTTCTCCAGAGCATTGATTATCTGTCTTCCCCAATTTTTTGATGACCAGTTTGCCCCCTTGAAATCTTATTCAATTTGACAACGATCAACGGGTATTCACTACTCTACAAGCAGAGGTTTGTGGAAGAAGATCGTGACTTTTTATCATATGCCCCGTTCAGTTGTCCGCTCCCCCCACCCAAGAGTGGACAAAAAGTGTGGCATATAATAAAAAGGTCACAATCTTCTTCCACCAACCTCTGCTTGGAGAGTAGGTGGTTTTATGCTCGCGGTTTTCGCGGCGACCGTTTCACCGCGAGCTTAAAACCATCGCGAACATTTTTGTCCAATACTAAAGCAAAATGTGACTATAGCGCTGCCGCAAACTTAAAAAAAAAACCCACCGCAAACACTCTATTTTGGCCTTAGCCCCTCCCCCCCCCCAAAAAAAACACGCGAACTTAAATGCCTTTACAGTATCGTATCGGCTTGTTTTGAACACAGACGAGAGAAAAGTCAGTCCTGTCTATCGTCATTATTCTGCTGCTTTATCGTCAGAAGTTCGCCGAGGTGAAGGACATTTCTATCTGATGTCCTTGTAGAGATGAAGGACACTGATGACGTCTGTACCAACGTCACCTAGCAACCAATTACAGCAAACACTATGACAACGGTCTTAACAAAAGTCCAAAACACCCGCCCAAAACTACCAGACCTGTTAAGTATCTACAGAGCAGTAGACCGGGGATGGGAGAGAGTGAGAGTGAGTGAGTGAGACAGGAGAGCGCCATGGGGAGGTCGTTCCGGCGCTTGTTGATCCTCCTGGGAGCTTACATCATTTACACGGGCCCGTGTGCGGGTGAACTAATGGATTACGGTAAGCTGGGTGTAAAGCTTACCTGAAACTGGGTTTATTTTGCCGCGTAGTAAATGAAATAGCATCACATCGTGTTCTCGTGTTCTGCTGCGTCAGCGGAAAAGATAGTCAAAAACTATATGCCCTTCGATCTTAGATGAATTTTGCAAGCTAGATTTATCCCAGAATCTAAAAAGTGTCGATGAAAACGGAAAATGTCACATGTGGCAGCTGAATGCCAGCGGTGATGTGTTAATAAAGGAGTGAGTATGTTTGAGAGTGTGTGTGTGTGTGTGTGTGTGTGTGTGTGTGTGTGTGTGTGTGTGTGTGTGTGTGTGTGTGTGTGTGTGTGTGTGTGTGTTTATGTCTGTGTGTGGCTGTGTGTTCGTGATTCCGGGTTTTTGTGGTCAGCATAACTCAAGTGCCCATGAATAGGTTACGATTATATTTGATATGTGAGCAGGTTTTGAGAAGACAGAGGATAAGGTCGATGGTATGTGACCTTGGTACTTTAGCAGAACTTCCATTAAAAAAGCTCTTTTGACCTGGACGTGCTATGGTCTTGATTGTTTGGTGGTAGATAGCTTGTGATGTAAGGAAGAAGTAGTGTAGGTTTGGAGACCCTAGCCGCCAGCTCTAGAACTGCTGGGGCGGTTTTGTCAAAATCTTCCAAGGAGCATTACTGGAGAAATGAACAATTCGTTTTTGCATCTTTTGACCTGGATGTGCTATGGTCATGATTTTTGCGTGACAGATACCTTGTTGTTTCTGCAGAGCGAGACGCGTGCGATGCGAGGGTGGTGGTGGGAGACAAGTACTACACCGTTGTGGACGACGCCGAAGTGACGTTCGACCAGGCTGCGTCCACCTGTGCCAGTCTGGGGGGCCGGCTGCCAAACTCCCGATACTATAGTTACTTCAAAGCCTACACTTTTCTTATGACTTCCGTTGAGTACCGGTACCCATTTAGCTTATACTGTATTCCCGTTTATGTCATGCCTGGGCCTGATACGGGTGTTCCGGACCGTGTGATAACTATCCGTATCACATAGGGTTCGGGAGTTGTATCACCGTGACGGGCTTTCATAGAATATCTAGAATGCATTTCGAGCGCGTCGTCGTGAATTCAAATACCGGATTCGGAGGTTGGAATCCATGTTGTTGCAGTTTTTTGTTCGAGGACAGAAACTCCCTCAACTTCTGGCGCATTCCGCATTGAAATGTGTGTTTTCTCCGGTGGGCATGACATAAATAAAATACAACACGTTGTATTCCGTTTCACCCTCGGTCCCAGCCCTCCCGCGGGTCGGATCGCCCTCAGACCGTCGGGCGATCCTACCCGCGTTCGGGCTGGTACCTCGGGTGATACGGAATACCCCGTGTTGTATTCTATATTTACACCAGTCAACGAAAGCGAGTAAGAGCTAAAAAGAGGTCTTTTAAAATTCAGAAAAAAATGTTGAAATAGCTTGCTTTGGTAACTGATTTTGGAAGCATACCGAAGCATATATAGTAATCAGATAAAAATGTCTTCGTGGCTGTTTCAAACATTGCCCGAGGTATAAAGTTGTTGTCACATTTTGTTAACTCGCATGGTAAATACACAATCATTAGTCAAAGAATGGGAAGGGCATCTGAATGTATTTCTCCCCCCCCCCCGAAAAATCCACCACATTTGGACTAGAATTGAAATAGCGACGTCCTATTTCTGATCGCATCAGTCAGAAAATCGGAACTATAAAAAAAACAGCATTGCCGAAAATTTAATACGCCGATTGTTTTTGTGTAGAGACGGTTCCCTTGTTGGCTGGACATCAGAGGAGACGCGGGTGCATCTTCTGTGTGGAGGCATTCCGACGGAACGGAGATGTCATTCCGCAGCGGGTAATATACCTCAGTTACTCTTCTAAAGGGGGACGCAGAGATATAGCCCCTGTCGGGCTCTGAAGTTGCAACCTCCTTAGCAGGCCCCACTCGATCGGTACGTTACCCGCATCGGCCCTGCAATTCCAAGCCGGTATTCTGGCTTCTGGCGACGTTACTGACAATTGCTCATGAATAATTAATGAGCTAGCCTTATTTGGCACAAACAGCAGTTATTTTGTTTTGAACCAAAAGTAGCGATGTAAGACGTAACCTGATTGGCTGATAGCTTCCCTGCGACCTTTGCGGTTTTGAACAAGATGAGCTTGTGCAAAGCCTCTGATTGACTGAAAGCTGTTTTGGTGCTGACGTCGCCAGAAGCCAGAATACCGGTTTGGAATAGCAGGGCCGATGCGGGAGGTAATGTACCGAGCGAGTCGGGCCTGCTGAGGAGGGTGTGAAGTTGGGACAGGGGGCCATCACTCACTCTACAGTCAATGCTCTAACTTTGGGGCGAGCCCCATGGGACTCCCAGTGGTTATTTCTGGGCTAGGGCGGGCGCCCGATTAATCAAGCAATATCAGCCAACTGTCGTTGTTTTCAGGATTGCGCTCCGATTGAATCCGGCGTATTGTTAAAAATTTCCTACAATACCTTGATTTACTGTCTTGATCCCTTCAGAAGACAAAATGGCAGGGCCCTTAATGACGTCATCACTCTCCTTTATCGATAACCTTTATTGCACATTCATGCCCTACATATACAAAAGTCTTAGCAAATTACATATAATGACACTGACAGGACTTCTAATACTTATCTAAAACGTTGGTTCTAAAACTACACTAATACAATGGTCGGCTTCTTCTCGTCTCTTTGTGATGTTAGAAATATACGTTGAGATGAATTTATTTAATGTGAGTATGGTCAAAACGCATGAGGTAAATACATTTCTAACTTCTAGACATTGAAAGTGTGGAAACGTTCCCATAACATAATCAAAAATAATATTTCTATCATTGCTATATAAACTACAATCTACAATAAAGTGGACTTCATCTTTTATCAACAGGTGGGGAATAACTGTAGCGTCTGAGGATGATCCCACCAGGAGATGTTCGGTTGGACATTATTCCGTAGCTGTTGCTTCGTGCCAGGACCTTTACAACTTTGGATGTGAATTCGACTTAGGTGAGTTCATATGTTAAAACAACAACCTTTCTTTGGTCGAGCCCCCCTCTCACTGGACCCGCGGCACGCTGACGGCGTCGCTGCGGCCGATCGAATTGAAAAAAAAACTCAACGAATTTCATCGACAAAAAAAAACGGATCTTTTTAAGCTTTGTGTGTTTCTTTGTCTTTTTGGTAATACTTGTACGTTTTGAATGATATTCCCATTATAAAGTAAAGGGTAACACAAATCCAATGTAGGACGCAGTTCAGGACGCAGCGACGCCGCCAGCGTGCCGGGGGTCCAGTGAGAGGGGGTCTTTACAGGTTATCTCTCTGTGATGTATAACTTAAGCATCAAGACATATCGTCTATAAAGTCGGTTTTCAATGTTTCCTCGGAGGACCCCCCAGACATGCATGTGATAGATGATCAGAATCAACGTAAGCAAAATGATATAAAAACTTAGTGTTGGATACCCGAAATAGGACAAGAAACGTAGCATCAACAACAAGTAAGTATATATATATAAATATATAAATAGATTTTTATATTTGTTTTCCGAAAACATTACATATTTTTTATATCATTTACCTGGTGACATGTCATCGTTCATGCAGAAACTGACGCCCCGGGTTCTCCATGTTTCCCCACGGTTGTTCTGGACACAGGGAGTCGACCTTACGAGAAACCGTTTCAACTCTTGGGAGCTGGGGATTTCTCTACATATGGAAGGTATGTCAAATATCCATTATTTAACATTAGAGTAATGTCGAAAGTAGATTTTCTTGTAATTTCTTAACTTAGTTAGTTGAATGGTCCTCATTAGTATTGCAGTATTTAGGAGGAAATGTCCACATCATTACACCATACAACATGTAAAAACTGATCTTCCAACCAACACATTTGGCTTACGACTGCCTATTTAAATCAAATCTGGTGGTTGTAGACTAGTTTGCAAAATAATCTACAACGCCACTGGACAACAAATGTTACAATCTTGTTCCTAATATGTAGTATCGTTGACCTGGACTGTCCTGGAGACTACAACATCACCTACAGGTGGAAAGTTCGGGAAGAGGAAAATCGCCGGGATCCAGATGTACCCCCTGAACTGACCATGATAGGAATCTATGAAAAGTACGTTCTCTTGATAAACTGCACATGTGATCCCATGTTATTCTCCAAGCAGAGGCTTCGATCGAGAGGGGTAGTTTTGTCCGGGATTTCTTACGTTAGAAATCCCGGACAAAACTACCCCTCTCGATCGAAGCCTGAGACTGCTTGGAGAATAATCCCATGTACGATGATGATGTACCTAGAATGGTTTATTGGAAAACTTACAGGAACTGACAGTGGCAGTCAACTTCATGACCGAACTAGGGTCAGATTTACAAAAGTACCAACATTAACCAACTGGATAAAATCGTCTTAAGCTCGATACAAGCAGTATATCCAAAGAAAACGCAATGCAAGACGACAACAAGGGCACAACAGTGCGATATTCAGGCAGAGCGTACATAAGCCGTACGGCAGTACATACATGTAAGATATTTCTAGCTCGTTTTAAACAGATGATATACACAACTAGAGTTCCACGACCTCATACCTTCGCCAAATGATTTTAACCTTTATGACTGATGTATTAGGAGTGTTTCTCGTCAATTATAAATCATACCAGTTGATTGTCTTAAAATATAACATGTCCAAAGTATGAGCTTAACAAATTATGAGCTCAACAAAGAAGGTTATGCTAATATTTTTCATTAATTATGCAAACGAGGCCCTTATTAGCATAATTTGATTCAACGATGTTTACATTCACATAACGTCCCGATGCCAAAAAAAAGTATTGAATGTATGAAATTGCCGTCATTTGCCAGTGTGGAATTAGAGAAGTTACTCATTAAGTATGCAAATTAGCCCACATTAGCATATTTTCTATCTATAAACATTCCTCTCTTCCTCAGTTACAATTTGAATAGTGATATCATGGAACAAAGCGGATTTTTAAATTTGCCTCATTAATTATGCAAATAAGAATCTGATTTGCATAACAATTGTCCAATCATACTAAGCATCACACAAGCTATCTACATACCAAAAATAATGACCATCCATCAAGCCCATCTTGTTATAGTATTTCCTCATTAATTATGCAAATGAGGTCTTCATTTGCATAGTTCATATCAATTAATATTCCTCTCTTCCTCAGTTACATATGTCACATGTTTCAGAGTCCTATCATGGAATTTGGCGGATGTATAAACTTTCCTCATTAAGTATGCAAATTAGATACTGATTTGCATAAGAGGTGTCTAATCATGTACATCATCACTCAAGCTATCTACCTACCAAAAATCATTACCATCCATCAAGCCCTTCTTGAGTTATTCCCTTTCAAAGTCAGACGCAAAACCTGCTCCTGCAGTTCCAAAAAAGCCGCTAGGGGGCCCAAACCCACACCACTTATACTCTGTCCAAAGAGCTATCTACCACTCAAAAATCAGTTCCATAGCATGTCCAGAACACGAGATATCAAAACAGGAAGTTCCGCTGCAGTACCGTAAGAAGCCGCTAGGGGGCCCAAAATCTCATCTTTTTTAGGTCTCATCAAAACCTACCAACATACCAAATACCAAGACAATCCATCCAGGCGTTCTTGAGTTATGATGGTCCACTACAAACAGACAAACAGACAAACAGACAAACAGACAAACAGACAAACGCTACCCTCTGCATAACCTTCTCGGCGAAGGTAAATATTCACATAAAATGGCATACGTTGTTCATCACGTCTACAGTTCATTCCTTTAACTTAGTCACCGATTAGATGACACTGGTTACATATCGTTTGGTTCCAGTGGGCTGTTGGGATCGTGCAGAGCTGCGGAGTTGTAGCCTATTTTACAATGTCTGTCTCTAAGCCATAATTTAAAAAAAAGATTAGAAGTACCAACTAGCGTTCCACGTGGGGAAATAGCAATAGTACCCTTTTTATTAATGTAATTGTTTTTGTGCTTTTGTCCCTTTTTCTTCATGCTTACTGGAACAGTCACATTAAGTACCATGACAACGTGATCCTGATTCCCGGCACCACACTGCGCGCAGGCAAATACAGCATCCGGATGTGCATCTCCGTAACGCATAGGGGTGGCGTAACCGTGACATCGCTAACTACCTGGATTGAGATCAAACTATCTCCTATCAACATCTTAATCCTTGGAGGGTCCAGGAGGTGAGCCACACCAATCTAATTTCATCATCAGCATCACCATCTTTGTTGCCCCCAGATGACCCCGCGATTTTGGATACGTGGCTTATGTTTATATTTTTCCTGAACTTTGTATTTCCTCTAGCTCTGTTTGTATTATGTGTTTTTGTTTCATTTTGTGAAATGCAATAAAAAAAGAGCACTGGTCGCGTGTTTTCCTGCCGTCAAGGTCTCAGAGTGGCGGCTATCTGATGGACACCCCCGCACCTGACAGCTGTGATGCGGTAATTCTCGACCCAGATGCACAACCTGAGGAATACTTATCTGGCACACGTAGCGGATCCCGACGCCTTTATTTAGATCATAAATGGAGATGGACCTGTCGCCGCCCAGACGGTATACATGTAGTTCTATTCATTTATTCATTTATTGATTATTGACTGGTAACCACCAGTATATCATGCATTGCTACCGATTATAATAACTTTATTGCAAGTTCATGCCCGAAGGCTAATTGCAGACAAACAAGTACATGGAAATACATGGGAATCGACATAGTTATCTAGGCTACAATGAAAGTTCTTTGTTAACTAAGGTTGACTATGGTTGGGTTTGACTTCTTTTTTGAAGGCAGTGGAAAATGAAGAGACCCACGTTTTGTATCGTAAGTGGGTTGGTTGATTTTAGTAGTAAGATTGATTTTTGTAAGTTAGTCAAATGGTGAAACCTAGGGGAATTAACGGAAGCTGTTTTATATAATTCGTTTCTTTCGGCGTCATATAGAGGACATTGGCAAATAAAATGTATTTCATTTTCCACTGCGTTCATTGTACAAAACTTACACATTCTCTCGTGAGCAGGCAGCTTTTTATATCTGCCCTTTTCTATTTCTAGTGGATGTGCGCTAATAGATTATTAGCCTCCATAGCAGGGCCAAATGGTTACGGGCTGTCTGCATAGACGACCCAGCACAAAAAGAAGTCATCAGCAAAAGTGTATTAAAAGCCCCCAAAAGGCCAAGAGATCCTGCTTTTGAGGCTAATTAATTCTATCGATCTTACTTCTTTGACTCTGTGTACGCTTGGATTCAAGAAGATCCATCGTCACTTCAGAACAAGGAACAAAAGTAGACATAGGTATTGTCTCTTTTTTTTAATTTAATCTTCCATTGCCTACAAAAAAGAAGTCAAACCCAGCTTGTCTAGATATAGCCAACAGTCGTAGTTAGTATATAGTAGCCTATTGTTACAACAAAGTCAGTCACAGTTTACTGACACATGTATGTTTCCCCTATGTTTCTACAATGTATTTACAATTAGCCCACGGGCATGAACTTGCAAGAAAACTTCAATATTCATCTTTAGGAAGAGGCTGCGGCCAGGTATTTGCAGTAATAGATCATGGGAGCGGTACATATGACAGCGGTCGCGTCGATAATAACTCTCCCGTGAAAGCCACATCAGGGACCTTCATCCTGAGAGCTGAGTATCCCCAGGCGACAGAACGTGTCTGGCTACCGTACGAGCAAGAACTGACTCTGATTCACCCAGGATACCCCACCTGCATGATAAGGTAACAGCACTCTCATTGAATTTTTATTTTTTTAAATTTTTTTATTCCAACATCAAAAAAAGACAATACATAGTGATGCCACACTCAAGCAAACACGCTTATCTAAGCGGCATCACTAAACACAGATACAAAACATGTGGCGAAGTATGGTACGGGAACAATACAGGAACCGAGGTGTAAAAGAAACAGTAGTACATATGTACAACAAAACAAATATTAGCTTAATTATGGAAACGCTTAGTATGTGATATATACAATTGAGCTACGGCTAAGATTTGCGCATTGAAATTTGAAGATAACAAAGGAGATCCATTAAGTAAAAGATATACAAGAGCATTATCAGATAAAGTATTAATTTCTAACATAGGTATATTCAAATTAACAAGACTGTCAAAGAGGCATAATCGATGATGAATATAGTTAGGGCAGTGAATTTAGATATGTAAAGATATTGTACAGACACATGACAGACATAGGCAGATTTTATTGTAATTACTGATGTCAGAGCACGCCGTTGTAGCCTTGGTGGCTATCTATAGCTAGAGTGATCTTATGTTGATGTACATACACATGACAATTGAGAATTTGATTGACTCTTATGATCATCGGTGCTAGATCATTGGTGTTAGAACACT
The DNA here is from genome assembly GCF_035083965.1 of Branchiostoma lanceolatum. Lineage (NCBI taxonomy): Eukaryota > Metazoa > Chordata > Leptocardii > Amphioxiformes > Branchiostomatidae > Branchiostoma > Branchiostoma lanceolatum. The sequence goes on along the minus strand of NC_089732.1, from coordinate 2,193,503 downwards.
CAGATGTAGTCAAAGTCAAAAGATCTTTATTAGCATTTTGCAGACATTCAAGATAACAGTCTGAATTATAGCTAATTTGCACAAAATTGATTTAAAATGTTCATAATTTTCAAGAGATCAGCAATACAATTATAAAATACATATTATAGTACAGTACAGTACAGTACAGTACAGTACAGTACAGTACAGATAATACGAGTGCTTGTAATCTATCTGGAGGTGTGCGACATTAAGGCTTAAAGAGATTTGTTGTGGAGCAGCGTTGCTTGGTACAGAAAAGATCTTTTAAGTCTCTCAGTTCTACATTTCGGCAGTGAAAGATGGTTGTGGTTACGTAATGTCCTTCCAGTTTCTTCTTTCCTGTCATTGGTGATCACTCCAGAAGTGACGTTTCGCCAGCTGCTGCACTGATTGTTGGCGATCACACGGTCACCTTGTGCTCTGCCAGACAAATAGCTGTTAATCCAGGCTAACATCTTCGAGGGCGTGCCACGAACGGCTAGGTGCTGAAGCAGTATTCCGTGGTCGTAGGCTTGGTAATTATCTATAGCTAGAGTGATGTTATGTAAACGTTTATAAAAATGACAATGGTGAATTGTTTTGACTGTTATGATCCTGGGTGTTAGCTGTAGCCGTGAAGACAACTGCAACTACCTGGCCACCAAGAGTCACGAGCGGCTGAGGCTGTGGACGGAGTGCTGGGCACGCTACAACAGATGGTTCAAAGAGGAGGGGCTGAGACCGAACCTCGCCTTGATGGGACCGGAGCACTCCTTCTACTGGAGCCTGAAACAGTTTCCGGAGGGGTTCAGCGGCATTGACTGGGGGAACGACACTCTGACGGGCAGGGAGCAAGAAGAACTGATCATTAAAGACCATATATTCACTGTAAGTGCTGCTTTATGTCATCATATATCTATCTATCTCTCTCTCTATATATCTTCATCATATACAGTAGCTATCAAGCAGTGTGTATAACTAGTGCTCACCTTCTATCATGTCTGTTACCTAGTGTGTTACCTAGTGTGAGGTCAGAACAATGAAATATATATATATATATATATATATAGTCGCGTTGATATATATTTCAATGATCCCAAATTTCCTAATACAGGTAACCATTCAAACGCTGCTGAACTAGTTTTGTTTACCACTCATGGTATGATGTCATGATTTTGATGCTTACGCATTACGTTTCTCTCAGGTTCCAGGAGAGTACATCTTACGCCTGGACATCCTGACAAACGGTGTTCTCTGCACCGCCGGAAACTGCAGCTATGCAGAGTGGAAGTTTTTCATCCAGGGCCCGCCTGAGAACGCGCGTGAACCCGTCTGTGCTGCCGACATATCAGTACCTCTGTCCTCAGGTAAGGGCTGCGTTTGAAAATTGTAAGGTAGTGTGGTTGGAATTTAGCCTGAGTTAGTTTCTAGTCAGTTTTCCCGGTCAACGTTCTTGTCAACGTAGCAAACCTTGAAATACGATGGTGCTAAACAAGGCGGACGGGAGAACTGGCGCATTCCCGTCTTGTATGACAGCCAACGAAAGGGGATGTCACTCCGCAAAAAGGGCGGTATAACCGCGTCTTAACGAAAGCTTGTCGACTGATGATGATGATGATGAAACAAGACGATTAGGGACGTTCAGCTGCAGCACGAAGACTCAGACTAAGTGAACTCACAGCTGGTTCTTCGGCTTTTCTCACGTCAAATGACCCACTATTTTAGACATGTGACTCCAGTAGCGGGTCAAAGGTGCCTAGGAGCCTGCACCACCCCCAATCGCCCCTCTCCTCCCATCTCTTGTTTCGGTCGGATGTTGATATACTGAGAGTAAGTCGCCTAGGAAAGATATTAGACCCCTCGTCTACCTGTACTCTCCCTGTTGTTGTACGTTTCAAGAAGTATAGTGACAAACTGAACGTGATAAACCAGTCAGACACCCTATTAAGGAATCAGAATGTTACACTAGATCAACCAAAAATCTCCTATGAAATTCCTGACTTGGAATATGTACTTTTAAATTTTTGCAAAATTTTACTCCGTGTTCCGAAAAGTTCTATAAATGCCGCCGTAAGGGGTGAATTAGGAGTATTCCCATTAGTCATTGACAGTCAGACACAGTTGATCAAATACTGGCTAAGATTGAAGAATTCACCTAATGACAGGATTGTTAAAAAAGCATACGACACTTCAGTCGAAGAAGAACATGACTGGGCTACTCACGTTCAGGACATATTATGTAGACATGGGTTCCAAAATGTTTGGCTTAACCCCGCAGTTAATGCCAACCATTTTGGAAACATATTCAAACAACGTCTGAAAGACACATTTCTCTCTGGCTGGAGGGAACAACTTAGAAATTCTAGTAAACTCCACACCTATTCTAAAATCAAAAAGCACTTTGGCATGGAAAAATATTTCACATGAATTCATAATAAACTGTTTGCAACTAGCATAACAAAACTGAGAATCAGTGCATATTGCTTAGAAATTGAAAAGGGCCGACATCACAACACACCAGCCACTCAGAGATTGTGTCCTACATGTAATGAAAATATTGCAAATGCATTTCATTTTGTGATGAATTGTCCATCTTATAGTAAAGAGAGTGATGCGATGTTACAGACAATTACTACTAAGACAAACTTCACCCTATCTGGTACACAGAGCGATATTTTCCATGTACTGTTGTCATGTCCGACTCCTATTTCCATCTACATAGGTCAATTCCTCCATAAATCATTGCAAAAGCGAGACAGGATTACCCATACATGACTATATTGTAACCCATATACTGGTTTCGATGATATTTTGTACTTAGAATTGTAGGATAGTTTAGCTTTTAGTATTGTTGATTTGATGACATACATTGAACCATGTGCGATTAATATTATTGAGCAATAAAGTTCATTCATTCATTCATTCATTCATTCATTCATTCATGTTTCAAGAAAACCCTGACATAGATATGACATTAAAGTTAGTAGCTTTACTTTGCCCTATCAATAGGAATGACCTGGAGACTCCATAGATATCTATCGTACGCGTGTTAGACTTGTTAAAGTGTTAGACATTGTAACCTTGTACTAAATGTTTATCACCACCCCGACAGTCGAGTGCAACCGAACACAGCCGTACAGCGAGCTGGACACGTCATGGACCGGAGAGGGCTGTGAATGCCGGGAAGTCTCCAACCTCTGTACCGTAAGCCCGACGGATGGGATCGCCCTGACCACCAGATTCGACTTGGGCTGCTTAGGTATGTTAACTTCTTTCCGCAGACCCTACATCCTTTTTCACAAACTTTTAAACAATTAGAAAGGTTTTGCATCTCTTGTTCTTGGTATATAGGTGGCAAGGTTGTATAGGTGGCCAGGTGGTCTAGAAGTTCTGGGTTAGAATTATGATGTGCTCTTGGGAAAGGCACTGTACACACATTTTCTCACAGGGACTCACGAACAGTCGAAAATGAGTAGAAAGCTTCGGTTAGTGACGTCCTCTTGGATGGACTGTTTGAGGAAAGCCACTCCTAGAGCACTTTTAAGATCCCTTCGCACTTATTAAAAAGATCGTTTCTATTTTTTTTCGCTAGACTTTGAAGGTGTCGGAGCGATTCGGTATGAGTTCTACTACAGAACCAGAGCCACAGCTTCAGTCAGCACCCTCTCGACTGACTCCGAGTCAGGACATTACAACTTACTGCAGCACGGAATGGTGAGTGTAGGAATGCTTGTAGCACAATGATCGTGTGAAACTTACTCATCATGTAAATATCTCATCCAATACGAGTTCTCGTGGTTTTAAGCACTGATTGCCAATAAAAAGCTGTTTAAATAATTGTAATTGATACAAATAGGCATGTTACGACGTAATGGCCCATACAAAGTATGGTTGATTCAAAATTAAAGCATCCCTGTCGTATGGAATTATTCTAATTGAATCTTTATATTTCCGTGCTTTGTTTGAAACAGTCGCCATCGCCACTTCCATTCAAGCTGCCGTCCGGTCTGGCGTCTGATGACTACAAGGTCTTCATTCTGGTGGAGATGTCCGACCAGGAGGGAACGACAAAGACTAGTGAACTGGAGCTGACGGTAAGGGCGATATTACGATAAATCAAATCACCAGATATGGAACAAACTCCGCAATGTAAATACACCATGAATTTAAGAGATTACACTAAGAGTCTAGATTTGCCTTTGACACTGAGGTAGATTTTCTGCCATGGAAATTATATGTCAAGTCATCGTATATGCAACAAAATTCGCAATGTAAATTAAACTATATGAGTCTAGCTATGCCTTTAGCAAATAATTTTTTTCTACTAATGCATTTTTTTTTGCTATTCATACGTTTCTAACCAGGACCTACTTGTTCTTTTCTTAAAGTATTGAATTTGAGATTTCTTGATGCAATTAGATGATGTTGTGGATGCGGGGCAATGACTGGTGCCATTCTCTGGCTATTGTCAGAATTATAAGAACTTGCAGCGCATAAAGATAATGATGATGAAGATTTGTTGATGTTGAAGATGACGTTTTTTATAATAATGAGGATAATGAGAAATGCGGACCATTGCAAAACTGTTAAAGAATGATATCCGAAGATTTTACAACACTATAGCTGAACATAGTATTATTCTCTTGTAGACAACAATGTAATTTCTACCAACCAACATCTTGGTAGTCTTCTACCAAATGGCTGCAATAATTCGGTCCCAAACTTAGATGAGTCTTCATCTTACCGTTCTTCATGTAGTTTTGATATGTATGCATACTTATAACAGGTTCGGCTGCCTCCTTTTGAAGAGCTGCTCACCGCTATCGACGCCACCAACGCTGAAGTGGAGACCGCCATCCGCTGGGGAAACAAAATGGAGGCCGTGCACTTAAGTACCATCATAGCGGCAACTCTCAACAACATCCGCTCAGAAGGAGCTTATGGAGTGGTGGACTGGAGGGAAGTAAGTGTATCAGTCTTAGAATGAATGGCTCTTTCAATGTCACTAACTTTAGAGTAAGAATGAACCAAATGTGTTGTTGACTGGTGTGAGGTACGTCAAGTGTACATACACGTTAACTAAAAAGACAGTGTCGTTGGAGGCATCAAACTGCCAGTTTAAAAGTTGTCGTCACATTTGAAAATTTTGTGTCAGTCTTTAAAGTCGATCATATTGTAGTGACCCTTCTGCAGTAGAACCACCTGGATTGTGGCCTTTTTGGTGGTTCCTTGAGTGGTCGCTAAAGACAGGATTGGATATATACTTGATAGAGAGAATTAAGGAGCGATTACAAGAAAAGAGGAGAGAAAAAAACAAAAAACAAAATACAGAATCTGAGATAAAGAAATGATGTTCTATTTACACTTCTTTGATTTGGTACGAATATCATCGACGTACATATAAGAATATAATCAACTGTATACTGTAATATATCAAAAGGTAGTCATCTTTTTGCTCACAATAACTCCACAGGCACGACAGGCGATCATCTATAACGTTGGGAGAGTTCCTATAGAGAACGTTGAATCCGTCATCCAGTCCTCCGAGTCCCTCATTCAGGCCACTCACTATGACGACGAGGTCACGGCAGACGGACAGGTACACAATTCACCTGATTTGACGTCGTCAATCTCGTCATAAGTGTTGGGTTAGACCCGTAGAAGGGACGTTGACGTCACGCCGTCAGTCTCATATTTATGTAGAGTCACACCTCCATCATGTTAAAGAACCCACCACCCTTTCAAACGACCGCAACCTTTAATAGCAGTGCGCAAGTCGGGCTTTGAACTCTCGATCTACTGGGGCAGTCTTGCCCATCTCTTCACCAAGCACGCCATTTACTAACACAATTGCCGTCTTCTACGTTTGGTCAACAGGTCAGTGCAGCCAAGCAACTCCTCCACATGGCCAAGTTCATGACTCAAAAAGTCACCACAACAAATATGACACAGGAAAAAGTCGAGAGAGTTGCTGGTATCATCATGACAGGTTAGCAAGATAGAGCGTCCACGTTTTCCAAAATTGTGGTCTTTCAATACATTTTGATATCGCCAACATACGTCGACCCCCAATCCTGAAAAATTAAATTGTTTTCGTTTCCTTTGGGTACGTCGTCTTGAAAGACGAATTAAGAAAAAGCAGTATTTCAAACACCAGTAACTTGGTTAAAACATTTAATCTCTTAGGACGTTAAGTTATTTCTATGTATGTGTGTCATTTTTATTTATCTTCCAGCTGCCTTCAATGTCTTTAAAAGTTCTGAAGTTGTTGCTGGATGGAAACACACCGGAAACGGGCCACCTGAAGACGCGAATACGACGGAGTCGACTTTACTCAAGGTAGAAAGCTATACCAATTCATACTTATAATCTTATTGTCTTGGGTAACAAGAATATATACTATACTTGAGCAATAAAGGTTTAAACTTGAGCAATATACAGAAGAAACTGGTTGAAACTCACAGTCGCCTGTTCCACAGTCGACCGATACCGATGATGATGAATATATGTTTTCCTTTGTATTAACGTGACTGTGACGTAAGCCTGTTAAATGGTCAAACCTGGAAGTTGTCGGGTAAAATATAAATGTAACCATATAGGATCCCACTGGAACATAGATTTTCGACAATTATCCTCTATCTGTTTCTGCTCGGAGTTGTATTCTATGATTTTTCATAGTTGGTTCCCAGTCTTCTCACTTCTGCGGCAATGAAGCCAATTCCTACCATTAGGGTTCCAAGTCAGCGCTGAATGTTGGTTTCCTGATTATGTCCTAACCATAATCTGCCTCGCAAGCTGGGACATAGGAAAGGGCCCAACAGCAATAAATAAGGAGCTCAATTTTGACCTCACCTTCCAACCATGACTATGTAAGATACTATCCGTTGTTCTTATACCTTCCCATTGTTTCCGCTAAACAATATTTTGATTCTTGTTCTTCTTCAGAATCGAAACGCCACGACCATAGCTTTTCGTGCCATTGATGAACTCACTAACCAGATTCTGATGGGAAAAGTACCGCGTGAAGTCGTGACAATGATATCATCGGAGGACTTTCAGGTGGGTGTACAAACTAGCATGATGATAAGAAATAGAATAAGGCATGCCAACACAGTACACATGAAGTGTGGTCTAAAGAAACAGAGATGAGTGCCGTCCTTCTCATCGTGTGTTATTGCAAAGACTCTTAATGTTGGTACTGCGTAAACTTATTTGTAGATCATATAATCTTTGTAGTTTAGATCTGACGGAATGATCTTCTTCGATACACATTTAGGGTACAATCCTCCCAGAATCTTAATGTCTAGCTTTCTGGTTCGGCATTGGGGTGCTTAACCGGTTCAAGCTCATCTAGTATTGGCCTTTCTCTAACAGACGTTATTTCTGATTAGCCGGCCTGTAGCTATCTGTCTAGGTCGGCTGAAATTCCCCGGGGCAGTCCTTAAGGCGTAGTCGGTAGATGGTTCCTTGCTAGCCGAGGGGTATGCTGCCCAGGCTCGCTGGACCGTATGGTGACCAGGGTGCTCACTTTATTGAATGAAGTTCTTCACTCGAGATTCACGAGTTTTTACCGGCCACTTTCAGCCACAGTTTTTCCTTTTACTGGTCTGCAGGTTGTGGTCAACAGGACTGACTGTCCCACGTGGTTCAATAATAAAGATCACACCGTCCACTTCACCAGTTTTGAAGATGGAACCTGGTTCCGACTTCCGCCATTACCAGTCTTTGTGATGGCATACGCACGATCGGTTCTGGTAATCGAAAACTTTCATTGTCCCTAAAAGTACAAACACAAAAAAGACATTCACTTTCTCTAGCAGATTCTGTAACTTTAGGGGGGAAGTCTGTAGAAACATTGCATTTTCATAATTGGAAAACTGCAACCGTCAACACGCATGTGACAAAGCACTTCAATCCCTCTCCCACAACAGTTATATCACTGAAAATACAATTTATATCATCGTTATATGTCTCTCAATTCCAATCCACAGAATAACACGTAAAATACTCATTGTCAATTGTTTGTAACATAAAGATATTCAAACATATACATTGACATATAGAACTGCTAGAATTTGATAATTTAGAAATGCCTTGAGTTAAGTTTTGAAATAAAACCGACACCAGGATATTTTAGAATAAGTTAATCCTGGTTTGTGAATTTAAGCGACGATATTCGAATTGTAGATAACAACATCCATCCATTCATTCATTTATCTATTTGTTCATTCATTCATTCATTCATTCATTCATCCTATCTGACTTCAACGACGATAGAGGATCAGGGGTCGCATTACAGAGAGAGACCTCAAGGAAATAGCGAATGATGAGTTCTGCGTCTTCAATGGGACGCAGGTGAGATGATAAGAAAATAGCAATGTTCATGTCAATCCAGGGAAAAGATAGAGACAGTGGTTGTCATGTACATGTACATGTGGTCATCAATAGCGAAACGTGTTATAAGTAAGATGAATTTTTTACTTAGAAACACACTTCTAGATGCAAACTATGGTATAAATCTTTGCATTCCAATACTTTTATACATTTTACAAACTATTTCACATGATTGATGCTCATATTTTTAAACTTCATAGGTTTTACATAGCCGCTGGAGAAACCCTTTTGAGTATGCCACCAACATCAGCCACAGAGACTTAGGCATAGGAATAGGAGGGCTGCATTTTAGCGACTCCATGGAAAGGAAGGGGATTTCTGGCCTGGAGGAGCCCATAGAGTTTTCCATCCTGAGGCACAACCAGTCTGTGGCAGCTGAGGAGTTTGATGACGTTGGAGTAGGCGGGACAATACAGGTAAAAAAGCTGTTATGTCGAATATTTTGCTTTTGCCGTTTCAGATTACTAAATAAACGGGTATTGTCGTAGATGCAACTAAAGGAAAATGACCTGCCAACGTTTCGGTGGTGCAACGGGGATGGTAGTTGCAAAGTGTAGCTCCGGACATCACAGCTCTTAGAAAGGAATCAGAAGTACTGCCAAAACACTGACCGGTTTTAATTTGATTGCATGTTAAGATCTCAGCAAACTGAGTTTTTCAAGACCTGCTTTACAATCTACAACATAAATATAAAATACCCTTTTCCTTTCAGTACGTCCCTTTCAAGTACAACGGCTCCATCGACCCGGCAGACACGTTCATCTTCCTGGCCCCAAAGGACCCTCTGGTGTCCCCAACCTTTACCCTGTACCTGGCCTACGGCATCAAACCCAACGCGACTCTGTTCGACCTGACTACCACTCTTCCTATTCCTTCTAACATGAGGTATGTTATATGCCGGATGGTACTATCAAAGATTGATATTTTTCTTAAGAGTTGATTCTAACTTTTGAGGCACCATGATAACCATAGGTTTCGATAAAGAAGGCGTAATGAAGATATCATATGCAGGTACACATTCCTAAATGTTGACATTATGTTGCTAAGCATATATATACATATGTATATGTAGGATATTGGAGTTTTCTTTGTATAACACAACTAACCCCTTGTTTCCTGCCAACATCTTGTGTCAGCTACCTTCTTCAGGGCTTTGCTACTAGAACTACCTAGCAACATTTACTTAGATAAAGTTAAATTGTTTATAACGAACAACGAACACTGTAAGCAAGTCAAAATGATTTCTTTTCCTCTCAGCTATTCTCTTGATCTGGATGAAAACATCACCGTGACGTCAGACCCGTACATCTGGCGAGTGCGTCTCGGTGACGTGGACATTTGGGACAGCAATGACACCCACTGGTACATCGGTAAGAACTTGATGCTTTTGGTGATAGTTGCTCTTCTTTCTTTGAAACTTTTTTGGAACATAATTAGGGTACTGGGGTGGTAGATAGGAAGGCTTCGCTCTTTTATAACCTACCGTGACGAATTGACGAAATAAAAACGTCACTGTCCTTTTAGACATCGTACCTTTTTTTCATGGCAGGAATTGTGCCTACAAGTGCAGAAGGAACTGATGTGGGAGGCGGTCTAACAGTCTCATTTGCAGTCTTCGTTGAACCCGTAGAATGCGTGTTCTTTAACGAGAAGGACCATTTCTGGGACCGAAGTGGTTGTGAGGTAAAGGCCATTGTAATTTGAGTACGTTTGAAATAGTGTAAACAAATGAACGCTTAAGTTCTGTACACGAAAAGGAGCACATATAAAGTGCTAGACATGATCAGTCACCGTAATTGGCATGGATAACCATCGTGTACTCGTCGCGTCTTATGTGATTTTATGAAAATGATAATAAAATTATGGCTGCATGAAATTCACATTTTTGACATCTTGAATTCCGCAGGTTGGGCCTCTGACGAGCAGGACCCATCTCCACTGCCGCTGTGACCACCTGACCAAGTTCTCGGGTCTGATGGGCCTGATTCCCCCAAACGAGATCAACTTTGAGCGCGCTCTGGAAGGTTTCCTTCTGCTGAAGAACCTGATACAGAATCCCATCGGCATCATGACGTGCTGCGTCCTGTTCTCCTTCTACATCGCATTGTGTGTGCCCTGGACAAGGAAAAATGATGCCAAGGATCTCGGGAAGGTAACTGAACATGAATGAGAATTTAATGTCCACTTCAATGTCATGAATATCAAGTATTTTGTAGAGAATAAGGTGAGACCTATGGATGTATGTTGTTTTATCCCAGACCACCACGGCAGCAATCTTCGACGACACGAAACGTCCCAAACCTCGCTACTACCTGAGGGTCTTCACTGGACCGAGAGCAAACGCAGGGACAACAGCAAAGGTGAAGACGATTTCTACTTGAACAATTTCTATGAAGTAGAATTTCATTATGTATTTTACACTTTTAAAACATATCAAACCCTTCCATCTAGACATTTCTGTACTTTTATTTTGTCTATCATCTTGCAGCTCTGTGACATCTATCTTATTTGATCGTAGGTGTCCATCATGCTGCACGGGGCGACCAGGGAGTGCGGCCCGTTCCTCCTCCACCAGCCCTACTCCGCCATGTTTGAGAAGGGAAACATGGCCGGGTTTGTTCTGTGCACCGAGACGGACCCAGGCTGGCTCACCCACGTGCGCGTGTGGCACGACAACTCCGGGAAGGAGCCGTCCTGGTGAGTCCATCTCTAGAAATCAAGTGCTTTTCACTTAGAGGATTCGGTAAGGGCATTTCTGCCATAGCACGTTGAGTACGTCTTGACACTGGTCAGGTCTAGCGGGAAGGGCAACACCTCCTGGTGACTGAACAAGATTAAACGTGTAGTTATGAATACAGGTCAGACACTGACTTGTTTGTCTAACGAATGTCTTGCCTCTCACATTTACAGGTTTCTGGAGAAAGTCATTGTAGACGATCTGCTGGATATAAACCACCAGTACTACTTCCTCTGCAACAGGTAGGCTTCGTCAATGATAGAAAATCAAGGGCACGTTTAAAATTCAAAACATTCACTTAGAGAGTACCATGAGCAAATTGCAAGCAATTTAAGACCGGTATGACACAATTGAAAAGAGGATTTAGTATTTGGATGTTGTGTTAGAAGCAATGCACTGTGCCATGTATTGATTGCAATGATTTTAGTATTTTACATACTTTATTCTAGGTGGCTGGCCTTTGACGAGGACGATGAGCAAATTGAGCGCGTGCTGCCTGCAGCTAAGGACGAGCAGCTGGTGGCCTTCAGCACTCTGTTCGCTGATAGAACTGCCAAGTAAATATGACCTGTATTGTTCTGTGATACTTTCCCACAAAGTTGAGAATAGACCCCTTTCCAAATACCGCGGCCATTTTGAATCCAGGGCGCGCGCACGTGATTCGAGCGCGGGAAAAGTCAACACCCGGTAAGACCAAGCCAGCGGTAAGGCGTTCCCAGTAGAAACCAGCGTTGAGTCATCTTCGGCGGCGAGATGTTCTCCTCCTCGGTGAAATCCATCGATATATTTGCATGGCACAAGTAGATGATATTGTTGTGGACACTTGGACTAGATATCGGCCAGTAAAATTGTGAATTTCTGCTACTTTTCCACAGTTTCTGCCGGGATGTTGAACGCGCGCTACAGTGATAAAATGCTGATATGTTTACACCGCGTGCTTGTAATTTCCCTAATAATGTTAGCTAAAGTCGAGAAAAATCCCACAAAACATACACTTTTCGGATCATTTTAGCTTCGTTTAGGTATGAATATAACTCTTGAGCCTTTTGGCTGTCGTGACAATGCCAACATCATCTTGAAATTACGTTAGTTTGAGGGAGGGTCGTGTTTTCTGTGCAGCGTTACATCGACTTCGCTCAGCAATATTTGACATTTCCGCTGAATGCAATCCCACACACAAAAAAAACGTGAAAATATAGGCCTAGGCTTGAGTTCAATGTCCTTAAATATGGCAGCATTCCGGCGGCTTTTTGACGATCTTTTCGGATGCCAAGTATTTAGGCTTGAGGACTCTAAGTACGTGAGTGAAGGTGTGTTTTCCATTCTATCTGACGTTTCTTTAAATCATTTTGCGCGGCAATATTTCAGATATCTGTTGGCCGGATGGAACCCAAAAAACGTTAAATAATATTGACTTGAGGACTGAAGGACCTCCGGCCGATATTTTTCCTTTTGTTGTGGGGTTTCATCCTGTGGAAATCTAAAATATTTCCGCAAAAAGTAATGTAATGAAACGCTACAAAGAAAACACGCCCCCTGCTTCACTCACGAACTTCAACAAGCTAATCTTGGCACTGAAATATCGTCAAAGTCAAAGGAGCCACCGAAGTTCCGTCAAATTTTTATACTCGCAAAGCCCTCAAGCCTATATTTTCACGCTTCTGTAATATCATCCGACGAAAATTAAGATATTACGGCGCAAAGTGAAAACACTCCATCTTCACTCACGTACTTTAGGTTTTGATATTTCAGAAAACTCGTCAAAAGAAGCCGCCGAAATTCTGCTAAATTCCCCCAAAAAATTACCTTTAGCTCAAGCCTACATTTTCAGGTCTTTTTTTGTGGGATTGCATTCAGCGGAAATGTCAAATATCGCTTGCGGAGCGATGTAACAAGAGAGAAAGGAAAAGCTAGACAGAAAAGAAAGAAAGGCTAGACAGAAACACGACCCCCTCTCAACGCGCGTTTTCCCAGGGGAAGTCACAACCGGTAAAATTCTGTATATTTCTATCTAAGTAGCTATAAGGATCCCAGCCCGAAAAGTGTATGCTTTACGGGTTTTTTCTCGACTTGTGAGTGAAGCAGGGGGCGTGTTTTCTTTGGAGCGTTTTATTACATCACTTTTTGCGGAAATATCTTAGATTTCCACAGGATGAAACCCCACAACAAAAGGAAAAATATCGGCCGGAGGTCCTTCAGTCCTCAAGTCAATATTATTTAACGTTTTTTGGGTTCCATCCGGCCAACAGATATCTGAAATATTGCCGCGCAAAATGATTTAAAGAAACGTCAGATAGAATGGAAAACACAACTTCACTCGCGTACTTGGAGTCCTCAAGCCTAAATTCTTGGCATCCGAAAAGATCGTCAAAAAGCCGCCGGAATGCTGCCAAATTTGTACCCAAAAGGACATTGAACTTAAGTCTATATTTTCACGTCTTGTTTTTTTTGTGGGATTGCATTCAACGGAAATGTCAAATATTGCTGAGCGAAGTCGATGTAACGCTGCACAGAAAACAAAACCCTCCCTCAAACTAACGTAATTTCAAGATGATGTTGGCATTGTCACGACAGCCAAAAGGCTCAAGAGTTATATTCATACCTAAACGAAGCTAAAATGATCCGAAAAGTGTATGTTTTGTGGGATTTTTCTCGACTTTAGCTAACATTATTAGGGAAATTACAAGCACGCGGTGTAAACATATCAGCATTTTATCACTGTAGCCCACGTTCAACATCCCGGCAGAAACTGTGGAAAAGTAGCAGAAATTCACAATTTTACTGGCCGATATCTAGTCCAAGTGTCCACAACAATATCATCTACTTGTGCCATGCAAATATATCGATGGATTTCACCGAGAAGGAGAACATCTCGCCGCCGAAGATGACTCAACGCTGGTTTCTACTGGGAGCGCCGTACCGCTGGCTTGGTCTTACCGGGTGTTGACTTTTCCCGCGCTCGAATCACGTGCGCGCGCCCTGGATTCAAAATGGCCGCGGTATTTGGAAAGGGGTCTATTGAGGCATCGAATTTTTCCTAGATCTGTGATACCCTCATTCAGGTTTAAAGTTAAGAATGTACAATGTACAATGTGGCACGTATCATGATAAAAATTTGGCATAATAATAGTTTTTTTCTTCAGCTTTATACTTCTGCATTATAATGCTAGTTGATTATTTGATTGAATGATTGATTGATTGGCTAATTGGACCACAGGGACCTGCGAGACGGCCACATCTGGTACTCTGTGTACGGCCGCCCTGCCAGCAGCCCCTTCACCCGCACCCAGCGCGTCTCCTGCTGCCTGTCCATCATCATGTGCACCATGCTGGCAAACATCATGTTCTTCGGCCGAGGAGACGACTTCGCCCAGCCGGAACCCGTCACCATCTTCGGGTTTGATGTGCAGATCCCTATTTCCTGGCCTCAGGTAGCCACAATGTCAAGGGAGAATCTTCGACCGATCCAATAATGTATTTGCCTCTAAACGTGTGCGTAAAGAGGTAGAAGAAGGTTCTAATCTCTTAATGGTAATGCCATCCACATAGAAGATACAGATTATATTTTGCGACTATATAACATAGACCAAAGAGAATACGTTATATGACATTGTACATTTATCTTTAGGTATAGACACTACATATTGTGATGTTTTCTTCTACAGATTGTCATCGGTCTCCAAAGCGCCGCGGTGGTGTTTCCTGTCAACGCCATCATCATTTGGATCTTCCGGAGCGTCAAGCAGCGTCCGGAAAATACACAGAAGAAAAGTATGTTAAACTTTTCAACTGTTCACCACATACCACACACAAGCAAAGTTAAGGAAAGAGTGATACACAGGGGCAATAGTAATGATAAGAATGCCAAAGACCTTACTGGTTGCATTTCTACATTGTGGTTCTAGATGGCGCTTCACACTGGGGTTTAAGACATATGCCAGCATTTGGCTGATAGGCACCACCATGCAATTTTAAATCATATGTCGATCGCTAGGCACTTCTGCTGACAACCGTGCCATCAAAGAAGACAAATCGGACGGACGTCCTAAACGGTCTTCATCAAAGAACAAACCTGCTTCCACCGGACTGTCGAGCACCGAAATTTATCTGATGAACGTGGAACCGTCATTGCCTGAACAGGTATGTATGTACCTAGATAGTATAAATGTAGCATATCATTATTAAGCTGATGCCCAGCAAATGTATAAGTCACTTCAAGATGATTAGAGGAGTTTTAGATATTTACTATATATATATTAGTCTTAGATCTTTACCATCTAACGTTCTCGTTTGTGTTTCTTATTGCCGAAGGTCCTGAGGGAAGCTGCCCGCACCATGCAAGACGAAGTCACGGAACTGACTTCCGCAGCACAGAGCAAGTCTCAGGGTTACGATTTACTCTGTTAGCAAAAAAAATTAGCTATGAAACTTATGCATCCAAGCAAGAGCAGTATTTCAATGTTATATTCTAAAACTTGTACACCACAACTAGCATCTAAACTCAAACAGGGCTCGCTTATAAAGGAGTGTGTTAAGCACCAAGCGCGCCTACCCTGTAAAAGAAAACAGAAATAGATAAATGAATAAATAAACGGTCATGTTCGAATGTTTGTTCAGTCTTAAGTTTAAATGTTTACTCATCAGGAAGATGTCATTGGACAGTACAAACATATCAAAAGCCTCAAAAGTTATTTAACATCATCTAACCGCTGCACAGAAATACTATGTGAATCGTACAGCTCTGAAAATGTTGATATTATATCAAATAACTGACGTCGACGTCTTTACGATTGCAGAGGTGAATGAGAAGTACGCTGTACTGGAAGATCCGGAGAACGACACTCCAGGGGTGCTGCCGTGGTGGTTTGTCTATATTGGTGAGTGACACTTAGAACATTTCAATATTGATATTGAAATTCTACAGGTCAGTTGAACGGGTTCTTAAGGCGTCTTTGACACATCATGCATGCATGTAGTATGACTGCCATTTTGTGTGAGTTGTTTGATGGTTCTATATGATTTGTCTAAATATTTATTTCCATATGATTGATCTCTTGTATGCGTGTTTTTTACGGATGTTTGTATCCATAGACACCTGGAAAACTGATCATGGGTCCGAGTGTGAGCTCAGCTCTAGCTAAAATGAGCGCGTTTACTTCTATATCACCGTTCTGCCGAGTCATGATAGTATCTGCAGTACTTTCCGTAACGCCCGTGTCCTACCTCTAGATACTATTCTGGCAATGTCTACCCATAGGTTTTTACTGCTATTGTTTTAATCCCAAGGCTTCATCCTTGTGTTCGTGACCACCAACACCGCCGCCTTCTTCGTCATGCTGTACACGTTTGAGTTCGGGCGGGAGAAGGCAGAAGCCTGGCTGCTCATCTTCCTGACGTCATTCCTCTCCGACCTCATCCTCATCCAGCCTGTCAAGATACTCACCATGGCGGCGCTGTTTGCCGTGTTTTTCAAGGTGTGTTCCTGTTATACGTTACTCACACATACGTGATGACTTCCATCTAACCTGTCATTTGGACTTCCTATTGCTGGATATATTGTACGTAATGTAGCTGTTTTAATTTTGCTATTGCATATGTTTTCACCAATGCTATTCGTTCTTCTTTTCACAACTGATATTTGACCTATATTCTTAACGATTTGAACTTCATAACCTAAAAAAGAGCACATGCCGAAGTCTTATCAACTGTTGCCCATTGGCATATATTGGACCATTCTATAATGTTTCCGTTTCATATATTTGCCTGCATTTTTCCAGAAAGCAGATAAAGAAGACGAAGGGAAGAAATTGGATCTAAAACAATGTGAAGACATTGCTAAAGACCAAAAGCAGGTTAGTTTGCATCCATTTTCTAAGGTGTTCTGTAAAATCATATGTCTGTAATGACATCTAAGGTAGGCAATGAGCAGCAAGGGAGATAATACTTAATACATAACACAATGGTAAGGCAGTAGTAATGGTTTATTTATTGATTCACATTCACACATCAATTATTAGGTAATGATTAGCAAGGGGGAAAAATACCACAGAACACATATCGAGCTGACCTTATTGAATATGCTTCTCCTTCCAGGGTCCACCTGCCCCGGACCAACACGGTTCCCCGGACCTGGCTCAGGCCCGGATGGTTGCCGTCCGACGCAGGAAGCTCAGGACGATCCTGAAGGAAGCGGCTGTTTACGCCCTTTTCCTGGCCGTGGTCATGCTAGCTGCGTACGGACAGAAGAATCACATGGCCTTTTATATGTCCAACGAGGTTCAGCGACTAGTTGTACACAATGAGGAGATGTCTTTCGAAGAGGTAGATATCAACTTGAATCAACTTTTCATGTCAACGATGCAATTTCAGCTGAAACTGTATAACAAAAGCATATCATGTACCCTAAGAATCCAATCAATGGCCATTTTTATGCTGCTGATATTGGCATGGATTTTAAGAAAAATCTTACTCTTCATTCATTGACATTCTAACTTACCCATCCCCAATCATTTGATTTTTTTTATTGTCATGACCACCATATTAGGTGAGTGATGCAGATTCCTACTGGACCTGGCTGGAAGATGCAGCCATCCTAGGTCTTTACCCAGACGCCTCTTCAGCCGTCCTGGACCTGCCTGCCTATCGCGTAGGACCGATACGGCTCCGCCAGGCTAGAGTCAAGCTGGGTAAGTTGTGATGCATCGATGCGCTTTTTACCATACAACATCATCAGACTTAAGACAAATGTGGTTCGAACTTTGTGAAAGACATTACGCCTGGTAGTTGTTTTTCTTGAGGAATCATGACTTACCATATACATTGTAGACTCATATATGTCTATCAACGATACAATTATAATGTTAAGTCAATCATCATGTAAAGTCAGGTAAAATAATCAGTCCATGCGCTTTAATGATCTTTTCCATTATTGATGGTGAAATGTTGAACCGACGTCACTATAGTTGGGAATAGTTTTAACGTATCATCTATAATTGTACACGTGCTCCAGATCCTGACTGCCTGACGACAGTGTCACCAGGAAACCAGACATCAGAGTGCCACAGACGTTATGATTACTTCAGTCAGGACGAAGGGCGCTACGGAGAAGGATGGTCGCCGCTACCCACAGTCAACATCACCGCTTTCAACGGAACCAACGGCACCGCAGAGATAGCAGATCAGAACGGCACAAGTCCGTGGGAGTTCCGGTCGTCTGAAGACTTATATGGTAATCGCCAAAACCTGTGTTGCCATGAAAGCCTTTTAGCAGCATTTTGTCTGCTATTATTTCTAAGATCACTTGTTTCATATTTCAGAATTGCCCTATGCGGGAGACCACGGCGTGTATTTCGGCGGAGGCTACGTCGCCGACACGTCCAACAACGCGTCACAGACAATTATGACACTCGAAGCTCTTAAGAACCATGGCTGGATTGATAGAGGTGTGTATCTATGTAAAAATATATAAAATACAGCAATTTTTAAACCAATGTAATGGCAAATTACCGATGAAAACTTGCACTTTTCTAGGTTAAATCCTCTTGCCATGTAAATGAAAATAAAAACAAACATTATCTTTTGGTCAGCAACCCGAGCGGTCTTCACCGACGTCACCCTGTACTCGCCCGACTCCAACCTGTTCTCCATCGTGACCCTCCTGGTGGAGTTCACGGCTATCGGGGCCGGCTTCCCCCGCTGGGAGGTCCACACTGTCCGCCTCTACCGCTTCCACGGCGGCTGGGAGGTCTGGATGTCGCTCGTCTACATTTCTGCACTCGCCATTTTCACTTTGGTCTTCGCCATCAAAGAAGGTTTTTATTTTGTTTGATATTTTTAAAGATTTTAATATGATAGATATGCCTCAGTGATGATATGTTAGAGATAATACTTCGCATACAGACAGAGCATTGATCTTAAGATTCAGTTTCAATTCTATTCTGTGGTCTCTTGAAATTTTGGTATATTGACTTAAATGTTTGCAACTGAAACCAAATGAACATTGATTTTGATTTCATTTGTCATAACAGTACGGAAAGCTTACAACAGTGGAGCCCTGTACTTGATGGACTTCTGGAACTGGATGGAACTGATCATCATCCTCCAGGCCGTGACGGGGGTCGCCACCTACTTCTACTCTGAGGCTGTTCTAGAAGATGTAGCAAATGACAGGGAAGATAACACTATGTCCGGCTTTGGTCTGTCTGGACATTTCGTGAACTACAGGCGCGCAGCCGTCTGGGACCAGGTCTACACTTACGTCATCGCCACCCTGTTGTGCAGCGTCACTCTCAAGATGACCCACCTGCTGCGTTTCAACCATCGCGCGTCTCTCCTGATCCACACCCTCAAGCGCAGCGTTGGTCCACTCTCCGGCTTTTCCATCATGTTCTTTCTCTACTTCTTTGCCTTCGCCGTTCTGCTTCATCTGACGTTCGGTCTGCGCATGCTCGCCTACAGTTCCTTTGCTCGCACATTCGAGGCGATGGTGACCATCATAGCTGGTGACCTAAACTTTGAGCAGATCTCTACAACTACTGGAAATCTTGGAACTTTCATTTTGTTTCTGTTTGTTTTCGTCTTCAACATCTGTTTGATCGGATTCTTCGTGGCCATCATTGACGAGTCTTATCATAGCGCAAAGGATGATGAGCAGTTAGAGAAAACTGACTACGACCTGAAAGGGTTTTTCAAATATCAACTGCAGAAAATGAAGCCAAAGAAAAGGGGAAGACAGGATGATATTTATAACTCATCTATATCTGGACCTGGTTATGATGAACTTAAAGTAAACGTGATGAAGAGGTTGAGAACAGTTTTTGAAGACTTAGATGAAAGATAAGATGGCAGTTCCGCTCTAAAGTAGGAATTGTGTACTTCCTTTGTTGGTCATTGATTATTCTGGTTCTTTTTAAAAGATTTTCAGACAATTTTGTTTATTGCACTATGATATGTCCGTTCTACAAATATGAAAAATCTTTTGTTCCAAAAACTATAATTCCATTGCAACCCTGTGATTGATAAGTCAATAATCATAATCAAGTGTGTGGGAAGATATTACATAATCATATTTTACCTTAATAATGAATCTTATTTTGTCTACTTTACTTTTGTATATATATAGCAACACGCAGTAAGTCCAATAGGTAATAGATATGGCAAGAGACTGATACCCCTCGACAAAGGGTTCGATATTTATATACAAAACAAAACGTAAAATGTATAGAAATGTATGTATGTGTGTGTATGTGTAAACTCTGTATATTCATTTATATTAGCTATATATTGTATTAAATGATATTGTAGATCCGAATTCGCTCAGTTACCCTTATGCTTACTCATATGAATAACCTATGTTTTGCATACTCATATGAATGCCCCGATGCATATGTATGTAATCATATAGATATTCTCAAATTTACTTTGAGTAGCAAAATTCACATAAGAATGCATATGGATTTGTTTGTTTATAACTTTTATATAGTAGTCCACGTTGAATATACAAAACGACGGTATAACATTCAAAGCTAAAGCCAGAATTACATCTGACATGATTAAATATAGTAAGACATAATGTACAGCTATTATAGTGACCATATGAGATGTATGCCCCAGCATGGTCATTTATTCAATGGAACACATCATAACGGCTTACCGCACAGAAAGTTGTCATTTAAATATCACGTATAAGTTCTGCTGTGCCCTTATGCACAGACGGGTCTTTAGTTTCATCTACAGTTGTTCTTTACAGGTTGCGTGCATGTTTATATAAGTCATTTTCCTCGGATTCGGATATTTTGCATACTTTAACGCTTCATGAAGGTTTGAAGGACTTTACTTTAATCAAGGAGGTTACTTGCTTTTATGAATTAAAATTCTGATGTTACTTCTTGTATGATGGAAATAAAATGCATTTAAACATGAAACCATTTTCTGTTATTATTTATTTGTTTCTTCCCGTATGGGTCTTTGAAAATCATCCTCATAAATTTAATGGGTTGCCATGGAAATAGTTTTAAGAGCACAAATGGAACAGTCCAGTGACCTTTGAGCTCCATAACCTATGACCCATGACGTGTGCATAAAGAGTGAGCATTCCATTCTTCGCTTGGCGCCACAATCTCCACACGAGTTCCCCATACCTGCTACTAGAACTCCAACACAACCGTCAAGATGGTGAAATTTATCGAAACCAAGGTAGGTGACACTTTTCAGAGATATTACAGTTGCAAAACGTAGTGTTATTGGAGACACAAAAAGGGAAGAATAGTATTTTTTTTTCAACATCTAACGTTACAAGCAACAGGCACAAGTTTCAGCATGTGATGTTGTCATACGTTGCCGATTATGGTTACAAATTCGTTTTCCCTTCGAGCTATCGTGGACTGGAAATCTTTCTTAGGGGCCCTCTTCATTATGTAGTATTAAACACTTCCCAGGGATATAAAATCCTGAGTAATTCGGATGTACGTTCTATAAACATGGTTACAAAGCTTCGCCCCCCTCCCTCTATTTGTATAGCGTGCACCGTTACCAGTACTTGTACTAGTACCGGTAGTACAAACAAATTAAATAGTCCGAAAATTCTTGTTCCAACGTCTCAGACTGCTTTTCAGTCGTAAAAAGACAGATAACAGCAGACACAGATGCAAATTGTGTTTGTATGTGTGTGTGTGGTGAGAAATGTTTAGTTTTGTTTATCTAAAAGCAACGTTCAGGTTGCATGGTTACCTGTTAGGTTTGACCTACATTTATTTCCTCATACGATGCAACTTCTAGCGTACATTTTAAGAATCTAGTTCCTATTCGGTTCTGATTTACATTAGTCACTTTCTAAAAGGGAAATGACTCATACTGTCATAGTGGATTCTGGGTGTGGCATGGGTCCCTGGTAACTAACGTGGAAGAAAACACAGAGACAATAGCCAGGTAAACAAACACCTGGTTAACATTACAGGTGGGCATTATGTGGGTCGGTTTGGGATAAGGCACTGTATTTTTGTCCAAAAAATTGAATCATGTGTTGATTAAACGGCACTGTTCTTGCAGCACTTGTTGTGTTGTGACCTCGAAGTGAAGAGGAAGTGGGTTGTAGAAAATGTGCCGAGTCATGGTACGCTTGCATGCTTTGCTGACTTATGCTGACTTTAGCAGTCACGCTGGTTTTAATGGGATAAAATCTCTAGGGACTGCTGACTTATCTGTATCTATATAGCCGGTATAACCGCAATTCGGCGTAACACACCAGCTTTCAGCGTTCGACTTATGCTGACTTTAGCAGTCACGCTAGTTTTACAGGGATAAAATCTCTAGGGACTAAATAAGTACTGTGTAACTGTTACATTAGAAATTGGCCTGTATGAAGTGAACAATTTGTGCGATTGAAAGTAAAACAAAGGTTATATTCCTTTTTTTTGGTGTTCTTGAAATTCAAGTATTCTGTACACTAGTGAACAATAGTACATTTACCCTATAGCCTACAAAAATTAATACTAATATTAGATAAACAGTTCTCCCACTGAAAAATAAAAAGATTTAAACATGTGTCAGAGACTGAGGGAGCTGAAGAAGACTGAGTGTGCTTTCAAGAATGGTATGCTAAATCAAAGTTTTATGCTTTGCTGACTTATGCTGACTTAAGCAGTCACGCTGGATATCAGAAATCTCTAGGGACTAAAGAAGTACTGTGTTACATTAGGAATTGGCCTGTATGAAATGGACAATGTTTGCAAAAAGGTGCCATATTACATGGTGGTCTTGTGTTCTAGTTACAGTTGGGGTTGTTGACCAAAGGTTCAGGGTTCACATCCCTAGCAGTCCCTGATCTTGTGTGTTTGGGACACGAAATGGGACACAGGCAGCTATTGCTGGTGTCGTGACCCACACACGTGATATACTAGTACCCGTTTTTACGCTTGGGTGGAGTGAGAAAAGTAGTGTAAAGTGCCTTTTTCCTGAGGGCACAAGATCGGTGGCGTCAGTGGGATTCAAACCTGGGACCACTGGGTTCTGGTCAGAAAACCCAGTGCCGTTACGCCACAGGCACGTTTGGGACGATGATGATGATGAAGATGATTATGAATGGTTTATTGAAAAATAAATCCCTCGCAGCCTATTAGGCTGAATTGCAGATTTGACAATGTTTAAAATTCATTTCTGTACAACATGAACATGGCAACATTATTACATAAAAACATGGTAACATTATTATATAAAAGTGATAAACAGACGTTTGGCTTTGCATAAGCAAAATCTAAAATATACTATTACAAAATGAGCATACACTTTAAAAGCCTTGGTAATGTATAAGAAGTTAAGCATTTAGAAGTCGAACAATGTATACGTAGGATATGGGAGAGTTCTGTCCTGCATTCGATAGGTCGATATTTGTCCCTGCATTTGACTGCATTGTTAAGAAGTAGAGGTCACTCATTGCATTGTTTATTGCTTGAAAGTAGTGTATGTTTTGCACTCCTGTACGTTTGGGACCACATCATGGATGCTCTTCCCTGTAACAGGGTATACATATGAATATTTTGCGTTTGGGAATGCATCTATAAGCAGCGACACCTGTGCTGCAGTGCAATGTGAACCAGTCAGAATTGCCTTGAAGAAGGTAACAGATGATCACCGAAAAGTCGGTTGAATAAATCTCTTGGTTGTGTAAAAAGAACTTCTTTTTATTCAATAAATGAAAAAAATTCCTTTTTTTTTTGCAGGCTGAGTTTGATGCCCTCGTGGCTGACAACAAAGACAAGCTGATCGTGGTGGACTTCACTGCCTCCTGGTGCGGACCCTGCAAGATGATTGGACCTGTGTTTGAGGTTCGGCTCACTCACATTCACTCACTATCCGGTTTAACGTTTTTAGTTACATAGTTGTTTCAAATTTGAATTCATTTCAGGTATATTTGGCTATGGTACTATGGTACATCCTGCTTTCTCTGCTTAGCACTCAGCAAAAAAAATTAGGTGCACAGAAAGAATTTGGGGTGCACCACATAAAGTAATGTTCAATGTCAGCAAAACATAAGTTAAAGTTAAACGCTACTGCCTCTCTTAAGAACTTCAGCCTGTAATTCTATCCAGCTAACTTCAAGTTTCAACCAAGCAATACATCAAATAAAATACAACAAAAGGTTGTATTGCTTTTTCTGATACTAGTGTACAAGAGAAGCTTCACCCTATAGAGTACAAATTAAACTGGTGCACCCACAGCCAGTTAGTAGCAATACGAAATGATATTTAGGTATATATATATTTATTACGCTGCTTTTTAGACTGTATTTACCACTGTTTATTTATTTGTAGTCTATGTGCTTTGTATTGTCTTGTGTGTGGGCCACGACACCAGCAATAGCTGCCTGTGGCCCACGTGTATTGTATCGTTTGCAATTTCAATAATTACAAATCACAGCCAAAAATGAGGTGCACAGCTTCAATTTTGGGTGCACACAGGTGCACATGCACCCAGTATTTCGAGCCCTGACCTGAGTTCAGGTATTCCGAGGGTACCCACGCTCCTCCGCAGCGTCGAAAATAAAAAAAGATCGTCAGCTTACCCACCCAAATAGTGTTGGAAGCCTTTGTGTAACACCTGCAATACATAAACTGGTCGCATGGTAGCGCTATTTGGTTAAACTGCGCATCCTGGGACCGAGAAGAGGGGGCCTGCTTGCGCAAAGTAACCTGGATACGAGATGGTAGCTGTTTTTTTGGAGAATGCCCAACTCCCTCCCATGGCAAAATAGGGTCCGTGACATAACTCCCCTCCGAGCGCAATGTAGAGAGGTAATCTTAACACCCTAACAGCGCCAACGATAAGGTACTTTGTAAATCTCCGTTTCTTGCAACATAACACACTTGAGCAACATTTTACCCCCACAAGATAGCAAACTTGCGTCTTGTTTTCGACGTGTTTAGTTAGAAGAATTAACGACTACCAGTGTAGAAGGTCGCCCGTTACGTACTTGTGTACACAACTACGCGCGGGGGAACAAGAAAAGCACAAAAGAAAACAAAAACGACAGCTGTGAATTCCAGAAGTTTATTTTGTTGAGCTTGATCGGCAAGAATGTGACATAATTCTAAGCCCACGATTTAAACCTATGGCTTCTTCACGGCGCTGGGTACGAGCGTGGAGGGTACCTGTGGTAGAATTAGTCCTTGCCTTACCATAGAAATGGCAGACACTGACCATTTCCCACTTCTGATGTTCATCAAACCGTAATTTCATCACTTAATGACCTGCAACCTAATAAAAAACCTACGACCTTGACAATTTCATGGAGGTGTGATGTCCTTGAAAACTTGTTGATTTTGCGATCTTTTCTTCGATTCTACATCTCTAGTGGTCTCCCATTGGTAGCTTTTCTTTGCTGATAGTTAGTAATTATGTTTTTGTTTTCTTTAGAAACTGGCTGAGGAGCATTCTGATGTCATCTTTGTGAAGGTGGACGTGGATGCGAATGACGTAAGTAATAGTGCAAGTAGTCAGCTTTGATGCTGTGCCCAGGTGTAAAGGCCTCCTTGATTGTTCTCACGAGGTGTTCCCTTTGGCGCAAGCGGTAACGCAACTCTGCTCTTCGCCATCTGGATCAGATTCTGTGGGCCGGAGTTCGATCCTACGGTCGGCCACAACTAGGACGTTGTAAAGGATTGCATTCGCCATCATGGATGCTGACGTAAAGCTGGCGGCCACGTCTATTTCATATTGTAGAATTATTGGCAACAATCGGAACGGAAAAAGAAAAATACGTTAATCTGCTTAAGGGGGGGTTGGTGGAGATTTCTAGATTCCCTCCATGATTATTTACTCATTTTATGTATCTGAATCTGAATTTTTAAAAGATATGTATAGATAATCTACCTACTACCTGCTGGGACACATTCCTATCTAATGATAATAATAAATGGTTTATTGGTCCAAAATTACCCATGCAATGGCAGCCAATGCTGAATTGCTGCAGGGTTTACAACCACATAATACACAATAATACACAAGATACACATGTACATATATGCTCCACACTTGCACTTTGTGGAACTGTCGCAAGGGTCTGGGAGGCTGCCAGCAAGTGACCTCAATACGACCGTCTCCAACCGAGGTCAGGTACCCATTCACACCTGGGTGGAGTGAGGAAAGTCGTGTAAAGTGCCTTTCCCAAGGGGACAACATCGAGTCATACCGGTGGTTTCGAACCCGGGACCTCTCGGTTCTGGGCGAAACGCCCTACCGATTGCGCCACACGATGCCACAAATATATTAACATCTGTTTTCTATACTCCCTGCAGGAAACTGCCGGAGCCTGTGGCATCTCGGCCATGCCTACATTCCAATGCTACAAGAATGGCCAAAAGGTACGCTGACTTCCATTAACCTCTTTTTAGCCTCTTCCTTTGGTAATTGTGAAGGTTTTTCTGTTCCTGTTTATGTCTGGTATAGGGTACAGGTATATGGTACATGTAAGGGGTTGCAGGTACAATGTATAGGTAGGGTTTTTTTTTTTTTAACATAATCTTTATTCATTTTTGAAAAAAAGACACTACAATACAAAGTGGATATACAAAAAGCAACCTAAGCCAGGAAAGATATTTTGCATTTTCCCAACTAAATTAATTTAGGGGTTAAAGATATAGAGTACTGTTATAGGGATACAGGTATGGGGGTACAAGTATAGTGGTACATGTGTTGGGGTACAGGTATAGGGGTACAGGTTTATTATGAATGAATGAAGACCTTTATTGCACATACATACCCACTGGGTTCAGTACAGGTCACAACAAAAAACATTACAGTTTGCAATTACATACATATATATACAATGATAATCTAGCACTAGTCTAATGATTACGTCAATTTGGCCTCTTCTCGCTTCTTAGTAATGGTGTAAATATACGTACAGGTGTGTTTAATAATAGAGGGTTTGTCTAAAGCCATTAAGAATATGAATTTTTCCGTTTGCCAAGACGTATGAAATGAGGAAACCTACATTGAATTAGTTTATAAAGCGCAGCTCTCTCTTCGTTGTATAAACAACATTCTACTAGAAAATGTTGCTTGTCCTCTATCCTATTTAGATTGCAATATCTACATTTTCGTTATGTTGAGCTAATTTCGTATTTTATTTTGCAGGTTGAGGAGATGTGTGGAGCCAGTAAAGAAAAGTTGGAGGCGTTGGTGGCCAAGCATAAGTAATGACTCGCCAAGACCTCACCGAGAATCTGCGGGTCTAATCACTAATCAGATGTGGGCATGATAGAATAACACTGGATTTGAAAATTTGTACTTAGAAGTGCACTAGCAAAAGTAGTTAGAAAATGCACCTCAGTTTTTCTCTGAAGTACTATTGTTGTTTTAAATTTTGGTTGAAAGGTTTTTGATAGTACATGTATTCACACCTGTACTGATTTGAATGTGGTTTGAAGTCAATTCAATGACTCTGAAAGCCCAGATTAGGAAATGCTGATTATGTAGTTTGAGAGTCACTGTCATCAGGCCAAAACAAATTATTTCCAAGGTTTTCAAACAGTTTGACATAAAAATTAAGCCAGGAGACAAATTAAAGCTGAGTGCTGGGAGGGTTTGGATCTAAACTCACTTCAACTGTATGAACCATGTGATAGCCTTGTCACTGAGGCTGTTTTCATGATTATTTACTTCTGTAGCATTATTCTTTTTATATCTGTGTGCCAACAAAAGAAATATATGTGGCCTTACCATCTAACAACACTCTAGCTAAAAAACGAATCATGTTCAAAATCAGCTTCAAGGATTTATGAAATTATTATCGTGATGAAATTATGATCGTACCACACAGATTTATTGTGGTTACTATAGGTGTTTTCTTTCTGAAGTATTACTTCGGCTCAAAATTTGGTTATGATATGCTGAAGGGAAGGTCATATACATATGGCCTCCTTCAGTCAGTATTGACCATGGTAAAATCCTAATTCACAACAGCCCTACAGCATCAACTATGCCACAGTCTCTGCCACAAAAAACACATAGGGAAAGTCATACTTGTCAAAACTAATGAAAATTGGCTGAACATTTGGCAGATAGCAATACTCTTGATGTGAACTTGTCAATGCACATATAATGGTAGTCACCTTTATTAAACTAACGCTGCATTTGAATACCCGAGATCTGAAACGCTATATTGATGTAACATCTGTGCGAGGTTTGCTCTACACAATAAAAAATAGTGATTTTGATGTGACTCCTTGGTGTTGATTTTATGTGTCACATATTTTAGTGTAAGCATTTGCACAGCTATTAGACCGCAGCAGTTTAATTTGTTGGTTTTTACATTTTAAAGGAAGAATATGCAGCAACAGGGAAAAAATAAAATTGGCAAAACGTAAAGAATGATATGCTTATTCAAATTTCAGCTTGAAGAAAGCAAAAAAAACTCATCCTGGTACTCCCATTGTACAGTATATGCACCTGTTTGTTGAAAATCATCATAAGTGAACTTTTTACCTATATTTATACTTCTGTCATTCAGGAGTAAAAGTATATACCTTGAATATAAAAGCATTGGCAACAAAAACTAAATAAATTCATTTAGGATATTTTGCTAAACTGATAAATTGTTGAATAGCTTTAAGCAACTTTATACTGAGTAACAATTTCCTGAATGGGAAGTGTCATGATTTTTACCTTCGCCGAGAGTCATGAAAGTGTGTGTGTATGTGTGTGAGAGAGAATATGTTTGTGTTTGCATGTGATATCAACTGAAAGCTTGCAGTTCGTGGCCAGAACTTTATTTGCAGTAGTGGACTTCGACGTCTGGTACATTAACATATGAATGAAAACTAAGCACACAGGTAGAAAAAAAGTCAGCATTACTATTGATGAAGGGAAGATTCGTGCCTTCAGGATAAAAGAAAAACAGTTTGAAATTTTCCTCTAGATGCTACCTAAAAAGATGGGTTTCTTTTGCGTCATGTATGGAAGCCTCAGGGCCGTGACTTAAAAGCAAATATGGCCCTGTGTTACTCGCCAGAACCAACCCAAATTGAGATTAGTTCACCCTAATCCAACATGCCATTAGTGCATTATCATAATTTACCCAAATAGGTTAGTCTGCTCTAGATTAAGTGATATATCGGAGCAAGACAACGACAGGCATGATTGTTATACGTAAAAACATTATATGCCTTCTTCATTTTAAAGATGTCCAAATATATATATGAATCAAATCGTATATTGGGGAGAAATCAAACGTACCTTTTCAAACGTTTCGGTTGTTGGACCACAAACGAAAATTCTACAGAGCTACTCTGGGTTTCAGACAAGATAATCCCGAGTTATGTCGTTCCTTTCTTGGAATGACAACCTCCCAGTTTCGGGAGAAGATGTCAGCCCAAGTGGGTTGGCATGTGCGAGCCTCGGACGGCTGAGCTGAGCTGTCCTATGGCTTAGGAGATCACTAGTTCTCTGTCTGGGAACTTAGTGTCTCAAAGAACTGGGGCCCTCCGCGGTGCCCTCAAGGCCGGTCTGGCCACGCCAGGCTGTGTCGCAGAACGTAACGTAACACGATGTCGCATTATGTCGGAATTACACGGAAAACACAAATATTGTAAAATTTCGTCATTATAAGTTTATTTTCCCACAATTTCCCAGACTCTTCTTGCCCTCCCCTCAATACAAGCTTTGATATTGTATGCATAATCCTAATATCGCTATTCGCGACCTTTTATGCCCCAACCCCACCTACACTCCCGCAAATCTTTACAGTACCTTAGTAGCATGCATCTTTCACTCGTGGGGACACCAAAAATATCGATTTGGGTAAATTATGTTCATGAACACCTGTTACACAGGTGAGTGTAATCCATCTGAATGTAATAATTGACTTATTGAGAAAATATGAAGACTTGTAGGGACATCTATCAACCGCTTTCATCGTAAGCAAACTCCGGAGGCCCAGTAGCTAACGTGTGGATACAAAAAGACATTTAAGCAGAGACAAATAAACAGTTCAAAGAAAAGTATTTTTTATTCAATACTTTAGACGTAAACAAGAAAAGAAGGTAATAAAAACACATCTGCTGAATCTCATTCTGTCATAAATGCTACTGCAAGAAATCTGACAAAAGGAACAACGTCCAAAGTTTACATTGAAACTCTCGTGCTTGTATGCATTCACACTATCACTTAAGATATAAAACAAACCTTATTTCAGTTAACATTAACGCTTCTACACCTCAACATCCAAAAGCTTACTGAATACACACAAGTTGATTACAGATGCATGCAAAGCATTGCCACCTTGGGAGGTTTCTAACAATGACAGCAGAACGGATATCTCTGCTTACAATAAGATACAAGATACATTTCTTTGTTTATTTAACACATCATTCTCTCACTGACTTATTGTATTCCTTTAGATATGCAGCTATGCACATGATTTACTTATGAACGTTTTCTGTTATGACTCTAGTACAGACTGACTTGTCACTCTACACTATGATCCATGCCAATGAAAGATACACTACTTCCTCAGGATGTGTATTTCACTTGTGGTCCAGACACAAAAATAGACCATTTGGGTAAATTATGCTGATGAGCTTCTGTAACACAGGTGATCGTGATTCAGGTTAAATATATCTTTTATTATTCTGGTAAATTATGACGATTTTACATTACTTCTTTACATAATTTATAAGAAGGACTCATATTCAAGTTTCCATTAATAAGAAATAATGACAAATATATTCATACTGAATGAAGCTCACGGGAATTCATTTAACAGTTGTGTAAGATCATAGAAATAAGACATTTCTATGTTTTCACATTTGTAAAATGGACTCCGATGGGCTTCTGCGCTGGTCCCCGCAGCAGCAGGAAGATGTCGGCTCTGTGATTCTTCGAACTTCTGCACCAGTCCCCCAACAGAAGGAAGATGCCTGCTCTGGCCGTGGGTTCACCTGGACAAGCTCGGCGACCAGCACTGCAGAAACTAGGGAAAGGAACTATAACTCACCTTACCATAGAATTATGCATCGGTTACAACTGACATTAGACAACAATTAAACATCCGTGACACCTTCACGACCAGATGATGATGATGATAGAACAATAACAACAACAGTAGAAGAACAACAAACTCCTCTCCCCTGCCTCATGATATATTTACGAAACGAGCCAGTAACTGTTCTGGTATTAAAACGGCACCGCACATCCTTGAAACGTAAAGGCGGACAACAATAAATCGCTCTAAACATAGAAAATAAGACATCCGCATTGCATAACTCTCCATGTATCGACATAACCGGAACAACAAGATACATACCTGCATACTTGGTCCTCTAAACTTGCACCAAAATGCCGCTGAATCGAGAAATCCTGTCTGAGACGTGCACAGGTAACACACGTCTGCGGACTCACCTGGGCTTAACGTCAACAAACCTGAACTTTCTGACCTTTACTCTTATGTTCACTATGGTACCTGATACACACATAACGTCGCGGTATGTTTGACGTACTGTCAAACACGTTTGCAGATGACTCTCATTTAGTATGAGAGCTCACAAGCTAACTCTAAAACGCTTCTCTTTGACTTTTTTCTAACGTTCTGTCTCCTGTGTACTAGCCTACAGGCTCCTCCAATCTTCAACACAGCTACATCTATCCATATTCGTAAATTCAACGGGCCATTCTCGCTGAGTGGGGGCGGTAATTGTTAGGCCGGCTGCTAGGAGCGCGATTTAGACACAAAGATAGGCTAGTCGATCTGTAATCATTAACTTCACCGAGAAGGTTATGTTTTGGGTAGCGTTTGTATTTGTGCAGTGCACGTGTGTGTATGTAAATGACCAGCATAACTCAACAAGACTTTGGACAACTTCTGTCATTTGGTAGAAAAGAGGATCAACTGGTTTGATTTATAATCGATGAGAAACACTCATGACGCTCACTCGGTGACGCTCACTCGGTGCTTTTATTCGGTGATTATAGCACATGGCCAGGTGTTATGACACCATATACACCTCGGGGCGGGTCATTAACCCTTGATAATTATACACTATAAGTTAAAACAGTGCTTATTCTATCAAACACTATAAGTGCTAAAAGTGCTCGTTATAACATTATTAGTATATGCTAATTGTACCAAACATAACTAAAACAGTGCTTCTTCTAATAAACATATTGATTATAAATGAAAACAGTGCTCATTCTATCAAACAGTATAAGCGATAAAGTACTTATCTAATCCAACATTATTTAATATAATACTTATTCTATCAAACTTATAAGTGATAAAAGTGCTTATTCAAATAAACATTATAATTGAGAACAGTTCTCATTCTATCAAACATTATAAGTGATGAAAGTGCTCATTTTAATATTATAAATATAATTCTTATTCTACCAAACATAAGTAAAACAGTGCTTCATCTAACAACAAAAGATTTAAGTAAAAACAGTTCTCATTCTATGAAACATAATAAGTGATAAAGTGCTTATTTCATCCAACATTATTTAGTATTATTCTTATTCTATCAAACGTACAAGTGATGAAAGTGCTTATTCAATTAACATTATAAGTGAGAACTGTGCTTATTTTATCAAACATTATAATTCAGAACTGCTTATTCTTTCAAAGATTATAAGTGATTAAAGTGCTTATTCTATCCAAAATTATATGTATAATGCTTATTCTATCAAACATTATAAATGAAAGGGATTTTTTTCTAAATTCATAGTCGACTGGCGCGGACGACGTTTGAAGACTTGTAAGCAACCTCGCCTACTCCCGACCACAGATGGCAATGCAGGACTAGCACCTAACCATGGTCGGGAGAAGGTTCGGGGGCAATGGTCGACTATAGCTATGTGTGACTGGGCCAGGGGTGTAAAGTTAACAGGTGGCACAAAGTAGTAAACATGTAGCCTCTACCAGGCTCCGAGGATCGCTGGGAAATTAGAACTTGGCCAAATAGAGTGAATTATATTAAGGGAGTTGGCTACGGAGAGAGGGTCCAATATGCAATCCTAGAGCCTGTCTTTTCCCGGTGTGCCTTTTGATGTCCAGTAATCGCTATCTAATAGGCGCTAAATAATCCTTTTAGTGATTTGCGAGCAGACTGTGACAGAACAGAACATGCCCAAGACAACCAAGCCGGGATCAGCGACAGACGATGTTTCTACTATTAGCTTTTACTATCCCCCTTAAGTTTTGAAGAAGATTTTTAGACGCTTTCAGAGCTTGCAAAAAGCAAGTGAAACAGTGGCAAATATTTTCCCTATAGCCGGCGTAGTTAGTCTGGTAGAGTAGAAAACATGGGCATCGGTTCTGCTTACGCTGTGGTCATTGGTTCCTACATCACTTCACCACATTGGAAAAAAGGCATGATAAATTGAAGAGCAAACATTTCGTAGCTTGCTCTTTCTGTTTATGCATAGATATTTTAATGAACATAAATAAAATGAAATAAAACCGAAATAATGTCAAAGTCAAGAACGGAACTAGTATTTTATCTTTCATCTAAGTCTTTAAAGGCTGTTCTCAACCTCTTCATCACGTTTACTTTAAGTTCATCATAACCTGGCCCGGATATGGATGTGTTTTCAATATCATCCTGCCTTTCCTTCTTCTCTGGCTTCAGTTTTTGCAGTTGATATTTGAAAAACCCTTTCAGGTCGTAGTCAGTTTTCTCTAACTGCTCATCATCCTTTGCGCTATGATAAGACTCGTCAATGATAGCCACAAAGAAACCAATCAAACAGATATTGAAGACGAAAACAAACAGGAACAAAATGAAAGTTCCAAGATTTCCAGTAGTTGTAGAGATTTGTTTAAAGTTCAGGTCACCAGCTATAATTGTCACCATCGCCTCGAATGTGCGAGCAAAGGAACTGTAGGCGAGCATGCGCAGACCGAACGTCAGATGAAGCAGAATGGCGAAGGCAAAGAAGTAGAGAAAGAACATGATGGAAAAGCCGGAGAGCGGACCAACGCTGCGCTTGAGGGTGTGGATCAGGAGAGACGCGCGATGGTTGAAACGCAGCAGGTGGGTCATCTTGAGAGTGACGCTGCACAACAGGGTGGCGATGACGTAAGTGTAGACCTGGTCCCAGACGGCTGCGCTCCTGTAGTTCACGAAATGTCCAGAGAGACCAAAGTTCCCATCAAAGGTTGACATAGTGTAGTCTTCCCTTTCACTTGATACTTCTTCTAGGACAGCCTCGGAGTAGAAGTAGGTGGCGGCCCCCGTCACGGCCTGAAGGATGATGATCAGTTCCACCCAGTTCCAGAAGTCCATGATGTACAGGGCTCCACTGTTGTAAGCTTTCCTTGCTGTTAT
The DNA here is from genome assembly GCF_035083965.1 of Branchiostoma lanceolatum. NCBI lineage: Eukaryota > Metazoa > Chordata > Leptocardii > Amphioxiformes > Branchiostomatidae > Branchiostoma > Branchiostoma lanceolatum. The sequence goes on along the minus strand of NC_089732.1, from coordinate 2,159,057 downwards.
AACAGATGCAAAGACAAAAAAATTACCATCTTTGCAGCTGAACGCAGATTAAACAGAATGAAACTAAAACTGAATGGTAATATGATGTAACGCTATGCATTTTTGCTTAAATCTACGAGGTATCATTCCTGACATAACATCACTGAAGCATATCTATCATGCTTTCCACAAAAACATAAAACAGAATACAAACCTTCTTTGATCGCGAAGACCAAAGTGAAAATGGCGAGTGCAGAAATATAGACGAGCGACATCCAGACCTCCCAGCCGCCGTGGAAGCGGTAGAGGCGGACAGTGTGGACCTCCCAGCGGGGGTAGCCGGCCCCGACAGCCGTGAACTCCACCAGGAGGGTCACGATGGAGAACAGGTTTGAGTCGGGCGAGTACAGGGTGACGTCGGTGAAGACAGCTCGGGTTGCTGAAAAAAGGTGATATTTTTTAAAACACAATCTGTTTCATGTCAAGAAGATCTATTCAATGAACAGAAAATTGTCAGTCTTTATTTGTAATTTGCCATGGCATTCGTTTAAACATTGTTGATTGGTTATCTATATAGATAAGCACCTCTATCAATCCAGCCATGGTTCTTCAGAGCTTCGATTATCTCCACTGTCTGTGACGCGTTGTTGGACGTGTCAGCGACGTAGCCTCCGCCGAAATAAACGGCGTGGTCTCCCGCATAGGGCAAATCTGAAATATATATATTTCTAATATTAGACATAATCGCAGACGAAAAGGACATCTGGAGTCTATATCTATAAAGAAAATGAGTTCATGGCAACACAGGTTTTGACAATCACCTCGTAGGTATTTAGGGGACCGGAACTTCCACGGACTTGTGCCGTTCTGATCTGCTATCTCTGCGGTGCCGTTGGTTCCGTTGAAAGCGGTGATGTTGACTGTGGGTAGCGGCAACCATCCTTCTCCGTAGCGCCCTTCGTCCTGACTGAAGTAATCATAACGTCTGTCGCACTCTGATGTCTGGTTTCCTGGTGACACTGTCGCAAGGCAGTCAGGATCTGGAGCACGTGTCCAATAGATGATACGTTAAAGCAATGCCCAACTATAGTGACGTAGGTTCAACACATCACTACCAACAATGGAAATGATCATTGAAGCACATGGAACATGGTTAGTATTATTATAATACTTTACAAGTACTTGATGATTGTGTCATAGATGGACAAATAAGAGTCTTCAATGACACGTTATTCCTGAATAAGAGCTAAGAACTACCAGTCGTACCACCTTTCACAAATATTGGGTCACACTTGTCTAATTTCTGATGATGGTGTATGGGAAAGAAATCTTCACAACTTACGCAGCTTGACTCTAGCCTGGCGGAGCCGTATCGGTCCTACGCGATAGGCAGGCAGGTCCAGGACGACTGAAGAGGCGTCTGGGTAAAGACCTGGGATGGCTGCATCTTCCAGCCAGGTCCAGTAGGAATCTGCACCACTCACCTAACGTGGTGTCATGACAATAGTGCACAATAAAAAAAAACAGGTGGGGGTGGGGGTGGGGGTGGGTAAGTTAAAACTTCAATGAATGAAGGCCTTAACCCTATACAGACTGGGGGGGGGGGGGCTAAAAGTGCCCGCGCCAACTTTGACATCGTATTACTGCCGAACGATGTATGCTAGGACAACCAAACTTGGTGACTTTTCCGAAAATTTTGTTGGCAACAATTTTATAATAATGGTTTAAGTTTATCATTTTTTCATGTTGCCATGGCAACGGGTTTCTGACTGGCATTTTATGCAAAAATCATTAATATTTTGAAAACAATGATATTTCTCGGGTTTTCTTGCACAATTACACTAGTTTTCCTTCATGTATAACATAACATGTACTTAGATGTAACTTTCCTGATTTAATATTCGTAATTTATGCTAATTTGATGACGTAATCAGCCAAAATCCAAGATGGCGGACTATATCACTATTTCAGGTATCAGCAGGCTTTTTCGCCCTTAAAATCGTCAATACCTGACATTTTCTTTATCAGAAACATTTAGATTAACGTTTTTAGTCTATTTTCAGCGTCCTTTGGGGTCATAAGTGAAAAAAAAAGGATTTTTAAAAATTTCAAAATGGCCGATCCAATATGGCGGGTCCAAAGGGATCGCTAACAACACATGAAGCCATTCTATGACGTCATTTTGACGTCAACGTACCTACCATTGACTTTGTATGTCTTTGCATACCTTAAAATGAATAATACAAACCGTTTTGTTTAATTCCTTTAGATATTACGGGAATTCCCTATTTAGCCAATAAAATCACATCGATGACGTCATAATTACGTCATATTTCGTCATAACGTCACCAAAATTATAGGAATTATAATACTTGACGTGAATATCACTCCCTACAAATTTGGTGATGATACATCATACCGTTCGGAAATTATGAGGGGGGGGCCGAATCAGCCCCCCCCTCCCCCCCAGTCCCAGATATACCAAAAAAGCCCAGTCTGGATAGGGTTAAGGGTAAGAAGTTCGTTAAAATCCATTACAATATCATAAGCAGCATAATGACAATTGATTGGTGTCCAGGGTACATGATATTCTTTTGTTATGCAGTTTCAGCTGAAATTGCAATGTTGACATGAAAAGTTGATTCAAGTTGATATCTACCTCTTCGAAAGACATTTCCTCGTTGTGTACAACGAGTCGCTGAACCTCGTTGGACATATAAAAGGCCATGTGATTCTTTTGTCCGTACGCAGCCAGCATGACCACAGACAGGAAAAGGGCGTAAACAGCCACTTCCTTCAGGATCGTCCTGAGCTTCCTGCGTCGGACGGCGACCATCCGGGCCTGAGCCAGGTCCGGGGAACCGTGCTGGTCCGGGACAGGTGGGTTCTGGAAGGAGAAGCATATTCAACAAGGCAAGCTCGATATGCGTGACGTGGTATGCACATTGCCTACCTTTGATGTCATTACGGGCAGATGAATTTAAAGAACACCTTAGAAAAGAGATGCAAGCTTACCTGCTTTTGATCTCTAGCAATGTCTTCACATTGTTTTAGATCCCATTTCTTCCCTTCGTCCCCTTTATCCGCTTTCTGGAAAGTGTAGACAAAATAATGGAACGAAAATATTTTTAAAATGGTCCAATATATGTCAATGGGCAGGGGTTGCGGTCTTATACATGTGTATTTAGCTATCCCTTGGGATCCGCCATCTTGGATTGGCCATTTTCAAATATTTGAAAATATTTTTTTTCCACTAATGATCCCACAACACACTAAAATACACTAGAAACGTTAATCCGAATGTTTCTGGTTAAGAAAATACAAGGTAGTGACGACTTTGAAGGTGAAAAGCCTGTTAATACCTAAACTAATGATATGGTCCGCCATCTTGGATCATGGCCGATTACGTAATCTAATTAGCACTATCTTTGAATATTAAATCATGAAAGTTACATATGATGTTAAACATGTAAGAAAACTTCTGTGGTTGAGCAAGAAAACCTTAGAAACATCATTATTAAGAAAATTAATTTTGCACAAAATACCTGAAACCCGTTGCCATGGCAACACGAAAAAAACTTTTAGGAAAAGTCACCAAGTTTGGTAGTCGTAGCATACGTCGTTTGGCAGTTATACGATGTCGTTGGCGCGGGCACTTTAACCCCCCCCCCCCGTCTAGTTAAGGTTAAGAATACAAATCAAATATCAGTTGCGAAAAAAAAGCTAAGAACTAATAATATCGGGAAAAATGCATAGGACAGCAAAACTACTGGCACATTACGTGCAATACATCCAGCAATAGGAAGTCATAATGACAGGTTAAATGATAGGTATCACATATATGTGTGAGCGATAGGAAAATACCTTGAAAAACACTGCAAACAGCGCCGCCATGGCGAGTATCTTGACAGGCTGGATGAGGATGAGGTCGGAGAGGAATGACGTCAGGAAGATGAGCAGCCAGGCTTCTGCCTTCTCCCGCCCGAACTCAAACGTGTACAGCATGACGAAGAAGGCGGCGGTGTTGGTGGTCAAGAACACAAGGACGAAGCCTGAGGATTGAGCCATTCACAGTAAAACCTTTGGTTAGAAATTGCAAAAAATAATATCGTGACTGCAGTTTAGTCCAGAATGGTGATATAGATTCAAACTCCTTTTAGTCATTTTAGCTGAGCTTTACATCACACTTAGACCCGTGACCAGTTTTCCACCTGTCCATGGATACAAACACCCGAAAAAAAGAACACACTGACAAGAGATAGAAGAAATTATATAGATTCTGAAGTAAATGTTTAAGTAAATTATATATAACAACTAACTTAACAACTCACACAAAATGGAAGTCATTCTACATGCATGCAAATTAGCCTGAAAAACACATAATATGTCAAAGACGCCTTCATAATCGTACAAATTCATCTGACCTGTAGAATTTCAATATCGATATTGAAATGTTCTCAAATGTTATATAATTACTTACCAATATAGGCAAACCACCACGGCAGCACCCCCGGAGTGTCCTTCTCCGGATCGTCCAGTACAGCGTACTTCTCATTCACCACTGCAGTTGTAAAGACGTCGATTTGTTTGATAGTATTAGATCAACATTTTTGGACTTGCATTATTTATATAGAATTTCTGCGTAATTGTTAAAACATGTTGTATAAATTTTGGGTCTTTAGATAGGTTTGTACCACCCATACATCTAAGTGATGAGTGAACATAAACACAGCAAACATTTAGAGTGGACAGTTTAAGTAGAGTTATCAGTTATAATGTACATGTTTTAGGAATATGATATTGAAATCTCGCACTTGTTTACATACATCATATTCTCAATTATATTAAGGAGAGACTCCAGAGTGCATCGTAACCTTGAGACTTGCTCTGTCCTGGGGAAGTCGGCTCCGTGACTTCGTCCTGCCTGGTGCGGGCAGCTTCCTTCCGGACCTTCGGCGATAAGAAACAAAATCAAGTACGTTAGATGGCAAAGATCGTATAATTTTTGACTGTAAAATCATTCTATATGATACTGTGTATAAACCTCCAGTCTGGGAGCGCCCTAGAGGACGTTCAGGAAGAAGACGTGTTCGACCCCAAAAGAGGGCAAAGCTGACTGGAGGCCCTGGGCAAAGAGTGATGTCTACAGTCCCCATTCATGGCCAGCTGATGCCTTCGAATGATTCACTTAATAATGGACTGGCTACAATAATATCATCTGAATATTTATCTAAGAACGCACCTGTTCAGGCAATGACGGTTCCACGTTCATCAGATAGATTTCGGTGCTCGACAGTCCGGTGGAAGCAGGTTTGTTCTTTGATGAAGACCGTTTAGGACGTCCGTCCGATTTGTCTTCTTCGATAGCACGGTTGTCAGCAGAAGTGCCTAGCGGTAGACATATGATTTAAACTTGCATGGTGGTGCCTATCAGTCAAATGCTGGCATATATCTTAAACCCCAGTGTGAAGCGCCATCTAGAACCGCAATGTAGAAATGCAACCAGAAAGGTCTCTGGTATTCTTATCATTACTATTGCCCTTGTGTATCACTCTTCCCTTAACTTTGCTTGTGTGTGGTATGTGGTGAACAGCTGAAAAGTTTAACATACTTTTTTTCTGTGTATTTTCCGGACGCTGCTTTACGCTCCGGAATATCCAAATGATGATGGCGTTGATAGGAAACACCACCGCGGCGCTTTGGAGACCGATGACAATCTGGAGAATAAAACATCACAATATGTAATGTTTAAACCTAAAGACAGATGTATGTCCAATGTCGTAATACGGTATCTCTTCGGTCTATGTTATATAGTCCCAAAATATAATCTATATCTTCTATGTGGACATCATAGTCATGAAAATATTAGAACGTCCTAATACCTATTTATGCAAACGTTTAGAAGTGAAAGCAATATTGGATCTGTCGAAGATCCTCTTAAGACATTGTGGCTACCTGAGGCCAAGAAATCGGGGTCTCCACATCAAACCCGAAGATGTTGACGGGTTCCGGCTGGTGGAAGTCGTCTCCTCGGCCGAAGAACATGATGTTTGCCAGCATGGTGCACATGATGATGGACAGGCAGCAGGAGACGCGCTGGGTGCGGGTGAAGGGGCTGCTGGCAGGGCGGCCGTACACAGAGTACCAGATGTGACCGTCTCGCAGGTCCCTGTGGTCCAATCAGCCAATCAATCAATCAATCAATCAATCGACTAACCAATCAATCAAATAATCAACTGGCTTTTTAATGCAAAAGTACAAAGCTGAAGAAAAACTGAAAAATTCCTAATTTGGATCATGATATGTGTCACGTTGTAATTCTTAACTTCAACCTAAATGAAGGTGTCACAAAACATTGAAAGTCTTACTTGGCAGTTCTATCAGCGAACAGAGTGCTGAAGGCCACCAGCTGCTCGTCCTTAGCTGCAGGCAGCACGCGCTCAATCTGCTCATCGTCCTCATCAAAGGCCAACCACCTAGAGTTGGACAGAAGGCATATTTCTCAAATGGTAGAGTACATGGTACTCATTTGCTTCTCCGGTAAACATACTCACTGTTACATCATTAATTCACTTGAGTCAGCTTGTAATTCGGTCTTACATTATTTACAGTTTGCTCTCTAAATGATCTGAATATCTCGACCGGGTTTCAAACGTGCCGATAATTTTCTATCATAATTGCAGAAGCCCAACCTGTTGCAGAGGAAGTAGTACTGCTGGTTTTCATCCAGCAGATCATCTACAATGACTTTCTCCAGGAACCTGTTAATTAATAGTTGTATTGATTAATGTGAAATGCAAAATATTCGTTAGTCAAACATGTCAGGTTTTGCCCTCTATTTATAACCAACCACACGTGAAATATTAGTCATTTACCGGGAAGTCTTGTCATAGTACGCCGATGAAGATTAGACATCCTGATACCAAAAAAAGTCACTCAAACTGGATATGATTTTGGAAACGGTCAGATGTTTCAAGTAGCATCCACTACTTTTCTACAGTGACTGTGAGTCACTTGTCATAGTATTCCACTAATTTGTGTAACCACACCACGCACTGTCATGGGCTCTAAGGAGCCCCTCCCGCAAAGCCTGACCAGACTAGAATATCAGGATTTACTCAGATAGTGCTTCCACAACAATTGGGTGAAATGCACTTTTATTTATTCTTGGAGAGGTATTTACCAGGACGGCTCCTTCCCGGAGTTGTCGTGCCACACGCGCACGTGGGTGAGCCAGCCTGGGTCCGTCTCGGTGCACAGAACAAACCCGGCCATGTTTCCCTTCTCAAACATGGCGGAGTAGGGCTGGTGGAGGAGGAACGGGCCGCACTCCCTGGTCGCCCCGTGCAGCATGATGGACACCTGCGATCAAATAAGATAGATATTACAAAGCTGCTAGATGATAGACAAAATGAAAGTACAGAAATAGATGGAAAGTTTTTGTACGTTTAAAAGTCTAAAATTAAACATACATAAAATAATACTTTATTGAATCTGGATCGGTCTCACCTTTGCTGTTGTCCCTGCGTTTGCTCTCGGTCCGGTGAAGACCCTCAGGTAGTAGCGAGGTTTGGGATGTTTTGTGTCGTCGTAGATTGCTGCCGTGGTGATCTGGGACAAAACAACATATATCCATAGGTCTCACCGTATTCTCTACAAAATACATGTTAATAATAAAGACATAAAAGTGGTCATTAAAGTCACTTTCTTTTTCAGTTACCTTCCCGAGGTCCTTGGCGTCATTTTTCCTTGTCCAGGGCACACACAAGGCGATGTAGAAGGAGAACAGGACGCAGCACGTCATGATGCCGATGGGATTCTGAATCAGGTTCTTCAGCAGGAACCCTTCGAAAGCGCGCTCAAAGTTGATCTCGTTTGGGGGAATCAGGCCCATCAGACCCGAGAACTTGGTCAGGTGGTCACAGCGGCAGTGGAGGTGGGTCCTGCTCGTCAGAGGTCCAACCTGCGGAATTCAAGACGTCAACAAATGTGAATTCCATGCAGCCATAACTTCAGCACAGTGGCAAATCAAATTATATTAGACGCGATGAGCACACGAAAGTTATCCATACCAAGCACTTGCTATGTGTTCAAAAGGATATCGGCTTCTAAATGTATAGAAGCTTAGTATTCAGTAAGCTGATGTCAAGCGAACAATAGTTAACAACAAGCGAACTACAGATTACATGGGGAAAAACTGTCATGAGAGGCTTGGAGGAACTGGGCCTAACTTGGGAGGGAGTGAGAAGACAGGCACTGGGCAGAAGTGCGTGGAAAGCAGTGGTGGCCCGCATCGTCGACAGATGAAAGCGGCGACGATGATAATGATGATGATGAACAATAGTTAGGTTTATTCAAAGTATTTCAAATGGACACAAAAATACAATGGGCTTTACCTCACAGCCACTTCTGTCCCAGAAATGGTCCTTTTCATTAAAGAACACGCATTCTACGGGTTCAACGAAGACTGCAAATGAGACTGTTAGACTGCCTCCCTCATCAGGGCCGTCTGCACTTGTAGGCACGATTCCTGGCATGAAATATACAGTACGATGTCTTAAAGGGCAATGGCGTTAACAGATCTTCAATTCGTCATGGTAGGTTGTCCTTAGTGAGGCCTTCATAGCTAGATTTGCCCGTCCTAACTTACCAACCCAGTATCCTAATTATGGTCCGAAAAAGTAGCAAAGAAATAGAAGACGTGCTACCAGCACTAAACCATCATGTTCTTACCTATGTACCAGTGGGTGTCATTGCTGTCCCAAATGCCCACGTCACGGAGACGCACTCGCCAGATGTACGGGTCTGACGTCACGGTGATGTTTTCATCCAGATCAAGAGAATAGCTGCGATTCAAATGAATGATTTCAACAGTGCTTGTTGTTTATTATCTTACATACAATTTACCTTGATCTGAAGAAGGTAGTTCTAGTCACAAAGCCCTGAAGAATTAAGGTAGCTGGCACAAAATATTGGCAGAAACAAGGGGTTAGTTGTGTTAAAAAAACTCCAATATCCTATGTATATATATTTATGTATGTATGTATGTATATATATGTATATGCTTGGCAACACGACGACAACACTTATGAATGTGTGCCAGAATATACTACCTTCATTACGCCTGCTTTATCGAAACCTATGGTTATCCTGGTGTCTCAAAAGTAAGAATTAACTCTTTTAAGATATGCCAATGCAGTATCATCCGACATACCTCATGTTAGAAGGGATAGGAAGAGTGGTAGTCAGGTCGAACAGAGTCGCGTTGGGTTTGATGCCGTAGGCCAGGTACAGGGTAAAGGTTGGGGACACCAGAGGGTCCTTGGGGGCCAGGAAGATGAACGTGTCTGCCGGGTCGATGGAGCCGTTGTACTTAAAAGGAACGTACTGAAAGGAAAAGGGTATTTTAGATTTTTGTTGTAGATTTTGAAAGCAGGTCTCGAAAAACCAAATATTCGACATTACAACTTGTTTACCTGAATTGTCCCGCCTACTCCAGCGTCATCAAACTCCTCAGCTGCCACAGACTGGTTGTGCCTCAGGATGGAAAACTCTATGGGCTCCTCCAGGCCAGAAATCCCCTTCCTTTCCAAGGAGTCGCTGAAATGCAGCCCTCCTATTCCTATGCCTAAGTCTCTGTGGCTGATGTTGGTGGTGGACGCGTACTCAAAAGGGTTCCTCCATCGGCTGTGGAAAACCTGAGGAGTTTGAAATCTCAGCATCAATCATGTAAATTGGGTTTGTAGAAGTATAAATTTGAATACAAATAATCTAGAAATGTGTTTCTAATTGTAAAAAAAAGGTAATGTTAATTTTACTTGCTATGCTTACTATGTGTTTTGCGTAAGTGTTGATGACCACATGTACGCATAACTACTGTCTCTATATTCCCACTGAAATAATTTAAACACCGTTATCCTATTATTCTCCCACCTGTGTTCCGTTGAAGACACAGAATTTATTATTCGCTATCGACTTGAGTAGACCCTCACTTATGTCACCAGTTCGCTTCTATGGTCGTTGAAGTCAGAAAAAAAAGGAATGAATGATTGAATTGTTATCTACAAAATGAAACATCGTCTTTTAGATTTACAAACCATAAGAAACTCATTCTAAATATCATGATGTCGTCTTAAGTTTAAATCTGAGCTTAGTGTATTTCTATATCGTTATCTAATTGTAGAAATTCAATACATTGATCTATATTATATTCTAATAACGTTATGTTACAAACAATTCACAAGTAGTATTTTACGTGATATTTTGTGGATTTAAATTGAGAGACACATAGCTTATATTTTCCTGTTGTTGGAGGGAGATGGAAGTGCCAGCTTTATTAAATGCGTGTTGATTTTTGCAGTTTTTCAATTATGAAGATGCAATGTTTCTACAGGCTTCCCTCGAAGGCTCCAGGATCTGTTAGTGGATTTGTAGAAAGTGAAATTTCTTTTTTTTATGTTCTTTTAGGGACAAAGGAAGAAATCGATTACCAGAACTGAACGTGCGAATGCCGTCACGAATACTCGCAACGGCGGCAGTCGGAACCAGGTTCCATCTTCAAAACTGGTGAAGTGGACGGTGTGATTTTCATAATCAAACCACGTGGGGCAGTCAGTCCGGTTGATCACAACCTGCAGACAGATAAACGGAAAAAATTGTGGCTCAAGTGATTTTTAAAAAAAAAACACTTGTTGAATTTCAAGTAAAGAAAGTGAGCACCCTGGTGACCATACGGTCCAGCGTGCGTGGGCAGTATACCCCACGGCTGGTAAAGAGACATTTACCGCTTACACCATAAGGACTGCCCCGGGGAGTTTCATCGCGCTCAGAGAGATCACTACGGGCAGGCTAATCAGAAACGTCGGTTGTTGAAAAGGTCTAATACTTGGCCGGTTAAGCACCCCTATGCCGGGCCCATGAGAAGGCTAGAAAATTAAGATTTCTGAAGAATTATACCCTAAACGTGTCGAAAGAAGATCATGCTATCAGATCTTAGCTGCAAAGATTATAAGATCTACATAGACTTTTACGCAGTGCCAACATCAAGTCCTTTCCACAATACACTGTATTAGAGAGGTGCCTATTTCTTTTTTTTTATCTCTTAGATCCCCCGGATTGACCACTTATATTCATTATTAACATGCCGGTTTGTACATGCACACCCACCTGAAAGTCCTCCGATGAGATCATTGTCACGACTTCACGCGGCCGTTTTCCCTTCAGAATCTGGTTAGTGAGTTCATCTATGGCACGAAAAGCCACGGTGGTGGCGTTCCGATTCTGCAGAAGAACAAGAGTCAAAATATTGTTTTATGCTTTGCTTAAGAAACAATGGGGATGTAAAAAAAACAATGGCTATCATCTTACATCGTTATTATTGGAACTCTGGTCAATTTTGAGCTCCTGATGCACTGAGTCAACGTGAGTGCAAAATAACTACCATTCTGAATTAGATACTGTACTGTTCAAATAGTGTATATACTATTTACCCAGGACAATAAGGTTTAGCATGACCCGGTACATCTATCTACCTTGAGTAAAGTTGCTTCGGGTGTGTTGGTATCCTCAGGTGGCCCGTTTCCGGTGTGTTTCCATCCAGCAACAACTTCAGAACTTTTGAAGACATTGAAGGCACCTGGAAGGTACGAGGGAACATACCAACATAAAAATGACTTACGTCTCCAAAAATAGAGCATGAATGTTTTAACTAACTTACTGGTGCTTAAAATATTTTTTCTTACTTCGTCTTGCATGACCACGTCCCTCAAAGGAAACGTTAAAGGTTTGTTTTTGTTTTGTTTTTGTCTTGGGAGTCAACACTCTTACAGTAAGTTGCTATATGATAGTGATATCACTATAATATTATCAGAATGTACTTAAAGATCACAAATTTGAAAAGCTTCGAAGATGGATGATTTATCTTGCTAACCTGTCATGATGATACCAGCAACTCTCTCGACTTTTTCCTGTGTCATATTTGTTGTAATAACTTTTCGAGTCATGAACTTGGCCATGTGGAGAAGTTGCTCGGCCGCACTGACCTGTTGGCCGGAAATAGTAGACGGCAAATGTGTTAATGAAATTGCGCGATTGACCAAGAGATGAGTAAGCCGGCCCACGGATCGGAGGTCGACTTGGAGTTCAAATTCCGACTTGCGCATTACTAGAAAAAGTTTCAGTCCTTTGGAACTGCGCTGGGTGCTTAAACTTGCTTGACATCAGGCTTTCCTTAAACACGAGACCGACGGCGTAACGTTCAACGTCCCTTCTACGGGTCTAAACCGAGGCACTTATCTTACACAAGGTACTTCCATGTGATAGTGATGACGTGAAATCAGGTGAATTGTGTACCTGTCCGTCTGCCGTGACCTCGTCGTCATAGTGAGTGGCCTGAATGAGAGACTCGGATGACTGGATGACGGATTCAACGTTCTCTATAGGAACTCTCCCAACGTTGTAGATGATCGCCTGTCGTGCCTGTGGAGATATTGTCAGCAAAACGATCATTACCGTATGATACATTATTGTATAACTGTCGTGCCTGTCGAGTTATTGTCTGTAGAATGTAAATTTTATGATTTGTTACTAACTTTGATGATCTTCAAGTCGATGACCGTCATACCGAGTAAAAGAAGTGTAAACAAACCACCCCCTCTCTGCGCCTTTGTCAATTTCTTTTGCTTTCTCATTGTCTTTCTTTCTTTCGTGTACTCGCTCTCACATTTCTCTCTATCAATTAAAACAACCAAACCTATCTATAGTGACCACTCAAGTGACCGCCAAAAAAGGCCAAAGCTCGGTCCTAATGAAGCAGAGGATGGACTTAAACTGTAACCCCCCCCCCCCCGAACATGCCCACAACGTTTAGTTGATCCATGTTGAAGGTTTGACACCTCCATACGCACATACACACATAGTAACGTGTTAGCAGTTTCCTATCTGGTTAACGGGTATATATATTCTTAACGTAGCTCACTACTGTCAACGACCCTATACGTTTATTCTTACGCTACAGTTAGTGACAGTGGGAGAACCATTTGATGCACTTACGCTCCTCCAGTCAGTCACTTCATACGCTCCTTCAACGCGGATATTGTTGAGAGTTGTCGCTATGATGGTACTTAAGTGCACGGCCTCCATTTCGTTTCCCCAGCGGATGGCGGTCTCCACTTCAGCGTTGGTGGCGTCGATAGCGGTGAGCAGTTCCTCAAAGGTAGGGAGCCGAACCTGTTATAAGTGTGCGCACATATAAAAACTACATGAAGAACGGGAAGGTACAGACTCACATACGTCTGGGATTGTCACAGCACCACCTAGCTCCATTCATGACAGCCCTTTGTTAGCATTACCAAAAATTTGGCAGGTAAACATTACATGGTTGTCTACAAGAGAATTATAAGGTGGCTCCTAAGCTACACTAGTTGTAAAATCTTCAGATGGCCCTAATCAAGGTTAGGTCTGCAATAATGTGCATTTCTTATCTTCATCATCATTATCATCATCATCAGCAGCAGCAGCAGCATCATCATCAACAACAACATCATCATCAGCCACAACAACATCACCTCGTCATCAACAAAATAACCATCTTCATCGTCAGCACCATCATCATCATCTTGGCGAGTTACATCTTCTCAAAATTGCCATATTAATTAGCAGCTACATTCACAACATAGTTAAAGTGCATTAAAAAATCTCAAACTCAATACTTTAACAGAAGAACATCTGTGTCAAGGTTAGAAAACTTGCGAAAGTAATATAATTACCTTCAAGTTGGTAGAAAATATACCTCAGTGTCAAGGGCTGAACTAAACTCATCATGTATGTTGTATTGCGGAGTTTGTTCCATATCTGGTGAATTGATTTATCATAATATCACCCTAACCGTCAGCTCCAGTTCACTTGTCTTTGTCGTTCCCTCCTGGTCGGACATCTCCACGAGAATGAAGACCTTGTAGTCATCAGACGCCAGACCGGACGGCAGCTTGAACGGAATTGGCTTCGGCGACTGTTTCAAATAAAAGACTTGTAAACACGGGAACAAGGTTCAATGAGAGTCACTTTAAATAAAACCCAAACGGTAGGGATTATTTTATTTTGACTATAGATACAATTGTGTAAACACCTTGAAACAAGCAAGCTTACAGTTTCAACCATACTTTATATGGGCCATTGAAATATGGTCACATCCAGGTGTGTATACGTTGCAAGAGACCTATTTGCATCAATTGCCTGAACATATTTTTGGTATCAAGCCATTAAAACATGAGAACTCGATGTCTATTCCGATAGAAGCATTGTTCCCCAATATCACTGCGCTAAAACAGCCCTACTCACCAGTCCGTGTTGCAGTAAGTTGTAATGTCCTGAATCGGAGTCTACGAGGGTGCTGACTGAAGCTGTAGCTCTGGTTCTGTAGTAAAACTCATACCGAATCGCTCCGACACCTTCAAAGTCTAGCGACAATACAGAGACACAGTCTATTTGTTAGTCTGAAGGGGTTTTTGAAGTGCTCTAGGAGTCGACAGGTCGTCCCTAACCGAAGCTCGGTAGTCATTTTCGACTGATCGTGCGTCCGAGTGAGGAATTATGTGTACAGTGTCTTTGCCAAGTGCACATACTAGGAATGCTAACCCGTAAGCGTTAGACTCCTAGACAACAACCGTAACTACAAGACCAACTGGCCAACTGCTTGCCAGCAACAAAAGATGCAAAACTTGTCTAATTGGTATTTTGGATGGAAATTTGATAGAGTAGAGTAGAGTCTTCGGTCAGGCAGGATTGCATCCAGTTTGATAGATCGAATAGTACATGATGCTTCGAAAGTACTACTCTCAGGAAGGATGTGATTCACTACTTTTCTTGAGATTCATCTAAAAGTTTGAAAACTAGACTAAGAAAGAACAATGCTCATGCACAAAGTGGTAATGTCACAAAAAATGTTTATTCGTTTGTGAAAACAGCTCTACACATGTCTGACGGGATGATAAATGTTTTCTCTGTAGAAAGACATAAACATACCTAAGCAGCCCAAGTCGAATCTGGTGGTCAGTGCGATTCCCTCCGTCGGGCTTACGGTACAGAGGTTGGAGACTTCCCGGCATTCACAGCCCTCTCCGGTCCACGACGTGTCCAGCTCGCTGTACGGCTGTGTTCTGTTGCACTCGACTGTTGTGGTGGTGATAGACATTTAGTACAAGGTTACAATGTCTCTAATAAGGGCTAATACAACACAAAGCTAGGTTGTTCCTCTCGATAGGGCAAAGTAAAGCTCCTGACTTAGATGTCGTGGTGATGAACCAGGTTATTCATACCAGGACCCCGACTGTCCGATTTCGTACTCAATATTCACCACGTAACAACACCCAAAGGCTACTTCAACCTTACCGGTAACATGGACAAGGTTTAGACAGTATCTCCTTTCCCTAAGTCTAAAACATCCATCCCTTAGCGTTCCACATTGTCTTGTTTAGCGCCATTATTTTTTCAGGTTTTGCTACGTTGAACTGACATGAACCTAAGCCAGGATAAATTCTATACACACCACCTTACCTTTTTTTTAACTTCGGTTTTTGACAGACAGGGACGACGTGGCACTACACTCAACTTTTTATATTAACAGTACCACGTACAGATAACAACATACCCATTTTCTATACACCTGGGCGAAGTGAGGAAAGTCGTGTTAAGTGCCTTTCCCAAGGGCACAACATCGGTGGCGTCAGGGGGATTCGAACTCGGGACCTCTTGGTTCTGGGCCAAACACCCTGCCGTCACGCCACACGGCCCCACATAACCCTTACCATTTTCTAAAACACCCTTACCTGAGGACAGAGGAACTGATATGTTGGCAGCACAGAGGGGCTCACGCGCGTTCTCAGGCGGGCCCTGGATGAAAAACTTCCACTCAGTATAGCTGCAGTTTCCATAGGTGCAGAGAACACCGTTTGTCAGGATGTCCAGACGTAAGATGTACTCTCCTGGAATCTGAAAAGAACGTAATACGTATGCTAAGAACCATAGGTTGCTTTGAGTCTTAAAAACAGCTAGATCAACAGCGATTGAATAACTTCGTGTGTTGGGAAATTTGGGATCCTTGAAAAGTCATTGGGGGACCTTGGACATCATTGAGTGCTCATTGTCAGGCAGAGTGTCGACGGTCTCTCTATGCTCTACCGTTTAGCCTTATGGGAAATTACTGCTTCGGTGAATAGTCGATTTAAACAGTACATAACAGCTATTGTGAGAGGTAGATAGATAGATAAATAAATAGATACTTACGGTGAATATATGGTCTTTAACGATCAGTTCGTCTTGCTCCCTGCCCGTCAGAGTGTCGTTCCCCCAGTCAATGCCGCTGAACCCATCCGGAGACTGCTTCAGACTCCAGTAGTAGGAGTGACCCGGTTTATTCCCGTTGTCATGCCACCAGAATGATTGATCCACATCATCCATTCTATACCAACTACCGTACCGGGTGCTCCTGAATTTCTTACACTCTGTCCACAGCCTTAGGCGCCGGTGACTCTTGGTGGCCAGGTAGTTGCAGTTGTCACCACGACTACATCTGACAACAAAAGTGATGATGATAGTCAATCCAATTGGCTAATGTCATTGCCGGCAATGCCATGCTTCATTTCATGTGTATGAATCTTCATCTAACAAAACTACAAGGATAAATCTAAGTGATCAGACATTAATGTCAATTATATTTACCTTTTTGAAAGTTTATGTATACAATATCTGCCCTGTGGATGTGTCTTCACATAACAACTGCATAAAGTATGATCTTATCATTATTTGGATCAGGGTGTTGCTATATCGATTCAGCTTTCTTCGCTTCACAAGCTAGAACATTTACAGTTAAAGTAAATGATGTAGTATCAATATTACATACTGATCAGATAATGTCAAGTTATAGCCTGTGTTACGCAAACTCTTGCTGCCAGGGACAGCGCAGGAGCTTATGACCATCACACCCAATCTCCAAGCAGATCGAACGGTTGCGAAAACCGTATTCAACTGGCAGAAGAATTATTTTGCACTTAAAATTTTTCCGGTCTTTGCAACCGTTCGATCTGCTTGGAGATTGATTACACATTTCATCTAAATGACTCAAATAAAAAAAATACCCTAGCGAAAGCTACCTACCCCTTTTTGTGTAAATTCCTTTATACAAATTGTAGACTGCGGTACCTTATGAGGCAGGTTGGCAGTCCCGCTGGAATCAGAGTCACCTCTTGTTCGTGCGGCAGCCAGACGCGGTCTGTTATCGGCTGAGGGTTCTCAACTCGCACGATGAAGGTTCCTGATCTGGCCCGACTTGCCCAAGGGGTTTTGTTGTTTAAGTTAGTTTTGTAAACGACAAATGTCTGATCGCAGTCGCTTCCTGAAAGAAAAGGCAAGGAGATTAAGTCTTCTATTGTTCCTTACTTAGAAATAAGAAGAAAAACTCAACGTCAAGATCCTTGCCTCACTTTTAATACAATGGTTTTCTGTCCCCTTTAATCATTCCACGAAAAGCCAGTGAACCTTCTTCAACTGGCAATCATTCTCAAACTTCACATATGCCGCCATCACCATATCTAAAGCCCAAATCATCACTTCCTTAAAGATTCTTTGCTGGCCCTGAGTCAGTAAATTCTATTCTGTGCCCTTAGTTAAGCATTTAGTAAATACAGTAGTTCATAATGTCCATACATGTTTCGTTGCATACTTGTACCCGACGGTCCCCTGGGCCAGCCCTTCATGACAGCCATTATTGTAGCCTGGAGTCTTATTAGCTTCCGTCCGCTACCCTAGCTCCGAGCTTGAAGCTAATACGGCTGGAATCCAGGCTACCATTATTGTCTATCTACCTGGTTGTATGTCACTCACAGCTAGTGAATTGGAGAAAACAACTCTTTATCAGTGATGTAATGAATAGATAGATGAATAGAACTATACCGTCTGAGCGGCGACAGGTCCATTCAAATACGTCAGGGGAGCGCTCGTGTCCCTTTATCTCTTCATGAGGTGCCGCATCAGGATCGATAAGCGCCACATCCGGGTCTCCGTCCAAAAGATAGCCGCCACTCTGGGACCTTGTCGGTAATAAAATGCGTTCGTCCATCAGTGTTTCTTTTTCCATTGTAATTGTAAACTGTTCCATGGCTGATACTGCAGTGGGGTTTTGCCAAAGCATGCACGTGGATTTCTTTATAAATTGTAAATGGTAATTTGATAATGTACAGTGTAATCACACTTATTTTATAACGTAATCTTACTTACGATTTTTTAATGTTATGATGTTTTAAACAGCTCACCTTCTAGATCCTCCAATGAATAAGATGTTGATAGGAGACGGTTTGAGCTCAATCCAAGTAGATACTGCTGCCATGGTTACGCCAACGCCATGCGTTATAGAGACGCACAGCCGGACGCTGAATTTCCCCAAACGCAGCGCGTTGCCAGGAATTGTCATCGCGTTGTCATGGTAACTAAATGCACTGTTCCAGCAAACATTAACGAAGGAAACAATTACATCGATAAGAGAAGAGACTGACTTCCCATTTCCCAAGGTAAAGGTAATTACAACGTTTAAAAAAAGAATTAAAAATTGGATTAGTAGCTTCTAGATTTAACCCACCATCATGACGAACATTTCTTACGTCATAGTCACGAGATCATAAGTGTAAAAACCCCGCACAGTAGTTTTAGTTTTGACCTACAGTTTGTGAATGAATAAGCCACCTCACAGATCTAGCACCGTTATGTCAGCTCCCAAGAAGAGACAATACCCACGGCACGTCTAACATTTGGTCTAACTGGTCAGGCCCTAGAACCTTGTAGGCCAACTAAAGGTTGGACTGTGATATTTGGATTATGCTTGTTGTATTATATGATGTATGCCGATGATGTATGCCGATGATGTATATGATGTATATAGTGTGTGATGTGTGAGATATGATGTATACAATGTGTTTTGTACATTTGTATGCTAAGTTTATATATTGTAACAGTTTATGTCGATGTTCAAGTGTATGGGAGGGCAAGTTGTAAAGGTGCTTAGGCACCTGTTTTTCCCTCCCTTTCACATTGTGAAGAACCCAAATAAAGAAACAAAATTAACTAGGAGAATTGGAACCACTAGTCTTAGTGTAGATTAATGCTGTTGCTTGCTATAATGACTGGTTTCTATACTGACAAAATATCCTGAGTCTATTGGGTTAATTTCAATAGTGCTAAAGAATCCTGATCTTTTTTTGGTACTTCACTTTTCGTTTTAAATCTAAATAGTTTTATCACTGTTCTATTTACCCTCATTATTGTATTATTTAGATGTTAAGCTTTTACTATATTTATTGTCAGTTGTATTGTATATTTGTTGAGGAGCCGGCCATGTAGAGAAACCAGGTTTCTGTTGCCGGCTCCTCACATATTGTTTTAATCTGTGAAGCCGAATAAATAAATAAATTTCCTGGCTTAGAGGCAAACGACTATACTGTGTGAAACAGACTAGGTTCGTTATAACCGCACATTGTCTCATATGTGCAGTTTATCAAGAGAAAGAAAAGGGAAAGGAAAGTGATCTAGAACCAGTTTAGCTCAAATGAACTCTATGAACAGATGAGCTAATCTTCCACTGGTCGTGACAGAGAAGACAGACGCTATGGACAGTATTTACAGGTTCATTGCACCGGGGAAATACTCCTAGCTCTTTTCGACAAGCACAATGAACAGTGGACGACGGCTTAACGTCCCGTCCTAAGGACATGCGACCCTTTCCGGTAGCGTGCATGTCGAGTGAGCGACACAGCCGGGATCGAACCCGGGGCTTCCAGAGGCAAGATCACTAACCACTGGACTACGTACTTTGTAATGAGAGGGTGCATGAGAGCTTCTGGGGGTACGTTCGGCGCCTCGCCTTGTGTATTGACCTCTTCCGCGCGAACCCTCCACCTGTAATTGATGCTGTAGTCTCCGGGACAGTCCAGGTCAACGATACTACATTGGCAATGAGATTGTAATATTCATAGTTCAAATGTGGAATTTAGTAAGACTGGTGTATTGATTGATCTCTTAGCAGCCGTGAAGCTGAATTGCGAGACACATTACATTTCAACATAGCTTAAAACAACTAGGCATAGCTTAAAATCATCAGCAATAATTCCTCAAAAGAGTACATATTAAAATACGACAATACACACAGGGTAAAATTGAATGCTAAGTACGTAACTATCTCTGGGTTGTAAGTCTTTGTTATACATGTCATGATACTATTGATCTCGTAACACATATATTCATTGAACATCTCACATTCACCACGGCGATAGAAATACAAAGTAGACTCTAAGCCTTTGTTTTTTTGCAGCACTACTAAATATAGATTCGCCTAAAGAATGGGCCTTCAGCCATACGCATAGTCTCACTCAAGGAGCGATGATTTTCTAGCATTTCAAAAAAATTAAATGGGCATTTAACATACCTTCCATATGTAGAGAAATCAAAAGCCCCCAAGAGTTGGAACGGCGAATCGTAAGGTCGACTCCCTGTGTCCAGAACAACCGTGGGGAAACATGGCGAATCCGGGGCGTCAAACTCTGCATGAACGGTAGTTCGACACTACGTAACTAATATCAAAAGAATTGTGAAAAAAATACGTTTGGCAAAAATCAAAATTGAGTCCTAGAAGTAGTTTATGATATTTGTTCCAAAGCTACGATACTTGTTCAATGTCCAGTCACAAAGTTGGCTTTATATAATTTCTATGTTATGTTTTCCCGTTAGAAAGTTCAAACTACCTATATAGTCGGCTAAATTTTTGATGAAGATGATACATTCTATTTCCTTTAAATTGACTTGAGGTTCGAAAACAGGTGAAATATCTAAAACAAATCAAACTTAAGAAATTCTTTTTGCAATTACTTGCACTCACCTAAGTCGAATTCACATCCAAAGTAGTGCAATTCCTGGCACGACACAATATCCTTTGACGTATCCGCGGCAACGCATCTCTTGGCAGGATCATCAAGTGGTACATCTAGAATTCGATACCTTTGAAAAGGAGAATGAACAAGGTACTAACAACAGTCCGAAGACCCAAAATCTCCATGAAATTTGTTGTTATATATGATGTGTTTTATTTGCCCTAGTTATTTGTTGTTGTCGCTGGTTGTTTTGTTTTATGTGCCAGAGGGTATCCACATAATAGAAATAAGTACACAGGTTTGGTAGTGTATCCATATTTGTTGTTTGACCACCAGCTGTTGGGACGTGGGAAATACTTGTCCTAGATGTGACAGGTGCGACCTCAAAGCACATACCTATAATGGAGTAGATATTCCTCATTACTTATGCAAATTCAGTCCCAATTTGCATAATTTGCATTTCAGTTTGTACATCTCTGTCCAACCTACCTTCATATCAAATAACATAAAAATCTCTCGTTCCTTTCTTCAGTCTTTTGTCACAGGTAGTTAGTTTCTGTATACAATGTTTTATGTCATGCCTGGGCCTGATACGGGTGTTCCGGACCGTGTGATAACTATCCGGATCACATAGGGTTCGGGAGTGTTATCACACAGGCTGCCATAGAATATTTCGAACGCATTTCGAGCGCGCCGGTTGCGCGGCCGTCGGAAATTCGAATACCGGATTCGGAGATTGGAATCAATGTTGCTACAGTTTCTTGTTCGAGGACACAAAACTCTCTCAACTTCTGGCGCATTCCGCATTGAAATGTGTGTTTTCTCGAGTGGGTATGACCAAGGTATGACATAAATAAAATACAACACGTTGTATTTCGCATCACCCTCGGTCCTCGGGTGATACGGAATACCCCGTGTTGTATTCTATATGTATCGCTTCTGTAATGTTACTTTCAAGTATTGCTCCAACTTTATTATGATGTTGTGATTTTAGCTAAAATTTTGTTCTTCATTGTAAAAATTGGTGGTGGTGAATTAAGCTGTGCAAAAAGGGTTAGGGTTAATTCTAGAGTTAGGGTTAGTCCATACAGTGTAAACCTGTTAACCCTCAAAGCTGTGTTGTGGCAAATATTTAGCATGGTGGAGCATCGGTTTGGAAATACGACTTCCATCAAAACTACACCCAACAAACAAACCCAACGAACAAACAAACAAACCCCGACTTCAGAGCCCGGCCTGCGGACCCCCATGTAATTGTAAATGATGCATTACCTGCGGTAAAATTTCCCATCAACCTCCGTTCCGTCAGAATGCCTCCATACTGCAGATCCGCCAGGGTCTGGTCTGATGTCCACCCAAAAATTGTACATTTGCCCATTCGGCATCCCTCCTCCAAACCCTCTTATTATGTACTATGTAATAAAGAGATAGAGATAGTTTCATCATATTGTAACCTAGGAGTTATGTTTACAGGAGGATGTATATCTAGCGCTGCCACGAAAAATCTACAAAAGAGGGCCTTAAGAGCAATGTATAACATCAGAAGTACGCTTGGAGAGACTAGATCTCCTGTATCACTGCATTGTAAACTGTTGACACATGTATTGTACCGATATTATTGTATGGATCTGAAGTCTGGTGCAACAGTAATGTGAATGACAAATCTCCGATGGAAACTGTACATTTGAAATTCTGTAAATATGTCCTTGTTGTTCGGGGGAACGCCAGTAACTTTGCATGTAGAGCGGAACTGGGTCGTTTTCCGTTGCAAATAGAGGCTCAAAGCAGTACATACAGGTAGTCTTCAATACGAAGCCTATATGGTACAACAAGATCTAGATCGCCGACAAACACCCTGCTGGTTATCTAATGTAAGAAAAATGTTAGAAGAGTCCGGTTTTGCCTACCTATACATAAACGGTCCCTCAAACACACATTCTCATTTAAATGAACTAAAACAAAGATTGAAGGATATTTACATCCAAAAATTTAATTCAGAATTACATGTTAAAGGACGAAGAGAAAACCAAGGCAACTTAAGAACTTACAAAACTTTCAAAAAATCTATGAAACAGAAGCATATTTAAACATTGCAAACTTCGAACATCGCAGAGCGATGTGTAAACTTCGCATCAGTGACCACTCCCTACACATCGAATCTGGCAGGCAAAAACCGTACCCCTCCTAATGATAGAACATGTGAATTCTGTGACGATTTATATGTTCAAAATGAAATCCACTTTTTACTTGATTGTTCCTTGTATAAAGATGAGCGACAATCGTTGTTAAGATAATAGAATTAGACAAAAAATGTACAAAAATGTCAAAGCAGGACACTTTTTATATACCTAATGTCATGTAAGAACGAACATATAATGGACAAAGTATGTAGTCATATCTCCAAATGTTTCAGAAAGAGAGAAGAAACCAATAGGTGATCATCATTTAGTTTAGCAATAGCCCACAATTTGCATGTTTTTGAGTTTTTAATGTTAGTGTAGCATTTTATCAACTTATGTTTTGCATTATGTTTCTTACAGGCCACATGCGGTCTGTGCATTTAGCCTTCTGGGCAGGAATATGCAATAAAGACTATTATTATTATTATCAATTATTGCCCTCAAACATTTAAAAGAAAGCAAATACGTTTAGTACAGAATTAATAATGAATTAAATCCGAAAATAATTTCATCAGGTTGGTAGAATATAGGATATAATAGTTCCAAATCAAGGAATAGGTCAAAACTCAAGTCACTTCGTCCCGAGCACAAAAGCTATCTCCCATTTAAATTTGTAATTATAGCTTGTCCAGAACACAAGATATGTGCTAAAATGTATGAAAGGATGAAGGGTACTCAACGTTGTTCATTAGGCTCAAGTAGGCCTTAAAGTAAGAGTGGTAACGTGAGGACGGCAGCCGGCCGCCCAGGCTGGCGCATGTGGACGCAGCTTGATCGTACGTCACTTTGTCGACGTCCACCACAGTGTAGTACTTGTCTCCCACCACCACGCCTGCATCACACGCGTCACGCTCTGTATGAATAAAATGTCCAGAACACGAGATATTAAAACAGGAAGTTCCGCTGCAGTACCGTAACAAGACGCTAAGGGACCCAAAATCTAATCATTTTCAGGTCTCATCAAGGTCTACCCACCTACCAAATATCAAGACAATCCATTTAAACCTCCTCGATTTATGCTGGTCGTTACACACACAAACACACACACACACACACAAACACACACACACACACACACACAAACGCTACCCTATGCATAACCTTCTCGGCGAAGGGAACAATATGGACGCTGGTGATTTTCTAGTTTATGTACGGATCGATTTGACTGTAAAGCAAAAGTCATATTGTCGACTACCCTAGGCTGAATTTATTGGTGTACAGAAGGTCTCCAAATTTCACAATCACCTATCAGTCGTCTCGGTCCAGCATGTAACATTATCCGTTTTCACCGACACTTTTAAGATTCTGGGATAATTCTAGCTCGCAAACTGCATCCAAGACCGAACGGCAAACAGTTTGTTATCATCTTTCCCACCGACGCGACAGAACACGATGTGATCATATTTCATTTCCCAAGCGGCAAAATAAACCCAGTGTCAGGTAGGTTTTACACCCAGCTTACCGTAATCCATTAGTTCACCCGCACACGGGCCCGTGTACATGATGTAAGCTGCCAGGAGGATCAACAAGCGCCGAAACGACCTCCCCATGGCGCTCCCCTGTCTACTGCTGTACAGATACTTCAACATACAGGTCTGATAGTCTTGGGCGGGGGTTTGGGACTTGGTCTTTTGTTGAGACCGTTGCCACGGTGTTTGCTGTCATTTGGTTACTAGGTGTCCTTGGTACAGACGTCATCAGTGTCCTTCATGTCTGCGCCTTTCTAACGATGAAGTGGCAAAATAATGGCGACAGACAGGTCTGACTTTTCTGCCGTCTGTGTTAAAAACAAGCCGTTACCTGTTGACTATTGCCAAATATACCAATATTTTAAGGAGAAACTGTTCATCAAACATTGGGGATGTTTTAAGCATTTATTGCCTCTCGACAAGCTCTAATCGGCCCTTAAAAGTCTCTTCTCATACATAGTTATAGCAGAGAGGGTCAATCTGGTATCCATTGAGACATATGATTGTGGCGATTGCTTTACGACTGCTCTTTTGAAAACTGCCCACAGCTTCACAAAGGAACCAGGGACTCAGAAGCAATAGGAAGGAATTTTCTATTGTGTGTCTCCACCCAATTTTGGGCTGTTTCTATCTGGCTCAAACTGGTCTCTTGTGAATCGCCCACCGCTTTACAAAGGAACCAGGGGCGTGGAAGCAATGGGCAGGTGAAGGCATTCTCTGTCGCGTGTCCCCACACAGGTTGGCCCGGCTCGGTCCGGCTTGTATATGTCACAGTAGAGAATTGGAGGTGATCGGAAGATGGTTTTCTATTGTGTGGCTCCATCCAGATGTGGCGGCCTTGAGCTTTTATACATCTGAAAAAAAACATGTCGGCGTTCTGTAGACATGACAGACAATGCAAAAATTTAACGTATTTTTTTCTAGAAATGCAGATAGGCATTTTGTGCCTGTCCCTAAGTCTGGTATCAAGGACATCATATTGTATGTTCGCGAGGAGCTGTATCAATAATACCTTATGAAATATTTAGTGCTGTCATTTTGTAAATTGCCCATGCCACAGCGGAGGAATCACGGAACTAGAAGTGATAGGAAGATTTTTCTCTATTGTGTCTCCGTCCAGATCTGGCGGCCTTGGTCTGGCTTTTATACATGTGAAAAAACGATGTCGGTGTTCTGGCAATGCAATTTTGTTGGCAAAAAAAGGAGATAGTCATCGCAAGGTACAAGCACGCTGTGTGTCGTGTATTGTTGAACCTATTCTGTACCTGTCTTTAAGTCTGGTATCAAAGGACATCATATTGTATGTTCGCGAGTAGCTGTATCATCATGTATAATGTCCTTGGTATACCTTATGAAATATTCAGCGCTGTATTTTTGTGAAAGGAACCGGCGACTTGGAAGCAATAGGACGGTGTTTTTATCGTGTTTCTCCACTCAAGATGGGTGGGTACTATCTGGCTTGTACACACGTCACGTGCGGTGTCATGTGAAGGCTGTTTGTACATCTTGTTATAGTAATTCCTCTCGAACAAATACGATCACAATCACGCTGTACGATTATCATAAGCCCATTTTTTATTTTCTATCACATTTTAATACGTGTTCATAATAACATTCCATCAAACATTGAAAGTTAAAACTGCTTATCCTGCCAAAAATATAAGTAAAAACTGCTTATTCTATCATCAAACACTATACGTCCAAACATTGTTAATTCTACCAAATATTATGAGTATATTGCTTATTCTACTTTCTATCTAACATTATCAACAAGACAAAAAATCGTAGCATGCATTTTCAGTTGATCCATGTATAGTTTGCATCATTAAAATACCGATAGAACCGATTAATGGTCCTAGTCAAGAACAAAACTGGTATTTCTATCTTTCATCTAAGTCTTCAAAGACTGTCCTCAACCTCTTCATCACATTTACTTTAAGCTCCGAATAACCAGGTCCCATTATAGTTGTGCTTTCATTTCTGGGCTTCCCTGCCTTTTTCTTTGGCTTCAGTTTCTGCAGTTGATATTTGAAAAACCCTTTGAGGTCGTAGTCAGTTTTCTCTAACTGCTCATCATCCTTTGCGCTATGATAAGACTCGTCAATGATGGCCACAAAGAAACCAATCAAACAGATGTTGAAGACGAACACAAACAGAAACAAAAGGAAGGTTCCAAGATTTCCAGTAGTTGTAGAGATTTGGTCGAAGTTCAGGTCACCAGCTATAATGGTCACCATCGCCTCGAATGTGCGAGCAAAGGAACTGTAGGCGAGCATGCGCAGACCGAACGTCAGATGAAGCAGAATGGCGAAGGCAAAGAAGTAGAGAAAGAACATGATGGAAAAGCCGGAGAGCGGACCAACGCTGTGCTTGAGGGTGTGGATCAGGAGAGACGCGCGATGGTTGAAACGCAGCAGGTGGGTCATCTTGAGAGTGACGCTGCACAACAGGGTGGCGATGACGTAAGTGTAGACCTGGTCCCAGACGGCTGCGCGCCTGTAGTTCACGAAATGTCCAGAGAGACCAAAGTTCCCATCAAAGGTTGACATAGTGTTGTCTTCCCTTTCACTTGATACTTCTTCTAGGACAGCCTCAGAGTAGAAGTAGGTGGCGACCCCCGTCACGGCCTGAAGGATGATGATCAGTTCCACCCAGTTCCAGAAGTCCACGATGTACAGGGATCCACTGTTGTAAGCTTTCCTTGCTGTTATAAAAGATGCAAAGACAAAAAAATCACTTTTTATCTTGGTTTTAGTCGCAAACGTTTAAGTCAATACACCATCTTTGCAGCTGAACGCAGATTAAACAGAATGAAACTAAAACTGAATGGTCATATCATGTAACGCTATGCATTTTTGCTTCAATCTACGAGGTATCATTCCTGACATAACATCACTGAAGCATATCTATCATGCTTTCCACAAAAACATAAAACAGAATACAAACCTTCTTTGATCGCGAAGACCAAAGTGAAAATGGCGAGTGCAGAAATGTAGACGAGCGACATCCAGACCTCCCAGCCGCCGTGGAAGCGGTAGAGGCGGACAGTGTGGACCTCCCAGCGGGGGAAGCCGGCCCCGATAGCCGTGAACTCCACCAGGAGGGTCACGATGGAGAACAGGTTTGAGTCGGGCGAGTACAGGGTGACGTCGGTGAAGACAGCTCGGGTTGCTGAAAAAAGGTGATATTTTTTAAAACACAACTTGTTTAATGTCAAGAAGATCTATTCAATGAACAGAAAATTGTCAGTCTTTATTTGTAATTTGCCATGGCATTCGTTTAAACATCGTTGATTGGTTATCTATATAGATAAGCACCTCTATCAATCCAGCCATGGTTCTTCAGAGCTTCGATTATCTCCACTGTCTGTGACGCGTTGTTGGACGTGTCGGCTACGTAGCCTCCGCCGAAATACACGGCGTGATCTCCCGCATAGGGCAAATCTGAAATATATATATTTCTAATATTAGACATAATCGCAGACGAAAAGGACATCTGGAGTCTATATCTATAAAGAAAAGGAGGTCATGGCAACACAGGTTTTGACAATCACCTCGTAGGTCTTTAGGGGACCGGAACTTCCACGGACTTGTGTTGTTCTGATCTGCTATCTCTGCGGTGCCGTTGGTTGCGTTGAAAGCGGTGATGTTGACTGTGGGTAGCGGCAACCATCCTTCTCCGTAGCGCCCTTCGTCCTGACTGAAGTAATCATAACGTCTGTCGCACTCTGATGTCTGGTTTCCTGGTGACACTGTCGTCAGGCAGTCAGGATCTGGAGCCGGAATACAATTATAGATGATACTACGTTAAAACAATTCCCAACTGTTGTGACGTAGGTTCAACATGTCACCGTCAATAATCCATCCATAAGACCATCAAAGCACATGGACTGATCATTTTACATGATGATTGACTTAACATTGTAATTGTATCGTAGACAGACATATATGAGTCGACAATGTATATGGTTAGTAGTGATTCCTCAAGAAGAGTAACTACCAGGCAAAGTTGGGACCACATTTGTCTAAAGTCTTTTTATGGGAAAAAGAGCATCGATGCATCACAACTTACCCAGCTTGACTCTAGCCTGGCGGAGCCGTATCGGTCCTACGCGATAGACAGGCAGGTCCGGGACGGCTGAAGAGGCGTCTGGGTAAAGACCTGGGATGGCTACATCTTCCAGCCAGGTCCAGTAGGAATCTGCATCACTCACCTAATATGGCGTTCAATGCATCATAAAAGAAGTGAAGGACTAAGCAGTTGATGTTTTGGCAAAGTATTTGACTATCAACCATGTTTTTCTCAGCCTGGTAAGTTCATTGGAAGAATTTCCCTTGGGTTACTCTTGGCTTACGTTTGTGTAAAGAGTTGTAACTTGTTTTGTAACACTGCCTGTAGAATACATTTGGTCTGACAACATCAAAAGTTTTCTTTCTATGTTTTGGCAATAGAAGGGTCTCATAAGAGTCCCATCTAATATATCCCAACAGTGATCTAATGGTCTGAAAAATTCTCGGGAGAGGTGTCGTGGCAATGCTCGTTATCTTCTCGCAGTTACATAGTAACTAAACTAAACTAAAGTTTAATGATCTAAAACTTTGTTGTATCTAATCCTATTGTAATAAAACATATAACACTAGTTCCATGTAAACTCCAAAAGACCTACTTGTTGGAAAGACATCTTCTGGTTGTGTACAACGAGCCGCTTAACTTCATTGGACATGTAGAAGGCCATGTGATTCTTCTGTCCGTACGCAGCCAGCATGACCACGGCCAGGTAAAGGGCGTAAACAGCCACTTCCTTCAGGATCGTCCTGAGCTTCCTGCGTCGGACGGCGACCATCCGGGCCTGAGCCAGGTCCGGGGAACCCTGTGGGTCCGGGACGGGTGGACTCTGAAATGAGTAAAGTTCAAGTCAAATTCTTTAGTTTATTCTACTGCTTCTAAAATCTATGACGGTTCCCTTTTCCTTGTTTTAGGGGAAAAAATCTTAAAGCTTTTCGCTCTTTGAGGAAAAACACGATAAGGTCTATGGGGCACTGTTTTTGTTTGCCTAAGAAGTAATGACCATAAAGACTAAAAATAATCAACAAATTAGTAAATTTCAAGTCAAATTCATTTGTGTATTCTGGTGCTTCCAGCCTATGATGGTTATATTTTCCTTTTTTGCGCTTTGAGGGAAAACACGATAAGATCTATGGTGCACTGTTTTGTAAGAGAAGTAAGGAGCTTAATGATTGCAAAATAATCAAGAGATGAGTTTTAGATATCAACGACACATGCTCACGTCTTACCTGTTTTTGACCGTCCATAATCTCCTCATATTTCCTTACATCAGAGCCCTTCACTTTGTCTTCTTTGCTGGCTTTCTGAAACAATACAAGCAACATAAGGATTTGTTTCAATGTGGGACCTTTGGTTCTTAACGTTACTTGTCTTTGCTGTTATTCTGTTAGGATTGTGAGTAAAGATGACATCAAACACCTTGAAAAACACCGCAAACAGCGCCGCCATGGCGAGTATCTTGACAGGCTGGATGAGGATGAGGTCGGAGAGGAATGACGTCAGGAAGATGAGCAGCCAGGCTTCTGCCTTCTCCCGCCCGAACTCAAACGTGTACAGCATGACGAAGAAGGCGGCGGTGTTGGTGGTCACGAATACAAGGATGAAGCCTGGGGTTTTGGTTATAAAAAAGTTTAAATTATCATTAGATATTGCTGTATGGGGGATGCAAAGAAGGATGGTGTTATTTCATGAAATACAGCCCAGTTGTACTACGGAGGCATCGCGGATGACTGCATTATGAACTGGAAAATATTTTGATCCTCGACTACCGAAAAAATAGAATTGGGTAGAAGTGATATGTTACAAGTTGAAGTTTTTATGAACTTTAAGATATATCCAGTTGATCTGAATTTACGTGATTATGTGAAACTAGTTTAACCAAGGAGGTACAAAACATGATTAAATGAAACAAATAACATAATGTGCTATGTACCAATATAGACAAACCACCACGGCAGCACCCCTGGAGTGTCGTTCTCCGGATCTTCCAGTACAGCGTATTTCTCATTCACATCTGCAAGTGTTATAGACATGAATCATCTAAGTGGACTTACCACAAGTCTTAAAGTGTAAGAGACGAGGAAGAGGAAACGAAGTGCCTTAGAAAATATAAATGTTTCACACAATGTCGTTTGCTGTACGTAAAGAAAGTCTTTCTGGTAACTGTACACCTTAATCTTTCGTTTCTGTCATTGTACGGAAACTCCATATGCCATTATGATTATTTAATTCGAACAAATAAATCACTAATGAAGTAATCCACCTTGCTTTTTTTAAAGTATTGTTCACGCCACATGAAAAGGTTAAATCATCTCCTTCTAGCTCTTAAAAATAACCTTTAGACTTGAGCTGTCCTGGGGAAGTCAATTCTCTGACGTTGGTCTGCCTGGCCTGTTGTGTAGCATTTCTCCGAACCTGTAACGGTGATAAAACTAGTAATCTTCTGATGTTGAGAGAATCAAATATCCTTCAATCTTAATCACTATCATCAAGACAAGTGGGAGTTTTTTTTAATCAAACAAATGAAGAATCACAGGACACAGAGATGATACACTCTAGCAGTAGCTTATATCAAACATCACCTCTGAAAAAAGAAATTACAACTGACATAGACAAATACTATAACAATAAGTAACAGCATTCGGGTAATGCAATACAAACAAGCAATATATGCAGTTAACAAGCAATATATAAACACAGTATGTAAACACTCTCAAGTGGGAGTTGAGAAGGTATAAACACGGATACCTTTGACCGACCAAGAAGCTGGCTTAGTCTTGAAATGAATCAAAGGAAACTATTCTGAGAACGTACCTGTTCTGGCAATGAAGGTGGCGCATTCATCAGGTATATTTCAATGCTCGACAGTTCCGTGGAAGGTGAGGCCTTGATTGGTGCAGAATTACCTGTGTCGCTTTTGACGGGACGGTTGTCGGTAGAAGTTTCTAAACGTAAATGATAGGAATAGTTGGAACTGCTAATTTGCTTGAATATATACCGGATAATATTGAAGGGAAATTTAAAGCTATTTTAAACAAAATTCCACCTGACAATAAGCCAAGTATAAACTTCTAATATTACCCTGTTTGACTGGACGCTGTTTGACGCTCCGGAAGATCCAAATGATGATGGCGTTGATAGGAAACACCACCGCGGCGCTTTGGAGACCGATGAGTATCTGTTTAGATGATAGAAATAACAGTGTATATTTTAGGCAGCATTGCAGAACCATGCAAGTTGATGCAACTGTTATAACGGGACAGAAGTAGGCATTCTTCTTTCTGGTCTATAGCCCCGGTCCCAATCTTAATTTTTGGTTTCTAAATCAAAGTTTTAACTCTTATTTGCGACAGCATGGATATACTACTGTCTAGATAGTCTTGCTACCTGAGGCCAGGAGATCGGGATCTGCACATCAAACCCGAAGATCTTGACGGGTTCCGGCTGGGCGAAGTCGTCTCCTCGGCCGAAGAACATGATGTTTGCCAGCATGGTGCACATGATGATGGACAGGCAGCAGGAGACGCGCTGGGTGCGGGTGAAGGGGCTGCTGGCAGGGCGGCCGTACACAGAGTACCAGATGTGACCGTCTCGCAGGTCCCTGTGGTCCAAGGAAATAGTTCAGCTTTAGACGTACTGCCCATGTGGTCCAACTAACCAACCAACCAACAAACAAACCAACCAGCCAATCAATCAACCAGTCAACTAACTAACCAACCAACCAACCAACCAACCAACCACCCAACCAACCAACCAACCAAACACCCAACCAACCAACCAACCAATCAATCAAATGGATATATCATTTATACAACAAGTCCATGATAGTGTGAATTTTGAGACTACAACATCCTGGTCTAACATACTTTGCAGTTCTATCAGCGAACAGAGTGCTGAAGGCCACCAGCTGCTCGTCCTTAGCTGCAGGCAGCACGCGCTCAATTTGTTCATCGTCCTCGTCAAAGGCCAACCACCTGCAGTAGGGACCAATGTGCACTTCACAACGTTGGAGCATCAATGCATTCAAACAGTACTAGCTTCGATGGTTTGTCACTCTTCAGATCATCTGGTATTGTAAGAGTTTTTACACAATATTATGATAATGCCTACCTGTTGCAAAGGAAATAGTGTTGCTCTTCAAGCAGTAGATCGTCCACAATCATCCTGTCCAGAAACCTGTGAATGTGAAAGATGAACAGGCGTAAGACTGCCCATCCTTTTCTCTTAGTAGTTTCCTTTTCTAATGTGTTCTGGGCCTCGTTAATTTTTATGATTTTCATGCCTTGTCTTTGAGAATACGGGACACTAGTAACCTCTTCACTTTACGTGTGTATGTTTTGCTTCTACTTGAGCACACTAAAACATTGTACTACACGTTCTGACTGCTGAATATTGTTTTACCAGGACGGCTCCTTCCCGGAGTTGTCGTGCCACACGCGCACGTGGGTGAGCCAGCCTGGGTCCGTCTCGGTGCACAGAACAAACCCGGCCATGTTTCCCTTCTCAAACATGGCGGAGTAGGGCTGGTGGAGGAGGAACGGGCCGCACTCCCTGGTCGCCCCGTGCAGCATGATGGACACCTACGAATAAGAAGAAAATAGAAGTGTCAATAATGAATATCAAAGATGATACAGCGAAAGAGTATATATAGAAATAAAGAACTAGGTTTCAATTTCGGTAAAAAATCTGATTGAAGTTCTCAGAAAGCGTTACCAAAGGCAGAAGACATTTGTTACCTTTGCTGTTGTCCCGGCGTTTGCTCTCGGTCCGGTGAAGACCCTCAGGTAGTAGCGAGGTTTGGGATGTTTTGTGTCGTCGAAGATTGCTGCCGTGGTGATCTGAATCAAACAACATGGATTGATTGATCACAGGTTTACAATATATGCAGTGTCCACAAAAGCTACCATATAGTCGAGTCATTTATAAGAAAGACAGCTAACTGATATTCGTTCTTCATGATCATAGTAGAACACATTTAATTTCTTTTCACGTGTAAACACTTGCACTTGTCTATAGAATACATGTTAATAATAAAGAAATAAAAGTGGACATTAAAGTCACTTTCTTTTTCAGTTACCTTCCCGAGGTCCTTGGCGTCATTTTTCCTTGTCCAAGGCACACACAAGGCGATGTAGAAGGAGAACAGGACGCAGCACGTCATGATGCCGATGGGATTCTGAATCAGGTTCTTCAGCAGGAACCCTTCGAGAGCGCGCTCAAAGTTGATCTCGTTTGGAGCAACCAGGCCGGAAAACTTGGTGAAGTGGTCACAGCGGCAGTGGAGATGGGTCGTCGTTGTTAAAGGCCCAACCTACAGAATTTAAGATCTTCACTTGCTTGCTTATGTCGGGACCTTCCAGATATTCAATAAGGTACTGCTACTTTATTTACCTTTGCCAAGAGGGTTAATGTTTTGGTGTCGTTTGTTTGTGGATAACATGAGCAGTTATTATCTTTATGACATTTTGTATGTGGGTATGGGTTGGGATAACGAAGATAAAGTTAGATATCCTCCTGTCAGCTTTCTACAGTCCTGCAGAGGAACATCAAGTTTTGATATTTCGTGTTCTGGACGCGCTATGGTAATGATTTTTGAGTGGTAGATACCTTTGGAGCAAGGCAAGTGGTACAGGTAGAAGATGATCTGATAGAAATTATGCAAATGTGGACTTTAATTGCATAATCAATTAAAAATAGTCGTCATACACCAGTCGAGTCGTAAAGGTTAACATCATTTGATGAGGGCATGAGGTCGTGTAACTCTAGTATTAAAGTGAGCCTGGCTGTATCACAAATCATCTACGGGTGCCCCGTACCTCGCAACCACCTCGGTCCCAGAAATGGCCCCTCTCGTTGAAGAAAACGCATTCTACGGGTTCAATGAAGACTGCAAATGACACTGTTCCGGCCTGCGTTGCACGACCCTCTTCATCCAGTCCATCTATGCTTGTAGTTTCAATCCCTAAAAATACAAATAAAGTCAGTAAGATAACATGATTTAACCATTTTCACCGGGTCACGAGATTTCGTTTCTGTTCCATGTATCGTCTATGATTATGATGGTCGGTCCAATTTTTCGTGGAAGATAACTGCTGGTCGCCGGTTTAGGAATGCAAAAATTTCAGACAATTCTTAAACCTGTTCATCTAGCTGACGAAACTTACCGAGATACCAGTTGGTGTCATTGCTGTCCCAAATGTCCACGTCTCCGAGACGCACGTGCCAGCTGTACGGGTCTGACGTCACGGTGATGTTTTCATCCAGTCCAAGAGAATAGCTGTGAGGACAAGAATGGGTGATTTGACGATTTTCGGTTCGTTTAATTTCTTTGGAATCAAAATTTTATCTTTGTTGACGACAGATGTATGCTCCTGTTGCAAACTCTTTATC
This sequence comes from Branchiostoma lanceolatum, assembly GCF_035083965.1. Classification (NCBI taxonomy): domain Eukaryota; kingdom Metazoa; phylum Chordata; class Leptocardii; order Amphioxiformes; family Branchiostomatidae; genus Branchiostoma; species Branchiostoma lanceolatum. Next base: position 2,124,065 of record NC_089732.1, on the reverse strand, counting down.
AGGCAAATACTAGGACATGTTGAGGTTAACCTGTGGCACTAAGGAGGCTAACTAACTAACCATAGCTTCAAGTGTCCTAAGAATAAACAGTTTCACACGTATCAATTTAGATTGCTCTGCTACATACATGTTGTTGGCGGGGGTTGGAAGAGTGGTAGTCAGGTCGAACAGAGTCGCGTTGGGATTGATGCCGTAGGCCAGGTACAGGGTAAAGGTTGGGGACACCAGAGGATCCTTGGGGGCCAGGAAGATGAACATGTCTGCCGGGTCGATGGAGCTGTTGTACTTGAAGAGGGTGTACTGAAAAAAAGTTACGGTACGTTAGACACCAACGCTCCAAGATCGACCTGTTTTTTGTCTGATACTATAGACAAAGGGGATTACTTAAAAATGTTAACGTTTTTGACGTTTTTGTAACACAGTTTTAATCAATAGCTTCGGGTCGTTTAAGGCAATTCCGAAAGTTGCTCTTGACAGTAATGCAAAACAAATTGATAACAAATTTTACCACAATTGTCCCGTTTGCTTCAACGCCAACAAATTCTACAGCTGCCACAGACTGGTTGTGCCTCAGGATGGAAAACTCTATGGGCTCCTCCAGGCCAGAAATCCCCTTTCTTTCCAAGGAGTCGCTGAAATGCAGCCCTCCTATTCCTACGTCTAACTCTCTGCGACTGATGTTTGTCGCATACTCAAAAGGATTCCTCCATCGGCTGTGGAAAACCTGAAACGTACAGAGAGATTGCTTGTTTGAGACATTGATAGGCCAAATATTATTTGCATGACTTGCCATGAGCATGTAGCAGATGCTACAGAACACCGTTTCATTGTACACGGTATGGCTTCACTCTTAAAGCAGCATTACTCTCAACTTGATGCAGTACTAAATGGAAACACGGGGTTTTGCTTTGCATGACTTTCTTGATGGTCTGGGAAATATTGATTTTTTATTTATTTCTCATTCAAATTCCACACAAATCGTAGAATAGCAGGGATTAGCTAACGCTCACCTGAATTGTGTTCCGATTTGTATAGAGGGTTGATTTAAGATCAATACAGTTTCACAACATAACATATACAATTTACATCAAACCAACACAGGACAGCCGTGGGTTGTCAATTTCAGCCATTGTCATCATACAGTCTTATAGTTCAGTATTTCATGTTCAATTAACATAGTCTTACTACGTTTGTAATCTCACCTGTGTTCCAAAACTGTTTTTCTCACAGAACTGCCTCCTGATTGTCCTGAGCTGACCATCATCTATGGTTCCTGTGAGATTCTGTGATGAAGAAAGATTTGTTAGAAGAGGCAGATTAGCAGAATATCCTCCAATCTTTACCAAATGGGACACTCTTGTTATGGATTTATACATATACACAATAATATACATGTCTTTCATCAATTCTGCCTGATAGATTGAATGTCATTTCACACGAGGATGAAGTTTTTTCTTGGCACATAGAAGCAACAAATTATAGAAAATGCCGATAGATATGCAAGCACATCCATTCATTTAACTATTACCAAAGTATTGCGTGCGTATGCCCTCATGATCACTGGTAACGGCGGCAGTCGGAACCAGGTTCCCTCCTCAAAACTGGTGAAGTGAACGGTGTGATTTACATCGTGGAACCACGTGAGACAGTCAGTCCTGTTGACCACAACCTATGACCAGTGAGAAGAACTGGTTTGAATACCGTGTAAAGTGGAGAAAGTCCACTGTGCATTTCGCTGAGCACGTTCGAGGAACACATACACAGAACTACAAACATAATAGGTCTATGGAATTTTTTCACGTCGTGCTTTACATAAATCTTGTTTCAATATATAAATATTACTTTGCATTTTACATCTACCTGAAAGTCCTGCGATGATATCATTGTCACGACTTCACGCGGCCGTTTCCCTTTCAGGATCTGGTCAGTAAGTTCATCTATGGCTCGAAAAGCCACGGTGGTAGCGTTACGATTCTGTAATTTCAATCAGCAATTATATAGTGATTATAGCATTGTACACTAAAGACGACACACTATGGTATGTATGAGCAGCTTTATGGTGAATGATAAGATGTTTGGTTATTGCTGTAGCTACCCTTAAAGGGGCATATTGTAGAATCTGGTGGGCAAAAACTACAAATAGTAAGAATTTGAAAGATCTACACTAAGATTCACATTTGTAACTTATTTGTTACTTATTTCCAACATATTCCCGTCATTTTGTCACATTTCCACCATTGATAAACGACGAAAAACGCAAAACGTGTAAAATCTGGTTCATCTACATATAAACTTGCGTCCCGCAAGTTAATATGCAAATAAGCCAGCATAGAACGCTACGAAAAATCCGAATCGACCGTTATGGTCAGAGTTCGAGCGTCACAGGAAAATCACCACAAGTGAACAAACTTCAGAACGTCGGGCGTTCGATCGCGTGTTCGGTGGTTCGTCGGAATGTTGGACAAGATGGCGGCCAATTCAAGCGGCTATGGGGATTGCGTATATAATTTTTTTCAAGACGTTCGCACGACACTACAAAGTCGCATCCGTACGTGATGAATATTGCCGTGCAGTGTAATAAGGTAGATTCAACTAATGATGTAGAAAAATAATCAAAAACAAAGAATTTTGTTTTATGCTCATGTCACAATATGCCCCTTTAACATCTGCATGGCAGTGGCGATAGGTTCTAACATTTGTGATGTAAGCAGGCGTGTTAGACGATGTGATCAACTGATAGTACTACTAACAGCTCTTTACCTTAAGCAAAGTTGCTTCAGTCGTGTTCGCGTCTTCAGGTGGCCCATTTCCGTTGTGTTTCCAGCCTGCAACGACTTCAGAGCTTTTGAAGACATTATAAGCACCTGGAATATACAAAACTAATACTGATATTCATCTGATACTTCATAAACAATGTTGATTAGTAGCAAATGATACTTGATATTTTAAGGGAGGCTATTGTTTGTTTCTGTGAGTGTGTACTACTTCCTTATGTCATGCCTGGGCCTGATACGGGTGTTCCGGACCGTGTGATAACTATCCGGATCACATAGGGTTCGGGAGGGTTATCACACAGGCTTCCATAGAATATTTCGAACGCATTTCGAACGCGCCGGTTGCGCGGCCGTCGGAAATTCGAATACCGGATTCGGAGATTGGAATCAATGTTGCTACAGTTTCTTGTTCGAGGACACAAAACTCTCTCAACTTCTGGCGCATTCCGCATTGAAATGTGTGTTTTCTCGGGTGGGTATGGCCAAGGTATGACATAAATAAAATACAACACGTTGTATTCCGCATCACCCTCGGTCCCAGCCCTCCCGCGGGTCGGATCACCCTCCGGCCTACGGCCGTCGGGCGATCCGACCCGCGGTCGGGCTGGTACCTCGGGTGATACGGAATACCCCGTGTTGTATTCTATATGTACACAATGTCCTGGTTTTTATCTAGTTTTTGTGACCCATGTATATCCAGCTTTTATATATCATTTGAATGTATGATTTCCTTTTGAAAAGCCAATAAAGAGGGAAAAAAAAAAAAAATTAATTTTTTACCTAATGCACAGTCGTCTTAATCCCAAATATTTTCATTTACTCTGATCAATGTGAAAATATTGACAATTTTGTGATTTTTTGTTATCTAAGCAGAGGCTACGGCAAGGGACAGGACTACATGGAGGATCCTCCTGGAAAGCAAGGGACCATTTTCTGGCCTGAGCACGTAGGTAGGCAGTAGGCAAGCTGAATGGAGCAAAATGTTTATAGATGCATAATGCCATGACAGTATCTAACCTGTAAAGACCATACCCGACAGCCTCTCCACCATGTCCTGAGTCACGTCTCCCTGGTTAACCTTCTGGGTAACAAACTTCGCCATGTTGTACAGCTGTCCCGCGGCACTGGTCTATAGGGATATGTGTAAGCTAAAGCCATAGGAACCTTCCCATCTTGTTTTACATTTCAATACCTCTTATGCATGACTGTGTGATTTGTCATGTAAAACCGTTTTTCTAGTTATTGTACTGGTTAGTTCTGTTAGTTCATTTTAGTGACGCTGAAGAATTGAAGAGTGATGGATGTCACTCGAAACGTCCGGAAATAAATCTCCGAATCCTTATCCAGTAGTAGAGTTTGAATTTCTTTATATATATTGTTTATCTGGATGTCTAACCTTCACAAACGTAAGCTAATATAGTACTGTAATAATAGCTTAAGCCTTCAAAGTGTCTTTTGACCCATTGTAGCCAGCACCTTACTCGGTCAAACGTGAACCATAGAGGTGCCGATCAAACAATGATGTGTTTTGAATGACGAACCATGAGTAATATCCGAGGTAAATAATTTGATGAGTTCAATGTTAATGGAATTGATATCATGGTTACGACCAGGTATGTATCGGCAATATAGAGTGCAGTAATGTGCAAAAATACCCAGAGTGTATCTTACGGAATTAGGAAGCCCCGCTGTGTCTACAGTACACCGTTTTTCTAAAATGAGAACACTTGTGTTGTGGTAATTTTCCATGGCAAAGAATATGAAACAAAACATTAGGAATGTTGGTACCAGTACAGACATACAAAAAATATTTTACTTTTGAGATTCACTGTAGATGCTTAGCTATAGACTTAACTCTGTTGATCGATTATGAGTAAGCGAAGAGTTCGTGTGGGATTGGTAACTGCATCAAAATAAAGAAACCTGTGCGTCTGCCGTGACCTCGTCGTCATAGTGAGTGGCCTGAATGAGAGACTCGGATGACTGGATGGCGGATTCAACGTTCTCTATAGGAACTCTCCCAACGTTATAGATGATCGCCTGTCGTGCCTAGAACGCGATTCATTTTAAACAATAAAAAACATAAGACTCGCAAAAACAGTGAATGTTTCTAAGTTCAGACCACAATCCCTGCCCAGGAGGCAGTTAATGTATGTCAAGTTAGAACTAAACCATTTTTCATTGAAGGTAATATTAATACACAAGAGGCCTAGTAGAATACTTTTGGACTGCCCGTGACCACAGAGGTACGTCAAGAATGTGTCTTTTATAAATAATGTTTGCATAAAGCAAATAAAAGATAGGTAAGATATTCAATGACAGTTTTTACTTTTTAGTTAATTCTAACATGCACATAGCCACTCCATTTTAAAGAATTGTTGCACTTACTTCCCTCCAGTCCACCACTCCATAAGCTCCTTCAGAGCGGATGTTATTAAGAGTTGCCGCTGTGATGGTACTTAAGTGCACGGCCTCCATTTTGTTTCCCCAGCGGATGGCGGTCTCCACTTCAGCGTTGGTGGCGTCGATAGCGGTGAGCAGTTCCTCAAAGGTAGGCAGCCGAACCTGTTATAAGTATGCACACATATCAAAACTACATGAAGAACGGTAAGATGCAGACTCATATAAGTTTGGGACCGCAGTATTGCCGAACATGACCTAGCTCCAGTCATGACAGCACTTTTGCAACAGACTACCAAGATGTTGGAAGGTACGAATTACATCTTTGTCTACAATCATGATATGTTCAGCTAAAGTGGTTGTAAAATCTTCGGATTGCCCTCTTTAACAGTCTTGCAATAATATGTATTTCTCATCATCATCATTATCAAAAACATCATCAAAGGTAGGCAGCCAAACCTGTTATCAGCAAGACTTGTTAAACAATTATCCCACGAAACATATTCCATTTGTTTCCTCATGGACGTATAACACTATAACTCTACATGGAAAAGTTTGTTTTAAATCCGATTGTTTCTTCTGACGTCTGCAATGATGATGCTCATGTAGTAAATCTTAAAGGAAAATAACTACATACTCGGTTACTAAAACCCTGCTCAAATGTTGTACAAAAAACCAAGGAGGTTAAATATACCAAAAAAACACACGCCACTGTCCATTATGATATTCTAACTGCAAATTAGAACAAACCGACTTAGAGTGGACTTTGATAATCCTCTTGAACATTTCAGCTCCTACACCTATTGTCGACGTGTTATCACTGCTGATTTGGTTTACAACATCCCCCTTACCGTCAGCTCCAGTTCACTTGTTTTCCTCGTTCCTTCCTGGTCGATTATCTCCACGAGAATGAAGACCTTGTAGTCATCAGAAGCTAACCCGGACGGGAGCTTGAACGGAAGTGGCGACGGCGACTGTTTCAAAACATTCAATGTTCAATGAGGATCATGTAAGGTGCAATACAGAGACATCCTTTATGTATATTGTACACACACACAAAAAAAAAATGGCCACATAACCATTAACGCAATCGTGGTAAAAAATAAAACAAAGTAGGATTTTAATATGGTCACTCTTATGTGCCCCACACTCGACAATGACCTGGCAACTGTACAAAGCAATTAACATTTTACATACCTATGGTAGATGTGATGTACTCGACTATTTTATAACTTACCATTCCATAGTAGAATAAGTTGTTATGTCCAGAATCGGAAGTCTTCAAAGTACTGACGAAAGCTGTGGCTCTTGTTTTGTAGTAGAACTCGTAGCGAATCGCTCCTTGGCCTTCAAAGTCTATTGGTAGAAATCAGAAAATATACGATTTACTCAAACGTCAAACTGTGTGATAACTAATGTTTGCATTTGGAGACAATATCAAATTCTTATCATTATCATTTGTTCTGTTGCATGTGCAACCAGAAGGAATGCACTTGCGATGGAAAATGAAACCAGAAGTAGAGGTCCAAATGTTATGTTCGTAAACATCTCCAACGGGTGAAATGTATCGATAAGCTTGTTCCTTGGGTATGGCAAACACAGGTGAACATACCGAGGCAGCTTAAGTCAAATCTAGTGGTCAGGGCGACTCCTTCGGTTGGTCCTCCGGTACAAAGGTTGGAGACTTCCCGGCATTCACAGCCGTCTCCCGTCCACGATTCGTTCATCTTACTGAACGACTGATTCCCGTTGCACTCGACTGTTAAAGAGATAATGAAAACACGGTTAGTGTAATTCGTCATGTTTTGGCTAACACAGCACAAGGAAAAATCGTCTAAAAATATTCTCTTATTGGACATTTGCATGGATAATTTCAAGGTCTTGGACACCAAAAAGAAATGAGGCAAAGATACATGATACAGGACAGGACTTCCTCACGCTTTTAATTCGCTGCTGCATTCACGACTTCGTAATTAACGTTTAAAGTAGGCTATCCGTTTGTATATTGGGAACATTAGAATTAGCAGGGCACAAAACGTGGTTATTATGATTGTAAAAATTACTTATGTCTTTTACTAACACAAAACTAATTCAAGTAATTTCATGATTACGTGATAGAGGACAGAAGATTTTTCAACTTCTGTAAATTAAGCTTTTATATTGAATGACCTCGAGCTCACCCCTATCATAAGAAGTACCTCAAAATGTCCAAAATGTATTTTTCCATATTCCCTGATAATTTTCCGAAAAATTCCTCACCAGAGGAGAGAGGTACTGGGATGTTTGCAGCACAGACGGGTTCACGCGCGTTCGCAGGCGGAACCGGGATGGTGAACTTCCACTCTGCATAGCTGCAGCTGCCGGTGGTACATAGGGTACCGTTAGTCAGGATGTCCAGACGTAAGATGTACTCTCCTGGCATCTAAAGAAGAAGGAAGGACAATGTATATGCTGGTAGTTCTCCCGTAAAAACTAGCCTAATGAATGGAAGGAAGGAAGGAAGGAAGGAAGGAAGGAAGGAAGGAAGGAAGGAAGGAAGGAAGGGAGGGAGGGAGGGAGGGAGGGAGGGAGGGAGGGAGGGAGGGAGGGAGGGAGGGAGGGAGGGAGGGAGGGAGGGAGGGAGGAAGGAAGGAAGGAAGGAAGGAAGGAAGGAAGGAAGGAAGGAAGGAAGGAAGGAAGGAAGGAAGGAAGGGAGGATTTCCAGCCGTAAGATGTACTCTCCTGGAACCTAAAGAAGTAGGGAGCACAATGTATATGCTGGTCGTTCTCCCGTAAAAACAAGCTTAATGAATGAAGACAGGAAGGAATACACGAATCAAGGAAGGAAGGAAGGAAAGAAGGAAGGAAGGAAGGAAGGAAGGAAGGAAGGAAGGAAGGAAGGAAGGAAGGAAGGAAGGAAGGAAGGAAGGAAGGAAGGAAGGAAGGAAGGAAGGAAGGAAGGAGTTATATCATGTAGACTCTATAACAATTCACATTGAGGATCAGCCTTTTCACTGTTGGCGTGAATGGGCCACACTTCGTTGGTCCCTTTCGACCACAATGTAAGGCAAACCAGCGACTGTGAGAACAACTAATGACTCTTACCGTGAACACGTTGCCTTTGACGATCAGTTCTGATTGATCCCTGCCCGTCAGTGTGTCGTTCCCCCAGTCAATACCACCACTGAACTCATCCGGGGACTGCTTCAGGCTCCAGTAGAAGGAGTGCTCTGGCCCCAGCTCATCCAGTTTATACCATCTACCGTAATCCCAGTCGCTATACGGCTTGTTTATCTCGCACTCCGTCCACAGCCGCAGTCTCAGGTCAAACTTGGTGGCCAGGTAGTTGCAGTTGTCGCCAGGAGTACATCTAGTTGTAGACGTCATACCATATAGATATAATCAACACTCAGCTACGACAACGTCTACAAGATATTTATATACAAAATTGGCATTGCGCTATTCGAAACAATTCCAAACTTCCCTTTCTTTCTACCTTAAACAAGAATTATAAGCAAGAAAATCACCTTTCAAACATTAAGAGCCTTCACGTACGTAGGTCAATCACAAAACTCAGAATTGGCTGTCATAAATTAAGTATAGAAACGAGGAGATTTCAAAAACTTCCTATCCACCAGAGGGTTTGTCCATTTTGTCCAGAGGTAGTTGAAGACGAATATCACTCTTTGATTGTATGTCCCAAATATTTTGATATACGTAATTCACCATGCTCAATGCTATCGTCGGATTTACCAGAATTTATCTCAATGGAATTGAATAGCAAATTGAAGTACATAATGACATGTGACAACCCATGCATGGTACACATTGGGAAATATATCAAAGAATGTCTAGACGTTAGAAACTCCTCCAATGAAATTCCATTGTCATCCCATACTACTGCACTATATTGTATAAGATAGACTGATTAGCCTAATAGAATGTTATCTATGTGCCAGTGAATGCCATACTTTGTACCTTGTACAATTGTTGTGCAATAAAGTTATTATTATCTAACATCGGAATGTAACCGTGAGTCGTGTTGGTGACTAACTGCATTCAGAATAAGATCATGACGAAGTCTGTATCCATTACCCCTCAAGAACGAAGATGAGGGGGAAGGTGTTAAAAGGAACTTAAACTGCAATTGCAATTCTACGGCCAACAAAGTCGTCACCAGTTAGAACTACCCCGTTTGGATCTGTATATACATATATAAATATTCATTTATTTATTTATTTATCTATTTCTGTTTTCTTTATACAGGGTAGGCGCACTCAGCGCTAAACACACTGCTTTTTTTCAGGCGTGTCCTGTACAGAACAACATAAACAGACTCAATAACATAACAAGGAAATAACATAAAGTAATGAACAATAAGTAACCAAAATGATAATATATTCACAACCGAGCGTCAAATCCAAATCATATACCATAAATCAAAGTCGATTTGGCAGGCCGGGTCTGGAGGTTTGTATCTTTGTTAAGTGGCGCTGACAAAATCAGTTGTATAACTTGAGTGTAGCGCCACTTTGTTTTTGTCACTGCTATATTTTCAGATAAAACAAAATACCTCGTGTAATGTTTTGTCATAGTTACCAATGAGAATGCAATTTGCTGAACTAAAGTTAACTCGACGACTAAATCCGGGGTTCCCTGATTTATCCCGTTGACGTTGTGCCCTTGGGAAAGGCACTTTACACGACTTTTCCCACTTAACTCAGGTGAAAATGAGTACCTAGCTTCGGTTAGGGACATCCCTCGGATAGGACGTTAAATGGAGGTCCCGTGTTTGAGGAGAGCCACACATCAAGCACGATAAAGAACCCAACACACTTATCGAAAAGAGTAGGGGTCTTTCCCGGTGTGTGCGGATCATATAAATCTGTCCGGATATGCAGCTTGTACTCTTCAGTACAAACCTGGTGTGTTACGCCTTGATTCGGTTTACCGGGTATGCAATGCAAACAAACAGATACAAACAAACAAACAGACTTCTTCACCTTATTCTGCAGGTGGGGAGTCCGGCAGGAATGAGGGTCACCTCTTGCTCATAAGGGAAGTAGTCGACATCTTTATCGCCGTTCCACCCGGTGTATTCAACTCGCATGATGAAGGTTCCCGATGTGGCCTTTCGGTGCGATATGTTGTCGACTTCGTCACCAAAATACCAATATCTATGAATAGATGTCTGATACTCATTTTCGACCCTGAACTGCTGTCCACAGTCACTTCCTGAAAGACAGACAGTCATGCTTGATTTTTGTTGTACTCACACCGTGTTGGCGTGATGGTGAGAGAGTGTTTGACACAGGACCCGGATGTTCTGGGTTCGAATCCCCTGACATGACTGTTATGCCCTTGGGAAAGGCACTTAAAACGACTTTCCTCACTCCACCCAGGTGTAAAAATTTGTGGGTCAACACACCAGCAATAGCTGTCTGTGTCCCACGTGTATTGCACTGATGCAATTCTAATAAAATCAAAATCAAATCAATAATGCGACATATAAAACTATACCGTTAGGAAGTCGGCATGTCCAGATCCACTGCCCAGCCGGATACGGGTTCAGACCCATCCTCTCGGAATCGTCGTGCACTTCTCCGTCCTCTCCGCCGTAAGCGGGTCGGGGACCTGCCTCAGCATCCATCAGGTGGCCGCCGCTTTGGGACCTAGATGTCAGAACAAATACACGCGCATCAATCAGCCCTCATCAAGTTAATATATATATGAATGGTTTATTATTGTCGTCCCATGACACAACATACAAAGGCAGCCTCTTGGCTGAACTGAAATTCAGACAATCAGTCTAAAAGCAAACAGATATACATACAATAAAACATCACATATCTTAATTAACAAGACTCAATTTAAAATATATACCTACTAAGTGCTTATCTGCGGCGCTTTGTTATTGAGAAGGTCAACCAGGTACGGAAGTGTAGTCTTTCTATATCTGCCGGTTCTACATTTGAATTGCGTTAACTGGTATTTAGACCTAAGGTTCTTACCATGGAGACTCACACGGTTTGGAGGCAACCAATTAGTGAACGTCGTGGAGCTTAACAAGGAGGTAGCAAACTTAGCACATAGTTCGTGTCGTCTGTTGCATAGAGATGGCAGTGACATTAAGATAAAGTCCTCCACACCATAATGCGCCCATCTCCGTTTCATAGCCCTGGGCCACACTGTGGTGCAATCACTGCAGCAGGGGGCTAGTCCACTGGCAGTGGAGTGTGTTTAACTTCCATACTGTTTCAGAAGTATGTACCATTTTTATGAAGTCTTTGGTATGACTTGGTGCGCCTCTTATCCAGACATATCCTACCCGGGCGCGCCTTCTGGTTCCGAATAATTTGAACCAGAAGTGGTAAGTGACAGAGGCGCAGACCACTGCACCACAGGGACATGCTCCAGCCCTCATCAACCTAATAGAAAAATACCTTATTTCAATAGCGCATATTTGAGCAGAACTAAGAGAATATCAAAACGACGCCTGTGCCTGCAAGAGCCTACCTCCTGGACCCCCCGATGATGATAAGACGGGGTACCGATCCTTCTATCTCAAGCCATGTAGATACCGTTGCCGTGGTGACGTCGTGGTTTTCTCCATACGTCACAGAGACAGACAGCACCAACAGGTACTTCCCAGGTGAGAGCTTGTTGCGGGGGATGGCGATAGAGCTGTCATCCAGAATGACACCGCTGAAGCACCAAAAAAGAAATATCATTTGATAAAAGATCAACTAATGAAGTAAATTTAAAAAATAAAACATTTTCAAATAAAGAAACGTGCCCCATATTATCATTTTGGTAAGGGGATTGGATCAAAGAGAACAAAGAAAGGGAAAAAGGAGAAAGCCCAACGAAAAGCCAAGAGAAAATCTGAAAAAAACAGTACGTATTTGATTTGGGAACATTCTACAACAGCCACGACACCGCGATGCATGAAATACTAACATAAGGAAGCGAATGTGCAACATTATCAAATCTACTTTTCATGTTTCCACCTCTGTGGGTTTCCAAAAGAACCATATGATAAAAAGGACAGAGTTGAGGCATGCGTCGATCAAGTCAGCTCACATTCATTGTGGTTTTACCGTGATCGACAATACGCCATCCATTTCAACTGAGGCATATCTGTGAATATGTGTTGTATCTTCTTCTGCACTACAGACGTTTTAACTTATGTTTATATTATGGGGCGGGTGAGCACAATAACAGGAACGATCGTACTAAGATATTAGGTGGTGACTCCTGTCCACAAGAACTGCAGGGTCTTCAGATACTGTCTCGCGAAGCCTCCATTTGAAGGTGATGTTGTCTTCTCCAAGGCAGTCCAGTTGAATGATACTGGAGGGATTAAAAAGAAGTTGGTTAATAAAATTACAAAATTACAAGTTTGTTAGCATATGTTAGATTGACTAAAACCGAGAGGTTGTTGAAGTATGAGGTGGAGAGACTACATTGGTAAAGTAAGGTAAAGCAGTCATCCTCAATTGAAGTGAAGCGTAATGATTTTTCAAGTAGTTAGTGGTAGTGCAATGCGGCTTCGCCACGGCTCGCGTTTTTGGCCAAGCACAACGGGTCACCCCTACTCTCCTCGATAAGTGTGTTGGGTTATTTTACATGCAGAGGTTTGACGCTTGCGGCTCACGCCCGAAGCTCCCTCATACACGGGGCCGCCGGCTTTACGTCACCATCCGAAATGACGAATGCAATCCCTTACAACATGTCCCTACGATGTGATAGAAGTGTTAATCATTTCAGACAAGTCATTTTCAAAATGATACAGTTTCAAAATTCATCCTTCATCATGAATATGATTGAGTTGAAAGACGCCTGATGGGACCAGAACACTACTGCTGTTTTCGTGAGCGTGTTGCATTGCGTCTGGGCACACATTGCTGCATCAAGGTAATTGAACAGCTTACATGTATATTGTGCTCAAAAATCCTAAGTGAAACTAATAGGCACGAATGACAGTCATCTATACTGCTGTGCACACATTACTCATTCACGGGCGGTTAAGAAATTTTCCTTGCAATAACAGTCTAGTCGTACCTTCCGAATGTAGAAAAATCCCCAACTCGCAACAGTTGGAACGGCCAGAATTTTTTATTGAGTTTTCACGTTACAACGACGTCATATTTTATACTGTGCTCAAAAATCCTCCGAGGGGAAAACAATAGGCACGAATGACAATCATTTGTACTTTTCTGCAACACCCACTGACCCATGCACGAGTGGTTAAAACTTCTTTCTCATAAATCTATAACTGTCTTAAGAAGCGAGAAGAAATTGAATCTGTACATAGCGATATTAATTAGTATTTAGATGTAGTTAGATACATGTATCACCTTTTATTATTACTGTTACTATACTTCTGCTTGTTACCATGACCTGTACTTAGCTCATCAGAGCAAAAACGTGCAATAAAGGCCTTTCATTCATTCATTTATTCATCCATTCATTCAATAAGTCTAGGCGTACCTTCCAAACGTAGAGAAATCCCCAGCGCGCAGCAGTTGAAACGGTGAATCGTAAGGCCGACTCCCGGTGTCCAGGACAACCGTAGGGAAACATGGAGAATCCGGACCGTCCGGGTCTATTGCAAATGTGAAACAGATAAAGCTTAGCAGAGAGAAAAAGGTGTGTGGTGTGGTAACAGACTTATCAATTTGTATTTAGTCTCAGTTGATCACATATTTTTCATGGGTGCGGAAAATCATGATTATGGACATCATATAGGCGCACATATTTTTACTCGAGACTTCGCACCCCGACAGCAAGCAAATGTGTAAAACTTAAGAAACAACCAAAAATAGATTCATCAGGTTGGTTAAACAAAGGATATTGGAGTTTTCTGTACACACAACCAGTGCCTCCTTACCTGCTGGCGTTTCGGTCAAAACATCAAAATCGAAACGTCAGCAGGTTCTCCCTGAAAGGAGGAGGAACGCCCGCCTCACCTTCTTCTACAAACTTGTTAATAACCACATTGATATAGACACTTACAGTTTGCTGAAACCAGCCCAGGGGCGCACCCGGGGGAGCCACGACCTCAGGTTTACACCATCCACGCAAGAACCGACACATATAAACACTCTTTCTTTCCCCGTACTATCCCACAGTGGGATACCCTGCCTGGCACGGTTGCGACGGCTCCCACCGTTGAGTCGTTCCGTGCCAGGCTGGAGGCCTGCCCGCCTTAGCCCGGACCTCAACTCCCCGCCTACTTTGCCCCTGAAGGGGTTATTTGGGGGTAACTAATGTAGATGTAGGTAAGAAGATACTAGTTGTGTATAAAGAAAACTCCAATATCCCAACTTAAGAGGCAGTTCTGCTGAAAAATAAGAGACTTCAAGACCTTTTCACTCACCCATATTTAACTCACAGGCGAAGTAGGCCAGGTCGTCACACGTAGCAACTTCCCAAGAAGTAGCTCCGAACCCCACGTCGCGAACACACATCTTACTGGGATCATCTACTGGTTCTATCCGGAACCTGTCAACTTCTCTATTCGTGTACCACCTTTGAAAAAATATAACGGATATAATACCAAAAATGATTTCATCAGGTAGGTAGAACATAGAACATAGGATATTGGAGATTCTTTTTTACACAACCAGTAAATCTGACCGGCTGACGTGTCAAAAAGCGCCACCTACTTTGGCTACTTATAGAAGCAGTACTCCAGTCAGAAGCTCTGAAGAAGGTGTCTGATAGACACCGAAACGTCAGCAGGTTAGATTTACTGGTTGTGTAAAATAGAATCTCTAATATCCTATACATATAATAGTTTTGAACTGTGCGAGCGGAATACCATCTCTAAACGAATACGAAAGACGTTCAACAGTAGCCTCATACATCTCCAACTGCCTAAATCAAGAAGCGAGAAGAAATTAAACCTGTACATAACGGTAGTTAGATATCACGTTTAGTTATCACTGTAACTATACTTCTGCTTGTCACCATGACCTGTACTGAGCTCATCAGAGCTTAAACGTGCAATAAAGGTCTTCCATTCATTCATATGATAGTAAACTTACATTACGCCAAAAAGGCAGTTACTCAAACAACTGGATATGATTTTTCAAACGGTCAGACGTTTCAAGTAGCATCCACTACTTTTCGTCAGTGACTGTGAGCAAGATCAGTCGAACAGCAGGTTTATAACCACAAACTATGAATTGCTCACAGTCACTGACGAAAAGTAGTGGATGCTACTTGAAACGTCTGACCGTTTCCAAAATCATATCCAGTTGTTTGAGTAACTGCTTTTTTGGCGTACGTTATTACCTGGATGTCTAATCTTCATCGACGTAAACTTACATTGAATATGTGAGGCTAACGTCCGTTCCGTCCGCGCCATGTCTCCAGACGGCAGCTCCATCCGGGTCTCTTACGACGTCCACCCAAAATGGACGGAAAAACTGTTGGTTTGAACATTCTCTCTGAAGGGGAGGAACACACTTTTTAAGGTGGATACAAGCGTATTATTGCAGTGTCAACAAAAAGAGATGTGCACACCAGTGAAAAATTAGATCAACTTTATATCTTATGTGGAACGTTCCGTAGCCTGATGTCAGCTTACATTCATTTTAGCTACAGTGTGCTTCTAATGGCTGGCTCCAAATGTTACCACCGTTTCACCCCTTACCCAAATGTTTAATAAAGATTTAGGTCAAGCAAATATACTGTTTTACACTTTATAATTCAAGTACAAGAGTCAATTCCGAATTACCGTGTGGGTGTCTGTCGCTTTCTGTTGTAACAAGTTCGAAACCTTTGTAATAACCTATCTGAGACAAGTAACTTTTATGAACAATTTTTAACATTCATTTGTTCTTCTGTGTTCCAATGTGTCCCCACATTTGACAAAATGTTTCAAATTGTTCCAACATTAAACAAATCACATACATGTTTAAAAATTGTTCTAAATAAAGAGATATATGTGCAGTTAAATCCAGAATGTTTCCAACATATGATATGAGTAAGTTCAAACACATTCAAACTTTCATTTTAATTGTTTGAACAATTTGGAACTATTTTCACTGAAATACTCTTTTATCTGAAATAAGTTCAAACTTATCAAGAATTTATCTAAAAACCCTCTCCGTTACTTGGGATTGACTCAATACCCATTTTGAAGGCTGCATTATCAATTTGTTTTTGTGAAGGTTAGACATCCAGGTAAACAATATATAAAGACAATTCAAACTCTACAAATGGATAAAAATTCGGATGTGTTGTTTTACCAAAGGAACCTTCCACACTTATTCACATTACAATGTCGCTTATGCATGACTGTGTGATATGCCATGTAAAGACCGGTTTTTCTAGATATTGTATATAAGTACTGGTTAGTTGGTTCACTTTAGTGACGCTGAAGAAGAGTGGTGGATGTCACTCGAAACGTCCGGAAATAAATCTCCGAATCTTTATCCAGTTGTAGAGTTTGAATTGTCTTTATACATTATCAATATGTTTCGTACGTATTCCATCATCCTAGAGTAAGCTGCATGGTAACTCCCGTATCGCGAAGATGCCAGCCGACCCCCCAGGCTGGCGCAGGCTGATGTTGCTCCTGCGTACGTCGCCATGGTTACGTCCACTATGACGTAGGTCTTGTTACCCACTTGCGCCTTGGGCTCGCAGATGCCGAGCTCTACACAAACAACAATGTCAACAACAAACAGATACAAACGTTGATGAAGGTTAGACATCCAGGTAGTAAGATACGCCAAAAATAGTCACTCAAGCAACTGGATAAGATTTTTTGAGGTTAATGAGGTTAAATTGTCTTAACTCATTAACATATCTATTGATCTTTCGTCAGTGACTAAGGATAGGACTGGAATACCAGGTTTTATACCAAAACTCTGAATAGAATCTATTCAGAGTTTTGGTATAAAACCTGGTATTCCAGTCCTATCCTTAGTCACTGACGAAAGACAGCGGCTGCTGTCTGAAACCTCTGTTTCAAAATTTTATCCAGTTGCTTGAGTAACTATTTTTGGCGTAAGCAAATACAAAGTTTTTTTCCCAAATTATCATGGAAGCTCATGTGTGATGGTAGTAATCATAGTACAAAACTAAACTTTCTTCCAACGCTACGGTATTCACGGATCAAATTCTCAATGATCATGAAGAAGGTCATCATTGGTCGTTATTGATCCTGAAGAAGGCGACAGTGGTAGTTGAAAATTTGACCCATGAATACACTTGTGTTGGAAGAAAGTTAAGTATTGTCCTATAACGTTTTTCGTCAAAGATGCGTCCCAAACTTCACGCATCTGTTTCGTCAAACTTCTACAGAGGTTCGCAGCATGGATGATAACAGGGATAGTAGTGCAATACGGAATTTAGGGAGAAGTTATGCTTCCACCAAGGACTAGATAGCACACACAAACACGGAAATACGCTCCTTACATGTAACTCCTAAACTTGTGTCCAATAGTAGGCGCTGTGCGCTTTGCACATCCTACGCAATTTACAGCGCAAGGAACACCCCTGTGTGGGAAGCACCGTCGGGGTTGTTTTCAAGCCGATAAGATCTATTTACATTTTAGAACAGTTACGACTATGTATCAACAACTATGTATATTATCATGTAAGTGCAATACAGCAAATATCTCGTGCAATACAGTATGTCTATATGTTTCGGAAGGCAGATGCACTTAACTTTTACCTTGCGCCCTCCAGATTCTACTGATTAGGGGGTCGGCCTAGGTTCTTAAATCACTCATCTTGTATGTTGTACGTTGTTGATTTTGAATGTGTGTCTTGTGCAATAAAGATAATGTTGAACACACATGTGATATAGTCCTTGCCAAAAGCGCAGAACTGGAGAATAGCATGATATATTGTCAGTCAGTGCCTTTCTTTAGACTCAATAGCTTGATTCAGCCACAAGGACCCCCACAAGTGACCTCCCTCTGTTTTGTTTCTTCTGTAATAAATTTTACCACGCGAATGGGTAAAAAAACGTTACTTACCAAGATCCACTAGTACCGATTCACACGGTTCCATGTACATGATTATGCAGGCTGCCAGAAGAACCACCATCCGTGGGATAGAACCAGCCATGGCGCTCCTTCACTGCCTAAATGGTATCCCACAAATGGAACATCACTCAGGATTGTTTGGGGCGTGTGCGCAGTGCTCGTTAATGTGTTCAGAGAGTTGCCGTGGAGTTTAGCCTTCATAAAACCATAAAACGTATCATCCAAACAATTTCACTCCCATTAAACGAACGCTGATCCAACAGTCCACTAATTGCTTAAGACAGCACTAAAAGGTCGTCCCTGACCAGACCACACCTGTAAGCAACAGGGAGGTCAGGGACCTCTTCATTCCCAATTCATCTTTCAAAAAATAATGAATGAAGACCTTGAAGACCAATAATGTACGTTGGACACATTTTGTTTAGTTGTTTCTGGTAGATCTTTGTACATTGAACATTAGGAAAAAAACGATACACATTTTTTTCGAGGTTCTACGAGGATCTTTTCCTTTCGACGATTTCCCTCTACAGTCCAAGATTGCAAACGTCGGTCTGACATTCTGATGTCTCCCGTAGAAGTGTCTTGTCATCAGGCCATGTGTTTGTGCATCCAAGTGTGACTATCACTATGGCGTCGGCACGTAGAAAAGAAGAAATGGGGTTGTAAAATTCTTCTATTGGAGACGCCCATGCAGGTGAATGCCCTTTTACCAGCGTGGTCACAACAATTCTAATGCACTTCCACAAGATCCCTGTGCTGCCATGTGATTATTCCTTCAATAAAGACTAAGTAGCCATTCGCAGTTATGTCGAAGATAACCTAATATCAACAGGTTGGCTGAGGATCTATGAAAAGTACTTTCCTTTCGACGTCTGTCCTCTCCAGTACAACATTGCAAACGTCGGTTTTCCATTCTAGTGTCCCCTGTAAAATTGTCTTGTCATCAGGCCCAGTGTTTGTGCATTCAAGTGTGACTATGATTGTGGCTTCAGCACGTAGCAAAGAAGAAATGGAGTTGTAAAAATTATTCTATTGGAGACGCCCATGCAGGTGAATGTCCTCTTCGCCAGCGTGGAGACAACACTGTTATTTTTTTAAACATCTTCAAGATCTCTGTGCAGCTACGTGATTATTCCTTAAGTAAAGACTAAGTAGTCATTCGCAGTTATGTCGAAGATAAACTAATATTAACAGGTTGGCTGAGGAGCTACGAAGACGTTTTTCATTCGACGATTGCTCTCTTTAGTACAACATTGCAACGAACAATCGGTCTGACATTCTAGTGTCCCCCGTAGAAGTGTCTTGTCATCGGGACCTGTGTCTGTGCATCCAAGTGTGACTATCACTGTGGCTTCGGCACGTAGAAAAGGAGAATTGGGATTGTAAAAATTATTCTATTGGACACGCCCATTCAGGTGAATGTCCTCTTCGCCAGTGAGGTGGCAAAATTTTTAGACACTTCAGAAAGATCTCTGTGCCGCCATGTCTTATCCCTGCAATAAAGTAGTCAGTCGCAGTTATGTCAAAGATAACCTGATATTAACAGGTTGTCCGAGGTTCTACGAGGATCTTTTCCTTTCGACGATTTCCCTCTACAGTCCAAGATTGCAAACGTCAGTCTAACATTCTGATGCCTCCCGTAAGTGCCTTGTCATCGGGCCCTGTGTTTGTGCATTCAAGTGTGACTATCACTATGGCTTCGGCACGTAGGAAAGAGCTGTGACCTGCAGCACACAGTGGCAGTTTAACTGGGTGTGGTTAACAACACTATAATTTGCAAGTCTGGCATCTTTGACAACTTACTGCACATCATCGGTTTATAACTTGCAAGACCCAAAACAAACTACGTCGAAGAAGCACAAAGCAAAAAAAGTATTTCTGTATGTACGATTCTGTGCGTATTATGAATGAGGGATTCAGGGATTCATTAAGATACTTCTTTATAATGACAAACTGCTAGGGGGCCCAAACCTACACCACTTCTTTATTGCATCACAAGTTATCTGCCATCAAAAAATTAAGACCATAGCACGTCCAGGTAAAAAGATAGAAAAACCGAAGTTCTGCTGCAGTACCAAGGTCACATACCAGGGGGCCCAAAATCGACCTTGATGTTCGGCTTGACGACACCCGCCCACATACCAAATATCATCATAATCCATCAAGAGGTTCTTGTGTTATGCTGACTGGAGTGGTGCGGAAACACAAACAGACAAACAAACAGACAGACACACCTAAAACTATATCTCCATTTTTCATGGAAATAATGATGACTTCCGACGAAGGACAACTGTTGATTGGCAAACCACTCTAAATTCAAATTTGATAGAATAGATTCCTAGATTCTATCACCGTTCGCTCAGTAGGAGTGACATTGGCATTGACCTCTCCAAGAGCCGAATGAATATCCTTTTAAAAAGAATGCAGTATCTCTAAGCAAGGAGGCCTGTAGCACTTTGCCTGCAAGTTCCTCATCTCTATGGATTGTTCTAGTCAGCAAATAGCAGTTTGATACATCTTGAGTGTAGGTTAAATGTCTGTGTTCTTGTCACCTCTTGCTTTTAACCTGCAAGGAGAAAGCTAAGAGAAGAACTCAAAGAGCTAGCATGGAGACATTAGTATTTGAATCATGTAACAAACTTCTCATAGATATTTAAAAAATAAAAGTTATTACAGTGTTTTGGGCCCGATTTTCTTTAAATCATGTGCTATCTCTTTTCATCTGTTGTGTTTTCTTTGTGTCTCAGTTCCTGAAAGACATATCCTAGAGCAGAGTCCCGATCCTTGTAAAAAGCATGCAGCATCTCCAAGCGACTCTCTGAAGAAGCCTGCAGCACTTTGTTGGCAAGTTCCTCCTGTGAACACCCCATGGACTTTGCGAGAGCGGCAAAGTGTTCTCTGTGGGTAAGAACAACAATATAAGGATAATTTCATCATCATTGTTTGTCCCAGTTAATTCCAAAGTTCCTACTGAAGGTTTAGGGATAGAACGCATATGTCAGAAAAATACCCAATGCCATGCCAATCTATTTCCCTTTAAAGCATATATTCAACAAAAGGACAAGGTGAAACAGAGGGTTGAATGAAAACTCTATTGACTCCCTAAAGGATTGTACACCAGAACATAAACTTTCTCCTCAGACATGATGAAATTACAGTTTAGCATCAATTCTTAAAGTCTGAAAGCAAATAAATTATCTTGTTTTGTTTCTTGCACTGATTTTCAACAAGATGAAGATGAAGGTTGTGTGTCTTTACCTTCTTGTCGCAGGAGGGGTACCTCCTACAATCACTGTCTTGTTGTTAATCTTACACACATGATGCTGAAGTGCAGGGGTCGGTTCAGCTCTTGTAGAGGAGTTTTCAACTTCTGCTTTTCTCCGTTTCTTCTTCGAGGCATGTGGGGAAACTGAAGGCCCTAGATCATCACTCTCTTCACTCGACTAATGAGGAAAGCAAAAGAAATTAGCTTCTTTAAGTCATTAGATATTCGACAAACTTAATTATTTCACTCTAAGGAAGTGGAGTATAGTTTTTGCTTTGTGTGTGTGCATCCTTGTGTTTCTCTGTGCATGTGTGTATTTGTTTGTGTATGACTGCGTGTGTGACTGTGTGTGTATGTGTGTGTGTGTGTGTGTGTCCGTGTATGTGAGAGAGTATGTTTGTCTGTATCACATAACAGGTATAAGCCATGTCAAGGCATAAAACAGTTAGCTTTGTACTTTTGTAAGTAAGACTTAACTGATTGGTTTAATCCTCCCAGACAAGGATGGACCCTTACTCTGATAGATTGTATTAGTGCAAAAACTGAGGAATTGGATTGTGTCTATATTGGGAATTGTGGAAACACACACATAGACATACGTAGATACACAAACACAGACAAAAATACTCTCTCTCTCTGTCTCTCACACACACACACACACACACACACACACACACACACACACACACAGCAACTAATACAGATACAATATGCTTACATCTTGGAACTCGGCGGCGAAGTTCGCGGGTTGCTGGGAGAACTGCCGCAGCTCGTACACATCCTCCATGGCGCGGTGACTCATGTGCGCTTCAGCCTTGCTGCCCCCGACGACCTTATCACTCCTGTGGGTGTACGCAACACCGCACTCCCCTGGGTAAAAGAAAACCCAAATTAGTACTCCTAATTGTTGCACTGTGGAAACCCATAACTGGTTTCTGATAAGTCATTGGATATTGTCTTGGCCTACATATTAATACTTTTCATCTAAACATCGGATATACATTTTCTGCCGATTTTTTCTCATCATGATTGTGTTTGATTAAAATACAGACTGTGATACACATTGACAAAGAAACCTCCTTAGTAAAAGATAAGTCTTCATGAAACGATAATGTTAAACAAAGGCCAGTTAGAGTACTCACTGAAGACATCAGACACTGTCCGTGTAATCTTTCCTTTCCCTCCCTGTACTGCCTTTCTTGAAGACACTGATCTTCTTAGAGTTGGTTTCTTCCCCTTCACAACCTTGACCTCTAGCCTCCCTACTCTCCTCTTTTCTTGTGGTGGACTGGAATCTGAGTCAGAAGATGAGAACTCTGCTATGTCTTCCCCAAACGATTGTCTAGAACTTCTACTTCGTCTAGAAAGCTGAGGTTTCTTCTCAGCTTTTTTTCTTCTGCTGAGGCTAGCTGCTATTTTGCTTCTCCTTCTAGATGCTGCAGTTTTTGCAGTGTTTGTGTCTGTGTCATTGTCTGTGTTCTCTGAGGATGTGGAGGGATTGTTGGGCGTGGTCTTCTTCTCTGTTGCCATGTCAACTGTTGCCATGTCAACATCATCCTCAGGTAGCAGCTGGGATAAAGAGTGGAAAATAACAGTCATAAAAACTTCATATAAAATTATGTTTTTATTGGCACCAATGCATCCATTGATTTTGGTCTATCAAAAAAGACAAAACTATTATAATGAATAGATATAGATGTAAGGAAATAATGATATGTAATCATATACTTAAACAATGTTGTTTGGAGGCAAACTACAATTAATATTTATAAGGGAGGCTATAATTATCTGTAAGTGTATAAAATTATGTGCTGCACATGTACCTATTGTCTTGGTTTTTATTTGGTTTTTGTTGTGACTTGTGACCCATGTATGTCCATATTCTGTTAGTATTTGAATTTGTAATTTATTTTGGAAAAACCGATAAAGAGAGAGAAAAAAAAGACAGTCCTAACAAACAATGAGCAATGGCACTCTACCATCAGAAGTTCTTACTATACAAAATACAACAACAAAAAAATACAGGATGATGCAGTGCTTACAATTGTCTGTATCAGTCAAGACATAGTTTCTTGTTTTCCTTTTATTGAAGTAGACTGAAGATATAATGAAAGTCAGCCCTGGACAACGCAGCTTGTACATATCAAAAGTACAAAACTAGTATGTTATGACATGAGACAATTTACATGAGACATGTTCTTCTTCTTTGGGGTTAGGCAGCCAGCATCAACATGTTGATGAATCTGCTGCGCTTGACGGGTAGTCCTGGTGCTGGGATGGTTTCTGTTGTCTGTACCAGTTGTGATGGGGGAAAGGTGTCTAGTGTACATGTCTAGCTGGGTCAAGTGGAGGTGGGTCACCCTGTCCCTGAAAGACGCCAGGGAGGGGTCAGCCACCATCTCTACAGGCAAAGAGGTCCACTCTGCAGCTGTCCGAGGGAAAAATGAGAACTGTCTGTACGTCGTTCTGCATATGTTATGGGCGAGAAAACAAGCAAGCAAACATCTACATGTACCTGACTTGCGAGGGTATGCATACTGAAGGGGTCCCTGTCTCGTGTTTCCTTCTTGCTTGAGTCACAGTCATTCTGAAGTCTCTTCCTGTTGCTTTTAATTGCTCTGTCATCTTGGTCTTCTGGGAGTACAAAATTTGAAACGTGGGTTTATTTCCGAACAGGAAAAATCAGCAAGCTACATAGTATTACGTAAGTGTTATAACTATCATTGTAAATCTATAGAGGAGAGTAGGGAGATAGTAGGCACTGGCAAAGACAATTTTCTCATGGTTTAGTTTGGATCATCTTGTACCACCTCTCAAATGCATAGATGTAGTGGAAAGAGACACCGTTATACAAGCTGACGGCAAGGGGAAGGCTATGCAGGACAGGAACTTCTAGGCGGCCATGGTGGTTCAGGTGACAGAATAAGAATGGCACCTGACATAAGTTGTGTGGGGTCGTGTGGCGCAACGGCAGAGCGTTCGGCTCAGAACCGAGAGGTCCCGAGTTCGAATCCTGTCACGTCACCGCCATTGTGCACTTTACAAGGGCACTTTACATGACTTTCCTCAGTCCACCCAGGTGTGAATGGGTACCTGACGGTTGGGGAAGGTCGTATTGAGGTCACCTGGTGGCGCCGAATGGCAGCCGCCCAGACCCTTGCGGCAATTTCACAAAATGCAAGTGTGGATAAGATATGTATATGTTGTGTTTTATGTGAAACCTGTAAACCCTGCATCGATTCAGTGCTAGAAAGGCTGCCATTGTGGGTAATTTCTGACCAATAAAATAAGTCAAGTCAAGGACAGAGCAACCATTCCCGCATACCATAATCAGTTCCCTTCTCCTCCTCCTCATCTTCCTCCATCCTCTGATCCTCATCATTTTCCTCCGTCTCTTCACCATCATCCTCCTCCTCCCAGATGCTCTCCTTCTCTGCCCTCTTGTTCTCCTTAGGTTTCACAAACTTGGTGACCTAAGAATGTGGAGAAACCAAGATGTAATGTCATCTCTTCTCTTCTTGTCACAGTGATAGTAGATATTGGTTATATTACTTGTGTTACCACTATCATCTATACTTTATCAGAAGCTAGTATGTGTAGTTTTTGTCATTCAGTAACTTGCCCCCATATTTGTTAACTTTTGAAAATCAGTCATGCTGTCTGAAAGTCAGTATAATTCATTGTAACATTTTCCATTGAATAAATCTATTGCTGTGAATAATTGCCTTTAATTAGTATCATTTGTGTAATAGCCATGCATGCATATCTCATTTGGAAGAATGTTTTTCAAAATGGCCACCTTGAGTCCCCCTTCTATCTGGTCGACCCGACTGATGAGGTCACGGGTCAGACAGGAGGTCTCCATCCGCAGAGCGAACATGTTACTGATGCCGAATATCTCCCCCTGCTGGTCACTCCTCCCCGCCACTCCTGTAAAATATCTGGGGGAGGGAAAAACAGAATATATCTACATGAAAAAGAAGATTGACTGTTTTAAGGAACCAACTATTACTAATGCTACTAGTTTCAGTCAGTCTAGGAACCAAAAGTTCTTTTTGGAATCCATGGCACAGTATCTCTATGGCTTGGTGTATCAAGTTGCATATGTCAGGCTTTAATTCAGCATGCTAAGTTCATTGTAACTACATAATATGTGATGTGCAAAAGCACCTCCTGGCAGTTTTGTCAGAAACTGCAATCTCTGACAGCTGCTGCTTATAGACCTGGCGGAGGTACATGTTCTCCTCGATGGTTCCCATGGTAACGAGCCGGTACACGCGTACGTCCTGGCGCTGACCGATCCGGTACGCCCTGTCCTGGGCTTGCTGGTCATTGGCCGGGTTCCAGGTGGGCTCGAAGAGGATGACCACGCTAGCGCCCGTGAAGTTCAACCCCAGACCGCCAGCCCTGAACAGAGAAAACAAGAGTGACGTTTAAAAAACACACTGGCGACGTAAGGAGTTTGCCATGTGGGCTTGAAGAGGATGACCACACTGGCGCCCGTGAAGTTCAACCCCAGACCGCCAGCCCTGCAGAGAGAAAAAAACAATGTGCAAAATATTCTGCATGAGCTATCTATAGTCATCTATCTTTTGATATGCACTGGATGTTATTTAAGTGAGAACTTCATGAACTTGTGTCATTTAAGCCTTGGCCACCGAAGAAGCCACATCAGCGAAATCGATTTGTGCAAATGGCTGAATAAAGGTTCCAAACGTGAACTATGCGGCTCCAGATGTCTTACTGAAGGACGATTGCGGTGCGAAAGATGTCGGTTAGCTTGAGTGCCTCCTTTCCCAATTCCTGAGCTACATGTATCTATAGTCACTTTGAAAGCAATTGACATTGAAAAGATCCAGATGCTTACCAAAACATGCATGTTGGAGTACAAAACTCTGATGAAATAGCAGGATTCAATCCCAAAAATTCAGAAAGTAAAATATCACAGTGACTTTATTACCACATACAATGAAAGAAAGCAAAAATCAGCAATGTGGCACTTAATGCACTTGAGTCCAACATCTGATGGATTTAAAACTTCAACTACTACATCAGTGCACAACATGCAGCCAAAGGAATCTAAGGTGACGCCTAAAACTAGAAATTGAAAGCTTTTGAAACCCACGTGGTGGAGACCAGACAGAGGAGAATGTTGGGGTTGGTGTTGAAGTCCTTGACGATGTGGAGCCTGTCGGATGTCCTCGTGGAGCCGTCCAGGCGAGAGTAAACCTCCCCGGTACTCATCAGGTACTGCTCGATGATGTCCAACAGCTGGGAGTGCAAGATTCATGCGATACTATTGATACCGGTAACACAGTTTTATTTGCAAGGAGTGGAGCACGTTTGTGATCGAGATGAATAATTGAATATTAACTGCTCTATGATGTCCAACAGCAAGGAGTGGAGCATATTAGCATGAATGACTATGAGTAACTGTGTTACTTATTCATAAAACAGGCACATGACAGTCTATGTATGGCAAATTCTACTCATATAACAGCAGGTGTAGAAGATTGATCTACATGTGACATCATGAGTACTATTTTACCTTGCTGAACTGGCAGGGGTAACTATCCGCCCTACATTTCAGTGAATCGTAGCTCAATTATTTTAAATGTCTATATAGAGACCTGATGTTCTGATTTGAATGGAATTGATAAATACAAATTTATGAAGTACAGGGCTACTTTTGTCATCATCAAAAAATCAGCTTAGAAGTTATCATCCCCAAACCTTCAAGGCATCTCAATACCTGTTTTAGGTCATGCATGGTGCAACTATAGCAGTGACAAATGAGCACAAAGGTAATATCCGTGAATGTGCTGTGCATATGTAGCCTTCTACCTTCTATATTTGGTTACCTGAGACCCACCTTTGTGTAGAAGGAGAAGACCAGAACTTTCCTCCGCTGTTTGTGGAAAACATTCAACAGTTGTTGAAGGACCTGCAAAGATTATGTGTTTTAAAGATTATGTCTTTAACATCTCAGCAAGTCATAAATTGAGCAGCATACAAAAAGAACAATAGTTACTACATTGTACAGTCCTCAAGTAAAAATCTAAAGTAGTTTGAATTGAAGTTTGAAGACATTTGAAAGAAAGCTGCTACGATGATTGCCAAATCCTGCAACCTTCATCTACAGAAAGCTACAATTTATTACACTGACAGTAGTTTGGGTCCCAAAATGCTGCCTCCCTGGCCAACTTGACAAAGTCTAGCCAGTTAGCCAGTTAGGTGTGATAGCCATTTTCCCAACTTTAACCCATGGTTTGCTATATACGAACGTCACTTTATCATGAATTGTTCAAGATATGAGGATAAACGCTCTAAGCTGTTCACTTTAAAGTTTATTTCCACTTGTTCAAGTGAATTCAATGCGCTCCATTCTGTTGATAGATTTGATTATATACTGAGAGGAGACAATCCTTACTGTGTTCAAATAGGTATATACATTAAAGAATGTTTGGACAGATAAGAACAAGTAATGTATAAGTATACGACACGCTACATTTCAATATGTTGCCCTATTCCATATGATTGTATGTAAACAAACTCATTAGTATGAACTTTGTTTGTTGGCATGTATGTATGTATGTATGTATGTATGTATAGATTAAGTAGACCTTACGAGAGTCGCTGTACTTTTGTTGTGTCAATAAAGATCGTTGTTATATCCAACTACATACCTGCATTTTGCCACAGTACTTAGGATCAGACAGTGTCCTAAACGCTGCCTCTCTCGCCAGCCTGACAAAGTGAGGATGTTTCCTGAAGACGACGTCGCACACCCTCTGGGTTCTCTTCAGCGCCTTCTTACTGCCCTGCATCTCCGGCAGGAGGAGCGCCACGTGGTTGGATACCTTCAGCAAAACGCTCAGGTAGCTGAACATCAACTCCTTTACTTTCTCCCCGTCTGCATTTGTCTGTGGATGAACAGAAACAGGAGGAGTTCATTAACAATTTCCATCTCAGAAACAAGCCATGAACACTCAGGTTGCTGAACATCAGCTCCCACCGTTGAGTCATACCGTGCCAGGCTGGAGGCCTGCCTGCCTTAGCCTGGGACCTCCTCCCCCCCTACTTTGCCCCTTGCGGGGTTATCTGGGGGGTAACGATGATGATGATGATGATGGTTAATGTATTCTTCATCTGCATTGGTCTGTGGATATACAGGAGGGCCATCATGGTGGAATGAAGAAACAACATAGGCCATGATTCATGAAGACCTTCAGGGCCTTCTTACTGCCCTGCATCTCAGGCAGGAGGAGCGCCACGTGGTTGGACACCTTCAGCAGAACGCTCAGGTAGCTGAACATCAACTCCTTCACTTTCTCTCCATCTGCATTTTTCTGTGGATGAAGAGAATAAGGTGTGATTTATCAACTCAGTTGTTCCTGAAACGACACAAGCCATGAAGAAGTTCAGCAGGATGAATAGGTTCTTCAGGTATTCCCCATCCAAGGCTTGTTTTGGTGCATGATGTACCTTAAATGTTATACATTACTCTTTTAGCTATCAGTGGTAAGATAATATTATCATCTTGTCGTGAACGTTTCATGGATGTTCATGATAAAGTAAGCACAATAAGGAACAAAGTAAACTATCATACTGTGAAAGTATACCTCGTAGTAGACTTCCTACACTTGAGGCCACTGTTACAGTCACACGGGTCATTCTCACTGGTGTATTTCTCTACCCTTAAATGTCAATGCTATTCCATCTGTCAGTGGTAAGATGACAGCATAAGATAAACCATGTATACAGTCAGCACGCTAAGAATTGAAGTGTCCTTATTAGGGCTGGATACCGGTTTGCTGGACCTGATTCGGACCTTTATAACATCCAAGAACCGAGTCCAAAAAACCTGAAAGCCAAAAACCTGAGTCAAAAAAAAACTTAACAAAGTACAAATATATGTTCCTATATTGTTTGATAAAAAGTGATTTGAGTCTCCCCTCTGACAAAAAAGGCATTAAAAATAAGTGCAACATTCAAATATCAAACACTGGTTTATCTTGAAAAATCTTTTCACCAAGAAACTTTTATAGTCTTGCGTGTCAGTATTAATTTTCTATGCTTAATATTGATCTAATAAAACAAAACATCAACTAGACAGGATCAGGTCCAGGTTCAGGTCCAGACCTGAACCTAAATCTTTAGACCTAAACTTGGACTTAGACCTTATTACGTCAAACCGGTATCCACCTAGACTATTACCTTATAGCAGCACTCCCTGCGCTTGAGGCCACTGTTACAGTCGCACGGGTCGTTCTGGTGCAGAACCAGCTGCACGTCCTCGCTCCCCAGCACCGACTGGTAACACGTCTGCTGGAAATCCGACAGCTTACAGAACACTACCTGCTCATCTGGGGGGAGGGGGGGATCATTTTGATAATCATTACAAGATCACAAACTGCTCATCTGTGGTGCAAAAACAGCCCTTTTGATCACAACCGACATGAAAACTAACAATTGCTCCATTCACCATATAGCTTGTCTAATGTCTACTATCACTGAACAGTTGAATTACTTCCATGCTAATGAAAAGGGTTTCAGTACTTCTAAGGCAACATCAAGCCATGGCCCACAATATGCAGCATTTGTGAAATTCCCCTTTTATATTTTGAATAAAACCAATACAAAGAAAGCTTGATAATATCTGTCTTCATTGCTACAAAGGTGAGAGAAAAGCCTTTTAAGTAAGTCAGAAATTGACATTTTCCAGCCACCTTTAGTGGGAAGCTGGTCTGCAATGATCTTCTTTGTTCTCCGGATGAACCACTTTTTCCTCAGGTTACTCAGCATCTTGGCTTCTGTAAAGCAGAGAAATACAAACATTAGAAAATCAAAAACATCCCCATACAAAAAGTAACATGCTACTTATAATAAATGCTTCTTTGGTCATTATTTGAGTCCATAGCATTGTCATAGTAAATCACATAGTCACTAGTTAATCTGGCACATCACAACACAAATTTGATTATGATTTTGAAATTTTGTTAACTAAACTAAATATTTTCCATCAAAGCACAAGCCAACTGCTGCCCAACCCTGTGCCAGGGACCTCAGGAGCGGTATAATCAAATATTGGATACAACTTATTTAAAGCAATTCAAATATAATTTCTTAGGTAGCATCAGGTGACATCTACATTTCTAGCAAACATCTTCTTAGAACAAAGCAAACATATCGGCACAAGAACAAGTTGCTCGATGGTTACTTGTAATAAGGAACAACGACTTGAGCTCCTTACTTCTCCGAGCTTCAGCCAGCTGTCTTTTTGTGGAGTTCATCTTCTGTCCCTCCTCGATCGGCTTCATGAACTTGACCCTGAAGTCTTTGTCGTCTCCCAGACAGCCTGGGTTGGCCCTGATCATGGGGGATGAAGGGGAAATGTTAGATGTAACATTATGCTCATTGCAAAACTAATAAACCATTACATATCAATACATTGTACATTGTACAACTAATATCAGTTTTGAAGTGGTGCACAAGCTGGTGTACAAGAAGAACCCATTGTTTCCTGTGTTGACATAGCTAGATGTCCCCATTCAAGGTTCAAGCTGTGCTAGGAACTGACAGCTAGTCCTTGCACACCAGTTGAGCACACACCACATCTCCATGAGGTTGAATGTTCTGCAGGATGTCTGAGTCTGTGTGTTTATTTGTGTGTGTGTGTGTGTGTATGTGTGAGTGTGTGTTTACATGTTTAACAGTATACACTTTCCTCACCAGTTGAGCACACACCACATCTCCATGAGGTTGTTCTGCAGTATCGTTCCCGTGAGCCCCACCCGACGACGGACGCGCAGCTGCCCCATCGCCTTCGTGATCTTCGCCTTCTTCTCCTTGATCTTGTGGCACTCGTCCACGATCACCGCCGACCAGCTGAACCGCACAGAGTTCATCTCAGTCTGGAGGGAAAATAAGTGACCAAATACTGCAAAATTAGGATAACAGTTACTTAATACTGTAAATGTTACAGTAACTGTTATACTATTTTTTTATTCATTGGTTTTGGCATGTTGCCAGGGTTACCCAACTAGCCAGAGGCTATGAATGAGGGCGAACCCATGTGTGGCCGACTGTAGGTTGGTTTTTTTTTACTATCACACACCGAGGCATGCCCCTACTCTTTTTCAAAAGGTGTGGTGGGTTCTTTTACGTGCACAGGGTGTGGCTCTCCCCAAACATGGGACTTCCATTTAACGTCCTATCCGAGGGACGTCCCTAACCCTAGATGAGCTAGGTACTCATTTACACCTGAGTGAAGTGAGGAAAGTGTTATAATACTCTTTTGCCGTTGAAGATCAGAACTGCGTGGATCAACTTCTAACATCACCTCTGAGTCAATAAAAATGTAATCATTTGTGGTAGCATGCATAGGCTGTCTTTCTAGCATGGCTACAGCCACTGCATTGATAGTTTGGTTACAATTGGCATGTTCAAATTTCGTTGAGATTGAGATTCAAAATTAGGCATGTACATCGTTTTTCTTTAAATTTGGTTCCAGGTAGGATTCTATTATCTGCTGATTAGAGAAATTAGTAACATCAAAGAGCCTCAAATATTGAATTGCGTCTTTCAGACCAATCTCACTGAATCTGATCTGTTGTTATAAGAGTACAAGGAACTCACCAGGTTCCTCCTGAGTGTTTCGTAAGTGGTGATGACGACGTCCAGTCGTCCCTGCTCCGCTCTGGTCAGCACCTCATCTCGCAGGCCGGGGTCTCCGTGGTACTTACTGAACAATAGGGAAATACACACATGCTTTACATTCAATTATCTATACAAGGTCTATGGCCATTAGGACTTACTTGCTGAACAAGCCATATAATAGATTTGTTAACTTGCCTTACGTTATTTATCCGTGTAGCAAATATACTGAATAAGATAACATGCCTGTGAACATTCTAATCTGTCTGTTATGCTTAGTTCACATCTAAATTTCTCCTGTGACACAGTAGGACAGTAGAAAGACTTTTCATTAACATCCTCTTAAAAAAACCCAATCTAAATCAACCCTAAAAGTAAAACTGATAAAAACACAACAAAGCGACCTGAAGCTGAATGTATTTTGAAATCTATACTCAAGCCCTCAGGCAATAACACAAACTTCTATGTTGCTTTTACCCGACTCTGAAGTGCCCCCATGTTTCCAGCTCGTCAAGCCAGTTGTACAGCACAGAGGCAGGACTGACGATCAGGAAAACCTTCTTCTCATCGTCAGGAGGGGCATGCTTCCTCTGGGTGGAATTAAAGGAACAACAACATCAGAACTGTGATACATACATACATGGACAAGTACTGAGGACAGGTATGAGTTGTGTAGGAGCTACTCATGGGAAACCAACTCATGTATCTAACAAATTGCGTATCGTTGATCTCCAAATTGCTAAATTCTAGCATCAAAACCTGAGGCCTTTTACAACTTAGATTTATTGACCAAAACTACTTTTAGTTTAATTAAGATCATATTCATAGCGATCATTTTTTTTAAACACTCAAAAGTTTCAACACTCAAATTGTTTTGTGTCACCTTCTTGAAGTTGATGATATCCTCCCTCGTTCCAGTTCTACCTAACACAGCAGACAGGAAGGAAATCACCTGAGAGAGGTGATATAGAAAATAATTAGATGGTTGAAAGCCTTAGCAAAGTGCTGTATTTTATCATTGATATGACTTGGTCAAGGAATCAAGTTCCCGTCCTACTACATGTACATGTACATGTCATGTATTTACTTTATTTATTTCTGTTTTCTTTTACAACATTACAAACCTGTACAGTTTTTCCCAGCCCCATGTCATCTCCCAGGATTGCTCCCATTTCTCGCTCATACTGCCGATACAGGAACTGCACACCATCCCTCTGGTAGTCTCGCAGGTAACGGTTAATGGTGGCAGGAATCTGTGGAATAGATATCAGAATGCACAAATGGACTTCCAACACTTTAGAGAGAAAGCGTAAAATGTACTTCTGGAAAGTTTTGGAATTAAGGTCTTGTACATTATGTGTTGCTAGAAATTGAATGTATTTTTTCTTACTTGCAAGCAATGACATGCTTTGCAGACAAATGATTCTGGTGAGGGTCTCTACAATTACCGTACATGTACATGTATGCACCCAGCGAAGCCATGAAAGCAGATACATGTTGTTTCAGAAAAGACAGTCTTTGGAGAAACTTTGCAGATATGACAGGCTCAAAGTTTTATGTTTTTGCTTTCCATTGTATCTAAAGAAAGTAAACTATAATCCTAAAAAGAATTCATACCTTACATGGTCCATCTTTTTACTTCAAGCAAGTCTGTCTAATAACTCTAATTTAAAATTACTAAAGAGTATCTCATACCTGTACAACAGGTGTTTTCCCTGCAGCTGAGAGAAGAAATGGCTCCTTCTTCCCTACGTGGGAGTGATTCCTGAAGAACGGCTTCTCGTAATCTTCATCACTGAAACCTGCAAAATAACATGATGTAAATTTCCGAAAATAATTTCAGCATGTTGGTAGAACATAGGACATTGGAGTTTTCTTTTTTCACAACCAGTAAATCCTCACCTGCTGACGTTTCAAAGCGCCATCTACATCGACTACTTATAGCGGCGAGAACCAGTTTATCTTCAGTCAGAAGCTCTGAAGAAGGTGTCTGATAGAAAGGATTTACTTGTTGTGAAAAAAGAAAACTACAAAAAAACTCGAATATCTAAAATGATGTAAAAATATGACAATTTTTCCGTCAGTCAAAACGATAAATACAATCTACAATCTGAAAAGGTGTAAGAATTAAATAATGATGTAATGAATGTACCCTCTATTCTGAAGCTGTGGTCCCCAGTCCTGGTGCTGTCAGCTTGCTCCTTGTTCTCTCTGGGACTCGACAGGCAGGATGAGGTGCTGAAGTTTCCAGGAATGACACAATAACAATTATCACTGACATTCTACACAGCATGTACTTTATTCAAGATCCAGTGAAGACAGGCCCAAACTTCAAACATAAATATCATCATAGCTTTATCCCACCAGTTTGTTATTTGAAGATACTTTTTTAACCCAACACAAACTAGAAAAAGCTACTAGGTACTTGACAAAGTTTTACTGGCTGTAACAAACAAACTGATATGACCTAGTGGCATTTCAACAAGAAGAATAAGGTCCCAAATGTACAGCATGCAGTGATTACTTATTATGCAAAACAAACCAATAAAAAAAAAACTGCCATGTTTACCTGGAGGAGGAGAAACAGGGACTCCTGTCCTGCCCCCTGCTGGCTATGCCCTGTACTGCAGGTCTGCTCCTCTTCCTGCCAAGTTTCAGAGGTTTGTATTTCTGTGGAGCGACGGGCCGTGGTGGAGGGGAACTCATCTCTTCATCTGAGCCTTCCAGCTTGGCAAACTTGGCTCTGAGGTGATAACAAAATATTATTACAAGTAATACAAAATAAATCTAGCAGCTGTATGGATAAACTCTCTAAAGAGTCAGACGTTTCAGATACAGTGTAGAATAGTAGATGCTATCTGAGACGTCTGACTATTTAGAGTCAAATTTTATCCAGCTGCTTGGTTTATTTTGTATCATATATATTTGTGTTCTACCTGGATGCCTAAACTTCATTGATGTATTGTGCAAACTTGTACATATTCTATAAGTGCACTATGACTTAAAGATCTATAGACTAAATTGAGGTATAAAAATATGAAAGACTTACCCCAAGTGCTTCCTGGCCTCATCTCCCTGTAAGGGACTGAACATGCTGATGTCACCTACAGGAACCTCCACTGTCGAAAAAACAAAAATGTTTTAAACAGTTGCTACCTGGAATTCCACTCCACTCCACTCCGTTCAACTCTACTTTAATTACTTTACTCTACTTGACTTGACTTGACTTTACTCTACTCTACTGTACTCTGCTCTACTCTACTGTATTCTACTGTACTCTACTCTATAGCTACAATATCACTATACTATACTATACTAAAGTATAAATAATTATATTCTATCATACTACAGTCTTACTTTACTTTGCTCTACTCTTATTGAGAGTATAGTCTATGCTTAGTACTCTGTACTACTTTACTCATGAGTCAGAAGGGAGATAGTCAACAACATGCTTTCAAGTATGATGATTCCATATGGGATTAACAAATTTATATGCTTGTAAAGTATGAAAATAAGGTCCTTACCATTTCTCTCTGGTGTACACGCTCTAGGTTTCTCCCTCCTAGATAACTTCTTAAGTTCTGACACAGGGACATCCTCATTCTCGTCTGATTCGAACCCACAGAACTTCACGGTTACGTGAGGGGTTTTAGCGGGAGTCGTCTGTATGGACCGGATAACGGCGTCGTAGTACTCGCCATCGTAGGAGCAGGGAGCCTGGCACCGGTCACCCACACACCACACTGGAACACAAGGGGACAAGTTTGTGCACATGTAACATCTACTAACATAATTCTGACAGGGTACATAATTCCTAGCCTGGAATCCAGACCTATTATAGCCCCCGAGTCTCTCTCTGCAAATAGTATTTGCGGAGAGAGACTCGGGAGCTATAATAGGTCTGGATTCCAGGCTACATAATTCCGGCACCCTGAAAAGATTATGTCTGTCTGTCTGTATAATTCTCTCCTGTAACAAACGTTATATGTTTATCTAAAACTACAGTATACCTGGGGGGTGCTGCACTAAAGATCTCTCAAACCCACTGTTTTCCAAAGTAGCAGATTCATGTAAACCGGCAGATTAATGTAAATGAATTACACTTACGTACACATAGACAATACAAGGAGAAAGCTAGGCGGTTTGGGGCATGTGATGTCTTTAATCTGTGAAACTACTCTGTGGTAGAGGCTTATAATGGTTGTACAGAGACATCAACGGCCAAAGACTGTGGTCTTGGCGGTCACAACACAAACTGTAGTGTATTACGTACGGTGTTGGTAAGTTTAAACAATTTTATGAGTTTTAAGATACAAGTTGAGATTGCAGCAAGGGCGGGATGGTGGTAACATTGCAGGGGAGGCGAGCCGGCCGCACGAGGCGGCGGATTTTCGCGTTGTGAGCATGGCACGAGCGGAGGTCAAAGGTCGCTTCCTCCAGCGTAATTCCCTACGATTGGTCCAGACCAATCCTACTATAATTACACTTACGTACACATAGACAATACAAGGAGAAAGCTAGGCGGTTTGGGGCATGTGATGTCTTTAATCTGTGAAACTGCTCTGTGGTAGAGGCTTATAATGGTTGTACAGAGACATCAACGGCCAAGCCGAGGGTAGTGAGGGCCCCAAACCGCGTAGCGGAAAAGTAGTTAGTTGTAGTGGTAGTGCTGAATCTAAATTAGGAGGTAGCTGGATATTCAAGTTCATAAAAAAGTGTCCAAGGCTGGTGAAGAACGCGCCGCAGGACGTCACCGGCCGGGCACTGTCGAACAGCGTAGAGACAAACCGGAAAGGGTACGTCGGCGTGAGTCTCTCACTTAGTACTGTGAAGTGGACCGTGGGCGGGTACTGGGGGTCTTCGGCACGCAGCTGGAGCTGATCTTGATGAACTGTCAATCTGGCTGTGCTAAACTACTCTAATCTACTCTACTCTACTGGAAAGAGTCAAGAGTTTCGGGTGTGCGTGGTAATCCAGGCTGATGACGATCTCGCTGCAGGACGCTGCCGCGGACTCCAAGTCGGACCGGAAGGTTAAGTCGCATCGACGTGGAGTGGGGAGCCTTGAGTACGCTGCTGTAGATGCACACCGCATTCTTGTAGACCGTGTAGGTACGGGTGGAAAGGGAGAAGGGCGTGCGATGAGGAAG
Source organism: Branchiostoma lanceolatum (assembly GCF_035083965.1). NCBI lineage: Eukaryota > Metazoa > Chordata > Leptocardii > Amphioxiformes > Branchiostomatidae > Branchiostoma > Branchiostoma lanceolatum. The sequence continues at coordinate 2,086,832 of NC_089732.1, read as the reverse complement.
TACCGCTCGTGGAAGCTCGTGGATAAGTTGTTAGGTTCGCGAGAAGAAACATGGCTGCTCAAATCACGGGCCGGAGTCTCGCGAGACCCCGCCTCAAGGGCGGGAAGTGAGTGAGGGAGGGGGGCTGTCGGTCCGATCGTTGTGTACTCTCTGTAAATACGCAATGGTGGGACGGCAACCCGCAGGTTTCTTGGCAGGTTCGTGTGCCTCGGCAGTTGGGAAACGTCGCACGGTGGTTGAGAGGCTTGATGAAGGCTCAGAATGTATATGTCGGAGGAACTCACACGGGGCAGGCGGGTGTGCAGTCCCAAGCTGGTGGAGAAGACTCGCTGCAGAACGCCGCCACAGATTACGAACAGTGTAGAGACAGCCGGAATCAGTCTTCGGGTGAAACTCTAGCTTAGAACTGCGAATCCAGGTGGACAACGTTACTGGGAGTCCCCGCACGCTACTGTGGTTGCACACCGCGGCCCTGCGTTAACGAGGGGGGGGGGGCTATCGTTCCGGTCGCTGTGGACTCACTGTCTCTGTGGACGTTATGGGCAGGCAGGAACGGGTGTGCAGTCCCAGGCTGGTGAAGAAAACTCGCTGCAGGACGTCGCCAAAGATTACGAACAGTGTAGAGACTCAGGGTCGGGAGGAGCTCCAGCTTAGAACTGCGAATCCAGGTGGGCAACGTCACTGGGAGCCCATACACGCTGCTGTAGTGCACACCGCGGCCCTGCTGTCTGAGTCGGCGTCGGGCCCAACGAGGACGGCAACCCGCGAGTTTCTTGGCAGATTCGTGTGCCTCGGGAGTTGGGAAGCGCCGCACGGTAGGTTGAAATGCTTCATGAAAGCTCGAGAGGGGAAAGGCTTCCGACGGAACATTGCAGGGGAGGCGAGCCGGCCGCACGAGGCGGCAGATTTTCGCGTTGTGAGCATGGCACGAGCGGAGGTCAAAGGTCTCTTCCTCCAGCGTAATTCCCTACGATTGGTCCAGACCAATCCTACTATGATGTTTCATTGTATAGTTAAAAAAAATTAACATTACTCTTAGACAAGAATGCAACAGGATATCTAGCATGCTTTATATGGACTATAAACTAACTTAGCTGCTTTAACATAAAAGATGTCATGATTTTGGGAATTTTTTCTACCAAGGGTTCCTTGATTTGCTAAAAAATTAGACTACCATGCTCCCCAACTTTAAACTGGATGTAAAGCATCCTACCAGACTACCTGACTGAAGACTCTACTAGCACTCTTCTCTACTCTACTCTACTCTACTCTACTCTACTCTACTCTACTCTACTCTACTCTACTCTACTCTACTCTACTCTACTCTACTCTACTCAAAAGTTATGTGATAAATTTCTAATTCTCGTAAACTTTATTTATAACACTCACCTCCTCTCTCAGCATCCTCCTCAAATTCTGTATCCTCTGTCTCTTGATCCTCATGACAATCCTCAGACTCAGTGGCCATCATTCGAAATACGGTTATCTACTTTCGCTAATATCCCTGCCATGTCAGTCCATTCATAGCGTAGACTGCAGTGATCACAAACTAGGTAAGGGGGAGGGGGGCCAGGGGCGTTCCCGAAAGAAACAAATGCAGCGAATACGAGGCCATTTTCCGTCGTACCTGGCAGAGAAATGCATACACGTCTTCTATCAAGTACCAATAACGTCTTAACACCGGAAACTAGAAGAATATGACGCAATTCAAAGGTTTAACCGATAAATTGTACGATGAAAATATAGACTTGCCTCGACTTGTTGTGAGGTCAATAAGGTCAAAGGTGGCTTGATTTTTGACCTGCTGATCCAAATAAAACAGCGTATAACGACTGGACTGGTATGACACATTTAAGGATTAAAGAGGTGGGAGGTGCAAGTATTAAAATAGAAAGTAGTTGTGGAATAATTCACCGATATGAAAGTTCTACACAAATAAATCACCCTAAAGTCGATAGGAGACGTTGTGCTGTCTTGCAGTACCAAGGAGCTTTAATCAACGGATCAAGGAGCTACGTTTAGTACGTAAAACCTGGCCTGGTCCTTCTAGATTGTGATTCAACTTTCTTTGTTTGTTACATTGGTTTGATACATCTCAGTTACTAACAATTCACAACATGCAGGGCTCATGGCTGCTCAAACTACACGCAAATGCACACATGGAATAGAAATAAAGCAGGACGAAAGTAATGAATAGGGTTCAGAGTTCACGGTCCTAGGTCAAGGTGCAGGCGTGAGGATAACGGCGAAGGGAGGGGAGGCAACTAAATGTGTGATTAAACAGAAGCCACGCAGAGAAGTACGATGGTAAGTGGAGGTTTGCCAAACATTTTCTTCTAACAAAGTCACCTCCAGCTTCAAAAGTGTCGATCCGCGAAGGACGTCTGTTATTAGATTCTTATTAGGCCATGGTTTAATAGAAAGTGACGTTCTTACTTCCGCCTTCTGAAATGGTCTACTACAGTACGTTGCAGGATCTTAAACGTTACAGTTAAAATTGATCATAATTGCCAGGACATATTTAAGGTCAAACGTCAGTTATGCTAACAAAGGATTTTAAAAAATCTTAGTGACTTCTAACGTAAGTTATTATTGTGTGCTACCGTACTCACTTTACCATACAGACTATACTAGTCACTTTGGGTCATGTCCACATGTGTAGGTGTATTATACTAAAGCCATGTCTCATGGGCAATAAATTAGGGCATAAGTATGATCCTTAATTACATAAAACAATAAAATAAGTTAACGTCCAGCGACATAGCAGAATAAACTCCTGGACCAGTAACAACAAGTTGCACGGAAGTGTCATGCATGACGTATTTCATATGTAATTTGACACCGCGTACTTCATCATGTTTTTCTAATTTACACGATAGATTTTAAAAGTACCTGATGTTAAACCTTTATTTTATATTCAAACTATCCACAATAACTTTGGACTGATCTACAGCTGTGATCACGGTGTAACGTTAAGTAACATCAGGATATTCTTGTAGATGCTCTTGAAATTGGCATTCACACCAAAGCCACGTTTTGAGAATAGTTCCTATGTCATCGAGTGTTCGTTCTTTCCAGGAGAAGTAACAGAAAACCAGGAAGATTACTTGATATATATTGTTGTTTCGAATTTCTTTCAAGTTTTTATGCCAATTCATTCACAGTTTTGTTTCTTTTCATGTTTAGAATCTAAGGTCATCACAACAAGTGACATTTTCCAGTCCATGTGAGGAGAGAAAACCATGACATCAAACATTTCCAGATTTCTGTGTGGAGGGAATTTCATCTCACGATTAAGACTTTTCCAGCAATCGTCAAGTTCCAGTGTTGTGATTCCAGCAGCTTTTGACAAAGCGACTTTCAGGCTGAATTCCAGTCATTTTTCTGGACTTTCCAATGGAAATGGCACCCAGCTGACTAGCTGCAGTTCGAAGGTGAGTCGGCAGAGGGCTAACAACCCATGGCGATTGGAGGTTTGAAAGTCTTACTAGTTTTATGAACGCTTGATACAACCTTACGACCCCTGCACCGATGGTACACTTTTGCACATCAAAACACCATGGCTATGTGTTTCGCACGTGAACGTCACGTACCGCTCATGTCGGTTAAATTCACAGCACAACATTATTTTCTTCCATCGCTTCAAACAAGCGGCGGGACAAACATATATAGTGACTTAACTATCATTTGTCTGTAGACAGTACTTTGACAGTACAGTACTGAGTAATTGTGCACTTTTTCTGGTCTATGTTTTTCATGTATAGCGCTAGGAGGAGAAAGACTCAGCAGTGGACGATAATGGGTAACCCTTAAACACAAGTCTTCATCATAGACCTCTGACATGCTCGCATGGTATTAAACAGACGAGAAAAAGTTACAGACCATGGGTTTTTCTTTCTAGAAGAGCCAATATTTCTCCCAATGGGTTAAACATTTGGCTCTGTCCGCGCGGTTTTAACTTAAAGATGAATATGTTTTGAATAAATTGGACGATAATTGGTAACTTTACGTTACTGAACCCCCATCTCGTAGGACGACGGCAAGATGTTAATAAGAGAAGCGAAGCATGGCGACTACGAGGCGGTGATGAAAATGGCGTCTACGGACACCTTCCGTGACGGTTTCGACTACCTGCCAGCCAAGTTTCACCAGTATGTGGACGATCCGAACGTTTTCGTGCTTGTAACAGAAGAAGACGACTGCCTGGTAAGCACATTGAAAAGGTGATAGTCACCGGTAGATAGTTGCATCAGGTTGGTAAGTCACTGAATACAATTTATTCCACCGACGTTTCGGTGAAGTGGTGAACCATTCAGAATTGCCTTGAAGAAGGTAACAGATGGTCACCGAAACGTTGGTGGAATAAATCTCTTTATTGTGTAAAAAGAGGGTATTTTTATTCGGTGATAGTCAGAAGTAATGTCAATCCTTCCACACATGTGGTAGTAGTAGTAGTACAGCACATTATTGTACAAACATTCTGGGTGTATATATTAAACTCACAAAAAGACTATTCCATGCAGGCGGTGATCTACGTCTACATGTTTAACGACGATGGTGAAGCTCTACTAGCGAAAACCGGTCGTCAAAACCCCAAATTTAAAGGAATGGGTACCTCTCGTCGCATGAGACAGGCCGCCTTGATGATGTTCAAGCATTTCCTCCTCCAGCGATGTAAGCCGACGACTTTACTACGAGGTGTTGGTGAGGCTCACCGTATGGATGTTCGCAAAGTCCTTGTGCTCATGGGTCTCTGGCCCGGCAAGGAGAAGTGCAACTTTGTAAGTACATCGTACACTCGTGAACTAGCCTCCATATGAGGCTCTCTGGGCCCTTTTTGGGCTAACCATACATTGTTGCTGATGACTAGCACATTTTTCTACAGGAAAGAAGGTTGAACAGCTTTGAGCGTTTATCTTGATATCGTGGACAATCTAGGATGAAGTGTCGTTATGAGAGGTGACTATCACATTTTCTGGATGTCAACCCAGAACCAGGCTGTAACGGTATGGTCAATCGACGGCTTTGCGTATGGAACTGTAGTTAGCCTTTCTCGTTGGACCCGCGGCACGCTGGCGGTGTCGCTGCGGCCGATCGAATTGACAAAGCACTCAACGAATTTCATCGTCAAAAAAACGAATCTTTCTTTCGTCGCCTACCCGACTTTTGTTTGTTTCTCTCAAAAAGAGCACTTCAGACCAACCAACAAGTGTTAATATGAATATATAGGGCATGATTCCCATGATTTGTGAAATTCATGGACTTGCATTATTGCCATCTGGACTAACCACACGATTGTTGACTGTGTTACAAGTTACGTCCTTTCCGTTTCAGGATGTCATGTACCTTCAGGCTGACGTGTCTGCCATCCAAAGTAGTCTGGCATCAAGCAACACGCCCGCCTACCTTCTACCGCTCACCCCCTACCAGCCTCCCGACCTCCACCGCCTGCTGCCGCCCGCCTTCTCGGCTGCCGTCCTGCCTGAAGGCCGCGTGTTTGTTGGCTGGGATCCGTACAAACTTTCTGAATCCAACATGAAGAAGTTTGTAGAAGCGGGGTGCTACATCCTTGTCGACCCAACCGAACCGGCCGCTAAGAGTCTTAGGCGGGAGTTACATGACCCCGCGAGGCAGGGTGTATCACATAGACATACACTGTAAGGACGAGTCTTTATGTAAGGCTCACATCGCACACCACGTGAAGAACGCCTGTAGTCAGTATACAGGCATGATAACCTTCTGCATCATGGTGATAGACCAGGATTTAAAGGAAGCAGTGATGAAATATTGCGTAGAAAATCTGAAACTCGGTCACCTGCCTCACGATCACACCTATACTCTGTATGAAACAGACCTCACCACCATTTCTAAAGCAGCTGTCGGTAAAGCTAAGTACTAAACACCAACCGCTGATGATGTGGTCGAAAAGGAGACAATTTGCATAGAATAATGTCAAACAAACGTAGATAGATTAGACTGTTGAAATTGTCTCATTTCTTTTTCGACATTTTGTTTACGACGATCCATGGTGATTTTATTTCTTATATTAACATTTGTATTTTGTGTTGCAATATTTGAGTTCTTCCATATCTATCTAATTTCTGTTTTCCATAACTATGAGCAGCAACGAGAGACCCATACACATTTTTGTCAGCTTGCCATCCCAGATTTGCCTCATTTATCAAAGAAATATAACGTTATCATTTGACGAAATCATTACGTTCATTTGTACTGAACAGCCTACATAAACAAACCTTACAGTTTACCGCCCCAAGTCATACATACTTGCACAGAAATGTAGCGTGTAACATTTGATGTTCATTCCAATAAATCAGTTTTTAATTACAAGGTTGCGTCACGGATTGCCATGGATTATATCATCCTCAAAACTCTACGCACCTTTGAACAGAGGGACAAAGGTGAATGACCTGGCGGACAATGGCCTTTTTCTGGGGTAATGCCGTCATCGATTTTGGCGTGGACTGTTCTTTAACCATTGTAGAAGTTTGTTAAAGTATGCGCTAGGCGAAATCAAATTGTAACTTTTCTTGATTTTAGAATGTCAGTGGCCAGGGGATAGACAGTCCGAAGTAGACAATAACAAGAACGCTGCTTTTGAAAAAAAAAAGAACACTGGTAGGATTTGACAAGGGTCACCTACAAACCTACTTACCTACTTTTAGGGCTTTAACCGGAGAATTTAAATCAGAGAAGTGATGAAATGCTTGCAATAAAACATCGTTCGATCGCAAAAAAAGCATACTTGGATCGTCCCTTTCTGTTATTTATAGCGCAGGCGGCCTTTCCCACCGACCTAGTTGACTCTAGCCAAGAATAAACATCGGTCAAGGTCAGCACTTGAGTGCGCAGTTTACCTAACCGGCCGTAACCACCGGTGGGCGTACTGTTCCAAGTGGCACCTGAAGCAAATAACCTCTTCCTATACCGTCTTCAAGAAGTCCTCAAGGAACTGCGTCGTCTTAGCAAGGAGGTTTTGTCAAGATTTGAGCCTCTTTGGTCTTAAATGAGGTTGAAGTCCTCAGGTGACCCTTACGGGTGTGACGCAACATGGTGGTCGAACTCAGCGCTTAACCCGTAGTGTTGCGTACGTGTCGTGTAGGACCTTGAACAGACAACCTACTTAGATATACCGTCTCCAAGGACCTGTGTCGTCTTAGCAAGGAGTTTTTAATCTCCTTCGTCTTTCGTGGAGGCTTGACGTCCTCAGGTGACCCTTAAGAGTGTGACGCAACATGCTTGTCGAACTCTGCCTGAGCGCTTACTAGCGTTACGTACGTTTGCAATTGTTCTTTGTGTTACGTATGGGTGTTATTTGCTCGGTGACCTTGTAGTAACGTTGCAGTTAGCGACAAAGATGGCCGCACCTGGCTTCTGTCGAATGTTCCTCTCCTACGTGCGGTTTCTTGTGAGCTGGACGTTACAACTGATCTTCCTGCGAATCCTGGGGATCATTTCTCCGGCCAAACAGCGTCAGATTCTGGTTAAAGTTGCCAAGGCCACACAGTTCTGGGACTGTCCCCTCGAGTTCGACGACTATGCAGGTATTCTAAGACACTTGAACTCATACAAGCATTGTGAGGATTGATGAATAGTAACCGAACGTTTGATTTAACCTCTGTATGAAAATTACATGAAGTAGTCATGGGAAAAAATGACGATTGCGTGTATGCTTTACACATACAATGCTCTTACTGAGTGTGAATTTAGTTCACCGTCTTCACTTTGATTTGTTTCATCTGTGTGTTTATAAACGATAAGTGTTTATAAACGAAAACTTCTTAATACACCTCGTTTTATCACATCCGCAAAGGATATGTTGTTGCTAAAAGTTATTTAGTTTGTTTGAACGACAGAATAGTTACAGCTGTTATGAACGGATCTATCGAAGTTGGCAGACATTCAGCTCGAGTAGGCCAGTTGAGGCACATCTACTTCTTTCTAAGGCTTAACAGAAGCTAAACATCATTCCTTTGTGTTTGTTTGTTTTCCTAATTTTAGACACCTTCCTGAGCCTGAAAGCTTATCTAGACGTGTGCTGGGCGATTTGGTATGACGTCACAAGCCGCGTCCGGGTCGGGGCCCGGGCACCCGGGTGTGACGTCATCGAACTGGACACGGGAAGAACACGTGACCTTTTAGAATTTGGAAATCCAGGTAATGAATCTATCTCTTTTTTCGCATTCGTTAGCTCAGTTTTTATATGTGTGATTAGGTCGCTTGATGCACTTAGAGACTTAGGCGTTCTAGGGCTGTAAATCAGTGTCTTACACTGAGTTGTGCCACCATGGCTAAATAAAACAAAAAGAAGAAAAAATGTTGCGTTCTAATCAAGGACATTTTGTTAGTGAAGATGGTTATGATTTCATAATTTTCCCCTTTTCTAGTATCATTGAGATTTTAATCTATGAGCTTTTCAGGTTAAGACGTTTATGATGCGATAACTTTTTCCTTTTTCACCAGGCCGTCCCCCAGTATAATGCACTCCTGTATGTCTAAACTGTGCATACGTATACCTGGGGAATGCTGCACTAGAGATCTCTCAAGCCCCCAATCTTTAAAAGTAGCGGATTAATGCAACCCAGCGGATTAATGCTGGAGGTTAGAATAGTTGTTAACTATTAGCTTTTTTTAGTGTTTATGGTTTGATAACTTTTCCATTTTCCACCAGGCCGTCCGCTGGTGCTGAACTGTGGCAGCTGCTCCTGACCTCCGTTCCGGGCCAAACTGGCCGACTTCAAGCGCCTCGCGGCGGACTTTGAGCGAACTGCAGACTTCCTCACGGTAATGAAGATAAGTTGCCGTCATACTCGTTAAATCCATCAATCAACCAATCGATCGATTCATATATCCATTCCTTCATCCATCCATCCATCCGCCCATCCAACCATCCATCTGTCCGTCCATCCATCCTTCCATCCATTCATCGCTTTTATCTTATCTATGAGTGCCCTAACAGTCGAAGTCAGTCAAGTTCAGCATGGGGGGGGGGGGGGTTATAATTGCATTTTACGGATAGACTTGTTCGAACAAATATACAAATATAAACTCTGGGGCCGGGAAAGATACGGATATTTGCAATAAATTTTCTTAATTCGTTTGGTTTTTCTCTTCTTATTTCTGACGCAGGTTTACCTAGCCGAGGCGCACCCTCCCGGTGGCTGGGCATTTAAAAACAACATCAACATTCCTCAGCACCGTTCTATTCAAGAACGCCTAGCGGCTGCCAGAATACTGCAGCAACACGACGACCACGCCCCCTGTCCCATTGTAGCCGACACCATGGACAATGCCGTGGCTAGAACCTACGCCTGCTACCCCGACCGCCTGTTTGTCATACTGGACGGTATGGTGACCTATAGGGGCGAGCTTGGGCCGGAGGGGTACCATTTGGACGAGGTTCGCGACTGGCTGCAAAACTTTACTGGCATCGAATAAAACAAATTTTATCTTACACAACCAAGAGATTTCTGAATGAAGGTTGAACTGTAATTGACAACACAAAAAATTTGACTTACCCAAATTTTTGACTGACTAACACAGATGAACTTTCAAGTGAACTAAGAGATTTATTCAACCTTCTCAAGGCAATTCTAAGTGGTTCACATTGCACTGCAGCACAGGTGTCGCTGCTTATAGATGCATTCCCAAACGCAAAATATTTACATGTATACAGTCACAGGAAACGGCATCACAATGCGGTCCCAAACGCACAAAAGTTGAATAAATCTCTTGGTTGTGTAAAAATAGACTTTTTATTCAGTGACTTCCCAACCTGATGAAACTATTCACGGATGTTCACTGACATCGGTCACTAAGAATAAGCCATTCCTTCTCCATGTAGTTGCTACCGCAACGTAAAGTACAGAAGATCCACAGAGGAATAACACTAATTATGAATGTATAGACAAAAGAGAGATAAGAATAAAGCAACAGAAACTTACCAAACAGAACAGAGGAATAGACGTGAATACGCAGTGATATTGTCGACATGTCTAGATCTGAATAGAATAGAAGTACATGCCTACCAAACCTTCTAAAACATGGACGGACAAGTAAACTTTTTAAGAGAGGAAAAGGACGATATAGAATGACGGGTTGTTCCGTAAATCCTAAGAGCGGACCGACCCCGAAAAATGCGATCGTTCCTTTTCCCTTCTTGTGAAAGTGAAGTTTTACATGTTCTGTCAAACTTCATCCATCATTAAAGACTTCTTTTCGACTTTGTTTGTTTCTTTGTTTGTTGTTTTCTTAGTCCATATGGAATTTTGACAAAAAAAGTATAAGAACATTAACCGCTAAGTGACGGGTCATCAAGAACATATTAATACAAAACACAAATGAGTAAATTCACATCTTTAATACAATTTGAAATGGTTTGTAAGTACACAAATGACTTTTGCAGACGAAAACAACCCCACGTCCCTTAAATGATGTATAATATATTGCTTCCCTGCAGTACCACCTAAGAATACATGGTGTCGCTCATAAGATGTGCAGTCGCCAAGTTCAGTGATTTTAATAGAAGTAATTCTATTATTCCTTCTAAACGTTTAATTCCACACTTTTTATTCTGTAACTCTTTCGATAACACATAGCTTATAATTACTTACCTCTTAGTTCCCTAAAGTAAGGTCTCTTTCATTCCATAAAACGGCCAACAACGAGCAAACATCTTGATTTACCAAATAACAGCCCCTACTGACGCGTTTACTGAAAGGTCCCTTACAGGTCGGCACTGGGCGCTCTTCTGTTCACCTGTTGACTTGAAATGGAGTGTCCCCGTTTCGTAGGTTGGCGGGAGAACAAACCACTCGAAGTTACGATGGGGGAGGGTTGGTGAATGGATAGATGCATTTTCCCAATACAAATGGAACTGCGACGTCATGCTAAGAGGTCATTGCACAAATAAATGCACAGATGATGATATTTAATCCCTAAGATATATTCATAAAACGTTCTCTTACAGATATTTAGAAATAATGTCTTTTTATCCCCCTACCAACGAAAATGAGGCACACCACAATACAAACACACATACATTTTCAGCAAATTTCTTATTTGATATTCAATGTACTGACTATCTTTTTGGAAGAAATGATAACATATGAAATACTGGAATATATTAATATTTTCAAATTTTGTAAACCACATGTTGATGTGTCACGAGGGAATAAAAGACCGGGGAGGGGGGAAGTCATTTAATTTTCTCTTTTTTTATCGGCAAATTTACTAGCAAAAGTCTACCTCCGAAATATACAATATCATATTCCTTTATGAGTCACACGTTATAAATTTCTGAAACAACGCAAGGAAACTAGAACGTAAAACATGTGTTCATTGTATTTCCCCCGAACATCAAAAATGTATGAGTCCAAAGCGTTGGACCAATCACCATCCAAGTTCTAGTGTCGTCATCTTTCATACAAACTTTCGCGCCACTTGCCTTGAGAGAAATTGCGTCCCGGCCGCTGCGTTAGAACCGTGAGCATTTCAGGTGAGAATTTTCAAATTTTCTGCTGTAGAATACAATGTTTTACCCATATATTACCTTGTATATCCCATGTAGAGCAATGTGCTGTATATGTTTGCTTATTTACGCTGACTTTTAACATATTTCTGACAGACTTAGACATCCAAACTTGAGTTTCGCCAGACGGATATTGCGTAACCCTTGTCTGAATTTTCCTGTCAGAAATTCCTTTAATGTTTCTCAAATCATTCTTATTTTACAACGAAGTTGTTGATTACGGTCAAATAAGTGTACATGTGCAATTTTTCTCCGTATTTTTGAGAATTTCCTGTCAGAAATCCTTGGAACGAAAGCGTCGGTCCATTCGCCCTAATACATTGTTACGTGTATATTGTAGGCGTCACCACATAGAGTAAGATAGTCGGTCAGAATTCGAAGAAAATGTGACTTTTCCCCACATGTTTGGCTCAAAATTACCAGAGAAACCGTTGTGCCATCTAGTAGTATCACATTTAGGTCGGTTTTAGTCGTTTTTATCGGGAAAATGTTGAGAATTCTGGAGTGGCGCGGGATCACGTAGCGTAGTGGCGTCCCGTGTAATGTGTACGGGGCCTGGGGACCGCCTGATAGTCGATGTATAGTCGGTCAGAATTTGAGCCAAACGTGACTTTTGTTCAAAATTTTCCCTCGAAATTATCAGAATGTATGTTATGACAACTAGTAGTATCACTTTTGGTCAGTTTTAGCAATTTTCATCGGGAAAATGTTGAGGGAATGTTGAGTATCGGTGGAGCGTAGTGGGTGCTCGGGGAGCTGGTGTGGGGGCCCGTGCACAGGCTCGGGAGTAGCTACGGTCGGTCAGAATTTGAAGAAAACGTGACTTTTGTCCACAAACTTACCTCAAAATTATCAGAAAAATAGTTGTGAGATCTAGTAGTATCACTTTTAAGTCAGTTTTAGTAGTTTTTAACGGGAAAATGTTTAGAAATATTGAATAGCGGTCGCAAATAGCGGGGGCGCGGGGAAACAGGCGGCGTAGGCGGGCTAGTTGATAGTCGATGTATAGTCGGTTAGAATTTGAAGAAAACGTGAATTTTATCCAAAAGTCTTCCTCAGAATTATCAGAATAAATGTCATGACATCTAGTAGTATCACTTTTGGGTCAGTTTTAGCAGTTTGTATCGGTAAAATGTCGACAAATGTTAGGTAACGGTCCAACGTGATGGGGGCGCGGGGAGACAGGTGTTGGGCCCCGTGTAGGTGTGTAGGCGATTCCCGGTACGGGGCTCGGGGACTAACGACGACGCAAATTGATACTTGCAGTCAGAAATGTAGTAGAATTTGAGCTATCAATTATATGAAACGTTTTCGTAAATGCTTTTTTTGAAAATGCTCAAGGAATTTGTGAAAAAAATTATTTTGGGACGATGGCGGCTGGCCGTCTGACTGAGCTGTCAATCATGACACGGTGGTAAGTGTTACGTCAAAAGTTGCTTAAAAAGTGATTCGTTCTCACAAATTTGCCTCAAAATTGTCGCGAAAATGGTACTGGAAATTAGTAATATCACTTTTGGGTCAGTTTTATAAATTCTTATCGGGAAAATGTTGAGAAACGTTGAGTAGCGGACCCAAATAGTGGGGGCGCGGAGAAACAGGTGTTGGGTCCCGTGTACGCCTGTAGGCAATAGCCGGTACGGGGCTCGGGGAGTAACTACAGTGGATTCTTGAATACAATGACCAATAGATAGTTGCAGTTCTAGATAGATTCTATATATTTCCATGTGTTTTTCTCGGCTGTTTTTCGGGATCTTTCAGGAAAATTAGCGTAGCGCTGACAGACACGTTATCCCTAGCGCAGCGGTCAACCTTCTGTTTTCGGTGAAATTTAGCGATACCTCCGCCTGGATGTAGCAGAGCTAACGGCCTCTTCTTGTGAACAAATAGTGGACCTTGCCCATTTTCTTCCCATAAACATATTTTTGTGTGTATTCCCAGGTTGATTGTTCTAAATCTAAAATAGCATACCTCTGACAGACATCGTGTCTTTAGCGTTGCGTTCAACCCTATGTTTTCGGTGAAATTTAGCGAAGCCTCCGCCTGGATAGCGCCGAACTAACGGTGCCTCCCGAGGAAAAGTGATGGGCCACGCCTCTTTTCCCTTGAACATTCATGGCTTTTATTACAGTTTCACACATTTCAAAAATTCTTATTCGTGTTAATCTTGTTTAATCTCTCATACTTTACAATTGTTGACGGGAAGTTCACCGGTTCTTTGGCGCTCAGTTTACCAGAAATCTTGACACCTGTCTCTCCTACTTGCAGCTCGGCAGCGCCGCCTAGCTCACCAGCAACGAACTGCAGAACAAACAGACAGAAGGCTAAAACTATACAAGTCATTCTCTGGAAGGTTAGCAATCTACTAGTACTTTACACATTTTATTGCACTTTTTAAGAAGAAAACTTAATACTTCTTACGACGTTGATAACATTCTTTTCAACCTAGAATTGATGTGTTCAAAAATTCATATTTTCCTAGAATGATCGTAGAGTGGAACTCGTTGCAACCAAGTACCGTGGAAGCAACCTCATTAGACAGCTTTAAACAATGCATGCAGTTAGATATGCGAAGGTTAGACGTGACAGGTCGTTCGGTGTAATATAACCAGCTGCTGCTGCGCCGCGTGCCTGCAAAGCTGGTGTGTTACGCCGAATGGCGATTATACCGACTATATAGATACAGATACAGATTCTTGTTTTCTGCTAGATGTGTGCAGGCATTTTACATCATCTACAATGTAAAGGCCATGCCTCAAGTTTGGACCTCTGACAGTTGTTGCTAATGTTCTTGTAACCATGGCAACATATTACGTAAGGTCCTTGGTGGTAATGTGTTTTCCTTTCACCAATAGAGCACTGAAGCAGAGATGGCATTGATTCCTGTCTGCCAGGCTGTTGAAGTGAAAGAGCTTTCCTGTGACCCCTACCAGGTATGCTGATATTTCTTGCATTCTTATAGCCTTTTCATAACTCTATGTATGTGTTACATGTAGAAATCTAGTTCTTTCTTTTATTTTTAAACAAAATTCTGTAGAAAAAAAGATTACACCTTACCTTAGCAAACAGATACAGTGAAACTATATGTGCTTGCCAGGCTAGTCATTTACTTTCTCCTTCTCTCTCTCTCTTGCTCTCTCTTTCTCAATCTCTCTCTCTCTCTCTCTCTCTTTCTCTCTCTCTCTCATACTCCTTCTCCCCCTCTCTCTCCCTCCTTCCCTCTCTCTTTTCTACAGATCAACCCTACAACTGATGTCACTGTTTCCGGGCTACCTGAAGGGAAGCAAGCATCAGAGAAAGGAAGAACAGGATTTGTAGATATCCTTTCCTTTTATGTATTAGGGTGGGGGGTGTTGGGGGGACTTAAGCCAAACTCTACTTTGGTTTGGCTCAATAAATAAGTTACAACAGCTACTATAAAAATAGGAAACATTTTGGAATTAAAGTGCCTTGTGACTAAGGTTTTCAATAACATTAAATAAAAGTATTGGGGTACTGGGATAGACTTAGTATATAGATTAGACTTAGTAGAAGTAAGCCACACACACTGCCGCCATTCCTGAGCAAAGGGAGGATTTCATCATCAGCATCGATGGACTTCACAAGAGAGAGATGAAATAGCTTATTTATGATAGCTTGCAGTAGATGACAATAATATTGTTTACTTACGAATTTGATCTCGATTTTCTTAGTCCATCTTCTTAGAACGAAGATGAGACATTGAAAGATGTAACAGTGTTCTGAATGTTTGCACCCGTCTTGTAAGAGAAGAGACGGAACACTGACTGAGATATAATCGTGTTTCATCCATTTTGTAAGACGATAGAGGTAGTCTACTTTCTTTTTGCCGATCCTTAAAAGTAGAAAACTAAGATTATCCATCTTGTAAGTGAAGATAGACAAGTAGCTATCGCGGACGGAATCGCCCTGCAAGAATTGGACTGCTGAGTCATACCTGAAAACGTCTTGTGAGAAGATAGAAGTAGTCTACTCTCTTTTCGTCCATCTTAAAAAGTAGAAAACTAAGATTATCCATCTTGTATGTGAAGATAGACAAGTAGCTATCGCGGGCAGAATTGCCCCCCAAGAATCGGGCTGCTGAGTCATTCCTGAAGACGTCTTGTGAGAAGATAGAAGTAGTCTACTCTCTTTTTGTCCATCTTAAAAAGTAGAAGACTAAGATTATCCATCTTGTATGTGAAGATAGACAAGTAGCTACTGCAGACAGAATTGCTCTGTAAGAATCGGGCGGCAAGAATCGGGAGATATTCCTGAAGACGGACCCCAACAAGAGACTTCCACCACGCTACCATCGTCACACATTGAATAAAGAATCACACATTGAATAAAGATTTTCAATAAAAATTCAGACTAAATATGAAAGACACTAGTAAAAAGCAAAATAGGAAAGAAAGAAAGAAAATGAATATCAAATTTTCGACAGTTTGTAAAGTAAAAAGGCAGCACTTTCACCCGCCTTTGGCTTGGTCTCTGAAGCCCACATACACTTCGACCTTAGATTAGGAAAGGTGAGTTAAACACTGAATTAGAGCAGGGACTTAGTTAGTTGTCAAAGTGTGTGTGATGATTCAGAAAGCGAGCCTTCAGTTCTAAATTTTATTTTAAGGTGGGTGGGTTGATGCAAACAAAATACAAATTATCTTTTTCAAGACATACATAGAAGACAAAGTTGTGGATTGAACTCTTATCCACAAAGAACTTTGATGTTTTGCATAATAAGACTAGATGTTAAGCTAACTAAGTTAGTTGGTAAGTTGTTAGTTTGGGTAACTATGTAAGGTGATAAGCTATATAGCTACTAAGGCTACTAAAGCTAGTCATAAAGTAAGTTAAGCTAAATAAGATTTGAGAAGATTTCAAAGTTTGCATAATCACAAGCAGGCACACCCAAATTTTAGCTGATATCAGGCCAAAGGACTTCCCAGTTCTGGTGAACAGAGAATTTCTTTAGCCTGGCCTAGTCTACGATCTGCAAGAGGACACCTGTGTTTTTATGTTCTTGGAGACAACAGCAAGCCGCTACCCAGATGCCAGAGGTAGGCCATGACTGCATGCTGTACTAACATGTGCTTTCTTTCCCCATACCTACTGCTTATAAAAGGGGGGTCCTTTCCAATGCCTTCTGCGAGCATCTGGGGTTAGGGCCAAACCATGCATGGTTTTTGTGTTTTTTTGTCCCATGGTGGGAAGGGAACTGGTGTCCTTGAGGGAACGTGGGAATTTTCTTTTATTTTGATCCTGCGTACACACTCTGTAAGCTGCTTTGATACTGAAATAAAGAGACAGTGTCTGAATACTGTGTGGTCTGAGTTACTTGCGGTTAGGTATAAGATAGAGTAAGCACTACTTCGCAACTTTTGGATACCTAATCGTGTACATTTTGATACTGCGCACACACTCTGTGAGCTGCTTTGGGATTGAAATAAAGAGACAGCGTCTGAATACTGTGTTGTGTGAGTTACTCGCGATTAGTTACAAGATAGATTAAGGACTTCTTCATGACTTTTCGTGCCAATTTTGAGGATGGACACAACTTCTGTGGAGTGACGACGATGAAAGGATAGGTTTGTATTTTCCAGGTAAAACATGTGAATATGTCACTGCAACTGTTTTAACTTTCTTCATCACTGAAACTTTTCTAACTTTTTTGTAGTTTCCTTTCTTTACAGGTGATTCCATGGAAGAGCCAAAGCAAGCGACGGGACAGTGACAACAGTGTAGTAAAGGAATTCCTTTCTCACAACAATATATGACCTGTTTGAAATCCACTGTAATCTTTAGAACCTCTTAATATGTTTAGAACCTCGATAACTGAAAGTGATTGCAAATTTGTGCTACTTTTATTGGCATCATCCAATAAAAAGAATGTACATGCATGCAACTATAAACAGATGCATACATTAAAATTCTGTCTGTTTCAAGTGATATTCTCTTTAAAACCTGCGGTAAGTGGTCTGATCTTAGCAGTAACTGTACCATATTCTATGGCAGCTGCTTAGGAATGGTTCAGTTTTTTCTGTGACACTGCAGCTCCTTTTCCACTCGTGTTTCTAACCGATTCTTTGCTGCCTTCTCCAGAACCTTTCCATGGCTTGATGTCCCCTGCCTCGAGGCTACCTAGACGGCCCCCTGAGCTTTGGACACCAGGACCTGAGACAGATAACAAGCCTTTTTTTTTGTTTGACAAACGGAATGTCTTAACAAACACTCATTTATAAACTGTGTTAAAACTTGTAAAGATTACAGAAAATGTAAAGATTTGATTTTCTGATGTAAAAGTCAGATGGTATTGTCATATTTTCGTGAGCCAAGATGCAGAATATTTTAGACAGCTATTAACAGCTGTGTATTCGTAACATCTATCTTCTTGAGAAAAGCTACTTAAAAAGGTGATATCACCTTACTTTATACTGATAAAAGTAATTTTTGATGGCTGCTTTAAAACTTTAAGTTAAGTTCCTTGAAACACAAATATTCACATTTTCTTGTTTTTCTGATTTTCTGCAGGCAAATTCTTTGGACAGATGACACAACTTCGATTCTACTTGGAGGAGGATGCAGACTGGAGGCATCAGAAGATAGCATCTTATTCTTCCTTCCTTCTTTCTGTCTTCAAAACAATTGCTTCTTTACAGTCTTTGACATTCATCAACAGAATGCTGGGATTTGAACCTGTGTCATGGAGAACATGCAGGATTTGCACCAAGACAAAAACATGTCTTTCCTTCTTTTCCTCCCTCATTTCCTTCTCTACTTCCCTCCTTCTCCTTGTTAGTATTACTTTTACAGCCAGTGCAGTGATATATATCTACAGCATTCTAGAATTTGGAGCCGTGTCTTCCCGAATAGGCATGATTTGCACTCACAGACAAAACAATTCTTTCCTTTCTTTCTTTCTTTCTTTCTTTCTTTCTTTCTTTCTTTCTTTCTTTCTTTCTTTCTTTCTTTCTTTCTTTCTTTCTTTCTTTCTTTCTTTCTTTCTTTCTTTCTTTCTTTCTTTCTCTTTATCTTTCTCTCTTTCTCTCTCTCTCTCTCCCTTTCTTTCTTTCTTTCTTTCTTTCTTTCTTTCTTTCTTTCTTTCCTGTGTCAATGTTTCTTCCAGCAGTGCTCCGAGTTAACTTCTCCATTCTATTTTCCAAGGTTTGACAGCAAAGCCTGAGTCAATGTTTCTTCCTGCAGTGCTCCAAGTTAACTTCTACATTCTATTTTCCTAGGTTTGACAGGAAAGCCTGTATCAATGTTTCTTCCAGCAGTGCTCCAAGCTAACTTCTACATTCTGTTTTTCTAGTCAAGTCAAGTTTCTAGGTTTGCAGGAAAGCCTGAGTCAATGTGTCTTCCAGTAGTGCTCCAAGTTAACTTCTACATTCTATTTTCCTAGGTTTGACAGGAAAGCCTGTGTCAATGTTTCATCCAGCAGTGCTCCAAGTTAAGGATTACTTTCTGTAGGTTTCTCTCCTTGTTTGTGTTTTAAAGGCCACACTCCAAGTCGAGTGGTCGGCCTTTTTATGTTGTCCCTGTGACTTTTGTCCTTGCCTTTGTTTTATTGCCACACTCAAATTTGAGTCGCCGGCAATCTTAACTGCAGGAAGTCTTGCTAGGACTGAGGGATGACAAGCAGCAGCGCTTCCTGTCTGGAAGAAGCAGACCAGTAGCTTCGCCCACGGGTCCACAAGGTAAAGATTCTACTTCAATATTAATCCACACCCAGTCTCTCCCTCCTATATCCCTTCCTTACATCACGTTCTCATTCTCTCCATTGTCCCTTTCATCTCTTCCCTCCTATCCTTTCTCACATTCACTCCTTCCGAAATTTAACTCAAGCTGCAAAGTCCACTTCTTTTTTATTCAACATGTGCTTATAACAATAACATGCTACATATTACATCCTAAGTCTGTTTAGATCTAACCTGTTTTAAAAAGGGAGCCATTTAACATAATTGTTTTTTTTTTTTTTTTGCTTTCAGATGAAGATCTGGTGACTCTGACACTGATGCCACTGATGTCGCGAGTTTCTGGGCTACCTGAAGAGAAGCAAGCATCAGAGAAGGGAAGAACAGGATTTGTAGATATCCTTTCCTTTTATGTATTACTAGGGTGGGGGTGTTTCGGGAACTTGAGCCAAACTCTACTTTGGTTTGGCTCTATAAATTAGTTGAATGTAGGGTCGTTTTGGAAATAACGTGCCTTGTTACAGAGATCTTCAATAACATTAAATAAAAGTACTGGGGTTCTGGGATAGGCCTAGAATATTGCTAAGACTTAGAAGTAAGCCGCACACACTGCCGCCATTCCTGAGCAAAGGAAAGATGTCATCATCAGCATCGATGGACTTCACAAGAGAGAGACTCAGAGAGAGAGAGAGAGACAGGGACAGAGAGAGATGAAATAATATTGTTAACTTATGGAATTTGACTTGTAACTTCGATTATCTTAGTCCATCTTCTTAGAACGAAGATGAGACATTGAAAGATGTAACAGTGTTCTGAATGTTTGCACCCGTCTTGTAAGAGAAGAGGCGGAACACTGACTGGGATATAATCGAGTTTCATCCATCTTGTAAGAAGATAGAGGTAGTCTACTTTCTTTTTGCGGATCCTTAAAAGTAGAAGACTAAGATTATCCATCTTGTAAGTGAAGATAGACAAGTAGCTATCGCGGACGGAATCGCCCTGCAAGAATCGGACTGCTAAAGTCATTCTTGAAGACGTCTTGTGAGAAGATAGAAGTAGTCTACTTTCTTTTTGTCCATCTTAAAAAGTAGACGACTAAGATTATCCATCTTGTATGTGAAGATAGACGAGTAGCTATCGCGGACGGAATTCCAAGAAAGAATCGGATCCTGACTCAATCCTGAAGACGTTTCCAACAAGAGACTTTGACCACGCTACTATGATCACACATTTAATAAAGAATCACACATTGAATGAAGGATCACACACTGAATAAAGATTCTCAGTAAAGATTCTCAGTAAAGATTCCGACTAAATACGAAAATACTACATGAGACACTAGTAAAAAGCAAAATTGGAAAGAAAAAAAAAGAAAGAAAATAAATTTCAAATTTTTGACAGTTTGTAAAGTAAAAAGGCAGCACTTCCACCTGCTTTTGGCTTACCCTCTGAAGCTCATATACACTTTGAGCAGATCAGGAAAGGTGAGTTAAACACTAAATTAGAGCAGGGACATAGTTAGCAGTCGAAGTGTATGTGATGATTCAGAGAGCAAGCCTTCAAGATACCAAATTGTTTCGGGGGTGGGTTGATGGAAGAAAAATTCTTTTTTCTTAAAAGAAGCAATTATAGACAGGACAAAGTTGTGGATTTACTTCTTATCCACATGAAAACTTTGATGTTTTGCATAATCATGAAAGATGTAAAGTTAATCAAGTTAGTCCTTAAGCTAGTTAAGCTTAATAAGTTTCTGTGATCTTTCAGCATTTGCATAATCACAAGGCACACCCAAATTTTAGCTGATATCAGGCCAAAGGACTTAACTGTTCTGATGAACAGAGAATTTTTTTAGCCTGGCCTAGTCTACGATCTGCAAGCGGACACCTGTGTTTTTATGTTTTTGGAGACAACTGCAAGCCGCTACCCAGATGCCAGAGGTAAGCCATGACTGCATGCTGTACTAACATGTACTTTCTCTCCCCATACCTACAGCTTGAAAAGGGGGGGTCCTTTTCAATACCTTCTGCTAGCATCTGGGGTTAGGGCCAAACCATGCATGGTTTTTGTGTTTTTCTACCCCGTGATGGGAAGGGAACTGGGGTCCTTGCAGGAATTTGGGAATTTTCTTTCATTTTGATACTGCGCATGCGCACACACTCTGTAAGCTGCTTTGAGATTGAAATAAAGAGACTATCTGAATAGTGTGTGGTGTGAGTTACTCGCGATTAGTTTAAGGATAGGGTAAGGACTTTTTCATGACTTTTCGCGCCAATTTTGAGGATGAACACAACTTCTGTGTAGTGACAATGAAAGGAGAGGTTTGTATCTTCCAGGTAAACATGTAAGTGTGTAACTTCAAAGCAAATTTCCTGACTTTTTTCTGCACTGAAAGGTTTCTAACTTTTCTGTAGCTTCCTTTATCTACAGGTGATTCCAAGGAACACCTGTTTCCTGTCTACCAGTTGAGCAAGCGGCAGAAGTGCCACCCCCCTCACTCCAAGGCTACCAGGAGGTTCCCCGAAGATTTGGACAACAGGAGCCCAAGCAGATAAAAAGTCTCTTTTTTGTTTGTTTTCAAATTGTGTTGAAACTTTGAAAGAGGTATAAACGAATTGCAAAGATAAAATACTTAGAAGTAACCCAGTGGGCCAACAAATGGAAGATCTTAGCTGAATATTTGTGATGTGCTTTCTTGAAAATAAAAAAGCTTCTTAAAAAAGTATTATCACCTTAATTCAACTTACAAAAGTATGGCTATTTTAAAACATCAGTTGATTTTTCTGAAACACATGCAAGCATTCACTTTTTTTCTGATTTTCTGCAGGCCCATCCTTTGGACAGATGACACTACTTTGAGGCTACTTGGAGGAGCATGCAGACTGGAGACAAAAGAAGACAGCAGACTATTTTCCCTCCCTCCCTCCCTCCCTCCCTCCCTCCCTCCCTCCCTCCCTCCCTCCCTCCCTCCCTCCCTCCCTCCCTCCCTCCCTCCCTCCCTCCCTCCCTCCCTCCCTCCCTCCCTCCCTCCCTCCCTCCCTCCCTCCCTCCCTCCCTCCCTCCCTCCTTCCTTCCTTCCTTGCTTCCCTCCTCCTTTCTTTCTTCCTTTTTTCTGCCTACAGCGACAGTGACATCTATCTACAGCAAGCAGATTTTGAACCTAACAGACAAAACACTTTTTCCCTTCAATTGTCCTATTTCTCATTCTTTCTACATTACAACAATGCTTTTTCAACTGTAACATTCATCTAAAGCATGCTGGGGGTTGAACCTCAAGAGAAGGTAACAGACAAAACGCATCCTTGCATTTCATCCTTCCCTTTTACTTTCTTTGTTCATCCTGTTAATATTGTCTGTCTGTCTGTCCGCATTTTTTCAGCAGTTGCAGAGTTTTAAGAAGCCGTGAGCACAACACTGTTTTGTTTTCTGCTGTTTGATATTTTAACAACCTCTGGTAAGATACAGGTTTCTAACTTCCCAGGTTTACAGTGTGTGATTGCAGGCTTTGCCAAGCAGAATGTCCTAACAAACGATCTTTCGCCTTTCAATGCAGTAAGCATACTGACTGGGATTTGAACCAACAACTCCTGGTAGATAATCCTAAATTATTTCATTTAATCTCAGGATGCAAAAGTCACCAGGAATTCAGCACCAAGGACAGAAAGGAACATTTTCCAGTTTCTGTAGGATCTAAATCAACTTTACAGGAACTGAGGCACACAGAGTAGTCTTTCTATTAAATATTATTTTTCTTTCAGTACTGGAGACTACTTGGGAATATTGACTTTTGCACTCTGTTTTTCTAGGTTTGACAATAAAGCCTGTGCCCAGTTTTTTTTCCAGCAGGGCTCCAACAAGTTTTTGTTTCATTTCCAGATTTCTATTCTTTAAGTTTTGAAGGCCATACTCCAAGCTGACTTGTCGGTCTTTTTGAATTTTTCTGTGACTTCTCTCCTTGTCTTTGTTTAATGTGCCTTTTTGTGCTATTTAGATTGATAATCTTGCTCTTTGTATAATCCAAACTCACAGGAATTGATCCAAAAAGAGGAGCCCTTGTCTGCTTGATAACCTTGTTTCTGTCTCAGTTCTGAAGACTACATGGACATATTGATTTCACCAGATTCTGTTTTCTATTTTTCATAGGTTTGACAATGAAGCCTGTTGTTCCATCAGTGCTCCAAATCATCGTTTCCTTTTCTAGGTTTCTCTCCTTGTTTGAGTTTTGAAGGCCACACTCCAAGTTGAGTTGTTGGCCTTTGTCTCTTTAACTTAACTCTTTTCTTTCACAGCCAAACTAGGATTTGAGTCGTCGGATGTGTTTGTTTTTGTGCCTCAGTAAACTTACTGCAGGAAAAGTCTTGCTAGGACTGAGGGATGACAAGCAGCAGAGGTTCCTGACTGTAAGAAGCGAGCAGAAGGTCGGCTTCTGAGTCTAACGAGGTAAAGATTCCCCATACTGTATCTCCCACCCTGTATCCGTTCCTTTCATCCCTCTCTCATTCTCTCCATTCTCACTCCTGCCTTAATCTTTTCCGTCCTATCTTTTCTCACATTCACACCTTCACAAATGAAACTCAAGCTACAAATTCAACGTCTTTTTTTCAAACAATGAGCTCAAATGTTGCTACACATCATATCTTAGGTCTGTTTAGATTCAAACTGATTTAAAAGGAGGGCTAAGTAAGGTAACTATTTTTTTTGTGCTTCCAGATGACCACCCAAACACTGATGTCACTCTTTCCAGGCTACCCAAAGAGAAGCAAGCCTCAGGAAAACAGCAAGAACAGGATTTGTAGATATCCTTTTCTTCCTATGATTTAGGGTGGGGGGTGCTTGGGGAACTTGAGCCAAACTCTACTTTGGTTTGGCTCAATAAATGATTTAAATTCAAATGCAGAGATTCACATTTTGGAGAATAAAGTGCCTTGTGACAAATCTCTGATAACATTGAATAAAATTACTGGGGTTCTGGGATAGAATACTATATACAGAGAAGTAAGACTTGCTATAGATAGACTTGTATCAGATAGACTTGGGAAGTCACATACATTCCCACTGCTGAGGTCAAAGATGGCGTCATCATTGGCATCGATGGACCAGAAGAGAGGGAGAGAAAAAGAGAGAGAGAGAGAGAGAGAGAGAGAGAGAGCGATACCATGTAGTTTTCAGGTGACTGTATCTTTATAGAACTATGTTTGGTCACGTCAGGCAAAAGACTGTATTAGCTTCAAATCATAGTAATTTTCTTAGTCCATCTTGTATGTGTTAAGATGGACATTGAATGATGTAACAGTGTTCTGAATGTTTTCACCCGTCTTGTAAGAGAAAAGACGCCAAACGGTGACTGGGATATAATCGTGTTTCATCCATCTTGTAAGAAGATAGAAGTAGTCTGCTTTCTTTTTGTTCATCTTAAAAAGTAGAAGTCTAAGATTATTCATCTTGTAAGAAGATAGATGAGTAGCTTTCGCGGACAGAATTGCCCTGCAAGAATCGGTCTGCTGAGTCATTCCTGAAGACGTCCCCAGCAAGAGACTTCAACCACGCTACCATCGTCACACATTGAATTAAGAATTACACTTTGAATAAAGAAATCACACATTGAATAAAGATTGTCAATAGCGATTCTGAGTAAAGATTCTGACCAAAAATCAGCATTGGCACTTCAAGACTCTAGTAACAGACAATATCAAATGAGTGACAAACTTTTCAAAGCTTGAGTTTGTAATTAAAAGGCAGTCTATTCACCCGCCTTTGGCTTGCTCTCTGAAGTTCATATGAACTTTGTCTTTAGATCAGGAAAGGTGAGTTAAAACTAAATTACAGCAGGGACATAGTTAGTGTCAAAGTGCATGTGATGATTCAGAGAGCAAGCCTTCAAGTTTTCAAATTTTTCGGGGGGTGGGTTGATGGAAAATACAAAACATTTTTTTTTAAAGGAACAATTAATATAGATGGCAAAGTTCTTCTCCACAGAGAACTCTGATGTTTTGCATAGTGATGAAAGATGTAAAGTTGATAATAGGTTGTCCTAATCAAGCTACTAATAAGCTAAATAATTTTCTGTGATCTTTCAGCATTTGCATAATCACAAGGCACACCCAAATTTTAGCTGATATCAGGCCAAAGTAATTCACAGTTCTGGTGAACAGAGAATTTCTTCAGCCTGGCCTAGTCTACGATCTGCAAGCGGACACCAGTGTTTTTATGTTTTTGGAGACAACTGCAAGCCGCTACCCAGATGCCAGAGGTAAGCCATGACTGCATGCTGTACTAACATGTACTTTCTCTCCCCATACCTACAGCTTGAAAAGGGGGGTCCTTTTCAATACCTTCTAGAAGCATCTGGGGTTACGGCCAAACCATGCATGGTTTTTGTGTTTTTCTACCCCATGATGGGAAGGGAACTGGGGTCCTTGCGGGAATGTGGGAATTTTCTTTTATTTTGATGTTGCGCACACACTGTGTAAGCTGCTTTGAGATTGAAATAAAGACAATGTGTCTGAATACTGTGTGGTGTGAGTTACTCGCGGTTAGTTATAAGATAGAGTAAGTACTACTTCGCGACTTTTGGAGACCTTTTCGTGACCATTTTTTATGGCAAACACAACTTCTGTGGAGGAATCATAAAAGGATCGGTTTGTATCTTCCAGGTAAACATGTAAGTACAGTATGTAACTTCGCTGCAAATTTTCTGACTTTTTCTGCACTGAAAGGTTTCTAACTTTTCTGTAGTTTCCTTTATCTACAGGTGATTCCAAGGAAGACATCAGTTTCCTGACTGCAAGCAGAGCAAGTGATGGGACCCCCCCCCCCTCCCTACACCTCAAAGCTGCTTGGAGGTCCCCTAAAGCTTTGGACAACAGCAGCCGAACCAGATAACAAGTTCTTTTGTTTTCAAATTGTGTTGAATGTTTCCTAGAGGTATAAAGGCAATGTGATCATAAGATACTAAGGAGGAACATCGTATTGTATTTGCTTTGTTGACAAGATACGGAAGAATTTAGCTCAGTATTCATGATGTGCTTTCTTGAAATAAAGTTTCTTTAAAAAGTAATATCACATTGATTTATAAAAGTATGGCTGTTTGAGAACTGAGTTAATATTTCTAAATCACTTGCAAATATTCACTCTTTGTTCTTTTCTGCAGGCCCATCCATTGGAGAGATGACACTACTGCAGATTGGAGGCTTCAGGAGATAGCGTCTCTTTCTTCCTTCCTTCCTTCCTTCCTTCCTTCCTTCCTTCCTTCCTTCCTTCCTTCCTTCCTTCCTTCCTTCCTTCCTTCCTTCCTTCCTTCCTTCCTTCCTTCCTTCCTTCCTTCATTCATTCATTCATTCTATACTTCCTTCTACCCTTCCCCCTTGTTAACATTGCTACATCAACAGTGACATTCATCTACAGCAAGCAGAGTTTCCCCTTAACAGATGAAACACTTTTTCCCTTCCATCGTCCTATTTTTCATTCTTTCTACACTACAACAATGCTTTTTCAACAGTAACATTCATCTGAAACATGTTGGGGGTTGAACCTGTGTCCTGGTGAACATGCAGTGTTAAGAGGTGTTGACAGGCATAACACATCCTTGCATTTCTTCCTTCCTTTCTACTTTCGTCATCAAGTAACCGAGGACCAGGATTAGAGAGACTGAGAGGCGAGGATGCAGCTCGATAACAGCGATGTTTATTCACAGGCCAAGATGGAGGACATAGCTGTGGACTCACGATGGTAGCAGTGGCGTTTGCGGAGCAACCACATGACTACTATACAGTAACCGTGACGTCATTACAACAAAACACAACATTGTGTGGCGTTTCTTTATTCATCTTGTTACTATTGTCTGTCTGTCTGTCTATCTGTCTGTCTGCATGTTTTTCAGCAGTTGCAGTCAGTCCTAAGAAGCTGTGAGCACATGTACACTGTTTTCTGCTGTTTGATATTCTGACAACCTCTGATAAGATACAGGTTTCTAACTTCCCATTTTTACAGTGTGTGATTGCAGACTTTGCCAAGCAGAATGTCCTAACAAACAATCTTTCGGCTTTCAATGCTAGTAAGACTGGGATTTGAACCTGTGCCCTGGTGAACATGCAGAATTTGTACTTAAGCGTTGTCAACAGAGAAAACACACCCTTGCTTTTCATCCTTCCTTTCTTACTTCCTTCTATATTCCTTCTTTTACTATTGGCTGCCTGTCCGTCTTTTTTTCAGCAGTTCCAGAGTTTTAAGAAGCTGTAAGCACACTGTATACTGCTGCTTGGGAATCTAACCAACCACCTCTGGTGAAATATAGGTCTCTAACTTTCAGTGTGTGGCTGCAGACTTTGCCAAGCAGAATAGCCTAACAATCTTTTACCTTTCAGTAAATTCTCAGTAAGCATATTTATTGCATGTTGCTGCTTGCAATTCAAACCAACAGCTGCTAGTAAAATAGCTAGGCTTTAAACTTCTCATTTATTTCAGTGTGACTCGAGATTTGCAGAAGGAAATGTCCTAATAGAAAACCCTTTGACTCTATGTACAACTCTGGAAACACACTTTGAGCTGCGCATGCCTGGGATTTGAACTCACAACCCCTGATACTTACTGGTGGCTTTCCTTGCATCTCACTTAATGACCTCTATTTCAGGATGAGTCCAAATTTTACAGAACAGAATGTCCTAGAAATCCTTTACTTTTCAGTAGTATTTCCAGTATGCACACTTTGTACTGCTTCTTTGGATTTAACCTAGAGCCTGATAAAACAATTGTTGATACTAATTGCTTTCCTCACATCTCTCTTTCAGTGAGTAACAACCTACAACTGTTTGGGATTTGGACCAACAACTCCTGCTGGAAGATGATCCTAAATCATTTCTTTATATCTCAGAATGAAAAAAACTACCAGGATGTCAGCACCAAGGACAGAAGGAAATATTTTCCTGTTTCTCAGGATCTGATCCAACTTTGTAGGGAGTGAGGCAAACAGAGTCGTACTGTAATAAAAACTTGTTTTTCTTTGAGTCTTGCAGACTAGTTGAAAATATTTATTTCTGAACTCTATTTCTCCTAGATTTGACAATGCAGCCTGTGTCCTGTCTCTGCCAGCAGTGATCCAAGTAAAAGGAAAAGGAAAGGGATCTCGAACCAGTTTAGCTCAAATGAACTCAATGAACAGGTGAGCTACTCTTCCACTGGTCGTGACAGAGAAGACAGACGCTATGTACAGTATTTACAGGTTCATTGTATCGGGGAAATTTCCCTAGCTCTTTTCGACAAGCACAATGAACAGTGGACCACGGCTTAACGTCCCGTCCTAAGGATCCAAGTGAACATTTCCTCTCCAGGTTTCTCTCCTGACTGCAAGGATCTAATCCAACTTTACAGGAACTGAGGCAACTGGAAGACTCTTACTATAGAAAATTGTTTTTCTTTAAGTCCGTCCAACTACTTGTAAATATTGATTTCTGTATTCTGTTTTTCTAAGGTTTGACAATGTAGCCTCAGGTGCCCTGTCTCATCCAGCAGTTCTCCAAATCAACGTTTCTTTTCTAGGTTTCCCTCCTTGTTTGAGTTTTGAAGGACACACTCAAAGCTGAATTTAAGGCCTTTTTATTTTATTTTTGCAACTTATCTCCTTGTCTTTCTTTGTTTAATTTGACTTTTTGTTCGATACAGATTGATAACCATACTCTTTGAAAGGATATAATCTTACAGGAACTAAGGCAAAAAGAGGAGCCATTGTCTGCTTGATAACCTTGTTTCTGTTTCAGTTCTGAAGACTACATGGACATATTGATTTCACCAGATTCTGTTTTCTATTTTTTCATAGGTTTCTCAATGAAGCCTGTTCTTCCATCAGTGCTCCAAATTAACAAATTTTCTAGGTTTCTCTCCTTGATTGAGTTTTGAAGGCCACACTCCAAGTTGAGTTGTCTGCCTTTGTCTCTTTAACTTAACTCTTTTCTTTCACAGCCAAACTAGGATTTGAGTCGTCGGATGTGTTTGTTTTTGGTGCCTCAGTAAACTTACTGCAGGAAAAGTCTTGCTAGGACTGAGGGATGACAAGTAGCAGTGGTTCCTGACTGCAAAAGGCAGACCAGAAGCTCAGCCCCCGAGTCTACAAGGTAAAGATCACCCATACTGTCTCTCCCTCCTTGTATTCCTTACTTTCATCCCTCTCTCATTCTCTCTATTCTCCCTCTTCCCTGTATCCATTTCTTTCATCCCTCTCTCATTCTCTCCATTCTCCCTCGTCCCTTCTTTTCCTTCCTATCCTAAAATTCTCACATTCACAAATGTAAATCAAGCTACAAATTCAATGTCTTTTTTTCAAACAATGAGCTCAAATGTTGCTACACATCATATCTTAGGTCTGTTTAGATTCAAACTGATTTAAAAGGAGAGCTAAGTAAGATAAATGTTTGAATATTTTGTGCTTTCAGATGAGGATTTGGTGACCACCAACACTGATGTCACTCTTTCCAGGCTACCTGAAGAGAAGCAAGCCTCAGGAAAACAGCAAGATCAGGATTTGTAGATATCCTTTTCTTCCTCTGATTTAGGGTGGGGGGTGCTTGGGGAACTTGAGCCAAACTCTACTTTGGTTTGGCTCAATAAATGATTTAAAAGTAGGGAACATTTTGGAAAATAAAGTGCCTGGTGACAAAGATCTATAATAACATTGACTAAAAGTACTGCTGTTTTGGGATAGAAGTGCTATACAGTATATCATATATAGAGAGAGACAAGTAAGACTTGCTTCATATAGACTTGTAGCAAGTCACATACACTCCCACTGCTGAGGTCAAAGATGGCGTCATCATTGGCATCGATGGACCACAAGAGAGAGATAGGGAGACAGAGAGAGAGAGACAGAGAGAGAGAGAGAGAGAGAGAGAGAGAGAGAGAGAGAAAGAGAAAGAGAAAGAGACAGCGCGATACCTTGTAGTTTTCAGATGACTGTGTATATTCATAGAACTATGTTTGGTCACGTCAGGTAAAAGACTGTATTAGATTCAAATCATAGAGATTTTTTTAATGTCCATCTTGTAAGTTCTAAGATGGACATTGAAACATGTAACAGTGTTCTGAATGTTTTCACCCGTCTTGTAAGATAAAAGGCGGCACACTGACTGAGAAAGTATTTCATCCATCTAGAAGTAAGAAGATTATTTCTGCCAACCAACCTCTTAAAGAGAGAAGAGGTCACCTGAAGATAGATATGTCTCGTAAGTGAACTTTAAGACGGAGACGTTACTATTCCTGAAGACATCCCAAAGAAGAGACTCCATCCACCCAGGATGCCACCATCATCACCCAAGGTGTACACTTGAATAAAGGCTTTTACCCAAGAGGCACAAATTGAATAAAGATGAATAAAGATGCACACATTGAAGATGAATAAAGATGAATAGATTGAATAAAAATTTTCAAATAAGTTCCTGAATGGAGATATCAAATAAAGACAATCCTGTACCTTGTAACAGAAACTAATGGATAAGAAAAAAAGGAAAAATCAAACATTCAAAAACTTGAGTTGTTAAGTTGTAAGGCAATACTTCCACCTGCCTTTGGCTCACTCTCTGGAGCTCATATTTACTTTGAATTTAGATCAGGGAAGGTGAGTTAAAAAACAACTTAGACTAGGGACTTAGATAGTAGTTGAAGTGTGTGTGATGTTTCAGAGAGCGAGCCTTCAGTTCTAAATTCATTTTGGGTGGGTGGGCTGATGCAAACTAAATACAAATCATCTTTTTCAAGACATACATAGAAGACAAAGTTGTGGATTAAACCCTTATCCAAAAAGACCTTTGATGTTTTGCATAATAAGAAGATATGTTAAGCTGACTAAGTTAGTTGTAAGGTAATTTGCATAATGACAAGGCACACCCCAAATTTTAGCTGATGCCAGGCCAAAGGAATTCACAGTTCTGGTGAACAGAGAATTTCTTTAGCCTGGCCTAGTCTACGATCTGCAAGCGGACACCTGTGTTTTTATGTTTTTGGAGACAACTGCAAGCCGCTACCCAGATGCCAGAGGTAAGCCATGACTGCATGCTGTACTAACATGTGCTTTCTCTCCTCATACCTACAGCTTAAAAAGGGGGGTCCTTTTCAATACCTTCTGCTAGCATCTGGGGTTAGGGCCAAACCATGCATGGCTTGTGTTTTTCTACCCCGTGCTGGGAAGGGAACTTGGGTCCTTGAGGGAACGTGGGAATTTTCTTTTATTTTGATGCTGCGCACACACTCTGTAAGCTGCTTTGATATTGAAATAAAGAGACAGTTTCTGAATACTGTGTCATGTGAGTTACTCGCGATTCGTTATAAGGACATCCTTGTGACTTTTTGAGACCTCTTTGAGACGATTTAGGACACTCACTCTGTATACGTTATAGGGTGGCTTGAGATGCAAATAAAGTGATTTTGACTCTTGTGTGGTGTGACTTCATCGCGATTAGATATAAGATAGATTAAAGTATTTATCCTCGCTTTTGGAGTGCTTTCAAGCTTGGTTTTAGTGAGAGCTCAACCAAAGCAAGGATGTTTTAACCTCCTTGACCAAAGTAAGTAAGTAAGTAAGTAGGTAAGTTGGAGACCTTTTCATGCCAATTTTGGATACAACTTCTGACCATGGACTACCTGGAAAGGATGTGGTAACTTTTTATTTTGTCTCCCAATTTTCTAAAAGTAGGATATTTCTTAGTCCTGTATTTCTTACATTCTTTAAGATGCTAGCTGAGTATGCACTGACTTATTTTCTGTTAACAGATTCATTCCTTGGAGACCTGCTGATCTGACGAGACTTGAGACTACCTGAAGGAAGAATGTCTTGGGAAGATATTGCTGACATCATGTGGACAAGATTTTTTTGTTGTCCTTCTTGACTGTTTTTCTCAAACCTTCTTTCTACTCTTGTAGCCTTTTTGAATTTTGGGCTGACAATGTTGGCTTCTTGATGACTTATATCAAAGAATGTACATGTAAATGGAATGCAAGACATTGGGGACGAGGAAATACCAGTAATGTGTCGAAAATATAACTAGGCAGTGATTTCGCCTGGAAGCCAGCTAGTTTTGGCAAGGCTGTGTGTGTGTTTGAGTGATGTTTACTGTGTTAATATCTTCACTCACATTTTGTTGAACTCTTTGTTTTCTGCATCAGGATTGTTCCCTTGATAGACGGCCCCCTCCTCAGGGCTTCCTGAAACAAGAAAGTCAACCTCAGCTTTTGACCAGTCTCAAAGAAAGATGAGTAATTTCTAGACAGTCAAAGCCAGCAATGTATGTGTGTGGATAGCAGTGGTAAGATGGCTGTCCTTTCCACACAAGCTGCCAAGTAATACTGTCTGATGTATTGATTTTTACATCAAATTAGCATCACTGTTTTCTTTCTAAGGATGATTTTGGTCCCAACGGATGGCATTTCAGCACCATGTAGCTCATGCTTGGAGTAAATGATTGCATGTACTGTAAGAATGTGTGTGTGTGTTAGAGTTAGTATCCCTAGATTTATTCCTACTAACATGTTGCATTGTTTGTTTTCTGCATCAGGATTGTTCCCAGCA
This sequence comes from Branchiostoma lanceolatum, assembly GCF_035083965.1. Taxonomy (NCBI): domain Eukaryota; kingdom Metazoa; phylum Chordata; class Leptocardii; order Amphioxiformes; family Branchiostomatidae; genus Branchiostoma; species Branchiostoma lanceolatum. Next base: position 2,054,050 of record NC_089732.1, on the reverse strand, counting down.
TAGATGTCTCCTGCCTTGAGGCTGCCTGAAGCAAGGAGGTCAGTTCAGCTTTGGACAACTCTCAAAAAAAGATGAGGAATAAAGATCTAATCAAATCTTAGAAACTAGAAATGATCTCAGAGTAGAGTAGACTGCAAAGCTGACACGTTATACATGTATTTACAAAATGTATAAGGCTTGTAATGTGGGGTGAGGGAGGGTGTTTAAAGTGTTGGTGTCTGATCTACCACTTAAACGCTTTTCTTGGATTTTTGTTTTGTTTTCTGCACCAGGATTGTTCCCTGGAGAGACGCTGCCTGCCTCGAGGCTGCCTGAAGCAAGACAGTTCAGCTTCGGACAAGGCTAAAAAAAAGATGAGTAGTTGCAATAATTCAATTTTAGAAACTAGGCCAGAAATGTCATCTTAGTGAAAGGAACTGTTGTTAGATATGCACAAAAATATATTTCCAACGTAGGTAGATACATATGTAGCACTACTAACACCAGTAATGTGTGGGTGGGTGGGTGTAGGTGTTCTGAGTGTTGGTATCTGAATTTCCACTTACATTTTTGTTGCATTCTTTTGTTTTCCCAATCAGGATTGTTCCCAGGATAGATGTCCCTGTGTCCAGGTTGCCCGAGGCAAGACAGTAACAGCTCAGCTTTGGACAAGTCTCAAAAAAGATAAGCAGGAACACTTATTCAATTTTAGAAACTAATCCAGAAATGTCATCTAAGCATAGGGAACTGCTAGCTTGTAAGAATTTGCCCAAAATTGTATTTCAAAACAAAAATACGCACATTATGAGCTATATGCTGAGTATAGATTTTTACACCACAAAAATTAGGTGCACAGCTCCAAGTATTTCGAGCCCTGACTTACGGTTAGATTGCTAAGTCAGCTAACACTACAATTTTGTTTTCTGTTCACAGACAGAATCACTGGTAGAAGATGACTCTGACCTGGGGCTACTTAAAGAAGGAAGGATGTATTTCAGGAACATGTGTGCTGTGTGCAAACCTGTGACTGTATGGGGCACTTGCTGTGGGCATGATAGCAGAGGTAAGATGCCTGTCCTTTGCACAACAGCTGCTAAGAAATACTACATGCTGAGTATAGATTTTTTACACCATATTAGCATCATTGTTTTCTTTCTAAGAATGGTCTTGGTCCCAATGGATGGCATTTCAGCACCATGTAGAAATGCAATCCATGGTTCTGAAATGCCTGGTGCAAATGATTTCATGTGCTGTTTGTTTGTTTGTTTGTTTGTTTGTTTGTGTGTGTGTGTGTGTGTGTGTGTGTCTGTCTGTCTGTCTGTGTGTTTCTATGTATGTATGTGTGTCTGTGTGTGCGCTTGTGTGTATGTCTCTGTGTGTGTTTGGGTATCTACCTGTGCTTGTATTTCTGTGTATTTGTGTGAGGGTGTATTTATATTTATGAATGTATGTGTGTGTGTGTTTATAAAGGTATGTGTGTGTTTATGTGCATGTGCATGTGTGTGTGCATGTGTGTGTGCATGTGTGTGTGTGTGTGTGTGTGTGTGTGTGTGTGTGTGTGTGTGTGTGTGTGAGACACACAGAAAGAAAGATTAGGGAAATGTTTCACTACTTCAGAAATCTATGAAAAGTGACTTGTGTCAATCCTTGAAACCCAGATTATTTCAAAAGAATAAGAATTTAACAGCCTGGATGTTTCCTTCTCATTTCTTGTTTGTTTTGTACTCAGGCAAGCAACGAAAAGCAGTGGTGGTTCCTGACTACAAAAGTGCAGCATCCCAGTACTGCAAGGGAGAAGAGACAAGAAGAGACAAGAAGGCGGGAGAGACTCCAAAAAGAAATGAAAAGAACTAGTGTCATATCTCCCACTTCCTTTGTTTTGGGAATGCCAAAGAAAAGAACTTGTGTCATGGATACCTTTTTCTTTGACAATATCTTGTTTTTATTTCAATTCCGTTTCCTTCTGTGGCTCAAGAAAAGGGCTGTTACCAAAAAATGGTAATCTTTCCTGGCCCCTGTTTTGTCTGTTTTTTGCTTTGGCTCCAGAAAAGAACTAGTATGTAGCATCTTTTACTTAAGTCACTTCCTTCTTTTGAATTCGTTTTATTTAATCTTAGTGTTTCATCAGGAGAAGAGCTAGTATTACACCTTTCCTCCTTTGTTTCATTCTATCCTGGCTTTAAGAAAAGAACTAGTATCACACCTTTCATCCTATGTTTCATTCTATCTTCGTTTTAAGAAAAGAACTAGTATCACACCTTTCATCCTTTGTTTCATTCTATCTTCGTTTTAAGAAAAGAACTAGTATCACACCTTTCATCCTTTGTTTCATTCTATCTTCGTTTTAAGAAAAGAACTAGTATCACTCCTTTCATTCTTTGTTTCATTCTATCCTGGCTTTGATAAGAGAAGAACTAGTATCACTGGTGCTGTTGGCTTTGGCCTTGGTGAGCTTAGAAGAGACAAGAGGACATCAGTGCAGCAGTTCAGCCCTGCAACCTGAGAGGAAGAGAGGAGAGGAGGGAAGATATGAAGATGGAGGAAAAGAAGACAGTGAAAAGAACTAGCTATCGTATCACTCTCTCTTAACTATTTTTGATGAAAGAAAAGAACTTGTATCACTGATTTTTCCCCTTTATTTCAATCTACTTTGATATTGCATTTTTTTAGTTTGAATCTCGTTTTGTTTTTTGTTCAAGAAAAGAACTAGTATTACTCGTTTTCTTGCTTTGCCTTTCTGTACTTAACTTTATCTTTGACCTTGAAAAGAGCTAGTATCACTGGTATCGCTGCATGCCCTGTCTGACCTTGGCCTTGGTGAGCTTAGAAGAGAGAGGACATCAGCGTGGCAGTTCATCCCTGCAAAGTGAGAAGTAGAGAGGAGGGGAGCAGATATGAAGATGGAAGAAAAGAAGACAGTGAAAAGAACTAGCTATCGTATACCACTGGTAGTCTCTCTCTTAACTATTTTTTGATGAAAGAAAAGAACTTGTATCACTGATTTTTCCCCTTTATTTGAATCTACTTTGATATTGCATTTTGTTTAGTTTGAATCTCGTTTTGTTTTTTGTTCAAGAAAGGAACTAGTAGCACTCTTTTTCTTTCTTTGCCTTACTGTACTTAACTTTATATTTGACCTTGAAAATAACTAGTATCACTGGTATTGCTGCCCTGTCTGACCTTGGCCTT